>NC_134357.1:509071947-510271947 GCF_048569485.1 Anomaloglossus baeobatrachus | reverse complement strand
AACCCTCATGACTAGTCCTCTATTCTAATCCTACATCAACCGAACCATCAAAATACAAAGCACCATACCCCCAGAAAAGCGGAGAGAGTAGGGGAAGAAAAAAAGGCTTGTTAAGCAGATCACGTAATGGAAAGATTTTTCCATGGGAGAAAAGACCTTCACAAGAATGGCTTGAAAGATATAAAGTCATTCAAACCATTAGGTTTTTCCGTCTCCAACACCGTGATCCACCTGACCTCCTTTTGTGCAAGAATCCTCTTAGGGTCACCCCCCCTAGGGCTCAAATAGATCCTGTCAATGCCTTGAAATTTAAGGAGGCGCCAGTTACAATTATGGCTTTCCTTAAAATGCTTAGGGATGTTCTTTAGCATTTCAATTTCCTCTATTTTAACAGTCTTAGCAGCCTTCTTAATGTCCCTAATGTGCTCAAGGATCCTCACCCTCAACTCACGAGAAGTGAGGCCCACATAAATGAGCCCACAGGGACATTTTGCCCAATAAACCACATACGCCGTCCTACAGTTGATGCTATGGACTATCTTAAACTCCCTATCATTGGCAGAATTGTGAAAGGTAGTTGCCCTTTCCATCTGTAAGCAGGCCCCACAATCCCCAGAACTAAAGGAACCCCATCTGGGTCCCCTAGTTTGCTCCAAAAAATTGGAGGGCGGGGGTGTGTAGTGACTTTTCACTATTATGTCCTTGAGGGTCTTAGATCTCCGCGGAGTGATGGAAGGTCTATCCGACAGGACAGACTTCAGATCCCTATCTGACAATAGTATGGGCCAGTATCTCTCAATCACCCGTTTCATTTCTAACCATTTAGAATGGTACGGTGTTATCAGTCTCACCTGATTATCTACTTTTCTAGTGACTGGTCGCAACAGGTCATCCCTTAATGTTGTTTTGGCCCTATCATAACCACGTTGAATAGCCTGATCCTTATAAGCTCTATTTTTAAAAAGTTTTTTTAGTTCCAGGGCTTGGCCCTCGAATAGGTCAATATCTGAACATATGCTGCGGGCTCTAAGAAACTGACCTGTTGGGACTGAATTAATCACTTGTGGAGGGTGGGATGATCTGGCATTCAAGAGAGAATTAACAGCTGTACTTTTCCTATGGATGTCAGTCCTAATGAAGCCGCCCTCGCTCTTCACAACTTTCACGTCCAAGAAATCAATGGAGTCCATGCTGTAATGATATGTCAAGTTAATATTTAAAGCATTGTCATTCAACGTCAGCATGAACATATCTAATTTCTCCCGCTCACCCTGCCAAATGGCGAAAACGTCATCGATATATCTCACCCACATCAGTACTGTACCACAATCCTCCCCAGGGAATTGTATCAGGCGCTCCCAATACCCCAGGAAGAGGCACGCATACGAGGGCGCACATGACGCCCCCATAGCAGTGTCCCTCTCCTGGAGATAGTAGCGTCCCCTGAAGAGGAAATAGTTGTGGGTGAGAATAAATCTGAGCAGGGTGAGCAAGAGATCAATCAGACAGCTGTCCAATGTTGTGGTGTTCAAAAAGAAATCCACTGCCCTCAATCCATCATCATGTGCAATAGATGTGTATAGAGACTCCACGTCTGCAATCAACATTATGGAGTCTCCATCCAAATGTAGATCTTGCAGATGAACCAAAAAATCCGTGGAGTCTCTTATATACGAGGGAAGATCAAACATAAGGGGCTTCAAATAATGATCCAGGAAATTACACACTGGTTCACAAAGACCATTGTCCCCGACACAATTGGTCTACCCGGGGGATTCTCTATGTCTTTGTGAACCTTTGGCAAAAAGTACATTGTGGGTGTCATGGGGAGTCTATTGATTAGACCATCAAATACTGACTGCGGTATGATGTTATCATCCAAAGCTTTTTTCAGGATAGTTTCAAGTTCGCATAGGAATGACACAGTCGGGTTATTCTGTAGTCTACGGTAACACGTGCGATCATTCAACTGCTTGAATGCCTCGTGTTCATATTTTACCGTAGGCCAAACCACGACATTGCCCCCCTTGTCGGCCTGCTTCACCACAATATCCTTCATCCCAGAGAGTTCCTCAATTGCTCTGCGTTGGTTCTGGTTCAGGTTGTCATATGATCTTGTTTCAGGCAATTTACGCAATTCCTGAATGACCAGTTTATTGAAGAGTTCTATTGTGGGGCAGGACGACAAGGGGGGGGAAGGCCGTGGATTTTTTCTTAATAGATTGTGGAAATTTGGCCGTGGCTGGTTCTTCTTGTTCAGCCAACAATTGAAATGCTAAAGAACATCCCTAACCATTTTAAGGAAAGCCATAATTGTAACTGGCGCCTCCTTAAATTTCGAGGCATTGACAGGATCTATTTGAGCCCTAGGGGGGGTGACCCTAAGAGGATTCTTGCACAAAAGGAGGTCAGGTGGATCACGGTGTTGGAGACGGAAAAACCTAATGGTTTAAATGACTTTATATCTTTCAAGCCATTCTTGTGAAGGTCTTTTCTCCCATGGAAAAATCTTTCCATTACGTGATCTGCTTGACAAGCCTTTTTTTCTTCCCCTACTCTCTCCGCTTTTCTGGGGGTATGGTGCTTTGTATTTTGATGGTTCGGTTGATGTAGAATTAGAATAGAGGACTAGTCATGAGGGTTAGGTTTTTGACATTTTTGCTTGCTGCCGATTATCTCATCTTTTAATTTTAATGGTCACTCACTAATACTATTATATATATGTGCTTTTCTTTACATAGAATTTGTTATGCATCTATATCGAGCATCTGATGGGATGAAGTATATATATGGACTGTATGGATTTAATATCGCAGAGCATGAAAAACGACTATGTGAAAATCATCATTCTCAATAAAGATAGAGACAGAGGACTGGATTTTGGATAAAATTGTTCTCATGAGATAGATCTTGTAATCTAACATGATATATATACATATATTCATGTTTTTTATACTATGTAGATCTTATCTTATTTTGTTTGTAAACACCAGGATCTCTTGTATTGATCAAACTATCTCTATCCTTCTATATGGGGATTACACTATATATAGGATCATATAGTCGCTACCAAATGTGGCTCTGCTATTTTTACCCTCTAGTCTATTTGCTCGTTATATGTGCCATTACTTCTGCCTTCTTTCAAGATGGCTACGGGGCAGCACTGATGTCAGGGCGCGCTCGGTGCGTCGGAGTCTGCCTCTCCTCCTCGGCCGGTGCCCAATAGAGGGAGGTTTCCTTGCGCATGCGCAGGATCTCCTTCGGGACGCCGGCTGAGGTGGATGACGCCGACTCCGCCGCGCGGTGTGCGCCATAGTGGACTTCAGGTGGGCTTCACAACATAAATGGGTGACCCTGCAGCTACCCCAGCACCTCCTGACGAAGCAAGGGGCGAAACGCGCGTCGAGGTGCTGGGCGTTGTGGTTCACCAATCTGGATTACACTTATATCTTTTTGCTCCGGTTCACCCTCCAGCTGTAACGGTAACTTTAATGGTTACCCAGATGTTTGGCTAAACGCCCCATTCTATGAGTGTCTTGAATTGCAATTATTTGGAGACATACTTATGTAATATAACATTAACTGTTTAATTCTGTTGCCACTTAAATCATTGGCTTTGGGCTTTGATGTGTGCTTTACATCATGATATGAATGCATTAGCACTTTACTTATGCTGTGAGAGGGAATTGGGGGTCCTTCTTATGAATTTTTGATATCTAGTTATATATATATTTATATTGATCATATTGGTTCCACAATGCACCAGTTTGGTTCTGTATGTTTTTATGGGGTAGGGATTTTAATTGGTTTGTGAGCACCAGCACTTTATGTATTGTTATCCTTTTGAAATACAAAAAAATGATATTTAGATATAATAATAAAAAATCATATATTCACACATGTGTTTGATACATTATTGTGACCTTACCAGGTAGCAGCGCTCTCTCCTTGTCGGGGATATATCAAAGGGAACACGTCTGATAGAAAGCCCGGAGTGTGTACCCTAGCTCCCGAGTTGGCATAAAGGTTTCTAATGTAAAGTCTCATCTTGCTTACAATCCCTATGGCCTCCATTACCCTGTCTAACCACCTCCAATTTACATTGTCAAATGCTTTTTCTGCGTCAAGTGTAACTAGGGCAGGTCTAGCCCCTCCCTCGGTGAGACCCAGTCTAACCGCGTCTACCACTAGAATTGTCTTTCGGATATTGGTGACTGCATTTCTCCCCTTAATAAACCCCACCTGGTGGTTCGTAATGATCCTAGGTAAGATCTCGGCCAGTCTATTAGCCATGATCTTGGACATAATTTTTAAATCCTGATGTATGAGCGATATAGGTCTATAACTAGAGGAATCATCCAGGTCCTTGGTTCCCTTGGGGAGTCATTTAATATATGCTATGTTGGAATTTTTGGGTATTTCCGCCCCTCCCAGGAAAGCATTAAAGACTGAGGTTAGATCCGACAAGATCAGATCCTTCAGAGCCTTATAGAATTCACTGTTAAAACCGTCAGGTCCCGGTGCCTTGTTGGTGTTAAGCTCCCCAATTGTTCTCGTCACCTCCTCTACTGTGATATCTGCGTTTAAGGCACTCAAATCTTCCTCCGTCAAGCTAGGCATTTGGGCTTGTCTTAGCCACTCTGCCTCATCAGTCATGTCGTTATTCCCTGACCCATATAGTTTTCTATAGTAATCTCCCAGCAGTTTATTAATGTCCTTAGGATCCGTAGTCACCTCTCCCCCCTTTGTTTTCAGTTTAGAGATCACTGTAATTTTTCTGCTGCCCCTTGCCAGATTGGCCAACATCCTCCCCGCCTTGTTGCCAAACCTATGTAAGTCAACCTCCTTGTGCGACCAGAATAGTTGTTCCTTTTTTTTGGCCCATTCGTCAAATCCCTCTTTTGCCTCCAGCCATCTGCCTTTTGTCATGGGAGATCTATTTGTCACATAATTTGTATATGCTACCCGTACTGCTTCACTATGGAAATTATAATTCTCATTGGTTTTCCGTTTGATCGTGGCTGCGTACCCCACCAGACGACCCCTTAGGACCGCTTTTGCCGTTTCCCAAAAAAATCACTGGGAACTCTCTATGTTCCGTATTGTCCTCTGCGAATTCTCCCCACCACTCCTGTAGCACCTTGTGGAAATTATCTTGCCTGAGAAGGAACGATGGGAATCTCCATATGATATCGGTACCTCTCCTGAATTTCTCACTAATGCCCAATCTCACCGGACTATGATCAGAGATCACCATATTCTCTATCACACAATCTTGCGTTCCACTCAGTAAATCTTGCGAGATCCAGAACTGATCAATACGTGACCAGCTATCATGAGGGTGAGAGAAGTGTGTATACTCTCTGTCATGTGGGTGAGTTAGTCTCCAGATGTCTTTCAGTCCTACGTCTTCTAATGTTACATCCCTATTGTCTAAACTCCTGCCCACATTAGCTGTCCCCTCCTTGCCCCTCCTCCTATCTTCAGCTGAGTCTGGGACGGTGTTAAAATCGCCTCCTACTATAATGTTAGCCTCCCCATCTGCTAATATGGTGACCTTTATGCCATCATGGAATGTGATTTGTTGTGAATTTGGGCCATAGACATTATAAATACTGAGTTTACCCGCTGGACTAACGATTGTTAAGTGCTGCCACCTTCTATGGTCGTCTGCCTCATGTGCCATGACCTCATGACTGAATTGTTTATTTATTAGGATCATAGTGCCCGCTTTTCTACCTTATGCCGCTGCCCCGTAGACGGTGCATGAATGTTTCTTCATGCGGAAAAAGTCCTTCCCCCCCCAAGTGGGTTTCCTGTAATAAGGCAATGTCTGTCTTTAGTCTTTTCAGATGTCTCAAATATCATTGCTCGTTTGTTAGGTGATCTCAGCCCTTTAACATTCCACGTAGTTATCTGTATCATGTTTACCTGTGTATTCTGCTTTTACTACTCCCTCCCCTATGGGCCCCTGCATCAAGGAAGACGAGATGTTCGACACTAGAATCACAGTTGGTACCACAAAATTGACACTTCCTTTCCCCACCTTGCAAATATAACAAATACAACAAAAAGCATGTAACTGTAAAACATATTTTCCCTTCCGAGAAATCCACGGCACTTTCCGCCACGTTGGTGAGCTCCCCTATTCCTAGCCAAAATATGTAGCTCCCTAATCACCCCCCATAAAATATATATTCTATCCCCGGACTAACTTGAATAAGCCTTTGAAAATTATGCAAAAATTAGCACAGTATGTCAAAACCTCAGCAAGATTCTCCAGTCCTACTTATCTCTGACTCCAGGTAGCCATCAGTCCGCCCAGAACAAGACCACTTCATTTGAATTTGGATGATGTTCCTGGACAAAGGAGAAAAAGAAAATAGACCAAGGGGAAAGAAGATGGTGAAAGAAGGAAGAAAAAAAAAAAAAGAAGAGGGGGGGAGGAGAGGAGACAGACTTTGGAATGTTTTCCTCTCTTTTCTCCCTTCCCCCTCCTCCTCTCACCTCCCCATCCCTCTCTCCTTAACGCATCCTCCTCAACGCCTCTTCCTGTTTGGAAAAAAACAAACAAACAGGCAAAAAAAGGAAAAATAATGAGTGAGTTCCAGTTCAGGTATCATGGTTTCTCTCCAAGGGTTGGTTCCTGTGTTCCGGGCGAGAATTATGCTGTTGACCCGGGCTTAGCCTCCTTTCCTCCCTGGTCTCGACTTGCTTTTGTCCCCCAAGACATCCCACATCTCTTCCTGAGCTTGTGGGGGATCCTCTTCTATTATTCCCTTCTCCACTAACTCCTTTTTCTTGCCTTTCTGACCTAGTCTTGTCGAGCTCTGCCATGAGAATGTTTTCTGCTTCTTTGTAGTCCTTGTAGTATACAAACGAGCCATTGGGGTTTCTAACTTTCAGTGTAGCAGGGTATAATAACTGGCACTTTACTTTTTAGTTGTACAGAAATGAGCAAATTTTGCTAAAATCTTTTCTCCTTCTGGATACTTCAGCTGAATAATCTCCAAAAATTAGGAGTCTGTTGCCTTGATATTGTAGTGGACGCTTTCGTTCTCTAAAGGCCCTCAATATTTCCTCCTTATGCTTATAATCAAGGTACTTGACAATCACCTGTCTGGCTCTTATCGGGGTATTCTTGTTTGAGTTTTGGCCCTCTCCCTTATTCGCCTCCTGGTGTCTCAGTGGACCCACTCTGTGGGCTCTTTCAACTCTGAATTTCGCCTTTATGCCCAGGGCCTGCGGTAGCTCCAACTCACATATATTATCCAACTGTCCAATCGACACAGACTCTGGTAACCCGACTATACGTAGGTTGTTTCGTCTCGATCTGTTTTACAAATCTTCCGCTTTATCCTTCAAGTATTCATTAGATTTTGCTAGAGCTGCTATTTGTGCTTGCATAGCCAGTATTGTCTCCTCGGAGTCAGATATTCTCTGCTCTGATTCTGCCAGTCTAGATGCATGGGCATTTATCTGTTTTTGCATATTAGCTAATGACGTTTGTATGGCTGCCTCAATAGCCACTTTAATCTCTTTTGACAAGTGTGATGTCACTTCTTCAGCCAATTTTTTATAGTCCACATTAAGCTTTTGTGTGTACTTGTCTTGGCCTGCAGGTGGTGCTGTTTTCTTAGTTCTCTTTGTCTGGACTGGGTCACTACCTTTCTCCCCCAATAACTTGCAGGCTTGTGATGTTGGTGTAGTAAGCTGTTTTTTGTTTCCTTTGTAGGGGGTACTATTAATTCTTGCATTTGACTTCCTGTGTGTCTGAGTGGGATTAATCTCCCTGTGCTGTTTGTCAGTTTCATCCTCCAACACTGCTGTGTCTCTGAGCTGCCCTGCTTTGCCTGCATCTTCTCTCCCCTCTGCCTCCATATCTCCTTCATCCTCCCATTGAGATCCACCCTCATCAGTCCCCTGCATCCACCTCTCTCCTGCTGTGTCCTCCTGTGACTCCTTGCTCATATCTTCCTTATCTCCTGTCTCCTGGCTCATATCTCCCTTATCTCTCCGGCTCTGTGTTTGCTTTTCTGTGTCTGGAACCATGCGCTCAGGCTCCTCCCCAATCAGGCTCGTCGGCGCCATAATGTTATCTTCTCCTCTGCACTGCCCGTCCATGTCACAGCTTCTCCAGGCTCCCTCATCGCTCCCAGCGCTTCTCAGGAGGTACCGTTCCATAGCTGGCTGCTTTAGGTAACCTCCTGTGCTGCTCTCTGTTTGGTGGCTCGTCTGGGGGGGCTTTTTTTAGTCGGTTTCTGTGAGGGGTGGCAGGAGCTTCTCTTCTAGGCTTCCACCTCAGCCAGGACCGGATCCGGAACTCAAAATGGAAATTTTAAAGATAGGTTGCTTGCTTAAGGAGTTAATATCTCAACAGGTTGTATTTTTAACATATTGTGCTGATAGTAGCTCCGTTCCTACTGTTAGGCTCCAGACTACCTTTCTGTATATGTAAGTGGTTAGCATATGTGTTGCTTGTGTGTTTCATTATTATTACTTCTCTATTATTACGTGTTGCATTTTGTTAAACACTTTTTCCAGTTGTTGTGATTTTTTTTGTTCTATATCCGTAAGTAAAGTGAACGTGGTGGACAGCGTTGAGGACTTTTTTCTCACTTGTCCCTTTTAGCTCCCACATAATATTTCAGTGGCTATAAATAAATATTTAATATTTCACAAAAAAATGATAGACTGCCACACTAAAACATAAACCTCCTGAAGTGGTTGTGAAGATGTCTTCACCAGCAACGTGAAAAACGAAAAGAACACAAATCTGAATCTCGGCTTTTATATTTAGTTTCGTGATCAGTTAATCAGTTGATAATTAAATTTTATAACAATTTGTATAGAAATGTTATAAAATGTATAGCTACGATAATATAATTTCAAGGCTGTGTTATTGAAAATTAATATTCAGTTTTATTCTTGGCAGAGGACTATACCAGCAAATTGGAGTCACATCTGATATTTCCAAATCTTTCAGCACATGATCATAGTATCACGCATGATACATATGAAGAATATCACAATATCCCAGAGATATCTCCAGCTCTTTACAGTATAGAATTTTCAGCTGATCCTATACAACAGCTCCTATGTTTGGATTTATCACAGACTGTTAAGCAAAACAAAAATTACAAAAGGGATAATGAAGTAGCTCAGGCAAGAAAGAAGCCATGTAGGAAACGTTTTACAGGAAAATCACGTGTTGTTACACATGAGAGAATTCAGACAGGGGTACGACCATTTTTATGTTCAGAATGTAGAAAATGTTTTCTACAAAAAACACACCTTGTTGAACACCAAAGAATTCACACAGGCAAGAAGCAATTTTCATGTTTAGAATGTGGGAAATGTTTTACACAGAAATCAAATCTTGTAAAGCATTATAAAACACATACAGGTGAGAAGCCATTTTCATGTGAAGAATGTGGGAAATGTTTTAGAGAGAAGTCACGTCTTGTTGACTATTTGAGAAGTCACACAGCTGAGAAGCCATATGCATGTTCAGAATGTGGGAAATGTTTCGCCATCAAACAACGCCTGGTTACACATCAGAGAACTCACACAGGTGAGAAGCCATTTTCATGTCAAGAATGTGGGAAATGTTTTACACAGAAATCAAATCTTGTAAAGCATTATAAAACACATACAGGTGAGAAGCCATTTTCATGTGAAGAATGTGGGAAATGTTTTAGAGAGAAGTCACGTCTTGTTGACTATTTGAGAAGTCACACAGCTGAGAAGCCATATGCATGTTCAGAATGTGGGAAATGTTTCGCCATCAAACAACGCCTGGTTACACATCAGAGAACTCACACAGGTGAGAAGCCATTTTCATGTCAAGAATGTGGGAAATGTTTTACACAGAAATCAAATCTTATAAAGCATTATAAAACACATACAGGTGAGAAGCCATTTTCATGTGAAGAATGTGGGAAATGTTTTAGAGAGAAGTCACGTCTTGTTGACTATTTGAGAAGTCACACAGGTGAGAAGCCACATGCATGTTCAGAATGTGGGAAATGTTTCGCCATCAAACAACGCCTGGTTACACATCAGAGAACTCACACAGGTGAGAAGCCATTTTCATGTCAAGAATGTGGGAAATGTTTTACAAAGAACTCAATTTTTTTTGCACATCAGAGAATTCACATAGGTGAGAAGCCATATTCTTGTTCAAAATGTGAAAAATCATTTACACAGAAAACAAATCTTGTTATGCATGAGAGAACTCACACAGAGGAAAAAAAAATTCATGTTCATAATGTGGGAAATGTTTTGCATGGAAAATAAATCTTAAAGCACATTAGAGAATTCACAAAGGGAAGTAGCCATTTTCTTCCTAAAGCTATTTAATTGTCAGATAGAAGATGTTGTTTGATAACCCTTTTAAGGCCTCTTTCACATGTCTGTGTTTTAGGTATGTGTGACATACATTTTTTTCAAAGGGAAGACCTGTTTTCTAGTGAGGGGAAATTTTTTCGGCCAGAATGTCCTATAAAATTGACACTGAGCGTTTAATTGATCTGGTCCGGCAGCATCCAGAGTTAAGGGCCATTTACACGCTGCGACATCAGTAATATAATATCGTCGGGGTCACGTCGTTAGTGACCCACATCCGGCACCGTTAGTGACATTGTAGCATGTGACACCAAGGAGCGACTTTCAATGATCACAGAAACGTCAAAAATCGTGGATCGTTGAAATGTCGCTCCTTTACCAAATATCGTTGGTGGGGATTGCCGCTGGTTGTTCCTCGTTTCTGCGGCATCACACATCGCTATGTGTGACACCACAGGAGGGACGAACATCTCCTTACCTGCCGTCCACCGGCAATGAGGAAGGAGGTGGGCGGCATGTTCCGGCCGCTCATCTCCGCCCCTCCTCTGCTATTGGGCGGCCGCTTAGTGACGCCGCAGTGACATCGCTATGACGCCGAACGCACCTCCCCCTTGAAGGAGGGATTGTTCGGCGGTCACAGCGACGTCGCTAAAAAAGTATGTGCGTGTGACGCTGCCATAGCGATAATGTTTGCTACGTCAGCAATCACCAAATGTCGCACGAACGACGGGGGCGGGTGCTAGCGATGTCGCAGCGTGTAAAGCACCCTTTATGGGACACCCGGGTCGAGGCATACTATGGCAGATCATTAATTTTAAGAAGCTGGCGGCAAATTGCAGAACAAATTCATGGTGCGACGGTGTGGGCCACATATCCTCCATCAAAACAGGGAAAATTTGCATCATTGTTAAAGGGAACCAATCATCAGGATTTTCATATATAACCTAAAGCCAGTGCTATACTGGCACTATCAGGGTGATTCTCTACATTCCTTTAGTGGTCAGCTCAGATGTATAGGTTTTGAAATCCAAGAAAGTAAAGTTTATAAAATCATCAGCTTCTTGAGTGACAGCAGCTGTGAATCAGATAATATCTGGGGAGATATTCAGAGTTATCCCCTCCCGCTGTTAGAATTAGTATAAGTATTATACAAACGATTCACTATTTCACTTGCAGGACCTGTGTGAGGTCATACCCATGTGATCAGAAGAAGAAAAATGTCGCTTCGTGGTATCAGCTTTGTTGGTCGAGGCCCCGCCCCTTCTGGTCACAAGAGTAGGCTAATTCTAACAGGGGGATGGGATAATTATGAATACCCACCCAAATAGTATCTGATCCTGAGCTGCTGTCAATCAAGAAGCTGATTTTTTTTATAAATTTTACTTTCTTGGATTTCAAAATCTAAACATCCGAGCTGACCAGTACAGGTATGTATAGAATCAGCCTGATAGTGCCAGTATAGCACTGGCTTTAGGTTATATACGAAAATCCTGATGGTTGGTTCCCTTTAAATATCAATGTTAAACAATAGGGCATTGTACATGTGCGAGTTTTCCCTCACATCTGAGGCAAAATTCACGGCTTGATGTGTATGTACGCGTATCTCCCCGTACCCTCACCAATGCAAGGGTGAAAAACAAACTGATATGACACAGACATGAGTCTGACAGACGAATGCAATGTGGTTTACAACATCAACTTTTACATGTTCTCTTTAAAAGGAACCTGTCACCAGATTTTGGCCTTCTAAACTAAAAATAGCACCTGTGCTGCATTTTCCATATAGGTGCAGATTAACCCCTGAACCCCCCCTCCTCGTAGACTCCTAAAATACCTTTATAAAATCCCCCTTCCTGTATGTAAATTGTTCGGTCTGATAGGGCATCCTGATATGTGCCCCCTGTCCCTCCTTTCACCCTCTTCCTGTGCTTATTGACGTGGATGACTTCTTGGATGCTACGTGGGCAATATCTCCAGATTTCCGTCTCACGCACACTTTGCACTGCCCTGTTGCGGACAAAGCCAAAAACATAGGTATGCCTGTGCAAATCAACAAGTTCTCTGCGCATGCACGAGAGCCTGGCGATGTGGATAAAAGCAGGTGATGTCATCCATATTGCCGGTCAAAATCTTCCCTGCACAGAGAATTCGTCGGATTGGGCAGGTGCACCTATGTTTTTGGCTCTGCCCGCAATAGGGCAGAGTGTAGTTTGAGTCGGGAATATGTCTCTGCAGGTAGAATTTGCCCGCCTATGTGGTTGGCATCTTAGGTGTCAGCCACGTCAATCAGCACAAGAGGAGGGCGAAAGGAGAGACAGGAGGTGCAGATTAGGACGCCCATTGAACCGGACAATTTACATTCAGGGTGGGAGATTTTATAACGATATTTGGGGGGGGTCTACAGGGAGGGTCAGGAAGTAAAGGGGGCTTTACACGCAGCGATATCGCTAGCGAGCGTACCCGCCCCTGTCGTTTGTGCGTTACGGGCAAATCGCTGCATGTGGCGCACAATATCGTTAGGAGCCGTCACACGGACTTACCTGCCTAGCGACATCGCTGTGGCCGGCGAACCGCCTCCTTTCTAAGGGGGCGGTTCGTGCGGCGTCACTAAGCGATCGCCCAATAGAAGCGGATGGGCGGAGATGAGCGGCTGAAACATCCTGCCCACCTCCTTCCTCCCTCATTAACGGCGACCACAGGTAAGCTGTAGTTCGTCGTTCCCGAGGTGTCACACATAGTGATGTGTGCTGCCTCGGGAACGACGAACAACCTGCGTCCTCAACAATGAATGATTTTTTGAAAATGAACGACGTGTCAACAATGGACAATTTGGTGAGTATTTTCCATTGTTAACGGCTGCTCGTTGGTGTCACACATGACGACGTCGCTAACGATGCCGGATGTGCGTCACGGAATCCGGGCGATATATCGTTAGATACGTCGATGCGTGTAACGGGGCCTTAAGGCCCTGTCCACACAGAGAGATAAATCTGTGGCAGATCTGTGGTTGCAGTGAAATTGTGGACAATCAGTGCCAGGTTTGTGGCTGTGTACAAATGGAACAATATGTCCATGATTTCACTGCAACCACAGATGTGCCAAAGATTTATCTGTGTGTGTGACGGGGCCTTTCACGTGCATCTTTATAGAATGCAGCACAGGCGCTGCTTCAGGGCCGGATTAAGGTTGGTGGGGGCCCCTGGGCAGAAAATCTGGTGGGGGCCCCATAAACGTTAACATTTTTAGCCATAACAGTAGATCACGAACTGTAGAATTTAGATATAAATCCAATGAACATGTATCTTATCCTGTTCTGCCACATTCAGATTTACAGTACTACAATACAGATACAGTCCAGGATCACTCACAGCCATCACTTATACACACAGTGCAATACAGATACAGTCCAGGATCACTCACAGCCGTCACTTATACACACAGTACAATACAGATACAGTCCAGGATCACTCACAGCCGTCACTTATACACACAGTACAATACAGATACAGTCCAGGATAACTCACAGCCGTCACTTATACACAGAAAGTAGAGTTACTCACCTAATTTTTATTCATCCCAATGTTAAGGCAGCCAGGGTCGGCTCCAGGTTTTTGTGGGCCCCATCCACATGCAGACATGCACATACACATACAGGCATACGTACATATACATATTTGAAGACAAATTCACAAAAATACATTTAAACAGACAAATATATGCACAGTCATATACAGTGACATACATGCAGACACAGACGCATTACAGGTGTTAATATGGAGAAGTCACAAGCAGCCTCACTCCCCTCCCCCGCTTGTTTCCGTCCAGCTCCTCCAGGACATGTGGCTGTGTTGCATTATGGCCATCACTAACAGACATGACTGCACACCGTGCACACTGACAGCACTGCTGTATATACATCACAGGAGGGGCTGGGGCCTACAATATATACATTACAGGAGGGGCAGGGGGCATAGACGTTACTGGGGGGAGGGCATAGATGTTACTGGAGTGGCAAAAAGCTCTGGTGGCGTACACATTACTGGGATGGGTGGCTTAGCGCTCTGGGGGACCCATATAGTTCTGGGGTGCCGCACAGACTGCTCTGATTCATATATATGCACACACACACAGCTCTGCTTCACACACACACGCACACACACACAGCTCTGCTTCATACCACACATCTTTCTTCAGCTCTGCTTCACACACACACAGCTCTGCTTCACACACACACACACACACACACAGCTCTTCTTCACACACACATAGCTGTTACACACACACACACACACCTCTGCTTCTCACACATACACACACACAGCTCTGCTTCACACACAGCTCTGCTTCACACCACACATCTTTCTTCAGCTCTGCTTCACACACACACACAGCTCTGCTTCACACACAGCTCTGCTTCACACACACACACAGCTCTGCTTCACACCACACATCTTTCTTCAGCTCTGCTTCACACACACACACACACATCTTTCTTCAGCTCTGCTTCACACACACACACAGCTCCTCTGCTTCACACACACACATCTGTGTATCACACCACACATCTTTCTTCAGCTCTGCTCTTACCTGCTCTGATGCCATCCTCCTGCTGTTCCGGTATAGGCCGCTGTCCTCCTGCTGCTGTTCCAGTGCCGCGGCCATCCTCCTGCTCCGGTGAGTCTCCTCTCCTGGCCACGGCGTCGGACTTCTCCTCCGCGGCGTCTGTCTTCTCTTCCGCGGCCGCGGCGTGGGTCTTCTCCTCCGCAGCCGCAGTGTCCTGCTGTGACGTCCACAGCATTGGACGCCGCAGCAGAGCAGGGAGCAGGCACACCTCTGACCCCGGAAGTACAGGCGCTGGTACTTCCGGGGTCACTCAGCGTTCTGCGCCCGCAGTTTGTCTTTGCGTCTAAGAGACGCAGATACAAATAAAGGTAGGTGCTTCCCCCCCCCCGAAAACAGCTGATTTATTAGACTGTCTTTACGGAGGGGGAGAGGGTGTGAAGTTAAAAAAAAAAATTGCTGACGGGTGGCAAGTATGGCCCTGGTGGTGGGGGTCCCCTTGGAAGCTCTTTTGGTGGGGGCCCGGGGCTGAAGCCCCGCCTGCCCCGCCTATAATCCGGCCCTGCGCTGCTTAAGGTGCTAGTTTTAGTTTAGTAGGCCAAAATCTGGTGACAGGCTCGATTTAAGGTTTGTTTTGTTTTATTTTTCATACTGCACATTATTAAACCGGTTAAATAAACTGCACCAGATGCCTGCATATTTTTCCTTCCAGGTTTAGCCAGATTATCCCTCTTTTCTTCTGGGTTTTAATCATTGTATTGTGTCCACCATCTCTTTTGTATTATATTTACTGTGTTTTACATGGTGATTAGTAAATTACAATTTTATGCACAATTTACTCATTCTTCTCTTGTGTCTAGATATCTGTTGAGTATGTGCTTATTGATGATTCCTATAAGCAATGTAATCATCAATATTCTTGCTTAAGAAAAAAAACTGACCCTCTGAAAGAATCCTGCACCTCCGCATGCGGTTTCACCACGATTTGACACGGTTTGCTGCAGTTTTACCGCGGATTTGTCACGGTTTTTCCACAGGTTGGTCCCTGCGGGTTTTTACCATTATCTATGGCAAAAAATGCAGGTACCTGCGGAAAAGAAGTGACATGCACATTAATTCCGCAGCGGAAATTCCGAGGGTAAATCCGCAGGTATAAAAAAAAACCGCAGTGTGTGCACAGCGTTTTTTTATACCCATAATTTTTGCTGGGGAATGACTGCAGAAATGTTAGAAACATTTTCTGCTGCAAATCCGCGGTAAAATCCACGGTAAATCCGCAGCGTGCGCACATAGCCTAATATGGTATTTGATATTGCTTAAACACAGGGTTTATCATCATCATTTATTTATTTTTCCATTGTTTTCCATATTTACGGTCACACCTTGGGATAGACTCCGCTTTGTATGTGTTGTCCTTCATGTCCTGTTTTTAATGTATTTAAATATTTTCTTGTTTTGGGTACTCACTAAAGGTGTCTTTTGACAATTTATATCTACAATAGGTGTGCCCCTGGCTTTATGTGCAGTGCTCTTATTCTCCTTTGTTACGTTTCCCTTTCTCACTGCACCAGGGTGCACCCAACTACTGTATATATTTGATTATAGTGGTGTCGGTGCGGGGCCGGCATCGGGCCTAGGAGCAGACATCTTCCATCTGCTCCCCCTTGGTCTTTTGCCGGCACTCCTCTTTCAGACCTGTAAGTTTCGTTTTGTGACTTCCGGCCTCGCTTTCCGGCTGCTTTCCCAGGGGGCGGGGCTTCGCCTTTCGCGCCCTTTTCGCAGGGAAGAAGATGCTGGGCTGTAGTTTTTCACGCCAAAATGGCGACCAAAATTGCCACTTCTGAAAATTTGGCAACGGATCACCGCTGACTGTCCACTACAAGGCGCACTTCCACAAGGTAAGTGGATGGGTAAGTATCCTGTTAGTGATGCCAAGTTTCGGGGTGCCGCCGCCGCTGCTCAGATCCGGACCTTCAGGGGTGGTGGCTCGAGGGTCTCCGGACCCGGGGGTCTCGCGGTGTGTGGTGAGGCGGGACACCACCACTGCTGTTACGGGGCACCCTGGGGAGATGTTGTGCAGCAAGACGTTAACCCCTCCGTGGGCAGGGATGGTGGCCCCGGGACTCGATGGCTCTTGTGCAGGGGGAATGATGACCACAGAGGGTGCTGGTGTACTCACAGGAAAACACACAAGTCTCTCGTAAACCAAAGTGGTGGTGACTGGTGTCGCGGCCGGTTGCGTTCGGGATCCCCCACCCAGCTGGTGGTCTCTATCCTTTTCCTGCACCTTTTTAGTAGAAAAGACTTCCTTGTATGAAACGTAGGAGTCCGCTCCCGGCTGGATGTGGCCTAAGGAGCCATGCCCGCAGACGCTGGCCCATGGGATCTCTGGGCCTTGGCGGTGACCTCTTATTCCTTAACGGTGGGCTGTTGTCTTCTATGAGGGACTTTGGGTGGGACAGGACCTCTAGTCCTGGCCTCAATCAGTTAATTAACCAGTTCCAGTAGGTTTTGGTTCCTGGCTTCAGAGTCCGAGTACCCCCTTTTGTGCTACGGTTTCTGGGTTGGTTCCCCATGTCGGTACCGGCGGGCTACAACCCTGGCCCGCTCCACCTCAGTTCCACCGAGCCGTCTTCCCGTCTCCTGTTGACGGAGACCACCTTCTGCCTCCTAGCCAGTGGCACCAGGGCTCCAACCCTGGTACCTGTCAGTTTACTTCAGGCCTGACACACAGGCCTGACCTCCACTCCAATCATCTCTAAAGCTAATCTCCTCCTTTTCCCGCCCCGGGCTGTCTAAACCCCTGGGTGGGCGTGCACCAACTGCCTGGCCACGCCCACTGGTGTGTCTAACTGTCCCTAAGGGGGGTGACTAGGGTTTAATGGTTGGCTGTGTGTTTCCTAATCAAGGAAACGTGTTATGGAGGGGCCTATTTATGACTACCTGGTTTTGCCAGGGCGTCACACACCCAACTGTTATGATCCGGAACCATGGAAGACCACCATAAATCATTGGCAAAAGGTGACAAGAGCACTGGCAACCAATCTGGCCGCCATCCCCTTACTAACCATCAACACTAGAAGCAGCCAAGGGGTGAACTAACATCCTGTGCACCGCGGACCCAGCCGGAGAACTAACTATCCTAAAGGAAGGAAAGATGAATAACTCTCTGCCTCAGAAAATAGATTGCCAAAGAGTAGCAAGCACCCCACATTCAAAGACTGCGGTGATATAGGAAAACACAATACACATATAGATGATAGGATTAGCAAAAGGTGAGGCCCTACTGACTAAATAGGACAGGATAGGAAAGGGACTGATGGTGGCCAGAGAAAAACCCTACGAAAATCCAAAAACCTGATAGTATAAAAAGCCCTCAGATCGCTAGATCTGAACTCTGTCCTATACCAGGCACTCTTGTCATACCAGTGAACAGAAAGCAGGAACCATTACAAATTCAAGAAGCAACAAACACATGGACATATAGGAGCAATACTCCAAACATAGTTGCAGGGAGCTTCCCAGCTAAGCAACTGAGAGGTAAGATTCCTGCATGCAAATAAACTGACAATAACCACAGCAAATGACAAACTCAGATAAGAGCAAAAAGAACCAAAAAGAACCAAACAACAAATAAAGAGCCAAGCACTTATCTGGGGTAGATGTGGTCTGGAGCAGGATGAAGCAGGCTGGTGAACAAAGAACAACTGACATCCGGCATAGCCTGCCAGCAGACCAGGGTTTAAATAGGCAGAGTGTTAGCAATGGAAACGCCCATTGCTCAACACACCTGATCTCTGTCCAAACCATTCCTGGCTACAAGAGGGAGCCTCACAGCAGCAAAAGCATAGCTGACATTCACAACACCCAACTACTGTATATATTTGATTATAGTGGTGCGCTCCACCCTTCTTTTTGCTCTCCTCAGGCTAAAATAGTTTGTGACACCACAAATCCCGGCAGATCCTGCAGCAGAAAAACACAGTGACAGCTCCACTCACATCTCCAAGAATATGGCGGAAGAGGCCGGTGAATATGAGGTCAGACCTTGTCTCTGCTCACTGATTGATGCAATCGAACATCATTGTATGATTGTTGCAATCAGCGCTGGAGCAGGTGGCGCCGCCATTGCCTTGCTCCAGCCTATGATCAGTGTGATTGTAGAACCGATCATAGCTGGACTTCAATGTTTCTGGAAATTTTATTTGCCGATACACTGAAATAGATGTGATTGGCTGTTCAGAATTGAATGAGAATACTTTTATCTTCAGTCACATCATCAATAAACATTAGTGACCCAGTGTCATTGGAAGTCATGCATGTCCGGCCATCAAACTGCCTCTACCACATTTTACAGTGGATGTGGTGTGCTTTGGATCATGAGCCACTCAAAGCCTACTGTTACAGTCGCCGAAGCACGGCGAGCGTCCGGGAGTGGACCCACTGGGTCGTACACCAGACTCCCCTGAGGGAGCTAACCAGTAGTGAACCCCTATACAGGGATTGTCTGGAGAAGCCACAGGGAACCTAAATGCACGACTGCCAGGAACCAGTGGAGGTCGGCTCTTATGTACTGGTAACGTTTCTTAGTACCCGCTGCTGCTGTGCTCGGATATAGCAGCACGGAGATGGTAACTCGGACTTGGCAGCACGGAGATGGAGGCTCAGACGTAGCAGCACAGAAATGATGGCTCAGTCATGGCAGCACGGAGATGGTGGCTGAGATGTGGTGGCATGGAGATGGTGATAGAGAGCAGGCTCACAAAGATCCTGGATACACCCCCTCCCGTCTGGCAAATCTGGTATGTTATGGTACAATTGTCTGTTGTAAGGGTGTCTCTAATCTTGATTGTATGAGTCACCATCAATAGCGGTTTATATTCATTGCGCTATTTACTGCGCTGTACCTTATGTGCAGACTTCTGGAGGGGATCATGTTAGATTCCCTGCACTATATGGGTATAGCCCTAATCATTTAACTAACTACGTGACTGTAAGTTTACCATCTTTAACAAATTTAGTGCGGGTTGTACTAGTTTTGTATCCTATTCGGATCACTACACAGCAGGATTACTTCTTTTAGCCTCTTTATTGTCAGTACGTTTATACTGTTGGTGTTGGTGATTGTTGGACACTTTTTTTCAATAAAGTAAGTTTAAAAACTCCATTGTGTGGTATCACATTGTTTTAACAGAGCTGGAACTAGGACAAGGCAAGCAGTACTAGACACAGTAGTGTACCGCCCACGTGAAAGCAGCCTAGCTGCTCGGATCCGGGTTTGCTGTGGCTCGAAGGTGTCCGGATCTGGGGGTCATGCGGCCACTCGAGTGAAAAGGGGGGTATTTACAGGGGAGTTATAATTCGTGACGCCACCCGTGGTGCGTGGTAATTGGGAGTACCACCACTGCTGTTGGGAGTACCCGTGATGATGGAGCGGGGGCAGCAAGGTGTTGTAACCCTCCACAGGTAGGGAATGCCTCGGGACTCGGTGAAGGGGGTGCCGTCGGGATGCAGGGATCGCTCTCATACTCACTCAGTTCATAGGCAAACACTGACAACCGGGTAAACCAAGTCTCTGGGTACCGCTGTCACTGAGGGGAGCTCGTCCAGGTCCCATCCCCAACTGGTGGTGCCTGGTGATCCGTGACCTGCCTCCTGGCACTTAGTTTGACTTCAACTTGATGGCCCGGTAGCATGGAACTAGCCGAGCCCCTCTCCCTACTATGGTTAAGTATGGGAGCTTGCTCTCAGGGCTCACGCTTGGGATTTTCTGGACCGTTTTGGTTGGAAAGTCCTATCCACCTTGTTGCGCTAATGCCCCTATTCTGGAGCGGGTGGGAACGGATCGTAAAGGCTCCATTCTCCTCAGGTGAATTGTCGGGTTGCCTGAAGTAAACTTCCCGACCTAGGGTCCATGTACCCCGTCGTGCCTTCAGTCCCAGACCGGTGATAGGGCTAGGCTGCTGGCCGTCCTCCTCGACAGGTCAGAGCACCTCGCCACAATCCCCTGCAACCAGGGGTCCGACTCCTCTAGGCCCAGACCACTGTCTGCAACCTAGGTAGTTACTTCAGGAGTCCCCACTCCCGACTTCCTCTGAACTCCTCTCAGCTCGAGAGCCACTTCCAACTCCATCTCCACTCACAGACAGACTCCATTCTACACTCCTCACCTCCCCTCCCTGACCCCCCAGGTGGGCGACTCTATTCCACTCAAGCCGTCCACTGGTGTGTCAGGTGGGTGTGGTGCAGGGTGTCTTTAGGATTTGATTTACTGTTGTAGGCAACACCACTTAAGTAGGGACCCAGAACCAAGAGGGAGGCGGAATACTGCATGAAAGGGCAGCTTGTGCAGTACCCTTTGACGACTTGATAGTCCAGGGGCATCACAGTAGCGTAATGAGACCTGAGAACTATCAATGCACTACTAGTAGTCATAGTTGCTCAGACGCCTCCTGTAAGGGGAGGCAGTCTTAAATACCTTAAGGTAATAGGTGACCTTCTGGGATCAGTTCCAAGTAATGGGACGCCGTCCCTTTATGAAAGGCACTCACATAAGAACTGCACGTGGCCTGGAAGCAGGAAGAGGCTATGGCAGACCCCAGTACAAAGGAGAGCGGTGACCCCACTGAGGCCTGAGGTGCTACACTTTCTGCATACTTTCTTCTTCCCATCATTCTGGTACAGGTTGATCTTAGTTTCATCTGTCCATAGAATACTTTTCCAGAACTGGGCGACTTCTTTATATGCTTTTGACAAAATCTAATCTGCTCTTTCTATTTTTAAGGCTGATTAATGGTTTGCACCTTGTGGTGAACCCTTTGTATTTGCTCTTATGAAGTCTTCTCTTTATGGTAGACTTAGTTACTGGGAAAAACAACTTCCTGGAGAGTGTTCTTCAGTTGGGTGGATGTTGTGAAGGGGTTTTTCTTCACTAAGGAAAGGATTCTGTGATCATCCACCACTGTTAGTTTCCTTGGACAGCCAGGCCTCTTTGCGATCCCAAACTCTTCAGTGTGCTCATTTACACGCAGCTCCACTCCGTTTACCTCGTTCACACATGGCTCCGCTCCGTACACCTCGCACAGCTGCGGCTCCGCTCCGTACACACGCAGCTCCGCTCCGTACACACGCCGCTCCGCTCCGTACACACGCCGCTCCGCTCCGTACACACGCCGCTCCGCTCCGTACACACGCAGCTCCGCTCCGTACACACGCAGCTCCGCTCGGTACACACGCAGCTCCGCTCCGTACACACGCCGCTCCGTACACACGCAGCTCTGCTCCGTACACACGCCGCTCCGCTCCGTACACACGCCGCTCCGCTCCGTACACACGCCGCTCCGCTCCGTACACACGCAGCTCCGCTCGGTACACACGCAGCTCCGCTCGGTACACACGCAGCTCCGCTCCGTACACACGCCGCTCCGTACACACGCAGCTCTGCTCCGTATATGTTATACACACGGCTTCACACACGTTTACATCATACACGTGTTTCCGCTCCATACACTTTGTACACATGCAGCTCCGCTCCATACATGTTATACCCACATGGCTCTGCACGCATGTTTACGTCATACATGCGTCTCCGCTCCGTACACGTTGTACACACATGGCTCTGCTCCATAGACCTCATACACACATGACTCCGCACTATAGATATCATAGCTACGTGGCTCCGCACACATTGTACACACACAGCTCCACTCCGTACACATTCGACTCTGCTACATCCACACTGGACATCCCTCATGAACACACACACACACGGAGACCACTTCATCCAGCATGATGACAACCAGCACAGCAGATTCACTGAGGAGCTGATCATGTGACCCCTGACTCCTCCCCTCCATGTGACATCATCACAGGTCCTGTAAGCACAGAGCAGCCATATATCCAGTGAGCGGCTCTGCAGGAGGAGGTATGTGGAGAGTCCCCATTACTGGGCACAGGGACAGTTTTAGACAAATTGTGGCCCTGGGCAAAAGTCACAGTGGGGCCCCAGATTCTGAAATTCTGGGCTAACAGCAGTACAGTAAATTTGTTGCATTGAATTGAGTTTTCACCAGTCACTAAGCCACCGGTGTCAGTAAGGCTATGTGCCCACGTTGCGTATTGCATGCAGTTACGCTGCGTATTGCACCGCAGCGTAACTGCATGCGTCCTGCGTCCCCTGCACAATCTATGAAGATTGTGCATAATTCATGCCCATGTTGCGTTTTAGAACGCAGCAATTTGCATGCTGCCAAATCGCTGCGTTCTAAAAAGCAACATGTCACTTCTTTCGTGCGCTCTGTATGCTGTCTCCATTCTGTCTATGGGAGAGGCAGCATCCAGAGTGCACAAATTCTGCAGTCACCAAAGTTTCAGAATGGAGCTTTTCAGCTGCGCTCTGAAGCGCACATGCAGTGACTACGCTGCGGTGCAGAGCGCACACACGTGGGCACATAGCCTAACATTTACCAATTGGCCGTAATTTAAAGGGAACTGTCATTTAAAAAATAACACACTTGACCTGTAGATTTTGGGTTCATCTGCAGGTTAATAGTGTTCTGAACCTGCCCAGCGGCTGCACTGAGGCCCCACTGCCCAGGAGAAAATGAACTTGACTTCTCCAGGCAGTGTTTGGCTTCCAGCCGTAGAGGTGGTAGTGCGGGTTCATTCAGCACTTTGTGTCTTTAACTGCCCCCCCACCACTGACTGACATCCGGCTCTGCACTAGAGCTCAACATTACAGCCTCCTGTCAGTCAGTGTCAGGGAATGGTATAGACACCCCTCACTATACACTGAGCGCTGCCTGAATCTACATCGCACCCCCCTAAAGCCAAACACTTCTGGGAGGAAAATAAGTTAATTTACTCCCTTCAGAGGGGCTCTCAGTGCAGGCGCCAGGCATGTTCAGTAAGCTGGAAACCTGCGGATGAACCCCATATCTGCAGGTCAATAGCCTTTTTTTATTTTTAAACTTGACAGATTCCCTTTCAATAACGGCCAGTTGGTAAATGTTTACTGGTCAGCGGTCGTTAAGTGCTGCTCGTCAGTCCATATACACAGACCTTTAGTTTCCCTTGTTTCTGCAGTTTTATTTAAAGGAGGTCACTGACAGAAAAGTCATTGGACCTGTCCATAAAGCATTTGGCAGAAACTAGTCCATGGACTAAAGGTAGATTCACACAGTAATTCTCATCCTGACTGGGGGTTTCTAGCCGGGATCAGTACTGACAGATTCAATTCCTGACCGGATTGTGGATCTGAACGTGCAGCATTACAAACACAGGTGATGCTAAAGGTTGGGTCATGAGCTCCACAACCAAATCAGGAATTGTGGACGTCAAGTCACAAAAATACATCCACGTTATGGATCTTGGGTCTTAAAGGGGTGTTTTCACGTTTAAAAGATATCTCTTTTCCAAGTAATAACTTTCCAATCACTGGGGCTCAGACTGCTGTGGCCCCCACTGATCTCGAGAATTAGAGCCCTGACTAAATGGAGCGCAGTTCAGTTATGTGCACTTATGCCAGCTTTACATGCTGCAATTTATCTTACAATGTGTCGGCGGGGTCACGTCATAAGTGACGCACATCCGGCATCGTAAGGTACATTGCAGTGTGTAACAGCTACGTGCGATTGCGATTGAACGTTAAAACGTTCATCGCACGCACGTCGTTAATTTCTCATGGATTGAACGTCAGATTGTTCATCTTACCCGAGGTAGCACACATCGCAGTGTATGACACCCCGGGAATGATGAACAGATCTTACCTGCGTCCTGTGGTTCCCGGCCGGTAATGCGGAAGGAAAGAGGTGGGCGGGATGTTTATGTCCCGCTCAGCTCCGCCCCTCTGCATCTATTGGCCGGCTGCTGCGTGACGTCGATGTGACGCCGAACGTCCCTCCCATTCCAGGAAGTGGACGTTCGCCGCCCACATCGAGGTCGTATGGAAGGTAAGTATGTGTGACAGAGGTTAATCGTTTGTGCGGCACGTTCAACAAATTAAACGTGCCGCACATACGATGGGGGCGTTGCAAATCGCATACGATATCGTATGCGAAATTGCAACGTGTAAAGCAGGCTTAACACTCCATTCATTCTAATAGCAGCACTAAAGATCAGCCGAGCACTGTGCTCAGCAATCTCTGGCACTCCCATTAATGAACGCAGCATTAGTGCAGATAATCGATCTCTGCTCAATTCTGCCAGGGCTCTTCAGTGTCCGGATTCTTAGGATCGGTGAGGGCCTCAATACTCAATAGTCAGATCCCTAGTGATCGGAAAGTTATCGCTTAGATAAGAGATCATTTTTAAACTTGAGAACACACTTTTAACACAGTTGGTTGGGCTAAATGTAATATTGAATGGTGGTTGGGATTCACTAAATATAGTAAAATGTATGATACCTGCTGTCACCTATCCGGATCCTGCACATTGTGCTCTGTGGGGTGCAGTGGCAGCAGGAGTGAGGATGTCTCTGCTCTCCAGCCGAGGATCAGCTGCAGCAGTTCAGTGATGAGCCGAGCACCATCAGAAAAATATACAATGATAAATGGTACAATTCACCGAACTTCTGCAGCTTATTACAGGACGCAGTTACCCTGGGCCAAAGAGCAGGGATGTCATCGCTCCTGGTATCAGCGCACCCCACAGAGCGCCCTATTCAGGATCCTGATGGCTGACAGCAGGTATCATACATTTTTTTATATCACTTTCATGTTTGTGCTTTTGTTTATTTATTTTTTAATATATTACTTCGGAGGTTTGTATTGTTCTGCCTTGTATGGGACTGGTGTTGAGGTGCAATATAAAACTCGCCAGTGACCAGCGCTGTGTTGTTGGCTATGGGGAAATTTCTCTTGGGTGGCAACACAACTACTGTACTGAGTACAAACTGGTGCTGTTGTGCAACGTGTGGACTATGTCGATCAGGTGTCCATTTCAAGTTGTGTAGGGAGCTCCTAACGCTGAATAGTAGCTGTCAATACACACAGTATAGATTGTCTGTCAATGTGCGGATGGATGGCTCCACTCTGAGACCTCAGAAGATGCAGAGCACAGTCCATAGTACACTCCTTATAGCAGGATAAGGCACAGCCACAGTGTAGTTGTAGGAGATGTTAAGGTGCACTTGTAGGTTTCCACACCTTATGTTCAGAGAATTAGAAACAAGGCACTCTCAAATGGTGATACAAACGAAAAATTTATTCCATAAGTCTTAAAGCAACATGTGACGTTTCGGCCAGGTGGCCTTCATCAGACAACTTGTTATTAAGACTGTCAGGGTAGTGGTAAAGGCAGTGGTATCCACCACTATGCTGCATAGTGGTGGATACCACTGCCTTTACCACTACCCTGACAGTCTTAATAACAAGTTGTCTGATGAAGGCCACCTGGCCGAAACGTCACATGTTGCTTTAAGACTTATGGAATAAATTCTTCGTTTGTATCACCATTTAATAGTACACTCCTGGCTGCTGCTTCTGCAGTTGAACTATAAATTATAATGAGCAGTGCCAGGCAGAGAATTACAGGAGAACAGAAGCAAAGATGTGCTTACCTCTGCTTCTCCTATTGAGCACAGCACTGCCTAGAGTTATATGAATTGAAGCACCATCGCAGAGGCAGAGGTCAGGCATGAAGCAAGGACCTACAATCTGCATCTTCTTCTGTCTGGCTGCCGGGGGTGAAAGTACATGGAGCACTGAAGACTTCATACAGCCGTGGACTAAGGGAACACAGCAGGGGGCTTTTCTGTTTTCTGTGCCTGAGGACCCTGTGTATCTCCCATAACACTAACACTAACATCTGATTGTGACACCTGGTCAGCGTAGGGGTAATTATACAAACACTATTTGCCCAAAGGGCAACAAGAGGTACCCTAACTAAAGACCTAATCAAATAAACTTTATTAAATTATATAATTGGACAAAGGTAGCCCTATGGTGATGTCACCATCAGAGGTTTTAAAAGGGGATGTAACCGGTTTTCAGCGTTCTATAGCCTCAGCCCCCTGATGAAGCCAGTCATGGCGAAACATGTCGGGGAGGCTATTAGCTGTTAGGTAGTTTTTAACAGGCAGTGTAGGTGATAGCCAGCCATACTACGTTAGGATTTATCCAAAGCAGTGTCGGTCCGTGGCCGCACTCATCTAATACGGAATTGGCCTCCCACCTGCCATTTTTAATCTTTGTCCAATTATATAATTTAATAAAGTTTATTTGATTAGGTCTTTAGTTAGGGTACCTCTTGTTGCCCTTTGGTCAAATAGTGTTTTCTCCCATAACATTTACTCTGACTGTGTCTCTCTATCAGAAGATCTGTCTTTTATGGATTAGATTGGGTCGCTTCCCTTCTGACGCCGCTCGGTGCTCTGTTACTCTACAGTCTCCATTATGGCTGTCACCAGATCCATGTTGTCACTATCAGGATATGTTAATGTTCTATCATTATCTGTTACTGACGGCCCCAGATTTGCCATCCCGATCTCTGTGGATGTTCACTGCACTTTATAACTTTATACCTTGTTCTTATGACATATTTATCTTCTTCACGACCTTAGACATACCGGTGCGTCCCATTTGGTGGGGACTTCCCGAAATGGAACATACCAGTATGTCCTGGCGATCACACGTGTGTAATCAATGCAGAAAGCTCGGCTTCCATGATGGCCGAGCCTCGGCTGTCACAGTCAGGGTCAATCCAGATTAGAAGAAAACCAGCATCCGCAGATAGTAGATTAAATTCTTTGCTTTATTTCTCCAAAGTTAAAACATAGATACCGTCCGGTCTACGCGTTTCGAACACAAAATGTTCTTAATCCTGATGTCATGATTAAGAACATTTTTTGTTCGAAACGCATACGGTCCTACGGTTTCGCTGACCGTCACCAACTCCTGCAGACGGCCACCACCGTCTGCCTACCTTGCTGGAAGTGCCTGGGCTCCAACCCAGACACCAACAGTTTCACTCCTCACTCTCTCTACTGACCACAACTGGACTGACTACTGTGTTTTCCCGCCTCCAGGCCTGTGAACTCCTCGGTGGGGGGGGTCAACCGCCTGGCTCCGCCCCACCTGGTGTGGACATCAACCCTGGAGGGTGGCAACAAGGAATTAATGTGTAACTGGTGTGACCTGTCCAGGGAAGGAGGGGTGTATGGTGTTGTGTCTGTGACTACCTGGGTAGGCCAGGGCGTCACACTTGTGCACCTTTTTCTACCACACTTTGTCCTTCCACTCGACTTACTATTCATTTGCTTGTATACAGCACTCTGTGAACAGCCATTTTCTTTAGCAATGACCTTTTGTGGCTTACCCTCCTTGTGCAGTGTGTCAATGACTGCCATCTGGACATCTGTCAAGTCAGCAGTCTTCCCCATGATTGTGTAGCCTACTGAACCAGACTAAGGGGCCATTTTAAATGCTTAGGAAGTCTTTACAGGTGTTTTGTAGTAACTATTCTAATTTTCTGAGATAATGATTTTTGGGTTTTCATTGGCTGTAAGCATAATCAACAACATTGACAGCAATAAACACTTGAAATGGGTGGGTGATAAAGGGGTTAATCAATAAATCTTGGAATACTAATAATTTCCACAATTGGATTTGTTTAAAAAAAATGTTCCTGTGTTGAGATAATCTTTTAAATGTGCCCATGCTTTGTACTGTGTAATGGCTGTGTCTGACATGGTATGATCATGTCACACTCCAAAACAGTTCAGGAGATTTCTAACATGGGATCTTTATAATGTTGCATTATCATATTTTCCCCATTCAGGTCCCTACAATATTGGATCCTCTTAGTGGAGATCTTCTATGTAAGAGAATTTTCCTAATTGACTCATCAAGGATGGATCAGGACAAGATGGCGGAGAGGATATTACACATCACCCTAGAGATCCTCTTCCGGCTTACTGGAGAGGTGAGAGATTCTGATGATGTCACATTACATCATTCTTATCTGTGTGAATAACAGATGGACAGGACTGGAGAGGTGAGGACTCTTGAAATATCTGTAGTGAGATTTATCAATATGTCTCTTGATAACCAGGATTACACAGTAGTGAAGATTTCTAGTGATCGCTGTCAGGACCCCGTGTCTGAGGGATGGGGAAGACCCCTGAGCCCAATAACCGGGCTTCCATCTCACCCCTTGGTACATGAGGACATCAATAACGAGAAGATCCTTGAACTCACCTACAAAATGATTGAGCTGCTGACTGGAGAGGTGACACTGCTGGGAATGCTGGGACATTATACAGTAACGCTATGAAGGGATCGGGGGATGACGGTATCATTGTATGTGTCAGGTTCCTATAAGGTGTCAGGATGTCACCATCTATTTCTCCATGGAGGAGTGGGAGTATTTAGAAGGCCACAAAGATCTGTACAAGAACGTCATGATGGAGGATCCCCAGCCCCTCACATCACCAGGTAATAGACAGGACTAAATACACACGGCCTATAATTATCTGTATGTAAAGAATGAATTCAGTCCCTGTATGTGTTTCCTCTAGTTCTATCCAGTAAGAGGACAACACCAGAGAGATGCCCCAGTCCTCTTCTTCTACAGGATTGTAAACAAGAAGATCCCGATGTTCCTCAGGATGATCAGGTAGATGGAGAGAAGGTGTCATGAAATCTCCCTATGGTGTGTAGAAGGCTGTGATGGTCTTGTGCTCAGTGTTTTATCCACTAATTTATAAATTTTTAAAATTGAGTGATCAGTTTTTTGTGGATCACTTGCAGTCTGAAATTACATTACAATGGGAACATAAACTGATGTGATTGACTTGATCGTGAACGTGAGTACATTTAGTACATATAATGGTGTTAAGATTATACTGTGAATGTTGTGATTGAGAAAAAAACATCCAGTTAAAACAGATCCTGTAAATATAAGTAACTCATCATGGAAAGAAGAGACAGGAGTTCATCACCATTTGTTCTAATAACAGGCACTGTACAGTGTTGTACTACAGCTGAATACAACGCTGGTGCTACAATTATAGTCTCCAAATGAACAACTCTTCAGCTCAGGAGCTTATCTAGGGCTTGTGAGAAATCAATGTCATCCCTTTATGGCAGAAGGTCACTTACAGCTGGACAATAATCAATGCCACAATGGTCGTGTAGTCACGAATGTCAGCTCCACCTACTAATTTGTTGCAATTCTAAAAACCAATCCTGCAAGCAAAGGCCAATATTTCTGCAGAACGATCAACCCTTATTTAATTGTTTGACATAATGAATTGCGGTTCTGAAGGGCAAATGAGATCCAACACACTACTAGATGGGTGTCTGTAATAATGTGGCCATTCAGTGTATGGTTTATACTTGATGGAGATGACAGGATAAAGCTGATCATAGACACTAGATGTTGCCTGGATCTTCTCACAATTTTTTGGTTATGGAGATTGCTGGTTAGGCTGGAGACACACTACCAAAGACTCATGCGAGGATCGCGTTGCACTGCCCAGACAAGCTGGTGGGTCTTCTGACCTGAGAATGTCAGTTGTGTAGAACTACATGGAGCTGACACGCTCCGGTCAGAAGAGCCACCAGGAAGTGGGATGCGATCGTCGTACTAGACATATGTTGGAGTGACTGCAGCCTTAGAATTAAGAGCCGTCAGGTTGAATTATACTGGAGGCCAGCAGCTGTAACTGCTGCTGTCATGTCATGTCATGTCATTTTGTAATTGTCATGTTCACTTATGATATTTACTCTTTTTCTTGTGACTTCTTCATCTAATCTGTCACTTTTACAATAGGGTGAAGATCTGACCTATATTAATACTACAGAGACATATGTGAGGGGTGATGAGCAGTGTAAAGAGGAGATTCCTACAGATAACCGCACAGGTGAGTAGTGACCTTAGGGATCCTATAGATAAGCAGATTATTTTCTTAAAATGGTGTATTCTTTGGCTGCTTCTACTTCTAAATTGGCACTGTCTACAGTCCCAACGTCAAGAGCTCCAAGGCCGGGGCCACACGGGGACTACTTCGATCCTTGCATGACACTCGGCTCACGCTCACAGCACAGCGGGAGCCAAGTGTCATTCAAGTGTCATTGCAACTGAGGTCCAATCGTGCAATCGGACTACAGCTGCAGGGGGCGGGCCGGCACTGAGGAGGGGAGGGAGGGCTTTATCTCTCTCTCTCCTCCGTTGCCGGCTATTGCCATTCTCGCTCTGCACTCGCATTACACCGGTGTAATGTGAGTGCAGTGCAATGTTTCTCTCGACCCATAGACTTGAATGGGTGCGAGAGAAAGAGGATCGCATTGCACCCGCAGCATGCAGCGACTTGTTTTCTCGGTCCGATTAGGGCTGAGAAAATAATCGCTCATGGGTGCTGGCACATAAGGTAATATTGGTCCGAGTGGAATGCGATGTTTTATCGAATTTCACTCGCTCCGATTTTCATGCCGTGTGTCTTAGGCCTAAGGGTATGGCTCAGTCCGCTATCTTCATATCTTCAGTAAGGTGTTCCAAGGGAACAAATACTTGATAACCTACATCAGACCAGAAGGACATTTTTTTTTTAAATTCTTTTGTCCATGCTTCATAGGTTTATATAAAGTGCAGAATGACATGCTACTACCCATCTTCTTCCACTTGTGGGAGGAAGATTGTCCAGATTTTATGGTCCAACATATCATCAGATGCCTGGGTAACCTCTCTTATAAAGATAGTTTTCCAGGTTATTCAAGAGTTCATCTCAAAGGGTGCTCTTGAACCTGATCCTCTTCATCAAAAGTTTTCAGGGATGTGTTCTAGGATTTTTTTGCAGTTCCCAAACCTTTGGGTAAATGGTGTCTTATTATTGATCTAACTTTCCTAAACAAGTTTCTCTTAAAGACGAAATGCAAAATGAAACGTTTTGTTCATTGACCTCCATTATCCAACAAGGTGACTTCATGGCCTCCATAGGTCTTCTAAATGCCTACCTGCATGTCCCAATTCCTTCATCACACAGGAAGTTTCATAGGGTAGAAGTTCTGATGAATTCCCAGCAGTATCACTTCCAGTTTACCTGTCTTCCCTTGAGAATTTCAGTAGCACCTCATGTCTTCACAAAAGTAGCAGTGGTCCTAACAGCAGCTCTAAAGGCCACTTTACACACAGAGAGAAGTCTGTGGCAGATCTGTGATTGCAGTGAAATTGTGGACAATCAGTGCCAGGTTTGTGGCTGTGTACAAATGGAACAATATGTCCATGATTACACTGCAACCACATATCTGCCAAAGATTTATCTCTGTGTGTAAAGTGGCCTTTAGTCTTCAGGGCATCTATGTTGTTCACTATCTGGACGACTGGCTCATCAAAGCGTCAACCATGGAAGATCTTCATCTTCAGATCATTTTGGAAGTTCTTTCCATTGACAGTTTTTTAATCAACAAAAAGAAGTCTCAGCTTGATCCCTGCAGGAAAATACCTATCTGGGCTTTGTGATCAACTTCCAAAATATGTTCTTTAGGTTATCTGACAACAGAATTCACAAACTCCTGACAGATGCTCTCCCGGAATCTACTGTCAGTCAGAAAAGTGATGAGCGTTCATGACCTCCTCGCTGGAAGCCGTTCCTTGGGCAAAGACCCACTTCAAAACTCTCCAGTCAAATATCCTTTCACTCTGGGACAGGAATTCTTCTACTCTGGATCAGATATTGAAAATATTACCAACTATAAAACAGGATCTAAAGTGATGGCTATCCCCAGCCCAGCTCTCAGAGGCCACAACATCAGTTACAGTCCTTAAAAGTTGCATCAAACTAGGGTTGGGGCTCTCTTGTAGGGAACATCTGGGTCAAGGGAAATGGTTGCCTCTGGAAAAATCTCTTTCATCCTACTTCAGAGAAATGAAGGCTCTCAGGGTAGCCCTTCTTCGATGTCAGCATTACCCTGAGACACTTTATAGTCCAAACTGACAATATATCGATTGTTTTCTACATGAACAATGAGTCCGTCCCTAGCTAGGGAATGTCTGTTTCCCTACAATGAGAAAACTGACGTCTTACTTACTAACAGACAAATGTGAACAGGTGCAAACTGGACATGAAAATACTCTAACAAATATACAGCTGCACTCTGATTCACTAAGGTGTGCAAACCATTAAATATAGGAATTTGGACATGCATTACTAGAGCAGATGGAATCTAGTACTAATTAAAAACCACCCTGTGGCTGATGGGCGGAGAATACGAGGCTGTCTACACCTCAAATATATAACGCAAAAAAACTGCATCTCAAAATTAGCAAGTGTGAACAGGTGCTAACTACTAAAACCACATGAAATACAAACAAAGAAATACAGCAGCACTCTGTAAGCGCTAAGACATGTGCAAACATAGAATATATAACATTTAAACTGCATAAATGCTGTATAAAAAAAACTCAGGTTTTTGGCACAAAAAATGGCCAATTCTTGTATGTCCATCACCTGCCTCAAGGTGAATTTTCTTTGGTGGGACCCTGTACTAGTGTCATCCCTCTCCTGGACTACAAGTCTACAATGGGCAGATAGGATATGGCACTAATTAAAAAACATTATTATGTAAATTTGATTACTTGCGTTTTTATTGTTTTTTTGACGCTGTGGTTTTTTGTCTCTTTTTGGTATGTCTTCTTTTAAATAAAGTTGTTTTGTTTTTGTTAATGCAAGTCTATGGGGAAAATCTGCACATAAAACTCATAGTACCTTCAAGGCAAAATTGAGATGCTGTGGATTTGAAACAGGCACCGCAGGTCAGTTTTCTCTGAGTAAAAAAGAAGCACAGGGGCAGAAGATTTCTATAAATCCAATCTACTTTGCTGGAACTGTAAGGGTATGTGCGCACGTTGCTTTTTACCTGCTTTTTACCTGCTTTTTTGCTGCTTTTTCTTCTGCGCTGTTTAATGCCAAAATGGATGTGTTCTTCTATTCAAGCAAAGTCTATGGGAATTTGGGTTTCTTGTTCACACTATGTTGTTCAAAATGCTGCCTTTTTGTGGCAGAACTTTGGTCAAAAACTCAGCTTTGCAGTGCAAAACCCAAATGGCAAAAACAATTGACATGTTGCTTCTTTGAAAAGCTGAGTTTTTGACCAAAGTTCTGCCACAAAAAGGCAGCATTTTGAACAACATAGTGTGAACAAGAAACCCAAATTCCCATAGACTTTGCTTGAATAGAAGAACACATCCATTTTGGCATTAAACAGCGCAGAAGAAAAAGCAGCAAAAAAGCAGGTAAAAAGCAGGTAAAAAGCAACGTGCGCACATACCCTTAGACTGAGTTTTTGATGTTGCAGCATTTCTGCGCCCATTAGATTACTTGCATTTTTTACATGCTTTTTTTATTGCGTTTTTGACTTTGCGTGTTTTGTCTCTTGTTGGGATGTTGTGTTTTAAACAAAGCTGCTTTGTTTTTGGCTTTGTCAAAACTTTATTAATACAGTTATGTATGGATTACTTGTGTTTTTGATGTGTTTCTGCAGCGGAAATGCACTAAAAATTAAGAAGCGTTTATCTGCAATTTTTATGCATCTAATGAAAGTGTATGGGAGAAATCTGCACAGAAAACTCAGTGTGCCAGAAAGAGAAACTGAAATGTTATGGATTTCAAACATGCACCTCCGGTCAATTTACGCTGAGTTTAAAAAAAAAAAAGCACAGTGGTCTCGAGATTTCTATAAATCCCACCCACTTTGCTGGAAATGTAAGATGCTGCACTTTTGATGCAGCGAACATATGCAACATTAAAAACTCATCGTGGGCACACACCCAAAGACCAATATGGAGGTGATATGTAGAGTAAGGTTGCGGTCAAACAGCCATAGATTCACACCATCCAAGAGAATTGGGTCGATTATGCAAAGGCACTCTGATCAAACTCTAATCAGAGTTGTGTCTCAGTGTCAGCTTAGTGCAATCCTATTCTCTCAATTCTGTCGGTGGGAAAAAAACAGCAATGCACCATGGAATAACATTGGTCTGAGTGCTATCCAATAAAACATCGGGTAGCGTTCAGCCGATATAGACGCTGCAGTGAGCAAACTGTGATGCTCACCCTACTTAGTTGTGCAGAGGTCAGGCACATCACTAAGACACAACGTTAGGCAATATAATCAAAGCTCCTGGACAGCTGCTGCTCCTTCTGTAGACCCAACCAAGGGTAAATGTGCTGCGAGTTTCAGAAAAAAAAAAGATTGGAATCGATTGAGTGCTGCCAGTAAAAATAATAGAACAAATGAAACAAAAAAGATCAAAACCTTTCATGTTCTTTAAAACTGTTTCAATAAAAATGTCAGATTAGCTTGCAAAAAAAAAAAATCCTTCATACAGCTGCATCTACGGGGGAAAAAACTCACAGGTCTAAGAAAATGGCAACGCAAACTATATTTTTTACACTACCGTTTTGCTTCATTATTTCCTAAATAAAAAAAAACCTTACAAATTTGACGTCATTGGAATCAATCTGACCTGAAGAATCATGTTGCCAGGTCGTTATTACAGTACAATGGATGCGGTAATAATACAACCTAAAAAATAACCGCAAAATCAATTTTTTTTTTTTGTTATAATTCCAGTTGTGATAAAATAGTATTTACAGTTGCTCAGGTCTTTGTTTGACTACATTAATGGTGTCATTCACAGCTCGAATTTGTCCCACCCCCAAAAATTACAGCTCTCATGTGGCCATGGCAAAAATGTAAAAGTTACGGTTCTTGGTAGAGGGGCAAGAAAAAAAATAAAATGCAAAAAAGAAAAATGTCACAGTGATTATATACAAATATGCATAAAATAAAAAACAACTTATTTATTTAGCTAATACCTTATTAGAAAAACCCTGTACACATAGTGGATAAGTACAATAAAGAATGGTGTGTGTGTGTGTGTGTGTGTGTGTGTGTATGTGTGTATATATATATATATATATATATATATATATATATATATATATATATATATATATATATATATATATATATATATATATATATATTATATATATATATATATGGGCTGACATGGTTTCAGTCAACATAATTGCTAATAAGTATAGTTACAAATGTTCCCAATTTCGCCGCACTTGACTATGTTTCCCAGTTCATGCGATCATTCAAAACTGCCAAAAAATATAGCGATATTGATAGGAAAATAAAATATATATAGGTCTTAGAAAAAGAGGAGGAAAAATAATGGAAACTGTAAAATAAAGATTGGTTGCTTTCTTAAGGAGTTAATATCTCCTTCATGGGGCTGTATTTTTAACATACTGTGCTGATAGTAGCTCCGTTCCTACTGGTAACCCACCTATATACCTCCTATGTGGCTCCAGACTAGCTTTCTGTATATGTAAGTGGTTGGCACATGTTTGTTTGTATAATTCGTTATTTGTTTTTTAATGTTCTTATATGTGTTGTATTTTGTTAAACAATCTTTTCAATTGTGATGTCTATATCCGTATGGAAAGTTAATGTGGTAGACAGCGTTGAGAATTTTTTTTCTCAGTTGAGAAAAAGTTGTCTTCACCAGAAAAATGAGAAATGAAAAGAACACAAACCTGTGTCCCGGCTTTTATATTTAATTTTGTGATCAGTTAATCAGTTGATAATTGAATTTTACTACAATTTGTATAGAAAGGTTATAAAATGTATAAATACTATACTATAGTTTCCAAGCTGTGTTATTGAAAATTAATATTCAATTTTATTCTTGGCAGATGACTATACCAGCAGATTGAAGTCACATCTGATATTTACAGATTTTACAGCACATGATCATAGTATCACACCTGGTACATATGAAAAACATGACAGCATCCCAGATATGTTTCCAGCTCTTTACAGTATAGATTTTTTATCTGATCCTATACAACAGCTCCTCTCTTCGGATTCATCACAGACTGTTAAGCAAAACAAAAATTACAAAAGGGATAATGAAGTAGCTCAGAAGACAAGAAAGAAGCCATGTAGGACACGTTTTATAGAAAAATCACATGTTACACATGAGAGAATTCAGACAGGGGAACGACCATTTTCATGTTCAGAATGTGGAAAATGTTTTCTAAAAAAATCAAGTCTTGTTATTCATCAGAGAATTCACACAGGGGAGAAGCCATATTCATGTTCAGAATGTGGGAAATGTTTTACAGAGAAAGCACATCTTGTAAAGCATTTTAAAATGCATACAGGGGAGAAGCCATTTTCATGTCAAGAATGTGGGAAATGGTTTAAAGAAAAATCTCATGTTGTTAACCATTTGAGAATTCACATAGGTGAGAAACCATATTCATGTTTAGAATGTGGGAAATGTTTTACAGTGAAAAAACAGCTTGTTGTACATCAAAGAACACACACAGGGGAGAAGCCATTTTCATGTTCAGAATGTGGGAAATGTTTTGCAGTCAAACAACGTCTCATTACACATGAGAGAACTCACACAGGGGAAGCCCCATTTTCATGTCAAGAATGTGGGAAATGTTTTAAAGAGAAATCACATCTTGTTTACCATTTGAGAATTCACACAGGTGAGAAGCCATATTCATGTTCAAAATGTGAAAAATGCTACACACAGAAATCAAATCTTATTATACATGAGAGATGTCACACAGGAGAAAAACCATTTTCATGTTCAGAATGTGGGAAATGTTTTGCACGGAAATCAAATCTTACTGCACATCTGAGAATTCACCCAGAGAAGCAGCAATTTTCTTTGTAAAGCTATTCAATTGTCAAATTGTACAATAAAAAACTACAACAATCTATGAGATGAGGAAATTTAATTTACAGGATTAACTGGATAATAAATGTAAGCAACTACCAATAAACATATTTTATTGAAAAACAAACAGAAGCTACATATAACGCCTATGTATAAAATATTTCACATTCACAAATACAACCTAGCGTTTTAACTGGTTTGTCTGATGAGTAACTCTTCTGCACAAAATGATATTAGTTGTAGAGAGATGATGCTATAAGTGATCAGGACCACTGACAAGTCAACCATCTGCAAGTGGCCTGTGTAGTGCTCGTGGATATGAGGAGGAAGTGGACCCGTTGGGCCACAGCACATACAAAACCTAAAGGGGCTTGAATAAGGTATTCACAAGAGCCTCTAATGGTGAGGGTATTGTGCTGCAGGTGTGAGACCAGGTGCCACTCAGGAAGTCTGATGCCGTGACAGCTGGCCCCTTGGGGTATGGACCATCCCAGATCTGGTTAATGCAGCCAGGATGGCAGGAGTGTGCCGCCCCCATGTCAGCAGCCAGGCTGCTCGGATCCGGATCCGCGGTGGCTCGAGGGATGTCCGGACCCGGGGGTCGTGCAGCCACTCAAATGCAGGGGGTATTTACAGGGGATTTTGTTAGAGTTCATGACGCCACCCGTGGTATGTGGTAATGTGGAGTACCACCTCTGCAGTTGGGAGTACCCAGGGGTGATTGAGTGGGGAGTGCCGTGGGGAGTGAAGGGGTCACTTGCGTACTCACTCAGTCCATAAAGCTGACACCGACAACTGGATAAAGCAAAGTTCTGGATACCGCTGCCGCTGAGGGGAGCTAGTTCGGGTCCCTCCCCAATGGTGCTGCCTGGTGATCCATGACCTGCCTCCTGGCACTAAGTTTACTCCTCTGTTGGTCCCGGTAGTATGGAACTTGCCCGGTTCCGCTCCCCAGTATGGCAAACTGTGGGAGCTTGCTCTTAGGGTTCACGCTTGGGATTTTCTGGACCGTTTTTTGTGGAAAGTCTTATCCCCCTCGTTGCTCTAGTACCCCGATTTTGGAGCGGGTGGAGAGCGAATCTTGAAGGCACCGTTCTCGTGGAGGGTAAATTGTCAGGTTGCATGAAGCTACTCGCTGACCTAGGCTCCACATACCCCGTCGTGCCCTGGTCCCAGCCCGGTGATGGTACAAGGCCGCCGGCTGTCCTCCTCGACAGTTCCGTGCTCCTTGTCACGATCCCCTGCGACCGGGGGTCCAGCTCCTCTAGGCCCAGACCATCGGCTGCTACCTAGACAGGTCCTAGGAGCTCTGCTCCTGACCTCCTCTCTCCTTCACGTCCAAACTCCTTCTCCCTTCCTCCTGACACTCCTGACCTCCCCTAACCAACCCCCCAAGTGGGCGACCCTATTCTACTCAGGCTGTCCACTGGTGGGTGTGGTGCAGAGTGTACCGAGGATTTTAATCAGCTGATGTAGGCAACACCATATAGTTGGGGACCAATAACCAAGAAGGAGGTGGATATTGCACTGGAGGGCAGATTGTACAATACCCTGTGACGACCTGATAGTCCAGCGGCGTCACAGGAGCGTCAGACATAGTTAATAGGGTGCTATACAGTAGATACTAGTATTGCAGACTTGGCCAACAGGGCACAATGAAGTAGCAGCCGGTATGGCAGACTGGAACACAGAACAGTAATAGCAATGTGCAACACAGCATAAAACTGCAGCAGCAGCACCACCACTAGGGGACCTAACAATTAGCAATTTGAAAAATGTGTATAAACCACACACAAAGGAGTGCTATTTCCATAAAATATAACAATCTTTATTGAAAAAAGAAGAACATACATATATAAATTTAAAATATCATTATTCATCAATAAACAAGAAGTTTGGAGGTATAAGGAGGACTTCTTACCAACAATCACCCCCCACACATAAGTGTGTGTATGGATCCCAATCAATAAATGCAAACCTGCATAATCAATACTGGCAGCAAAAAAATCTGCTTCAATGAAAAGTGTATCATCCCTAATGGGCCAGATTAAGTCAAAAGACCGCTGCACATATATATGGAAAGATAAAACCTAAAGACTATCCCAGGGTGATCGCCCAACTCTATATAACAGTCAAAGTAGAGTTTATGAAAGTATCAAGGCTTACCCATATACAGGACAGAAAAAAAGGAAGGCAGGAGATCCAAACTGTGGGGGGAAGACAAGCAGCTCCCAGTCCTGAACGCGTATCGCTCTCGCTTCCTCAGCAGGCTGGAGGCGGGGGTGGAAGTGCGTTCATTCCCTGATCACAGCGCTAAATACACCTGATCCATTCATTAGTCGGCCGGTGATGTGCGCTCGTCATTGTCGGCGCACGCGCAATGCGCAGCCCCCGGTTGTTGTGGCAACATGATGCAGCGCTCCAGCCACAGTGCGCATGCCCGGGGAGAAATCTCCCGATGACGTCAATGCGCATGCGCATCGGGCATAAGGAGGCCGCAGAATGTGTACACCCGGGGAGACTGTCATAAAGCGCGCGCACATACGGCGCACATCACCGTATAGGACAGACATCATTTTTGATGTCGGTTTCTTATATGTGACCATGTCTATGTACTTGGGTCTCCATTTAGTTGGGGGCGGTACATGTGATATATCAATATGAAGTGTAATCTGTATCACACGGGACCTATTGTAATACTATAATGTCCTATATACATTGAAGATTTCTGAAAAATACTCCCCCTTTTGGTATATATGTGTATATTTGTATTTATGAATTTAAACATTATTGGATGCTGTTATTATTAACCCCTTTGCATGTATATTGAAAGCATATAGTGCTTTATTAAGTGGGATGCACTGTGTGCCTAATGAGAATAAAGCCATAATCATCTAGCTCATTTACATGTGATACGTTTTTGCTCCTAAACATATTATCTTTGTATGTGGACATATATCTATTTTGAGACATATTAGGTCTTTTGGGCATTAAAGGTATATGAATATACATGTTCGAATCCCCTTCTGTCCTATACGGTGATGTGCGCCGTATGTGCGCGCGCTTTATGACAGTCTCCCCGGGTGTACACATTCTGCGGCCTCCTTATGCCCGATGCGCATGCGCACTGTGGCTGGAGCGCTGCATCATGTTGCCACAACAACCGGGGGCTGCGCATTGCGCGTGCGCCGACAATGACGAGCGCACATCACCGGCCGACTAATGAATGGATCAGGTGTATTTAACTCTGTGATCAGGGAATGAACGCACTTCCACCCCCGCCTCCAGCCTGCTGAGGAAGCGAGAGCGATACGCGTTCAGGACTGGGAGCTGCTTGTCTTCCCCCCACAGTTTGGATCTCCTGCCTTCCTTTTTTCTGTCCTGTATATGGGTAAGCCTTGATACTTTCATAAACTCTACTTTGACTGTTATATAGAGTTGGGCGATCACCCTGGGATAGTCTTTAGGTTTTATCTTTCCATATATATGTGCAGCGGTCTTTTGACTTAATCTGGCCCATTAGGGATGATACACTTTTCATTGAAGCAGATTTTTTTGCTGCCAGTATTGATTATGCAGGTTTGCATTTATTGATTGGGATCCATACACACACTTATGTGTGGGGGTGATTGTTGGTAAGAAGTCCTCCTTATACCTCCAAACTTCTTGTTTATTGATGAATAATGATATTTTAAATTTATATATGTATGTTCTTCTTTTTTCAATAAAGATTGTTATATTTTATGGAAATAGCACTCCTTTGTGTGTGGTTTATACACATTTTTCAAATTGTATAGATGGAGTTTTTCCGGATAATTAATCCAATATTTGGGGAATTACTTTGAAATACATTCTTGGGTTATATAATGTACCTACTGAATTTTTCCCTCCGGTCTTTGATCGTGTTTATATTAACAATTAGCAATGTAGGAACACGTTGCCTTAAATACCTAATCCAAGACAACTCCCAGGAGGCCTGTGCAGTGTGTGCAGGCCCTGGGAGTCAGTGGCAGGCGACAGACTGAGCGGCCAGGAAGGTTAGAGTGCCAGTTTACTCGGCCAGGAGACAGGAACAGGACAACGTGGGGATGCCTGTAAGCTCCCTTCCTTTTCCAGGAATTGCTGAAAGAGAAGAGGAACATTAATATTCTCCCATGGCTCCCATGTCCTCTCCTTAGGACCAAACCCTTACAGTGCACTATGAAGAAAGTTTTACCTCAAACCCTTTTTACAGCGAGGATGGATTTTACCTCAAAGGTGTCTTCATCACTGACGGGGGGAGACGAGGTACCTGGATCCTTGTATTAACGGCTCAGGTTGATGTGTTTGAGGAGGGACACATGGAATGAGTTGTGAATTCAAAAGGAAGCCTGGAGCTTTAGCTTGTAAGACACCTCATTAATCCGCTGGAGCACCTCGAAGGAATCGATAAAGCAGAACCCAACTTATAAGATAGTAACTTGAGGCGGACATATCTGGAAGAGAGCCATATCTTGTCTCCGGACCAGAAAGAAGAAGGGTCTAGGCGTCTCATCCACATGCCTTGTCGTTCGGATAGAGGACTTAGTTTCCACCCAGATTTCAGAGAACATCTTGACAAGGGAATTGGCCCCTGGGTTGAAGGAGGTAATCACTATAGGGAACGGGATTTTGGGCTGCTGTTCATACACTATGTGAAATGGAGATGTGACACCCTGGACTAGCCAGGTAGTCACAAGTAGGCCCTTGCACAAACACCCTTCCCCTAAAAAGGTGTCATCAGCCAACCTAAAAACCCTGAGTCACCCCTCTCAGGTCTTGACGTTCACACCCGGGGGCGGAGCCAGGCGGTCGGCCATGCCCACCGAGGAGTTCGGATAGCCTGAGGCGGGAAAAGCACAAACAGATCAGTTAGGAGAGGAGAGTGGAGTAGTTGGAAAGTAGTAAACGTCTGTCAGGGATCTGGGTAGGAGCCCAGATACCCTGTGGCCAGGAGGTAGACGGTGGTGGCCGCCTGCAGGATCCGGGAAGGCAGCCGGTGGAACCGTCAGGGACCGGGACAGGGTAGTGGCCCCCCAGTACCGAACCGGGGAACCGAACAGAAACCGGAGCACCAGGAGAGGTACTCAAACCCAGTACGAGGCCCAGAAGCCACTGGACCAAGTCGAATTCACTGATTGGGGTCTGGACCTTAGGTTCTTTCCCACCCAAGTCCTGACTGAAGGCAACAGCCCAACGAGGGGGATAGAAAACCACCGCCCAGGCATAGAGATCCCACGGGCCAGCGTCTGCAGGCAAATGGGCTCCCCAACATCCACTAGCCGGGGAGCGGACTCCCATCGCTGAAGCAAAGGAAGTCAGCATTCTACTACAGAGGTGCAGGAGAAAGGCGGGAACCACCAACCTGAGTAAGGGGCAAAGCGCAGCCGGCTGCAGGCACCGACCACCATCCTTTTGGTTTACCAGAGACTCCGGTGTATTTATAATAGTGAGTACAACAGTGCCCTCAGGGCATCGCACCGCACCATTCCGCCCGCACCTCACCACCACCGGGCCCCGGGACCATCACCCCCTGCCTACGGAGGGATCAACACCAGGCTGCACAACACCATCCCTGGGAGCCTAGTTAATGGCAGCGGTGGTGTCCACATTCACCACAACCCATGGGTGGCGTCACGAACTTAACCCCCAAACAACCGCGGCCCCAGCCGTGAAGCTCCCCACCAAACACCACCCCTCACGTAGAGCCAGAATCCCTTCAGAGCAATGTGACCCCCGGGTTCGGGAGGGGCTCAAGCCACCCACCGACGAGCAGGGATCCGAGCGGCTCGGCAGCCGGCCGAGTCCTGGGGCGGTACAGAGACATAGCGGAAGATTCAATCACATGGATATTGTACGAAAATGCCGCCCATGGAAGGAACTTGACCCAATCGTTGTGGTGCTTGTTGAGAAAGTGCTGCATAAAATTTGTAAAGATCTGATTGACCCATTTGATTTGGCCATTGGATTGCGGATGGAAGGCAGACGAAAAGTTCAAGGTAACATCCAGCAACTTACGGGTGGCTTTCCAGAACCGAGATGTGAATTGAACGCCTCTGTCAGACACTATGGGATGCAGGAGACCGTGCAGCTAAAAGATGTGCTAAATGAAGTGCTCAGCGAGCACTGACGCACAGGGCAAATTAGTCAGCGGGGTGAAATGGGGCATTTTGGAAAACCTGTCCACTACCACACAGATGACGGTGCCACCAGAGGACTTCAGCAGATCGGTGATAAAAATCCATATCTATATGCTGCCAAGGAGCAGATGGCACCAGTAGGGGTAGTAGGCATCCAGTAGGAAGCTTCTTAGGAGTCTTGTTGCGGGCACATGAGGGACAGGCCGAAACAAATTCCAGAACATCCTGACGCAGTGTTGGCCACCAATAATGCAGAGAGATCAGCTCAAAGGACTTTTGTCTTGTGTGGCCGGACAACTTGAAGGATTGACCCCACTGCAGAGCATGTGTACTGTCAACCTCAGTGATAAGCGTCTATCTGGAGGGTCTCGAGACACGTCTATTGGTACCACCATGAGCATCTTGGATGGTTCAATAATCTCTGGACCTGACATTACCTCTCTACTAACCAAAATTCCACAATGTCTGTCTGCTATTTCATCCTTCTTCTCTGCGCGATTCCTAAAACTTAACATGGACAAAACAGAGCTCATTGTCTTTCCTCCTCCTCACTCATCTCCAACAAGCCTTTCCATCAAACTCGATGGTTGCTTACTCGCCCCAGTCTCACAAGCTCATTGCCTTGGAGTGACCCTCGACTCTGCTCTATCCTTCAAGCCACACATCCAAGCCCTCTTCAACTCATGCCGATTACAACTCAAAAACATCTCCCGGATCCGTGCTTTTCTTAACCAAGAATCAGCAAAAACATTAGTGCATGCCCTCATCATCTCCCGCCTCGACTACTGCAACCTCCTGCTCTCTGGCCTCCCTTCCAACACTCTTGCACCCCTCCAATCTATCCTAAACTCTGCGGCCTGCTTAATCCTCCTCTCCCCTCGCTACTCCCCAGCCTTGCCACTCTGCCAATCCCTTCACTGGCTTCCCATCACCCAACGACTCCAGTTCAAAACACTAACCATGACATACAAAGCCATGCACAACCTGTCTCCTCCCTACATCTGTGACCTAGTCTCCCGGTACCTACCTGCACGCAACCTCAGATCCTCACAAGATCTCCTTCTCTGCTCCTCTCTTATCTCCTCTTCCCACAATCGCGTACAAGATTTCTCCAGTGCATCCCCCATACTCTGGAACGCTCTACCTCAGCACATCAGACTCTCCCCTACTGTGGAAAGCTTCAAGAGGAATCTCAAGATCCACCTCTTCCAACAAGCCTACAACCTACAACAGCCCTCAGTCGAGGAGACCACTGCGCAACCAGCTCTGTCCTCACCTATCGTACCATCACCCCTTCCCTGTAGACTGTGAGCCCTCGCGGGCAGGGTCCTCTCTCCTCCTATACCAGTCTGTTTTGTACTGTTAATGATTGTTGTACGTATACCCTCTTTCACTTGTAAAGCGCCATGGAATAAATGGCGCTATAATAATAAATAATAATAATAATAATAATAATCAGCTGAGGTTCCTCCTCTTGATCAGCTGATAGAAATGACATGAACAGTACATCTGCCTTTTATATAGAATGACACGGCACTTCTATTTTAAGGAATGGGTGCTCTTGTAGGGTCCAAATCCGTATCCAAAAGTAAGATAGACCAGGCACTCCAAAATGGATGCAAAGGGAAACCTTTATTCAAAATATAGAACAGTTCAAATATTGCAAGACGTTTCAGTCAACGCAGTGACCTTCATCAGTGGAACTAAAAAGAATAACTGGCTATATGTGGAAAAATAGATGATCCGTGCAAAGGAGAAAGCGAGAATTCAGAATTATTAGTAGAGAATGATGTAAAAATATTCAGATGTGTGATGACACGTGTGGAATGCAGAATCTATCAATTAGTGTTAATGAAAACGCAGAATCCACCGCTAGTGAAAGAATGGCATCATTCTTTCACTAGCGGTGGAGTCTGTGTGATTTTCTGCAGGAGGTCTATTTCAGATGCATTTCCCTAATTGAATTAAGCCTGTCGTACCACTCAGTGTCTCCTTACATGTATTCATTCTGCACATAAGCTACGGCGTTCGTGTTATGCCTGTGACTCCACTAAGTGGAGTTATTTCAAGTATATTCCCCGTCTTCTTATTCTAATTAGCCCTGCAGGTTTCGCATCTTTCTCCTGTGAACATCCCTCTCCTCATAAACGTGACATTGTTGTCCATCATATAAATTACTCGTTTCCCCCAGCCTTGCCATGCAGCGTTTTCATTAACACTAATTGATATATTCTGCATTCCACACGTGTCATCACACATCTGAATATTTTTACATCATTCTCTACTAATAATTCTGAATTCTCTCTCTTTCTCCTTTGCACGGATCAATTATTTTTCCACATATAGCCAGTACTTATTCTTTTCAGTTCCACTGACGAAGGTCACTGCGTTGACCGAAATGTCTTGCAATATTTGAACTGTTCTATATTTTGAATAAAGTTTTCCTTTTTGCATCCATTTTGGAGTGCCTGGTCTACAGTACATCTGACTTGACATTCTTCTTGGCCAGATGAAATGCAGAACAAAATCAAAGCGAGCAAAGAATAACAACTATCGAGCTTGGCGCAGATTCAGTCACTGAGCCGACTGAAGGTAGGCCAAGTTTTTGTGGTTGGTGAAGATGATGACCAGATGCACCGCTCCTTACTGTAGGTATCGCCACTACTCCAGCTCCATCTTGATCACCAACACTAGTTGCGCTCAAAAGGAGAGAAGGCCCTGGAAACGAAACCGCAGATTACTGTCTTACGAGCAGCCACCTTCTGTATAAGAACTGCACCAGATAACGAAGCATGTACTTCCAGGAGAATTTGTTTATTAATCTCCGGTCTATGAAGCGCCGGAGCCGAAGAAAAGGCTTGCTTGAGAAATCGATAAATGCGCTTTCCGCTTCTAGAATCCCCTCTTTAGGATTCGTCTACTTGCAGGTCAGAGCCGAGATGAGCAGAAATTGGGGCCACAATTGCGAAATGAACTAACGATAATATTTGGCAAAACCAAGGTAAAGCTGGATCGCTTTCAATCTGTCGGGCCAAGGCCACTTCAACACCACCAATGCCTTGGCTGGATCCATCGTTAAGCCAGTGTCTGAGATTATGTAGCCAAGGAAAGGCAAGGAAGACCTCTCAAAGAGGCACTTCTCGAACTCGGTGTAGAGACGATTCTTAAATTAGTCTGTGCAAAACCTGGCGAACATTCCACCTGTGTGAAGGCAGATCAGGAGAGAACACCAGATTGTCATCCAGGTACACCACAACACATGAGTAGAGCAGATTTTGGAATATATCGTTGAATACCTGGAAGACTGCTGGAGCATTGCTGAGCCCGACAGGCATTACCCGATACTCATAGCGGCTGTCACAGGAATTGAAGGCAGTCTTCCATTAGACACCCAACCATATCTGGACGAGGAACGCACCGCTGAGGTCGAGCTTGGAGAAAATCTTGGGACCTTGGAGCCGCCAAATAATTCCGGTATAAGCAGCAGCGGGTATTTATTCTTGACCGTGATTCGATTGAGACCTCTATAGTCGATACATAGGCAAATATATCTATCCTTTTTACTCAAAAAGAAGAATCAGTCTCCAGCCAGTGAGGAGGACTTTTGGATGAATCCTCTTGCCAAAGTCTCCTTAATGTAGTCAGACATGGCTTGGGTCTCAGCCTGACACAGAGGGTAAATACGATCACGGGGAGGAGTCGAACCAGGAAGAAGATTGATAGGACAGTTGTACTGCCTTTGTGGTGGCAGAGTCTTGGCCTCCTTCTTGTCGAAGATGTCAGCATAGGTCCAGTAGGTGGACAGCAGCCCTCACAGGCTATCTGGAATGAAGGAGCCAGGCACAATGACCTCTTCTCCCAGTTTGCCTCTCTGGATCGTTCTTGGAACCGAAGGTCGATGCGGATAGCCAGCAATACTAGGTCGTCCAGAGAACATGGCACATCTTGACAAGCCACAGCCAGCTCATCCTTAATCCTTCCAGACAATCCTTCCCAGAATATTGCCACCTGTGCCTTGTTATTCCAGCCCAGTTCAGAGGACAGGGTGTGGAAACGAACAGTGTACTGGCCTACGGTGAAACTCCCTTGGTGGAGTCTGAGGAGCAAGGATGCTGCTTAGGAGATTCGACCCGGCTTATCAAACACCTTGCGCAACGTCTCCAAGAAGGCTGGCAGATTTCGGATGATTAGATTATTTTTCTCCCACAGCGGGTTGATTAAGAAAAGGGCCATGCCATTCGGGTGTCACATCATAAAAGCCACTTTGGCCCAGTCCGAGACGATGAGGGAAAAGTTCAAAGTGCAAGGAGCACTGGTTTATGAAACCCCTGCATTGTTAGGGATCACCGTCAAACTATGAAGGAGACAACAGACGAGGACCGGAGGTTAGAGCTGGATTTGTTATGGGAATAGGAACCACAGTAGGCACTGCATTTGACAGAGACATGGCCTGAAAGTGGGTATCCAGTGACAGAAGATGAGTCAGGATCCGGTCTTGTTGGTTTCGCTGCCAGACCACCTCTTTCTACAATCCGGTGAATTGAGCATACTGTATATATTTACAAAAGGATTCATTTCTTTTTGTTATAAGTAATCGTCTCTGATGTTTTTAAATCATTGATGGTTTCCGCTTTGACCTATGCTATTTTTTATATTTATATCTCAATTTTTATATGTATTTTCTTAGCAGTAATGCATGCTCATATTCCTATATTCATTGTTAACCCCTTAGCGACCCATGATGTACTGGGTACCTCACAGATCATGTGAGGTTAATCCTCGCCCCCTACCGTGGGCAGGCTGTGTCAATCCGCATACATATCAGCTGATTTCAACAGCTGACATGTGTGCCTGCTAGTCGCCAGTGGAATCGCGTTCCACCTGCGACTATTAACCCCTTACATCTCGCTGCCAAAATATGCACCCAGCCATAACGATGACTTACCCCGCCCTCATCGGAAGTCAAGTGACGTAATCATGTGACTTCTGGTGGTTGCCATGGTAGTGCAGGGTTATGTGATGACGCCTGTAGCTAACATGAGTCACTTTCTCTCAATGCCAGAATAGTGCCGGCATTGAAAGGATAGCAGCATTTCTGCAGATCTCAGCTCTGTAGCTGTGATCTGGAGATAGGGCAGAGCAATCAGACAGCTGATCCATATAGTCCCCTAGGGAACCTAGTAAAATAAAAAAAAAAGTTAAAACTAAGTTTTAAATTTAAAAAAATAAAAAAAACCTAAAAGTTCAAATCATCCCCTTTCGCCCCATTGAAAATTAAAGGGTTAAAAAAATAAAAAATATGGACATATTTTGTATCGCCGCATTCAGAAATGCCCTATCAAAATATAAAATTAATGAATCTGATTGGTAAACGGAATAGCGGCAAAAAAATTCCAAACACCAAAATTATGTTTTTTGGTCTCCGCAAATTTTGCACAAAATGCAATAACAGGCAATCAAAACATAGCATTTGCGCAAAAGTGATACAGTTAAAAACGTTAACTTGAGACGCAAAAAATAAGCCATCACTGCGCCATAGATCTTGAAAAATGAGAACGCTACGGGTTTCGGAAAATGGAGCAAAACGTGCGCCACTTTTTTTGGACAAACTTGTGATTTTTTTTAACTCCTTAGATACAAGTAAACCTATTGATGTTTGGTGTCTCCAAACTCGCACCGACCTTAGGCATCACAGTGACATATCAGTTTGACCATATAGCGCACATGGTGAATAAAATATCCCAAAAACTAATGTGCAATCACACATTTTTTGCAGTTTTTCCACACTTGAAATTTTTTTCCTGTTTTCCAGTACACTATATGGTAAAACTTATGGTTTCATATAAAAGTACAACTCGTCCCGCAAAAAAATAAGCCCTTACATGGCAAGATTGACTTAAAAATAAAAAGTAACGGCTCTCAGAAGAAAGAGAGGGGAAAAAACAACCGGAAAAACACAAAACGCCTGGGGACTTAAGGGGTTAACATATCTTAGCATTACAGAGAGTCTCTTTATTTGTTATACATTTCATGTTCAATATGCCCCTCTTCACACGTGCGTGTTAGGAAGTGCCATCAGTATTTTCACTTATTCCATAGATTGAGTTCTGATGGAAAAGAACCTGCGTCACCTCTTTTTTTTTCTCCAGATGAAGTGAGGTTATCTATTGAGTTAATTTTAACCCCTTCACGACCCATGACGGATATATCTGTCATGGACCGTGTGAGGTTAATCCCCACCCCCTGCCGGTCCGCGCACATATCAGCTGTTTTCAATAGCTGACATGTGTGCCTGCATGTTACAAGTGGAATCGCTTCCACCTGCACCTTTTAACATCTTAAATCTCGCTGCCAAAGTCTGGCAGCGAGATGTATATGCGTGCGGCCATTACTTTCACTTACCGCCGCCCCCATCGGAAGTCACGTGCGTGATGACGTGACTTTCAGTGGTTGCCATGGTAGCACAAGGTCATGTGATGACGCCTGTAGCTAACATGAGTCACTTTCAGTGCCGGCATACCTCCGGCATTGAGAGTAAAGCAGCGTATCTGCAGTTCTCAGCTCTGTAGCTGAGATCTACAGATAGGGCAGAGCGATCGGATTGCTGATCCATATAGCCCCTATGGGGACTAGTAAAATAAAAGAAAAAAGTAAAAAAAAAGTTTTAAAAAATAAAAAAAACCTAAAAGTTCAAATCACCCCCCTTTCACCCCATTGAAAATTAAAGGGTTAAAAAAAATATAAACATTTTTGGTATCGCCGCTTTTAGAAATGCCCGATCTATCAAAATATAAAATCAATTAATCTGATTGGTAAATGGCGGCAAAAAAATTCCAAACGCCAAAATTACGTTTTTTGGTCGCCGCAAGTTTTTGTGCAAAATTCAATAACAGACGATCAAAACGTAGCATCTGCACAAAAATGGTACCATTAGAAACGACAGCTCGAGACGCAAAAAATAAGCCCTCACTGAGCCATAGATCAAAAAAATAAGAACACTACGGGTTTCGGAAAATGGCGCAAAACGTACGCCACTTTTATTGGACAAGCTTGTGATTTTTTTAACCCCTTAGATACAAGTAAACCTATACATGTTTGATGTCTACAAACTCAAACCAACCTCAGGCATCACTACGATACATCAGTTTTACCATATAGTGAACATGGTGAATAAAATATCCCAAAAACTATTGTGTGATCACACTTTTTTTGCAGTTTTTCCACACTTGGATTTTTTTTGCTATTTTCCAGTACACTATATGGTAAAACTTATGGTTTCATTTAAAAGTACAACTCGTCCCGCAAAAAACAAGCACTTATATGGCGAGATTGACAGAAAAATAAAAAAGTTACGGCTCTCGAAAGAAGGGGAGCAAAAAAAAAAAACCGGAAAGGCCCGGGGGCTGAAGGAGTTAAATGGAACAGCTGATTATAATCTTTTATTTCAATCGGTCATTTATATACTTGTACATTACATGTTAATCATGTCCCACTTTTAAGGTGTCTTCAAGAATGCAATCCTTTCACTCGTTCCTCATAATGAACGGCACATTTACATTGACTGATTTCAGATGATTAAACGATCATCAATCACGTATGTACAAATTAATTGCACAGGTCTTCAAAAAATATTTTTTGTAATCATCACAGTCAGGGGCTGTCTGGCACATTTTAGCCAAGGGGGGCAATCATAAGGCAGTGGCCCTCAAGTTGCGGCAGCCCACCTTTGGTCTGTTTATCTCTGGCCACTGCATTAAAGCAGCAGTGGTAACAGGCTTTATGAACAGACTGGTACATATATATGGTAACAAAACCACGCTTACTGCTTACATAGATATTGCAACAGAACCAAGATGACTACATAGATATGGGAACTGCAAGGAGCTTACTACAGAGATATGGGAGGAAAACCGATCTTACTACAGAGATAAGATATCTGAGATAGAGCTCTGCATCACTGAATCACAGGTGCTCAGGAGAATATGTATATCAAATTTGGAGAGAGAACTCCGACACACCATATACCCCACAAGAATAGAAACAGGTAGCGTAATTAGGTATTTTTATTAATCAAAAAAATCTTGATGACACATGTATTTGTCCAAAAAAGTCGACGTTTCGGCCTTTGGGCCTTCGTCAGACTGGACTATTATCACATGTAAGGCGTAAGTTGTCTATTGGTATGTATATATTCGTAAGGAAAACGGACATATATATGTCGGGTGAGCCCCTGCAAATGTGATATCTGTTGTATAGTTCTCTTAAGCAATTGCAATACTTAATTGTAGGTATACAGAGCTTTATCCTACATATGGCCGTGATGTCATGTAGACGGTCAGGGTAAAAAAATTCAGTACTGGAATTAAATTATAGTCAACTCTCCTTATGTATTTAAGAGGATATTGGGATAAGGAACCATGCCTAGGGAGACTAATGCAGGAAACAGCAGTAGTATGCTACCTCCGGCTGGACTGGGTGTGGGATATGATCCATGTACAGCTCAGAGTGGAGTGTGTCTGGGTGATCCCTGCAGTACAGAGATAAGGGTGCAGAACCAAGCTTACTACAGAGGTAAGGGAACAGAACCGAGCTTACTACAAAGATACAGGAGCAGAACCGGGCTTACTACAGAGATAATGGAGGAGAACCGAGCTTACTATAGAGATAATGGAGCAAAACCGAGCTTACTACAGAGATAATGGAGAAGAACTGAGCTTACTACAGAGATAAAGGAGCAGAACCGAGCTTACTACAGAGATATGGGAGCAGAACCAAGCTTACTACAGAGATAAGGGAGCAGAACCGAGCTTACTGCAGAGATAAGGGAGCAGAACCGAGCTTACTACAGAGATAAGGGAGCAGAACCGAGCTTACTACAGAGATAAGGGAGCAGAACCGAGCTTACTACAGAGATATGGGAGCAGAACCGAGCTTACTACAGAGATATGGGAGCAGAACCGAGCTTACTACAAAGATAAGGGAGCAGAACCGAGCTTACTACAGAGATACAGGAGCAGAACCGAGCTTGCTGTACCCATACAGGAACAAAGTCGTACTTACTCAGCCTACTACATAGAAACAGCAACAGGACACCAAGCCTCCTACATAGCTACGGGAACAGAACAAGCTTACTGCATAGATATAGTACCAGAACTAACAGTCCAAGTAATGGTCTGGCTCACTGATTCAGTGGTGCTCAGGAGAAACGAATATCATATAGTAAAAAAGAGATCTCCCATTAGATATAAATTGATATCAAGCACGTCTGACGTTCTTCCTTGAATTTCTATATACATCATCTAGTTATGAAGAAGGCATCAGCCGAAATGTAATAAAATTCTGATTATGAAATAAATAAACAAAAAATTCTTTTTTCACCACATATGAGTGCCAGAGTTCTCTTTTTTACTATAGTACCAGAACTAAGCTTACTGCTTAAATATGGTGCCATAACTGAGCTTACTGTATTGATATAGGAGCAAAACCATGCTTGCTACATAGACACAGTACCGTAACCCAGCTAAATACATATACAGCAATTACAAGAGCTTATCATATATTTTCAATGTTAAACTCGTACGGAACACGGCTGGCACACGAACTATACACTTATGCCTTCTGTGTGCTGTATGTGGTTTTCACGGCCCCATAGACTTCTATTGGCCTTCATCATCTGCGCTGCTGGGAAAGAAAAACATATGTCTCCGTAGGGATCACACACGGTCTGTGTAAACACACGAACATGCGAGCAGCACCATAGCTTATAATGGGTATATGTGGTAACCATGAAAAAAGCGGATACAACATCTACCAGATACACAGACACGTAAAGGAGGCCATAAGGTGATGACATAGCTACGTCACAGTGCAGGGGTTAATTTCACTTCTTTTCATAAACATGGAAAGACAAATGAAATTCCCTAACACATATGTGAGCGAGCCCTTAGGGTCTGTGCCCACAATCAGTGTCAGCAGCGTTTTGAACGCAGAGTGTTTTCACTGAGTCCACAATGCTGCATTGTACAGTACAGGCACAGTGGATGGATTTATAGAAATCTCTGCCCCCCCTGGGCTTTTTTAGACGCTCCATAAACTGACCTGTGGCGCTGCTTTCCTATCCTCAGCATGTCAATTTATTCTAACAGCGATGCTAGTGCTCTGAGCGGGAGAATACAGCGAATATCCGCTGACAGTCACCCTGATCGTGTACACGGACAGCGCGATCTCCCGACCAGGTGTCATTACCAGAGAAAGTACACTGTGTCCATACCATGAGGACGCCTGATGGTGGGCACTCACCCGTATAGATTTAGTGTTGTGCCCTAAAGATACGTTTTACACATACACAATGCACTATAAGGCTACGTGCCCACGGTCTGGACATGGTGTGTCCTGGACACAGCATGTCCTCTCCTGCGGGGGAATGAGTGCTCTCCGCAGGGACCACAGCAGCCTGTGCCCACAGTCAGGGTTCGGGCCGCTGCGGTCTCTCTTCTGTTCTCTCTGTGGAGACACTTGTGGCTACACAGCAATAAACTAACATACCAGGTCTCGGGAAGCCACACCACACGTCAGTTTTCGCTGTGGGCTGTACACGCACAGTGAGCATAGGATTTCTAGAAATCCCATCCGATGTGCTTGTACTGTACAATGCAGCGAAAACACTCTGAATCCAAAACACTGGGAATCTTGATGGTGTGCACACAGCCTTACATACAGGCATCTTACCAACATACACATCCCCAAAAACACGGACATGTAAATATACAGTACAGAGCTGTGTACACAGCATACAGCCGTATACACCTACACACACACCTGCGTACAGTCGTATATACATACACACACCTGCGTACAGCCGTATACACATACACACCCCTGCGTAGAGCTGTATACACCTACACACACCTGCATACAGCCGTATACACATACACACCCCTGCGTAGAGCTGTATACACCTACACACACCTGCGTACAGCCGTATACACATACACACCCCTGCGTACAGCCGTATACACCTACAGACACCTGCGTACAGCCGTATACACACACAGAGACCTGCGTACAGCCATATACACATACACACCCCTGCGTACAGCCGTATACACATACACACCCCTGTGTACAGCCGTATACACATACACACCCCTGCGTACAGCCGTATACACCTACAGACACCTGCGTACAACCGTATTCACCTACAGACACCTGCGTACAGCAGTATACACCTACACACACCTGCGTACAGCTGTATACACACACACACCCCTGCGTACAGCCGTATACACATACACATCCCTGTGTAAAGCCGTATACACCTACAGACACCTGCGTACAGCCGTATACACATACAGACACCTGCGTACAGCCGTATACACATACAGACACCTGCGAATAGCCATATACACATACACACCCCAGCGTACAGCCGTATACTCCTACAGACACCTGCATACAGCCATATACACATACACACCCCAGCGTACAGCCGTATACACATACAGAGACCTGTGTACAGCTGTATAAACACACATATATACAGACACATACACAGATACAGTCACATAGAAGTGTATACATATTTGAAAACATTCACATACAAATAAATAATCTTATACAAAGACAGACACAATCCTATACACAGACACACACTGGGGGGCTTTTTACTTTTGATGATTGGGGGACACTTCTTCTCTTCTCTCCCGTGCGGCCACAAACTTCTTTCAAGGTAAATCCCTGTAGGCTAAAGTACCTGTGGTGACGTCACGTCCATGTGATCAGATGGGGTGGGGTCTCCGCAACGCAGCTGATAACAGAAAGAGACTCCAGGTATCCTGAAATTCTTTATAATAGAAGCAGGGTCTGAGGTAAGACCTCCAGATGGAGGGTGCAGGTGGAGAGGGGGGGAATCCTGCATCATTATAGTGGACGGGAGAAAACATGGCCACGCCCACTAACAAAACCGGTCACGCCCACTACCCAGGCAGCTTCTAGCCACTGGGATGTAGTAGCCACAACTATTGTCTGATGCTCCTCGGCTGGATGGAGGCAGCGGGCGCTGCATGACGTCATTATAACACACGTGGCCGCCTACTATGAACTGCGCGCGGCCGTGTCTCCTTCACTATGCGGCCGGTGAGCACTGTCTGCTCCTGTAGAACTGTCAGTGTGCCCGGCCACAGTACAGGAGACACGGCCGCGCGCAATTCACTGTCTACAGCCATGTGTGTTATAATGACATTATGTAGCAGGAGGCCAGCCCTCTACAATAACTGGGAGAGCAGCCCGGGGGGGCAATTGGCCCCCCGGCCCAGCCCGCCCCTGATCACAGATGACTTTGTACTTTTCTGAATCATATTTTTGTTGTGATATATAGTTTTTCTGTAGCACGTATAGTTTCCATGGAGCAGCATCATTATTATAAGGTATAGAAAATATACTGTCGACTTTAAGAAAACAGTAATCTACATATCAGACTGTTGTTGATACGATATTTCAGGGTTGCCCCTATACAGTATAACATCCAACAGTAATCTGCCATCATTGAGTCATTCTAAAAACCCTGGTAGCGGTGTTCCATTACTTTAATGTCCTGGTGAAACCGCTCACCTTGTTTTACATCCCCAAGATTTTGTTGGAAGAAATCTAAATGTGAACGCAAAAAGTGCATTTTCAGAGACATGTGACATCCAATACACTGGTATGCATTTAGCAGTTCCCCAACACCTTCAACATATTTTGGAGATTTATTCTACTGTCCCATAAACACAAGTAGCAACAATATTTTGTGAAACCTCATTGTGAAACCTCATTTTGTGAAACCTTAGCAGACTAATCACTTTCAAATATCCACAGATATTCCATTGATGATACTTATATTGTATAGCATCCAAAACAACTGACAGATTTTCATAACTTTCCTTTAGATGACATGAGTCAGCAATAGGGATTGATGGTTTCATATTTCCATTGTGAAGCAACACTGCTTTCAAACTTCTCTGGGATGAGTCAATAAATAATCGCCAATCTGCTACAAAATCCTCTTGATTCAGTTCTTCAAAGAGGCCATTGTTACAGTACACCATTGGTCTATGAATTATGAAAATTGTGTTAAAGTGTTACTTCTGTTTTGGTAATAACATACTTTGACATAATCATGAAGAAGATTCTTCCGTGTCAACCTAGATGATGCAAGAAGTTCAGCTTTATCTTATAACAATGAAAGGTCTCTGATGAGATCATTTAATTCATGTTCAGTAAAGCGTTCTGGCTGCTCCATCAGGTACACGCTCATCTTGACTTTAGGTCTCCATGTCTTCACCAGTAGCTTCAGCTCTTCATATTCTACTACATTTTCATCCAATCCAGACAACAGTGATACAGGAACTGGCAAGGTACCATCATGTGGAACTGGCCTAATCGCATATTCAAGTTCACGGTAATTAATCTTGTGTTTGTTCTTTGTAGAAAAGCCCATCAGTTTGACAAAACAAAAGTAGTAGTCATCACTATGATTTTTGGGTTCTCTCCAAATAATGGGAACTGCAAATGGCATAGCAACTTTCCTCATATTCAACCAGTCAAAAAGACCATTTGAGCAACTTGAGCATATCACATGAGGGGCCCAGCACACATTGAAAATGCAGATATAACATAATAACAAAAATTCTTCTATCTCATGAACTTTATGTGGTAGAGCAAAACTAAGTATATTTTTGGAATCAGCACATCAAGCTCCATAAAAAGACATATTACATTTGCTGATTATTTTTTTGTGTTGACCAGTGTTGACGATCATTTACTTTGCATGAAGATTCCTTATACCTCATTACTTTTTTTTTTTATTAAGAAAAGTGAAGACCACTTGCCAATCAAGAAGCTACTGAATTCTCATGGACAATAAGCAATAGAGAGAAATTCTGAAAATAGTTGTGTAAAATCCAGTACTGAAGGTCAACACATCTATCTATAGTTCATTGTATCACATTAAAAACACACACATCCAAGTGTGGTAGTGGGCAAAACGTTGACTACATGTTTTGAATACATGCCAATGTTAATTATAACTACCGCAGGGATAGGTGCATTGTTAATATGATACAATAAAGTATTGAAGAATCTTTGGGTGTCGGATTTTACCCAACTATTTCCCGAATTGTTCTTTGTATCTTTTCTGACACCAGAACATTATTTCTATGAATGTGTTGGGGAAATGAACTGCATATTCCAGATAAGGTCACAGTAATTCTTTGTACGTTTTTAGTATATTGTCCATTAATACATGTCAATATCCTGCACGTCTTAGATGCAGTTGATGCTAGAAAGAAAAAAAATCCAGGTATCAGCCCCAAAAATAAGTGTCCCGCTAGGCTCTTCTAAAAAAGACGTTTTGTATGCTTGACAACATTGCAGTGCATGTGTATGTGTAATAAAAGTATAAAAGTCAGAAGTCACAGAGGGGGGAGGGTGTAGTATAAAAAAACCCCTGTAAAAATATTCAAAACCAAATCAAAATGAAGAATGAAAAATGTGAACAAAATATGGCAATAAATAAATATATATATATATATATATATATATATATGTATGTATTGCCATATTTTGTTCACATTTTTCATTCTATATACAATGCCTTGAGAAAGTATTTGGGCCCCTTAAATTTTTCAACCTTTTCCCACATTTCAGGCTTCAAACATAAAGATAAAAATGTTAATGTTATGGTGAAGAATCAACAAGTGGGACACAATTGTGAAGTTGAACATAATTTATTGCTTATTTTAAACTTTTTAAAAAAATAAATAACTGAATATTGGGGTGTACAATATTATTCGTCCCCTTTACTTTCCGTGCAGCAAACTCACTCCAGAAGTTCATTGAGGATCGCTGAATGATCCAATGTTGTCCTAAATGACTGATGATGATAAATATAATCCACCTGTGTGTAATCAAGTCTCCGTATAAATGCACCTGCTCTGTGATAGTCTCAGTGTTCTGTTTAAAGTGCAGATATCATCATGAAGACCAAGGAATACAACAGGCAGGTCCGTGATAGCACAACAGGCAGGTTCGTGATACTGTTGTGGAGAAGTTGAAAGCCGGATTTGGTTACAAAAAGATTTCCAAAACTTTAAACATCCCAAGGAGCACTGTGCAAGCGATCATACTGAAATGGAAGGAGTATCATATCCAGGGCTGTATTTTGCCTTCATGCTGCCCTAGGCACTTTAAGTGGTCGCGCCCCTTATTGACAACGTAAAACTGAGTTTTCGCACACGACATCTGTTTAAGGCAGATCTACTCTGTAAAACACTTTAAGGCTATGTGCGCACGTTGCGTACAGTTCACTGCAGAAATTTCTGCAGCGATCTGAAGAGCACATGTGCGCTTCTAATCGCTGCAGAAAATGTCCGTAGTGAGCGCGGATTCTATGCGCTCTGCCTGCAGCTCCTGCCATAGACAGAGCAGGAGCTGCCGGCAAAGCGCAGGAAAGAGAAGTCACTCTTTTTACGCAGCGCTTCGGCAGTAGCCGAAGCGCTGCGCTCTAAAGCGCCACGTGCGCACGGCCCCTGCACAATGTCCATAGACTGTGCAGGGGACGCAGGACGCATGCAGTTACGCTGCGCTACAAAGCGCAGCGTAACTGCATGTATTTGCGCAACGTGCGCACATAGCCTAAAAAGTATCAATGAGAAACGAAGGGCACTAACCCCCCCCCCAATGGGGATCACCACAGGCACATCAAAACATAGCATGGGTATAAAATATTCCCACCCCACCATCCCCACTTATATACTGTGACTGTCACACTGCCCCTAATAAACTACACACTGCCCTCCCTTATAAATTATACCCACCACACCGTCCTCAATTATGAAATATGATCTGCACATTGTCCCTCACATCATGCTGCCCCCTCCTCACAGTGTCCCATGCATACTGCCCCCTCCTCACAGTGTCCCATGCATGCTGCCCCCTCCTCACAGTGTCCCATGCATGCTGCCCCCTCCTCACAGTGTCCCATGCATGCTGCCCCCTCCTCACAATGTCCCATGCATGCTGCCCCCTCCTCACAGTGTCCCATGCATGCTGCCCCCTCCTCACAGTGTCCCATGCATGCTGCCCCCTCCTCACAGTGTCCCATGCATGCTGCCCCCCTCCTCACAGTGTCCCATGCATGCTGCCCCCTCCTCACAATGTCCCATGCATGCTGCCCCCTCCTCACAATGTCCCATGCATGCTGCCCCCTCCTCACAGTGTCCCGTGCATGCTGCCCCTCTCCATGAGCTCCTAATGCTGCCTTCCTCTTTTCCATAATGACACCTCCATGCTGCCCCACTCATCATACTAAGACCACCACACTAACGCTTATGCTGAGACCCCCCCCCCCCCACACACACACACACACTACCCCACTCTTGATATTGACTCCCCCTACATTGTTTCACTCCATACTGAGCCCACACATGCTGCCCCTTCTCCATAATGAGCTCCCAATGCTGCCCCCCTCTTATTCTGAGTCCTTACACTCCCCCCCATCGATATTGTCATTGCTCTATCCCTCAACCCTTGTCCTCTGTCTCTAGCATTGGCCCCCTCTCTCCCATTCCCCCAGCAGCAGCCTCTCTCCCCCCGCCTCCAGCAGCAGCCTCTTCCCCAGCATCAGCCTCTCTCCCCCCAGCCTCCCCCAGCATCAGCCTCTCTCCCCCCAGCCTCCCCCAGCATGAGCCTCCTCCAGCATCAGCCTCTCTCCTCCCAGCCTCCCCCAGCATGAGCCTCCTCCAGCATCAGCCTCTCTCCTCCCAGCCTCCCCCAGCATGAGCCTCCTCCAGCATCAGCCTCTCTCCTCCCAGCCTCCCCCAGCATGAGCCTCCTCCAGCATCAGCCTCTCTCCTCCCAGCCTCCCCCAGCATCAGCCTCCCTGCTCCCAGCATCAGCCTCCCTCCTCCCAGCCTCCCCCAGCATCAGCCTCCCTCCTCCCAGCCCCCCTCCTCCAAGCCTCCCCCAGCATCAGCCTCCCAGCCTCCCTGAGCATCAGCCTCCCTCCTCCAAGCCTCCCCCTCCCAGCCTCCCACAGCATCAGCCTCTCTCCCCCAGCCTCCCACAGCATCAGCCTCCCTCCTCCCAGCCTCCCCCAGCATCAGCCTCCCTCCTCCCAGCCTCCCCCAGCATCAGCCTCCCTCCTCCCAGCCTCCCCCAGCATCAGCCTCCCTCCTCCCAGCCTCCCCCAGCATCAGCCTCCCTCCTCCCAGCCTCCCCCAGCATCAGCCTCCCTCCTCCCAGCCTCCCCCAGCATCAGCCTCCCTTCTCCCAGCCTCCCCCAGCATCAGCCTCCCTTCTCCCAGCCTCCCCCAGCATCAGCCTCCCTTCTCCCAGCCTCCCCCAGCATCAGCCTCCCTTTTCCCAGCCTCCCCCAGCATCAGCCTCCCTCAGCATCAGCCTCCCCCAGCATCAACCTCTCTCCTCCCAGCCTCCAACAGCATCAGCCTCCCTCCTCCCAGCCTCCCCCAGCATCAGCCTCCCTCCTCCCCCAGCATCAGCCTCTCTCCTCCCAGCCTCCCCCAGCATCAGCCTCTCGCCTCCCCCATCATCAGCCTCTCTCCTTTCAGCCTCCCCCAGCATCAGCCTCTCTCCTCCCAGCCTCCCCAGCATCAGCCTCTCTCCTCCCAGCCTCCCCCAGCATCAGCCTCTCTCCTCCCAGCCTCCCACAGCATCAGCCTCTCTCCTCCCAGCCTCCCACAGCATCAGTCTCTCTCCTCCCAGCCTCCCACAGCATCAGCCTCTCTCCTCCCAGCCTCCCACAGCATCAGCCTCTCTCCTCCCAGCCTCCCACAGCATCAGCCTCTCTCCTCCCAGCCTCCCCCAGCATCAGCCTCTCTCCTCCCAGCCTCCCCCAGCATCAGCCTCCCTCCTCCCAGCCTCCCCCAGCATCAGCCTCCCTCCTCCCAGCCTCCCCCAGCATCAGCCTCCCTCCTCCCAGCCTCAGCCTCTCTCTCCCCCCAGCCTTAGCCTCTCTCTCCCCCCAGCCTCCCCCTCCCCCTCCCACGTCCCCAAGCATCAGCCTCCCTCCTCCCAGCCTCCCTCAGCATCAGCTTCACTCCTCCAAGCCTCACCTTCCCCCTCCCAGCCTCCCCCAGCATCAGCCTCTCTCCTCCCTGCCTCCCCCAGCCTCAGCCTCCCTCCTCCCAGCCTCCCCCAGCCTCAGCCTCCCTCCTCCCAGCCTCCCCCAGCATCAGCCTCCCTCCTCCCAGCCTCCCCCAGCATCAGCCTCTCTCCGCCCAGCCTCCCCCAGCATCAGCCTCCCTCCTCCCTCAGCATCAGCCTCCCTCCTCCAAGCCTCCCTCAGCATCAGCTTCCCTCCTCCAAGCCTCACCCCCCCAGCCTCCCCCAGCATCAGCCTCTCTCCTCCCAGCCTCCCCCAGCATCAGCCTCCCCCAGCCTAAGCCTCCCTCCTCCCCCAGCCTCAGCCTCCCTCCTCCCCCAGCCTCAGCCTCCCTCCTCCCTCAGCCTCCCTCCTCCAAGTCTCCCTCAGCATCAGCTTCCCTCCTCCAAGCCTCCCCCTCCCCCTCCCAGCCTCCCCAGCATCAGCCTCCCTCAGCATCAGCCTCCCTCAGCATCAGCCTCCCCCTCCCAGCCTCCCCCAGAATCAGCCTCTCTCTCCCCCCCAGCCTCAGCCTCTCTCTCCCCCCAGCCTTAGCCTCTCTCTCCCCCCAGCCTCCCCCCAGCCTCAGCCTCTCTCCCCCCAGCCTCAGCCTCTCTCTCTTCCCAGACTCCCCCCAGCCTCAGCCTCTTTCTCTTCCCAGCCTCTCTCTCTTCCCAGCCTCCCCCCAACCTCAGCCTCTCTCTTCCCAGCCTCCCCCCAGTCTCAGTCTCTCTCTCTTCCCAGCCTTAGTCTCTCTCTCTCTTCCCAGCCTCCCCTCAGCCTCTCTCTTCCCAGCCTCAGCCTCTCTCTCTTCCCAGCCTCCCCCCAGCCTCTCTCTCTTCCCAGCCTCCCTCTCTTCCCAGCCTCCCCCCAGCCTCTCTCTCTTCCCAGCCTCCCCCAGCCTCAGCCTCTCTCCCCCCAGCCTCCCCTTGCATGATTACAGTGGACAAAAAGAGGCATCGCAATTTGCAACGATCATCATCAACTAACCTGTAAGGAGCCCATACATTCTAGGCTCTGCCTCTGCCTTACCTGCTCCGGTGCTCGCCGCCCTGCTCTGGCTGGCTCCTCTTCTGGCTTGCTCCAGCTGCAGACGCGTCCTCCTCCGCGGCGTGTGTCATCTGCAGGATTGGACGCTGCAGCACGGGGCAGTGAGCTGATTGTCGCGCCCGCGCGCCTCTGACCCCGGAAGTGCAGGCCATGGAACTTCCGGGGTTAGTCAGCTCACTATGCCTGCCGCCCGCCATGTATTTAAATAGACAGCAGAAGTGCGCCTGTCCTCCCTCCCAACCCCCCCCCGGAACACAGCCGAGTGTAACGGAGGGAGGGACGGGGGGCGGGGATGTAAAAAAAAAAAAAAAAAATTTATATATATTTTTTTTTTTTTGCTGCCAGAAAGTGCGGCCCCCGCAACGTGCCGCCCTAGGCACGGGACCACGGGTGCCTAGTGGCAAATACGGCCCTGATCATATCACTGCAAATCTACCAAGACCCAGCCGTCTATCCATACTTTCATCTCAAACAAGGAGAAGGCTGATCAGAGATGCAGCCAAGAGGCTCATGATAACTCTGGATGAACTGCAGAGATCTACAGCTGAGGTGGGAGAGTCTGTCCATAGGACAACAATCAGTCATACACTGCAGAAATCTGGCCTTTATGGAAGAGTGGCAAGAAGAAAGCCATTTCTCAAAGATATCCATAAAAAGTGTCGTTTACAGATTGTCACAAGCCACCTGGGAGACACACCAAACATGTGGAAGAAGGTGCTCTGGTCAGATGAAACCAAAATCGAATTATTTGGGCACAATTCCAAACGATATGTTTGGCATAAAAGCAACACAGCTCATCACCCTGAACACACCATCCCCACTGTCAAACATGGTGGCAGCATCATGGTTTGGGCCTGCTTTTCTTCAGAAGGGACAGGGAAGATGGTTAAAATTGATGGGAGGATGGATGGAGCCAAATACAGGACCATTCTTGAAAAAATACCTGTTGGAGTCTGCAAAAGACCTGAGACTGGAATGGAGAATTGTCTTCCAGCAAGACAATTATCCCAAACATAAAGCAAAACCTACAATGGAATGGTTTACAAATAAACATACCCAGGTATTAGAATGGCGAAGTCAAAGTCCAGACCTGAATCCAATCAAAAATCTGTGGAAAGAGCTGAAAACAGCTGTTCACAAACGCTCTCCATCCAATCTCACTCAGCTCCAGCTGTTTGCAAAGGAAGAATGGGCAAGAATTTCAGTCTCTCGATGTGCAAAACTAATAAAGACATGCCCCAAGCAACTTGAGCTGTAATCACAGCAAAAGGTGGCGCTACAAAGTATTAACGTAAAGGGGACGAATAATATTGCACGCCCCATTTTCCAGTTATTTATTTTTTAAAAAAGTTTAAAATAAGCAATAAATTTTGTTCAACTTCACAATTGTGTCCCACTTGTTGTTGGGTCTTTACCATAACATTAAATTTTTTATCTTTATGTTTGAAGCCTGAAATGTGGGAAAAGGTTGAAAAATTCAAGGGGGCTGAATACTTTTGCAAGGCACTGTATAAATAGAAGGAAAGATAAACAAGTACACAATTTTATCCATAAAATTGGTTTTATTGTGTAAAAGAGGCAAAACAAAAAACCCTCCATGACTCAAACAATAAAGCTGTCTTATTACTTTTACCACATAGTGAACAGCATAAAAAAAATACTGAATTGCTACTTTTTGTTTACTCTGCCTCCCAAAAATCAGAATAGAAGGCTATTAAAAAGGCTGTGATACCAATACAATCTTCAACTCATCCTACAAGAAACAAGCCCTTATATGACTATTGGCAGAAAAATGTAAAAATTATAGCTCTCAAAATAGGGTGATGGAAAACCTTTTTTTTTTTAAAGTGTTTTCTAGCATGGAAATATAGCAAAACCTAAAAAAAAAGGTTATAACTGTGGTATCGCTATCATACATACCAGAATAATAAAGGCATCTTAACAATTATACCGCATAGTGAATAATGTTTTTTTCAAAAAAGCTATTTTTGAAATGCTGTTTATTTGTTCATACTCTCTCGCAAATATTACAAAAGTCTCAGGTCACATTTTTCCTGCGCTCTACGCTGAACACTTACATCGGGGATTCTGTGTTAATCTCTGAAAAATGTTTTTCAGATGAAACCCCAACAAAAGACTAGATATAATGAGGCGGCAGATAGAGACACCGTGGATGCCAACAGGCCTATCTCACAGGGTCTACATTTGCAGTGGTGCACAAGGGAGCGGTTTACCGCTACTCTATGTACCTCTAAAAAAAGACAGATACTTTTGAACAGAGTGCAGACAAGGTCAAGAGTAATTCTTTCCATCTCATTCTAGTTAATGTTCAGTAAGTATTTCATCTGAATTATGAATTTCAGAGATTTGGATGGAAACCTCAATGTCAGTGCTCAGAGTAGAGCACAGGATAAATGTGATCCGTGCCTTATTATTATAATAATAATAAAAAAAATCTTTATTTCTATAGTGCCAACATATTCTGCAGCGCTTTACAATTCAGGAGGTTTATATACAAACAAGTAATAGTTAAAGAAAATATAATAATTAGAAGAAAAAAAGAAAAAGACAACCCTGCTTGTGAGAGCTTACAATCTACAGTGAGGTGAGGGGGGAATGACGACAGGGTACAAGTGCTTATTTACAATGACAATCCAGCCATCTCAAAGAAATGGGGGGATAGATAAAGGCTGCCTAAACCAGTCAGCCAAAACTTTTAGATGCTTTTGGGTGCAGTGGAGATTGATGGGGAGTTATGTTCTGAGAAGTTGTGGAGAAACTATGTGAATTTAGTTTGGCTAGGGAGTGTGATAGACCACCTCCACCCTTTAGGGAGCATCTGAAGCTGAGTAAGTTGTGATTCATCCTAGCTTCTTGAGGTACAGCATTCTAGAGGATTGGTGCAGTTCGGGAGAAGTCTTGGATACGGGAGTGGGAGGTTCGGATTAGTGTGGATGTTAGTCGAATGTCGTTTGCAGAGCATAGAGAATGGGTAGGGTGAGAGACCGAGATGAGGGTGAAGATGTAAGGGGGTGCAGCAGTGTCGAGAGCTTTGTGGGTGAGAACAAGCAATTTGAATTGGATCCTGTGATATATTGGCAGCCAGTGTAATGACAGAGTGGAAGCATCCGAGTAACGGTTAGCCAGATAGGTGACCCTGGCTGCAGCATTAAGGATGGACTTTAAAGGAGAGAGTCTAGTTAAGGGGAGATCAATTAATAGAGAGTTACAGTAGTAAAGATGGGAGTGGATCTGCGCCACTGTGAGGGTTTTTGTAGTTTCCATTATGAGAAAGGAGTGGATTCTAGAGATGTGCTTGAGGTGCAGGTGACAAGAGCAGACAAGAGATTCTGATAGGAGGTGAAGAAGAGCTCAGTACCATAACCGTCAAGGTACTGGGTTAACCTCTACTGGCATGTCACGTAGTCAGCCAACCTATCGGTGTGCTGCTATACGTCTGGGTGTGGAAAGCTTTACTCTGGTCATTATGGAACCCATGAGCAAACCGGATATGAGACTTCAGGAAGGGAATGTGACTGTCACGATGGACACTGTAATGCTGGACTGAGTTGCACTGGGACTCACCGGTCCTGTTAGATTGGACACAACGCAGCGGGAAGTTAAATTGTGTCTGTTAATGCAATAGTGAATCTGTAACATTCTGGAATATATTTACCCACTATCTGGAGTATAAAGTTGTGAATGACAATGAACCATCCTGTCAAGAGTTGTGGTTTAAAGAGAACAGTTGGTCTCCGTGTGAGTCTGTGACGCCCTGGACAAGCCAGGGGTCACAGGTAATTACATCACCACACCCTACACCCCGGTTAGGTACACCAAAGCTAGACCAGAAACCCTTGTTGCCTTTCTCCAGGGGCTGATGTTCACACCAGGGGGTGGGCCAGGCGGTTGGTCCCGCCCACCAAGGAGTACACAGTCCTGGAGGCGGGAAAAGCGGAGAGATGAGTTTGAGGAGAAGAGGAGAGTGGAGCTAGAAAAGTGAAGTAGTAGTAGAGCAACTGTGAGACTGCGTCCGGGTGTGTGCCCCGGACGGAAACAGCAAGGTTAGCAGACGGCGGTGACCATCTGCAGGAGTGGCTGATCGGAGTTGCCGAAAGGACCGTGGACGGGTGGTGGCCCGGCGGTACCGGACCGGTACACAAAGAGAGGCCAGCACCATTGGCAGGGGCCTTTCGGATCCCGGCAAGGCTTGGAGTCACCGTAATTTGCCAAATCCGTCAGTGAAGGGGACCTCTGGGTTTCCAAACAACTAAGTCCCGATTGAAGGCAAAAGTCCAACCGTATGAGAGAGACACCGCCACCGCCAAGGCACCAGTTTCTCAGGGCCAGCGCCTGCGGGCAAAGAGGGGCTCCTCCGGCCCATATCCAAGCCGGGGAGCGGGTTACCGGTGGGGACTCATTGGAACCAACAGAAGTACTAGGTGCAGGGAAAGAGACAGACACCGTTAACTACCGGGGAAAAGCAACAGCAGCCATCCGTGGGAACCGTCTTTCCAGCCGTGTGTTTCACCGTGAACTGTGTCAACGTCTCAGGCTGAGTGAGTACCACAGTGCCATACGGCACAGCGCTGCCCCCGCGTCCCTGCCCCTCACCAGGCCCCATAACCCGCCTGCCATCTCGTCTTACCCCATCACCGGGCCCCGGGACCACCAAACCCCCTACCCACGGAGGGGAGGACTAACAACTTAGCTGCTCCAGTCACCGCTCCCGGGATCCCCGTTCAGAGCAGCGGTGGTGTCACTAAAATCACCACAGCCGTGGGTGGCGTCACGGACAATAACCAAATCCCCACCACCAAAACAACCGCCCTTTCACTCACGGGCGAGGAGCGCCGCTCGAGACCCCGGGATCCGGCCCACCGCTCGAGCCACCACAGAGTAGCAGCAGCCGGACCCGAGCAGTGGGTGAGCGTAGCGGTGCCATCCTCCTCCCCGCCCGCGACAACTTGGCGTCACGAACAGGATCTTACCGCTCTGCCGTTGGGTAGAGGTGCGCCTTGTTACCGCCGGAGGTGTCCGGCAGAAAAATTTCAGAAGCCGCCATCTTTGGCGCGAAAAGTTCCCGCTCGAGCGTCTCCTCGAGTAGTGGAGGCGCGAAGGCCAAAACCCCGCCCCAATAGAGGAGGAGCCGGAAAGAGGCTAAGGGGGACGAAATGGCGGATGGCTGCATGTGAGCGCGGCTATAAAAGCAGGGACGCCAGGACCCTGCGCCCATCTTGTTCCTGGTAGAGGCCGCCAACAAGATGTTTATGCCGTCCCGAAGCCCCGTGGCCCCCGCGCCTGGAACAGCGGCGTGGGTGGAAATCCGGACCGCGCAGCTCTACCAGAGGCTGCAGGTTAAGATGCAGCTCCTCTTAGAGGAGTGGGAGACCAACAATGTGGAGGTCATAGCGACCGTGCGGAGACGCGAGGAGGAAGCTGCGGAAGGGAGGGTGAGTGACCCACGCCCTGATGCCCTTAAAGGGCCAGTCATCATGGCTGCGGGACCCGGTCTAAACCCTCTCGTCCTGCTGCCTCCCTCGCCATCCGTCCCGGAAACCGTGACCCCGCCACTAGGCCCGCTGCCACCTCCACCGGTAGCGATACCCCGCATGCCCGCCCCGGCGGGCCGACCTGTAGCCGGAGCCCGCAGCTGACCGGAGGTGTTGCTGCCGTGGAAAGCCCCAAAGCCCGAACCGGAGGCATCCCTCGAGAAAGCCCCCGAGCCGGAGCCGCTGGACCGCTCCATGGAGAAGGCCCAGCCGCGGAAAGCCCCTGTGCCCATCCCCCACTCCTCGGACGAGGTAGCGCCGGGTTGCCGCTGCAAGGCGGCGCCCAAGGCCACGTCACCGCGGGACCTTCTGCCCAGATCACCAGCAGTGGGCAGTGTCCAGAAGGTCTCGCGGGGCCCGACCCGTGCGCCGGAGCTCACAGCAGCCCCGTATTGGGACAGGGAGCCGGTACCGTTGGGCCTAGAAATTGAAGAGAGGGAAAGGAAGAAGGCGGAGTTGGTGGCCCGTACGATCCGGGAGAAGGAAAGTCTCCGCCAGGCAACCTTCCGTGTCCGGGGCCCGCTGTATGAGGGGCAGGTGAGGCGGTTTGATGTCCGCCGGGGCTGTGGATTCATTTATGAACCGGGCCTGGAGGCCGAAGTTTTTATAGCCCGGCGGGATGTTAATGCTCACCTGCCAGAGGAGCATCCGGGCCGTAACCTAATGCCGGGCGACCTGGTGCAGTACACCCGGCACTGTGGGGAGAGGGGGTGGTTTGGCCAAGCTGAGGGGCAGCCAAGAAGCCCGGGTGTCCGCCGCACCCTCTCCCCTAGCCGCTACCGAGGAATCGGAGTAAGGGCAGCGGAGCACCGTTGTCCCAGTCCCCGTTGGGACCAGCACTGTGTCTGTTTTGAAAAGTTTTGAAAGTTTAAAAGTTTGAAAGTTATGAAAGATGATAAGGAAATGAAACCATGAAAGTCACCTGATTTGCAACCTTGATTTGAAACTGGTAGTTGCCGGCACCGTTGTCCCCGTGGGGACCGTTTGAAAAAGTTTTGCATAGGAACTTCTATGAACAGGCCCTAGAACTTGCAGGGCAACCACAAACATTAGTGGAATGTAAATAATTGTTTTTGTTACAGTTTCCCACCGTTGCCGCCTCCGGAGAGGCAGATTGGAGGAAGGGCCCGCAGTGGAGCAGGCTGGGGCCCAGCCACCACCGGAACCGGTGGCATTCCTCTGGGGGTTTCAGGGGTTCCACATGGACGTGGGTCCCCTGAAAAGGACAAAACCCGCTCGGGCAACTTGTGCAGGACTGGGGTTAAGGGGTGCTGCCTGTTTGCTTAGGGGCAGCATCAGGGCCAGGTTGCTTGGGTGGGAGAGAGCGGAAGCCGTAACCGTTTGAAACCGTTGAAACCGTTTAAGTAAGAGTACCTCCCGATGTGGGAAGATGTTATTTTAATTGTATGTCTGTCACCGTTTTACATTTTTATATTTTTACAGTTTAAAGAAAAATAAAACCGGTGTTGGACGGGCAGCCCGCGGACGGTCTGCATTTTGCTAAGGGGGAATGTGACGCCCTGGACAAGCCAGGGGTCACAGGTAATTACATCACCACTCCCTACACCCCGGTTAGGTACACCAAAGCTAGACCAGAAACCCTTGTTGCCTTCCTCCAGGGGCTGATGTTCACACCAGGGGGTGGGCCAGGCGGTTGGTCCCGCCCACCGAGGAGTACACAGTCCTGGAGGCGGGAAAAGCGGAGAGATGAGTTTGAGGAGAAGAGGAGAGTGGAGCTATAAAAGTGAAGTGGTAGTAGAGCAACTGTGAGACTGCTTCCGGGTGTGTGCCCCGGACGGAAACAGCAAGGTTAGCAGGCGGCGGTGACCGTATGCAGGAGTGGCTGATCGGAGTTGCCGAAAGGACCGTGGACGGGTGGTGGCCCGGCGGTACCGGACCGGTACACAAAGAGAGGCCAGCACCATTGACAGGGGCCTTTCGGATCCCGGCAAGGCTTAGAGTCACCGTAATTTGCCAAATCCGTCAGTGAAGGGGACCTCCGGGTTTCCAAATAACTAAGTCCCGATTGAAGGCAAAAGTCCAACCGTATGAGAGAGACACCGCCACCGCCAAGGCACCAGTTTCTCAGGGCCAGCGCCTGCGGGCAAAGAGGGGCTCCTCCGGCCCATATCCAAGCCGGGGAGCGGGTTACCGGTGGGAACCCATTGGAACCAACAGAAGTACTAGGTGCAGGGAAAGAGACAGACACCGTTAACTACCGGGGAAAAGCAACAGCAGCCGTCCGTGGGAACCGTCTTTCCAGCCGTGTGTTTCACCGTGAACTGTGTCAACGTCTCAGGCTGAGTGAGTACCACAGTGCCGTACGGCACAGCGCTGCCCCCGCGTCCCTGCACCTCACCAGGCCCCATAACCCGCCTGCCATCTCGTCCTACCCCATCACCGGGCCCCGGGACCACCAAACCCCCTACCCACGGAGGGGAGGACTAACAACTTAGCTGCTCCAGTCACCGCTCCCGGGATCCCCGTTCAGAGCAGCGGTGGTGTCACTAAAATCACCACAGCCGTGGGTGGCGTCACGGACAATAACCAAATCCCCACCACCAAAACAACCCCCCTTTCACTCACGGGCGAGGAGCGCCGCTCGAGACCCCGGGATCCGGCCCACAACTCGAGCCACCACAGAGTAGCAGCAGCCGGACCCGAGCAGTGGGTGAGCGTAGCGTTGCCATCCTCCTCCCCGTCCGCGACAAGTCATTACCCAGTCCTGGCCAGCTGACACCAGCAGCAGTATGAGGCCTGCAGGGGTTCCCAGCCCACACAGCCAAAGTCCACACACCCAGCCAAGGCCAGGTATTTTGTGTAGCGTGCCAGGGCATTCAGAGTTATGGGGGCACAGTATATGGTGGCACAGTAATATAGGGCACAGTAATATAGTGGCACAGTATTATGGGACACAGTAATATGGTGGCAGAGTATATTGCGCACAGTATAGAGTGGGGCACATTATACAGTGGAGTACTATGCCAGCTGTCCTCGGTGACTCTTTCCCCAGTTCAGGATCACTTTACAGTCACCAACAAAATGGCTCCGCACTGAGATCCTAAACTTCATCCTCCCTTATCCTTTTGCAAACACCCAGAAGGGGAGGGGAGGCATGACATCACACACAAGAGAGCAGATTCTGACCACTTTTACTGCAGTTGTAATGTGAGCTAGTTGTACACTAGGTTTTCAGCAGCTGCTCCCCCTATGTTTAAGAGTGGAAAACATCAAACTTTTTAAATTATTTCTTACATTTTGCTCAATTAAAAAGAAAAGATAATAGTTAAACAAAACATTAAATAATTAATACTTTACATTTTTTCAGTTATTGAAAAAAAACTTTTAGGGATGGCACCTTCCCTTTAAAAAAGCAGATGAATAGGGTATATTACAACAAGTAATGAGTGGGTGGTGTGCTGTTTCTATTTGTTTTAGTTAAAACTGTTATTTAATGTTTTTCATGCTTGTCTCTGCTGCCATCTACTGGTCAGACCTTTCGGGTCCTCTGTTTCTTTCGTCCAGCCCATGGGAGTGTCTGCTGATCCTCTTATATCACTCTATAAAGACTCTAAAATTGATGAAGCTCTTTCAGACCTGAGCAAGGCAGAAGAGGTGGACAAGGAAAGAGATGCCAAGGTGCAAGATTCCATAGACAAGGCCGAACACCGTGTCTATCACCAGCAAGAAACCAGATCACACCGATCAACCTCATCTAGACGTTCCTCTCAGTCATCCGGGTCATCATCCTCAAGAAGCTCAGCCTTGAGCGACAGGATACTAGAGGCCCGCATAAGAGCAGAAGAATCCAAGGTGAGACGTTCCTTCACAGAAAGAGAAGTAGAGGAAGAAGCCAAAAGGGCAGAAGCAGAAGCCAAAAGGGCAGAAGCAGAAGCCCTTGCAAGAGCAGAAGCCGCTAAAGCAGAAGCCCATGCAAAAGCAGAAGCCGCTAAAGCAGAAGCCAAAAGGGCAGAAGCCAAAAGGGCAGAAGCGGAGGCTCGGATAAAGATTATTCGGTCACAGATGGAAGAGGAAGTTGCGCTAGCTAAAGTGAGACTACTTGAGCAAGCATTGATCCAAGGTCCTAATCCAGCTCACTCGCCACCACTGGAAGCAGACAATTCAGTTGATCGCACAAGAGACTATGTACTGAATCAGTTATCTGTAGCAACCCCGGTTTGCAGTAGCGTCCAAGCCGACAACACCGAAACCTCCAACTTACCTCTACCAGTGCCAGTACCACCTAAAGCACCTGAGGAAATTAATAACAGTCACCAAGAGGTGCCCTCTCAAACACAGTCACCACGGCAAGATGGCAACCAAGTGTTTCCTGACCCACTTTCACAGCTCAAGCAGCGGTTATCAGAATCTACAGAGGCTAAACCACAGCACAACCCTGCAGCAACGTCATTCTACCCAGGAACATCTCATCCATTCACGCCAGGCAGCCCATACGCCCCAGGGGCATCACGAGTCGTCGTGGCAACAAGTGGTGAGAAATCAGATATGTCTGAGTTTGCCAGGTTCATGGTGAGCAGAGAGCTAATCAACACTAGTCTCACGAAATTTGATGATCGTGCAGAGCGCTACAGGGCCTGGAAAGCAACTTTCAAGGCAGCCATCGCCAATTTTAACTTAACTGCAGAACAGGAGCTCGACCTCCTGATCAAGTGGTTGGGCCCAGGCTCTACAAACCGTATCAAGAGCCTCAGAACCGTCTATGTGGGACAAGCAGAAGCAGGTCTCGCTGCTGCATGGCAAAGACTAGAACGCACCTTTGGCAGTGCAGAAGCAATAGAGAAAGCCCTATTCAAGAGACTGCAGGACATCCCAAAGATCAACCTTAAAGAAGTCCACAAGTTTCAAGACCTAAGTGATCTGCTCATGGAGCTGGAGCTCGCCAAAAGAGATCCTCGTCTGTCTGGGCTGTGCTACCATGATACAGCCCATGGAGTGAACCCAATCGTGGTGAAGCTGCGATACAGTCTGCAGGAGAAATGGGCAACGTCAGTCTCAAGGTACAAAAGAGTGCATGACGTCACCTTTCCCCCATTTATTCACTTCTGCAAGTTCATCGACGAGCAGGCCCAGATGAGGAATGACCCCAGCCTCGACTTCCTAGAGTTCAACACTTCGGCAGCTGCAACATCATCATCATCATCAAGGTATGAAGGTGCCATACACAAACGCAGAAACATTAAGAACACTGTGAGTGTCAGGAAGACTGAGCTACCATCACCTGCAGCACCCACAGATAAACAGTACACCATCTCATCATGAGATAAGTCTTTCAATCGAGAATGTCCCATCCATAAAAAACCACATTCACTGAACAAGTGCAGAGGGTTTAGATCCAAAACCCTACAGGAGCGCAAGAAAGTCCTCACAGAGCTTGAGATCTGTTTCAAATGCTGCGCATCACTTGAGCACATGGCCAAGGACTGTAAATCCATCGTCAAGTGTGAGGAGTGTCATAGCGAAAAACACGTTTCAGCCATACACCCAACCCAGCTAACTAGAGACACACCGGCTGCAGTCACCACCGCTCCCACTCCAAATCATGGTGGGGAGTCCAAGAATCAGACTGACACCACCACAGCCATCTCCTGCTCATGCTCAGAGGTATGTGGAGAGGGCCAAATGGAGAAATGTTGTGCCTGAATATGCCTCATCAGGCTTTATCCCGAGGGACATCCAGAAAAGGCAATGAAGGTGTATGCCATCATAGACGACCAAAGCAACCGGTCCCTGGCAGGAACCAAATTCTTTGAAGCCTTCGAAATTAATGGACCATCAGAACCCTACACCTTGAACACCTGCTCGGGTCGCATAGAGACTAGCGGCAGAAGAGCCCAGGGATTCATTGCTTCTCCTATCAATGGGAAGACTGAAATACCTCTACCAACGCTCGTTGAATGTGACCAAATACCCAGCCACAGGAATGAAATTCCTACCCCAGAAGCTGCATTTCATCAACCACACCTAAGACACCTTGCTAGTGTTATCCCACCTTTGGACAATAACGCAGAGATTTTACACCTGCTCGGCAGAAACAATCTAAGGGTACACAAGGTGCGACAACAGTGTAATGGGCCTGACTATGCACCATACGCCCAGAGACTGGACTTGGGATGGGTAGTCATAGGAAATGTGTGCACTGATTGTTCAGAAATTGATTCCTTCAAGACTTACGTGCATGGAGATGGGCGCACAACCTGCCTAAAGCCATGTCCTCATCACTATGGAGTGAAAGAGAAGTCTCCAGACACAATATAGCTACCTGACATCGCTTCTTCTCTGCATATCGACAACTTAGGAAGATCAGTCTTTCTCACTACGACGATAAAATAGCCTTGTCAGTAGAGGACAGAGAATTCATCGAAATAATGGACAGTGAGTTTTCTAAAGACAAAACCAACCACTAAGTCTCTCCATTACCCTTCCGATCTACCAGGGTAAGACTCCCAAACAACTGAGATCAAGCTCAGACCAGATTTAACTCTCTTCAGCGTTCTATGAACAGCAAACCTGAAATGAGAGAACATATTGTTGCCTTTATGGACAAAATATTCCGCAACAACCACGCAGAACCTGCTCCATCCTTGAAGAAGAACAAAGAGTGCTGGTATCTGCCTTCATTCAGTGTATACCACCCACAGAAACCGAATCAAATCAGGGTTGTCTTCGACTCCAGCGCCAAACATGAAGGCGTATCCCTTAAAGGGGTTATCCGGCTTATTTTGCTTTTTTTATTATTTACACTATTGGGCTACATTGGGGCAGGTAAATAGATAGTGACCACTTACCTGCCCTGCTGTCAGCCCCTCTCCCCAGGATCAGAGTGGTCATGTGACTGCTCCTGCTGTGATTTTGCTACTTCCGGTCATTTCATGTCAACATGGGCAGGACCATGTTGACATGCAAATCTGCCACTGCATGTTGCCGCCCTGCTGGGCTGTACAGTGCGTGGAGACCCCGCCCCCCTCCCTGTGCGCTGCTATCTGTGCCATGTATGTGCTGGACAAATACAGGGTTGCCCTCTCTGTCTAGGACACTGTGAGTGCTGTTTGCCCAACAGTGGCCTCAGCTCATTATGTTGTATGGTGTCTGGGCACCTGTGACCCCCCCCCATGCGCTGTCTCTGTGATGAATGCAGCCTCCCGTGCTCCTGGCTTCTGAATACAGTCAGAAGCAGGGATGTCACCTGACACCAGCGAACAACAGCACTGAGCTCTGTATATCGCTCGGCTGTAAGGACACTGCAATCATCACAGCATGGAGGAGAAGAGACAGCATTGCTGCATGGGTGAGAAGAAAGAGCGGAAGGGGGGGAGGCAGAGAAGAGAGTTCATGTGTGACACAGCAGGGGGGCAGAGACGAGAGTTCATTGGGGTGAGAGAGACGGGAGTGCTGGGGCAGAGGAGACAGTGCAGTGGGAGAGAAGTGTGTGTGTGTGTGTGTGTGTGTGTGTGTGTGTATCCTATAGACTCACATTAGGGGCTATTACTGACAGGGAATGTGTGTGCAGAGGGCAGGCAGAGGGTGTGGCTGGACACTGAGGCCGGGGGCGGTGCCAGCTGTGACTGTGGGTTTGGCAGTCAAACATGTCATGTTAGGTTGTGCTGAATGTAAACAAGGAGCTGCAGAGAATAAAGTGAAAAATCAAGAGAAACAAAAGTTAGAAAACAAAAAAATAATGTAGAGGTGTTTTATATGACAATACATTTTTAGTTAAAAGAAAAAGGTTTTGGTACCGTGTTAGCCAGTTGAAAAATGATTGATTGCTCTCATAGCTTATCTTAGTTAGCCATTAAAAGGTATCAGAACTACAAAATTTTATTTTTGTTTCTCTCACTGAGAGCAATCAATCATATGACAATACAGCACAGATTAACTTAAATTTTTTTTGGAGTTTATGTCGGACAACTCCTTTAACGATGTTCTCCTCACAGGTCCTGACCTAACAAACAACTTGGTAGGAGTATTGCTGAGGTTCAGAAAAGAGCTTGTCGCCATCACTGCCGATATTGAACAGATGTGCCACTGTTTCCTAGTCAGAGAGGACCACTGGAACTTCCTCAGATTTCTGTGGTACAAGGACAATGACACCAATAAAGAGATGGTGGAATATCGTATGAGGGTCCACGTATTTGGAAACAGCCCTTCACCCGCAGTTGCAACCTATGGCCTCCGGAGAACCGCATTACAGGGAGAGTCTGAGTATGGAACAGACGCCAGAGACTTTGTTGAGAAAGACTTTTATGTAGATGATGGGCTCAAATCACTACCCACCGAGGAAGCAGCCATTGATTTGCTCAAAAGGACTCAAGGCATGCTATCCCAGGCAAAACTCAGGTTACACAAAATTGCTTCAAATAGCCTGACCGTAATGAGAGCCTTTGAGTTGCGTGATCACGCCCCTGGGTTCAAGGACATTGACTTGGGGCTAGACAGTCCACCTATGCAGAGGAGCCTGGGCATCAGATGGGATCTTGCAGCCGACTCATTCGGATTTCAAGTAAGTTGCTCAGACAAGCCATTCACGAAACGTGGTGTCCTCTCTATAGTGAACAGCTTATTCGACCCACTGGGATTTGTGGCGCCAATCACTATACAAGGCAAATCCTTGCTGAGACAATTCTCTGAAACCGTCAAGGACTGGGATACTCCACTCCCTTCCGACAAACAGCAAAAATGGGAAGCTTGGAAACAGTTGTTGTGTGGGTTGAACAACATTCACATCCCAAGATGTTATATCAAAAGCTCCCTCACCTCTAGCATAAACAAGGAACTCCACATCTTCTCAGACGCCTCCACAGAAGCCATAGCAGCGGTTGCATACCTGAAAGACCAGACCACAGAAAGGACTGACTGGCCTATGGGACGGATTACTAGGATACTGCCTAGCCAGGACGGCAATGTTCAGAAGGTGGAGCTAAAGGTCATCAGGAAAGGTGAGACGAAGACCTTTGCAAGGCCAATCTATGAACTTGTTCTGCTGTTGCCCATAGAGAGCGTCCCAACGGGATGAACGCTACTGGACCTGAACTTTGAGTCATCCTCCTTGTTTGGACTCAATTGAGCTTGTTTTTGCATTTAACGTGCCTTTCCTTTCAGGTTGTATTATGAACTCAATAGTGAAATCCCCAAAGTGAATTTCAGACGAGGAGTGTGCTGTTTCTATTTGTTTTAGTTAAAACTCTTATTTAATGTTTTTCATGCTTGTCTCTGCTGCCATCTACTGGTCAGACCTTTCGGGTCCTCTGTTTCTTTTGTCCAGCCCATGGGAGTGTCTGCTGATCCTCTTATATCACTTCCTGGCATATTCAGTTCCAGCCAGAGTTTTTGTGAGAATCACATCCCTTATTGGAGCTGCTAGAAGCAAAGTCTTCTGATCTTAGTGACTCCAGAAACAAGCATCACAAGAGAACCACAATGCCAGGTACTTGAACTACTGTACTCTGCATGTCCTAACCTTTGCAGAAAATAAACCACCATTGTTTCATCTCAGCATGTGCATGTTTAACTCTGGAGCACTCTGGTCATGTCTGCCTCACCTATAGAAAAAACGAAGGTAAGATTCTCACGCCATCACACAACTACGCGCCTTCAATCGCCTTTAAGTGGGGACAGAACAGGTGGTACCACAGCACGACAACATTATAGTAGACAGCACCATAAAATATTACAAATATCCCGTATGTATGCACAATAACAAACATATATGTAATAAAGAGTGAAGGATGAGCAAATACTAATGTTAAGAATAAAAGGTAAACATATAGTGATAATGGTAACTATGTGCCAATATAATTGTACTACATACACAATCCACAGGTGCTAAAGTAGAGATGAGCGAAAAATGAAATATAGGAGAGTAGAAAATATCTCAATATGTGCTGTGGTGCCACCCCCCGATGCACATTTTGGAGTGCATGCCTTCTTCTGGGATAGTGGCATCATGCTAGAATGCTAGTATATGAAATCGACCAATAAGAGAGTGTTTAACATGGTGTCAGTATGTAACCACTTGCAGCATTGGCCCACTGACATATGCGGTGGTCAGTGACACCGTGGGCATCACTGTGAAAGGGAGGACAAACAGTGAGCGCTGACACCAATATATAGAAATATTAGTATGTATTAAAATATAAGCACATAAAGAAAAGAGATTATCCACATAGAACAAATATGTATAAAAGAAGAAAAGGAAAAAAGAAGAGATAGGAAAATACACACAGAGATGAAGTAAAACATAAATGAAGAAAAATAAAAAAGAAATATATGAAAAAAATCTACACACATACAAATATGTACATATATGTATATATATATATATGTACATATGCATTATACGTAAGACTATATAAACATGCATTATACACTGGAGATCATAATTAGAGAATAACACAATTTCCTAGTCCTATGTGATTATATCCTAACATGAGTAATGCAGCCGTATTTTAAGCTTATTTCATAAATTGAATTTGTTCAAAAGCACATAATAAAAATGTAAATGAGATAAATGAAAAAGACGACTGATCAAAATTAGAGAGCACTTTCAGATATCTGCAAGTTATTGGTGTTAATCTGTAACCTAGTGCTAATTTACTTAATTATCTGACAAAGCCTATTTAACTGGCAGCAAGTTTGTACTGACTTTGTAAAAATGGTGTGCAGTGCCAAAGTGACTGAAATCCTCTGGCAGCAGGTTGTCCTGATGAAGGCCAAGGCGGTGACCCTATCAGCCATAGCAAGAGAAATTGGTCATTTCAAGTCTGTGATTTTGAGAATATTGCATCTTTACAACATCACAAACGCTTTAAAGTCCCCCAAGAAGGCTGCTCGCCCTCAAAAGACAAATGCAAGAGAGGACAGGATAATGAGAAGAATCTCCATGGGTAATCATTTCAACACTGCAGCTGGAATTGCTCACCACTTCAGTCTGAACAGGGTAAGGATTTGTCTCATCATACTTTGTCACAACGTTTAAGAGCATTTGGACTGAAAGTCCACTTTGCAGTGACCAAACCTCTCATTAGCAGAAAGAATCAAAAGGAGCAGTGCTCCACAGTTAATTTTAGTGATGAAAGCAAGTTTAATTTATTTGGGTCTGGTGGGAAACATTATGTTTGTCATCAAACTGAGGAAAGACTGAACCCAAAGTGTGTTAAGAAGTCAATGAAAGGTGGTGGAGGAAGTGTCATAGTTTGGGGAATGTTTTCTGCATCAGGAGTTGAACCTCTCATATAGCTACATGGCAGAGTAAATGCAAGTGTGTCTCAGAACCTTCTTCAACATCACGTGGTTCCTTATTTGCGTTCATCACTCAATCAGCCACTAATTTTCATGTAGGACAATGCACCCTGTCACACAGCAAAACGGGTAAAGCAGTTCCTTGAAACAAGAAAACTTTAAAACAATTAAATGGCCAACCCAGAGTCCTGATCTAAACCCAATAGAAAACCTCTGGAAAATCCTTGGTGACAATGTTATGGCTAAGATACCCACAACAGTCAAAGAACTGTGGAAGAGACTCGAAGAATAGTGGACCAAAATTGCACCAGAGCAGTGTGAGAGAGTAGTAATGTCCTGTACCAGAGAAGTGCTGAAGTCATTCAAAGCAAAGGCTTGTACACTTCCTACTGATTGGTGATTGTTGTTACCGTCAGAAAATTTAGTTATAATCTTTCTCAGTGCTACAGTCATTGCTGTTCTCTAATTATGATCATCATGTTTTGGACAAAATTATGGGTTTATGGTGATATACTTTGGATATTTTGTAAAACACTGTTCTAGTGGCATGGTGTCCCTTTTACAAAAACCTTCAAATGTTGATCAATGTAGATTACGTTATTTCTGAAAAAAGCAAGTAATTACACATTGTTATGTATATACATGTGATATATATTGTGATATATATAATGATTATAAAATTGATAGATACAACAAAGTGCAATTTGCATGGATAAAGAAATATAACTATTAGTGATGAGCGAATACTAAATATTTGGGTTCAAGTTATTCATACCGAATACCTAGTACTACTCCTGAATTTGTCATGAATAACGAACCTAATGCAAATCAATGGTGAACTGGAGCATTTTTCTTGACAATTTTCCAGAAAACTTCTCGGGCTCCCTATTGTCTTGCATTAGGTTTGTTTTTTGTTATGAATACTGGAACAGTACTAGGTATTCGGTACGAATAACCCAAACCCGAATATTTTACTATTTGCTAATCAATAATAACTACAGTGGGGAAAATATTTGATACACTGACGATTTTGCAAGTTTTCTCTCCTACAATGAATGGATAAGTATGTAATTTTTATCATAGGTACACTTCAACTGTGATAGTCAAAATAAAAAAATCTAGAAAATCACATTGTATGAATTTTAAATAATTAATTTGATTTTTATTGTATGAAATACGAATTTGTTCACCTACCACATACTCAATCACACTCCAACCTCTCCACCATGACCAAGACCAAAGAGCTGTCTAAGGACACCAGGAAGAAAATTGTAGACCTGCACAAGGCTGGGCTGCAGGATAACAGACAAGCAACTTCATGAGAAGGCAACAACTGTTGGCGCAATGATTGGAAAATGGAAGAAACACTAGATGACTGTCAGTCTTGCTTGATCTGGGGCTCCATGCAATATCTCGCTTCGTAGGCTAAGGATGATTCTGAGAAAGATCAGGAATTGGCCCAGAACTACACGACAGGACCTGGTCAATGACCTGAATAGAATTGTGACCAGTCTCAAACATTACAGTTAGTAGAACACTATGCCGTTATGGATTACAATCCTGCAGGACACACAAGGTTCCCCTGCTCACGCCAGCACATGCCCAGGCCCGTTTGAAGTTTGTCAATGACCATCTGGATGATCCAGAGGAGGCATGGGAGAAGGTCTTTTGGTCAGATGAGACCAAAATAGAACATTTTGATATCAACTCCACTCACCATGTTTGGAGGAAGAAGGATGAGTACAACCCCAAGAACACTGTCCCAACCAAGAAGCATGGAAGTGGAAACATCATACTTTGGGAGTGGCTTTTTGCAAAAGGGACAGGACGACTGCACCGTATTAAAGGGAGGATGGATGGGGTCATGTATCGCAAGATTTTGGCCAACATTCTTGTTCCCTCAGTAAAAGCATTAAAGATGGATCGTGGCTGGGTCTTCCAGCATCATAGATAGTTGCCCTGGCTATGTTTCAGGTCATTAAGAAGTAGCTCCGTTAGAAGCATTTCAAGGTCCTGGAGTGGCCTAGGCAGTCTCCAGACCTGAATCCAATAGAAAATATTTGGAAGAAGTTGAAACTCAATGTTGCCCAGTGACCTGAAAGATCTGGTAAAGATCTGTATGGAGGAGTGGGCTAAAATCCCTTCCGCAGTGTGTGCAAACGTGGCCAAGAACTACAGGAAAGTCTGACCTCTGTAATTACAAACAAAGGTTTCTACCAAATATTAAGTTCTCTTTTTCTATTGTATCAAATACTTATTTCATGTAATAAAATGCAAATTAATTATTTAAAAGTCATACAATGGGATTTTCTGGATTTCTTTATTCTGTCACAGGTGAAATGCAGATACGAGAAAAATTACAGACCTCTCCATTCTTTGTAGGTGGGAAACCTTGCAAAATCGGCAGTGAATCAAATACTTACTTTCCTCACAATATATATATCTATATATAGATACTGTATATATATATATATATATCATATATATGTATATATATAAATATAAATATATATATACATATATATATATATACACACACGCACACCCACAAATATAAACATATACAACGTAAAGAAAATAAAAATTAAAATAAAGTATATAAAAATATATACAAATAAATAATTAGAAATAATTAGTAAGAAATAAGAAAAAAAATAAACAGCTGTCCGTGTGCATGTGACCTTATGTGCACAATAAAATGAAACATGAATTAATAAAATATCCACAAGGGTCTAAGGGGAAAACTTTTCTCCTTGCGGAGACTGACAAACCAATCTGGCTGTCAGTGGTGAGGAGTCTTATAGCTGCAATGCTCCTCTGGGAAATATTCAAATTGTCTCTTCAGTGAGGAACACCACCAGAGGAAAAACGATCAAACAGCTCGACGCCCGTTTCGGCAACACTAGGTTACCTCTGTCAGTGGGCGTCACCTAGTGTTGCCGAAACGGCCGTCAGGTGGTCTGCGGGACCCTCCTCCTTTCCCCCCTCTCTTGGCATCCAGTATCTTACCTTTGAGCATGTAAGTAATTTTCAACTACGGGCTTATCACATATCAGGCGGTTTACCTTGCCGACTCTAATTCTTAGGATATGTGCGCACGTGTGCGCTCTGCACTGCACCTAAAAGGTGCGCTTCAGAGCGCAGCTGAAAAGCTCTGTTCTGAAGCACATGGTGCCGGCAGAGAACGTGCGCTCTGCCTGCAGCTCCTGCCATAGACAAAGCAGGGGCTGCCGGCAAAGCGCACGGAAGAAGTGACATGTCACTTCTTTAGGCTATGTGCGCACGTGTGCGCTCTGCATCGCACCTAAAAGGTGCGCTTCAGAGCGCAGCTGAAAAGCTCCATTCTGAAGTGCATGGTGCCGGCAGAGAACATGCGCTCTGCTGCAGCTCCTGCCATAGACAGAGCAGGGGCTGCCAGCAAAGCGCACGGAAGAAGTGACATGTCACTTCTTAGAACGCGCGCTTCGGGCAGCAGCCGAAGCGCTGCGCTCTAAGACGCCACGTGCGCACGGCCCCTGCACAATCTCCATAGATTATGCTGGGGACGCAGGACGCATGCAGTTACGCTGCGCTACAAAGCGCAGCGTAACTGCATGTAATACGCACACGTGCGCACATAGCCTAATGGTCACATGGTTCTATGATTGTTCTACGGGTGTATAGTGACATCTAGTGGGCATAGTGAGTATGCACTAGGTAAATTACAATTTTCAGTCTTTTTATGTCATCATATATGGAGGGGTCCGTGACCTTTTTGGGGTGAACAAATTTTCTGTACTTTATTTTTCCTCCACCTTTATCATGTTGTCTGTTGTGTTACACAATAGAATTTGCATTTTTCTATATAATGGGCATTTGATCGTTTTTCCTCTGGTGGTGTTGTTTAATTAATAGCGATTTGCCCTAATTAGTCCTGTCCTGCACCTGGTTATATTATGCTCTAATATATTTTTGAGTATCACATATTTATTGAGGAAATGTGCTTTAGAAATCCCTAACCATGTGTAGGTGGTTGTTGCTAATTTGTTTGGTCTTCAGGGAGGAAAGAGACGAACTCTAGTGCCACCTATTGGAAGTAGCAATCCTAAATGTCACAAGTGACCCTTTAACGAGCCTTTTCATATGACCTAGGATTAAATTGAGGTTCTGATCTGGCATAAATCCTAGGTCATATGACAAGGCTCATTAAAGGGTCACTTGTGACATTTAGGATTGCTACTTCCAATAGGTGGCACTAGAGTTCGTCTCCTTCCTCCCTGAAGAGACAGTTAAAATATCCACAGGGATAAATTTGGTGCTTTGCCACAAAATGTAAAAAATATATAATAAATTATAAATTATTAGAATGTAATGACACATGAAGAGAGAGAGCATCATCCTTTTGTTGGATCATATGGAAAATCTGCAAAGATTGGCGAGATTTTTCCCATATAACAATCTATCATATGGTGCTTACATGACCTGTGATGATGTCATAGTCATGTGATCAGTCACATGGGGGAGGAGCCATGTTACAGTTCACAGGAAGTGAAGTGGTTTCCCCTGTAGGAAGCAGCCGCATGTAACAGAAGAAGCTGCAGAGAGTGAGAGAGTTGGGTAATGATGGCGCCGAGAACAGACTGTGTGTGATAAAGGGGAGCGGGGAAATCCTGGTGGCAGAGGGAGCGGAGCTTTCACCACTAGGATTTAGTCGCTCGCTGCTCTGTTACTGTACAGTCTCCATTATGGCCATCGCCCGCTCCATGTTGTCACTATCAGGAGATATTAATGCTCTATCATTATCTGTTACTGACGGCCCCGGTTCTGCCGTCCGATCTCTGTGGAGGTTCCTGCACTTTATAACTTTGTGTCTTGTTTTATTATTTCATTAAATTACACACTCCTATACACGTGCTTCTCTTTTGAAGGGGTCTAATAAGAAGAAAAAAAGGTTTATCTTTCATTTCAAATTTTCCTCATTAGACAGTGTCATAAATTCTACTATTTTGAGAAATTGGTATCTCCTGGAAAATGACAAAGATTTGGCAGAGGTTGTTTCGCGTAAACCACTGGTTACATATTATTATTATTTCTTATTATAGCGCCATTTATTCCATGGCGCTTTAAAAGTGAAAGAGGGTATACGTACAACAATCATTAACAGTACAAAACAGACTGGTATAGGAGGAGAGAGGACCCTGCCCGCGAGGGCTCACAGTCTACAGGGAATGGGTGATGGTACAATAGGTGAGGACAGAGCTGGTTGCGCAGTGGTCTACTGGATTGAGGGCTATTGCAGGTTGTAGGCTTGTTGGAAGAAGTTGTCATAACCTTGGGGATTTATTAGTACAAAATTGTTTAAAACCATTAAACAACTGGTTAGAAAATGTGGGACCAGTAGGAAATTTTAGATATGGAGCATGCTTAAAGGGAACCTGTCACCAGTTTTTTTGCCCTATAAGCTGCAGCCACCACCAGTGGGCTCTTACATACAGCATTCTAACATGCTGTATTTAAGAGCCCAGGCCGCTGTTTAAAACATAAAAAACACTTTATAATACTTACCTAAACCGTCACTGCGGCTCAAATGGGCGTCTTCGTCCTCCGATGCCGGCGCCGCCTCTTTCGCCCATCTTCGTCCTTCTTCTGAAGCGCAGTGCCTGACGCATCTACGTCATACACACTCGCCGGTCCCGCGCATGCGCACTACAATACTTTGATCTGCCCTGCTCAGGGCAGATCAAATTGCGCCTGCGCAAGACCTGAATGCCGGCAAGTGTGTATGACATCAAACACGTCATGCACCGCAGCTTCAGAAGAAGGAAGACGAAGATGGCTGAAAGTGCTCCGGCACCGGAGAACGGAGATGCCCATCTGACCCACATCCACCGCAGCGACTGGTTTAGGTGAATATTATAAAGTGTTTTGTTTTTTTTGTTTTACACAGCGGCCTGGGCTCTTATATACAGCATATTAGAATGCTGTATATAAGAGCCCACTGGTGGTGGCCGCAGCTTATATACTGAAAAACTGGTGACGGGTTCCCTTTAAGCATATTCAGGAAAAACATGCAGCCAAAGCAGAGGTTTTGACTTTTGCAGGTTTGGAGAGTGTCGTTCCTTTCACAGGGGGATGATTTGCATAAAATGCTCCTGAGAAAAGAAGCTAAATGGATGATGTTTTTTGAAGCCCAGAGAGATTTGGGTCTGAATTAAAAAAAGCGATTGTCTGTAACTCTATAGGATACTATCATTTTATAATCCCATTTTGTGTACCATTGTTTTTAATTTCTGAACAAGTCTTGTTTGTCTCACCTGTTGTCTAAGTGGTTGATTGGTGTATGACCATGTCTTCTTGAAAGGAAGCGCTGCTACGTCATATAGTACAGGATCTGTTGAAACGCCATCATCCATCTGTGTGGCCCACACCTATGTGACGTGAAGAAAATCAAAATAACTGCTGCATTTTACCGGTGAGTGCCATCCCTTCATTTCTGTTTCTTTGGACTTGTTTTATTATTTGTCTTTCTTATTAGTGACTTTTTATGAAATAAAGATTCAGATATTTTAGAATTTTTCTTTTAGATTTGTTCTTTGATTTTGGTGCTGGATTGGCGATACAGTGGGTACGGAAAGTATTCAGACCCCTTTAAATTTTTCACTCTTTGTTTCATTGCAGCCATTTGGTAAATTCAAAAGAAGTTTTTTTCCTCATTAATGTAAATTTTGAAAATTTATTAAACAAGAAAAACTGAAATATCACGTGGTCGTAAGTATTCAGATCCTTTTGTTCAGTATTGAGCAGAAGCACTATTTTGAGTTAGTACAGCCATGACTCTTCTTGGGAATGATGCAACAAGTTTTCACACCTGGATTTGGGGATCCTCTACCATTGTTCCTTGCAGATCCTCTCCAGTTCCGTCAGGTTGGATGGTGAACATTGGTGGACAGTCGTTTTCAGATCTCTCCAGAGATGCTCAATTGGGTTTAGGTCAGGGCTTTGGCTGGGCCAGTCAAGAATGGTTACAGAGTTGTTCTGAAGCCACCTTTTTGTTATTTTAGCTGTGTGCTTAGGGTCATTGTCTTGTTGGAAGGTGAACCTTCGGCCGAGTCTGCGGTCCAGAGCACTCTGGAAGAGGTTTTCTTCCAGGATATCTCTGTAGTTGGTCGCATTAATTTTTCCTTCAATTGCAACCAGTCGTCCTGTCCCTGCAGCTGAAAAACACCTCCATAGCGTGAAGCTGCCACCACCATGTTTCATTGTTGGGATTGTATTAGGCAGGTGATGAGCAGTGTCTGGTTTTCTCCACACATACCGCTTAGAATTATGACCAAAAAGTTCTATCTTTGTCTCATCCGACCAGATAATCTTATTTCTCATAGTTTGGGAGTCATTCATGTGTTTTTTTGCAAACTCTATGCGGGCTTTCATATTTCTTGCACTGAGGCGCTTTCGTCAGGCCACTCTGCCATAAAGGCCCAACTGGTGGAGGGCTGCAGTGAATTGACTTTGTGGAACTTTCTCCCAACCCCCTACTGCATCTATGGAGCTCAGCTATAGTGATTTTGAGGTTCTTCTTTACCTCTCTCACCAAGGCTCTTCTCCACAATTGCTCAGTTTGGCTGGACAGCCAGGTCTAGGAAGAGTTCTAGTGGTCCTAAACTTCTTCTATTTAAGGATTATGGAGGCCACTGTGTTCTTATTCAGATCTGAGCCTTGTTTGAATTCTGTCTGAGCTCCTTGGGCAGTTCCTTAGACCTCATGATTCTCATTTGGTCTGACATGCACTGTGAGCTGTGAGGTCTTATATAGACAGGTGTGTGTGTCGCGGGCGGGGAGGAGGGTGTCAGCACACTACGCTCGCCCCCTTCTGCTCGGGTCCGGCGGCCGCTGCTCAGTGGTGGCTCGAGCCGTAGGCCGGATCCCGGGGGGTTTTCTCGAGCGACACTCCTCGCCCGTGAGTGAAAAGGGGTTTGTTGGGTGCGGGGATTGTTATAGTTCGTGACGCCACCCACGGTTGTGGTGATTTCACCACCGCTGCTCAATGCGGGGGTCCCGGGAATGGTGATGCGGAGCAGCCAGGTGTTGTGTTGCCCCTCCGTGGGCAGGGGTTGGTGATCCCGGGGCCCGGTGATGGTTTGTGAGGTGCGGGGCCTGGTGGGTGCAGGGACGCGGGGGCAGCGCTGTGCCTTGCGGCACTGTGGTACTCACTCAGCCTGAGACACGGATACAGTTTGTACGGTAAACCAAGCGGCTGGTAGGACGGTCCCACAGACGGCTGCACCTGCTCTCCCGGTAGGTGACGGTGATGTCCCTCTTCCTTGCACCTATGGTTGACTTGTGGTAGCGGTGGATTCCCTCCGGTTACCCGCTCCCCGACTACAATCTGGGCCGGAGGAGCTCTACACTTTGCCCGCAGGCGCTGGCCCTGAGAAACTGGTGCCTTGGCGGTGGCGGTGTCTCTCTGCTTCAGGTTGAGCTGTTGCCTTCACTCGGGACTTGGTTGCTGGGGGATCTACGTCCCCTTCACTGACGGATTCGGCAAATTTGGCGACTCCTAGCCTTGCCGGGGTCCGAGAGGCCCCTGCCCTGGTGCTGACTGTCCTTCGGAACACTGCTCCAGACCACCGGGCACACAGCCAACGGGGTCCTTACAGGAACTTCCAAACGGTCCCACTCCAGACGGTCACCGCCGTCGCTGACCTTGCTGTTCTGGCCCTACACAAAGCTGGACCCTTCAGGCTTTCTTTCCTTCTTGTCACCTCACTTGCTTTCCTCCTTTACCACCTCTCTACTTTCACTGCTTGTTTACTCTTTTCTAGCCCTCGGCTAGACTTCACTCTTGCCCTGCCTGGGCTTAACTGCCTGGTTTCCCCCGCCTCCAGAGCTGTGATCTCCTTGGTGGGCGGAGCCAACCGCCTGGCCCACCCCCTGGTGTGAATCATCAGCCTCTGGAGGAAGGCAACAAGGATTTGTAGTTTAGCTGTGATGTGCCTACCTGGAGTGTGGGGTGTGGTGGTGTTGTGACCTGTGACCCCTGGCTTGCCCAGGGCGTCACATGTGCCTTTCCAAATCAAGTCTTTCAGTTTAATTAAACACATCTGGACTCCAATGAAGAAGTAGAACCATCTCAAGGAGGATCACAAGGAAATGGACAGCATGTGACTTAGATATGAGTGTTTGAGCAAAGAGTCTGAATACTTATGACCATGTGATATTTCAGTTTTTCTTGTTTAATAAATTTGCAAAAATTTCTACATTTGTTTTTTTTCTGTGAAGATGGGGTACAGAGTGTACATTAATAAGAAAAAAATGTTTTGTTTTTTTTCAAATTTACCATATGGCTGCAATGAAACAGAGTGAACATTTAAAGGGGTCTGAATACTTTCCATACCCACTGTTTTCTGTGAGAAATCTCTGTGTGTGACTATAGTTGGATTGTGTGTTATACCGGGGGCAGGACGGGGCCAGGACTGGATGTAGTGATCATGTGAAGCCGGTAACAGCTCCGGAGATTCCTTACATGGGATCTTGCTGATGTTACATCCTCATCTTCTCCCCATTCAGGTCCCTACAATATCGGATCCTCTCAGATCTTTTATATAAGAGAATTCTCCTGATTGACCCATCAAAGATGGATAGGGACAGGGACAAGATGGCGGAGAGGATATTACACCTCACGCTAGAGATCCTCTTCCGGCTTACTGGAGAGGTGAGATATTCTGATGACGTCACATTACATCATTCTTATCTATGGGAATAACAGATGGACAGAACTGGAGAGGTGAGGACTCTGGAAATGTCTGTAGTGAGGTTTATTAATGTGTCTCTCCATAACCAGGATTACACAGTAGTGAAGAAGACCTCTAGTGAGCGCTGTCAGGACCCTGTGTCTGAGGGATGGGGAAGACCTCTGAGCCCAATCTCGAGAGCTCCACCTCACCCCCTGATATATGAGGACATCAAGGAGCAGAAGATCCTAGAACTCACCTACAAAATGATTGAGCTGCTGACTGGAGAGGGGACACTGCTGGGAATGCTGGGACATTATACAGTAACGCTATGAAGGGATCGGGGGATGACGGTATCATTGTATGTGTCAGGTTCCTATAAGGTGTCAGGATGTCACCGTCTATTTCTCCATGGAGGAGTGGGAGTATTTAGAAGGACACAAAGATCTGTACAAGGACGTCATGATGGAGGTTCCCCAGCCCCTCACATCACCAGGTAACAGACAGGACTAAATACACACAGCCTATAATTATCTGTATATAAAGAATGAATTCAGTCTCTGTATGTGTTTCCTCCAGTTCTATCCAGTGACAGGACAACACCAGAGAGATGTCCCCGTCCTCTTCTTCCACAGGACTGTAAACAAGAAAATCCCGATGTTCCTCAGGATGATCAGGTAGATGGAGAGAAGGTGTCATGAAATGTCCCTATGATGTGTAGACTGCTGTGAAGGTCTTGTGTTGAGTCTTGTTTTATCCACCAGTATTATACACTGAATGGCCAATTTATTAGAGACCCTTTCTCACATGTGGTAATGTAATGGTGTGGGGAATGTTTTCTGAGCTCATCATGGGTCTACGGATACCTGTAGATTGATGTTTGGACACTAGAGCTTACCTAAGTATTGTGACAGGCCAAGATCATCCCTTCATAACAGCTGTTTACTGTTTGGTAGAAGGAAAATAACCCATGCCATTCATGTAATCTCTGTAAATCTTCCCGTGCCCAGCTGCAGGGCTGGCCTTCTGTAACTCTCACCTGCCCAACTGCAGAGCTGACCTTCTGTACCTTTCCTCTGCCCAACTGTAGGGCTGACCCTCTGTAACTTCCTCCTGTCCAGCTGCAACGCTGACCCTCTGTAAGTCCCCCCTGCGCAGCTGGAGGGCTGACCCTCTATAAAACTCCTGTGCTGCATGGCTGACCCTCTATAACTCTCCCCTGCCTAGCTGCAGTGCTGACCTTCTGTACCTTCCCTCTGCCCAGCTGCAGGGCTGACCCTCTGTAACTCCCCCCTGTCCAGCTGCAGGGATGACCCTCTATAACTCTCCTTTGCCCAGCTGCAGGGCTAACACTCTGTACCTTTTCTCTGACCAGCTGCAGGACTGAGCCTCTGTAACTCCCCCCTGCCCAGCTGCAGGGCTGACCTTCTGCAACTCCCCCCCCCCCTGCCCAGCTGCAGGGCTCACCCTCTGTAACTCCCCCTTGCCCAGCTGCAGGGCTCACTGTCTGTAACTCCCCCTTATCCAACTGCAGCGCTGACCTTCTGTAACGCTTCCCTGCCCAGCTGCAGGGCTGATGTGGCGCCCTGGACTAGCCAGGTCATCACAGGTAACACACACACACCCCCACCCCCACTAGACAGTAACATTAGCCAAACACAAAACCCTTGTTGCCTCCCTCCAGGGTCTGATGTCCACACCAGGTGGGGTGGAGCCAAGAGGTTGGCCCCGCCCAACGAGGAGTACACAGGCCTGGAGGCGGGAAAAGTGACAGTTGAGTTTAGGAGTTGAGTGGAGGAGGTTGAAGTGGAGAGTGTCTGGGTTTGTGGCCCAGGCACTGACAACAAGGTTGGCAGACGGTGGTGGTCGTCTGCAGGAGAAGTGAATCAACGTGGAACCATAGGACCGGGGTCGGGCGTTGGCCCGCCGGTACCGACCGGGGAGCGAAGTGAAGCCAGCACACACAGGCAGGGCCATCGGGCCCCGACTAGGCTTGCAGTCGCCATCAACAGTCAAATCCGAGTGTGACAGGAAATCCAGGGGTTTCCTAACAGCCAAAGACCCGTTAGAAGGCAACCGTCCGCACCGTGAGGGTATACAGCTACCGCCTAAGGCTAGAGACCCAAGGGCCAGCGCCTGCTGGCAAACTGGCTCCTCCGGTATCCATACACCGGGGAGCCGACTACCGTTGGGGATCCATCTGTCTTGCTAAATTCTACTAAAAAGGGGGCTGAAAGCCCGTACTTACGAAGCGCTCACTGATATCCTAATCAGGCACGAATACTAAGATTCTTTATAGCAAGATATTATTTATTTTAATAGCACATGAATAGTCAATGGTACATAGGCATTAGAACTACTTTTTTAGTCATAGAATCTTATACAATAACAGAAATATGCATCAACATTACCGATATGTTGCAGCATTCCTTTCTCATCGGAGGGACTCGATTAATGTGAGAAGGAAAAACAACCCGGCCTCTTGCATCACAGGAGCAGTGCCTACACTTCAATGTCCTGGAAGGTTTCCCTAATCTCATTAAAAGAGTCCGATCCTTTTATAAGAAACTTTGTATGTTGTGTTTTCTGAATGGTTAATTGGTGACCAGCATGTGACAGCTGAGTCATGTTCATGTAACTTGAACACAAACTGCTGTGGGCACCAGCAGCTTCCTGCACATTTACTTGTACATTCTGCCAGTTGACAACTGGCTGACCACAGTTGACCACAGTTTTAGTGAAATATTGCAATGAGCCGTAAATTTTATATGCAAGCTTCCTTACACCTGTTTTAAGCCAACCACAAGTTTCCTGTAAGTGGAACTGTAAAGGTTACTTCCTCATTATCGTGGTTTTGCTTCAGATCTGTTTGACACGTATTCTTTGTCATGGTAAAATTGGTTATCCAGAGGACATCTCTCTTTGATACTGAATTATTGATAGGTCAAATAATATCTGGGATCACTGCTATCTTTTGATTATGATCCCTATCTAATCACATTCATTCTTCAGTCATATCACATTGGTATCACAATCGGTCCTTGATCCCAGGGATTATTTTCCATCATCAGTATTCCACTAGAGGAACATCACTCGGAATATACCATACCATGACCAAGAAATATCGTTTGCCATAAATTTTGTTTTCTTGGTTTGTTTAAATAAACGTTGAATCACAAATATAATCACTTTCACTACTATGTATATTAAAACTAAAAGCAATATTATCTGAAAAGCTCCCTTGAATATCATGTGTTTTGGCTTTTGCTCGATATTCAAACGAATCATTACACATTAAATTTCCCGATATGGTACTACAAGTTTCACTAGACCCATTTATGAACATATTGGCATAAGGCCATAACATATCATGAATTGTCCTTTCCACTAAGCTGGGTTTAAAAGCATCTACAGTATTTACAGTTGTCCCAAAACTTATTTTTATATTCCCCATAGGGATGAATCCCAGGTTAGTCGGTCCAATCTTATTTCTTGGTACCCAAATTCCTCCCTTAAAAGCCAGACTGTTGCATTCAAATTGCCTTGGCCCTGTGTCAATCAAAGCTGAGACTCTTTGAACATTTCCACCTTTCCAATGTATGCTAAGATTGACGTAGGGACGTTCGTCCCTTTTTATCAATAGGGGGGCTTGGCTGGCTACCTATGGTAAATCAGTTCCTTGTGAACTTTCATTTACACAGACTTCAGTCTGTGTATTAGCCCTTCCTTCCGTGGCCTTTGTGGCCACGGCTGCAGCCAATTCTTCCCATGGATAAACTGACTGAAAATCTTCCCAAGACACTTTCTTTGGTTTCTTTTCCCCTTTTCCTTCTGATTTCTTTACCTTGGGGGTTTTTGAACCCCCTTCCACATTTGTAGTGGTCACTTTCTTTGCGGATAGAACTTTCTGTTTGTACAACTTCCATAATTCTCCTGTCTCCTTTCCATCAATCCTTTCCTTACTGATCCCGGCTTTAAGCAAAGCCTGGAACATGTCTTTGCGAGACACCCATGGGGCCTCCCCTACTGATTTCTCTTTACAATCAGGATTGTTTGGCTTACTGTTACCAAGATGGGCTTCAGGGGACAGGTTATCCCACTGTCCCATATCCTGTAACTCCCTTATCCTCCCTAGAACTACACCGATTGATTCTCCAGTCAGTGCTACAGTTAAGGTTAAAATAACTGTTTTGTATGCTGGAGGAGCATGTTTAACCAGCCTATTTCTTATGCTGGCTGTCAATGGGCACTGGAGATAATCATCATCCATTCCCAAAAGAGGAAGAGCATTCCTCATTGCTTCTTCCTTCAGCCTTTCCATACCATCTTTTAAGGTATACCAAGGTTTATCATTGATAGGAAAGTCTGCTTTTGATGGACATTTGTCCAGAAAAGCATGGGCTAGGATCATGATTAAGTTTTGAGTACCATGCTCATTATGATCAACAAAATAATTTTTTATTGATCTCTGAATTACTGGGTCCCGAGACATGGTGACAAATTTTGCCACGTCTCCGGTGTCAAAGTGCACTCCACCTCCTCCGAGATTGTGCACCCTGACCAACCAGGGAATTTCTCCTTCTCCTGGTTTTTATCTAAACTGTGTTAAAATGCTATCAACTTCTCCCTGAGAGTAATCTTCAATGGTTACTCGATTTTTTACATGAGGAATCGTTCTCTCATTTGTGATGGCATTACCATCTTCGTCATATTGCAGATTCCCTTACCATCCCGGACATGTTCCCGGATGATCTCATTCTCTGTCCTCTCTAGGCGCCTCCTTACTGGATTAGCCTGAATCTTCCCTTTATGGTAATCCTCCTAATCAGATGATGAAGATGAATCCCACACATCCCCATCCCAAGTATCGGGATCCCAGTTTATAGAAGCTGAGGCGATACTTTTATGTACTTTGGTTTTATTTACTTTTCCTCTTCTTTTCTTGTACTTATTTTGAGCAATTTTTACGGCAGCTTTTTCTGCCACATTCTGATATTGTTCCAATTTATCTTTCAACAGTCTGGTATTACATTCCAGAACTGTTTTCTGGCCACCTAACTCTATCATCTTTTGTTCCATCTGGGAACCTTTCTTCTGCATCTTTAGATTACGCTCATGCATTACACTATATGCACTTGCCAAAATCCGGATGCGCCGTCCTAAAGACACTACATGACCTGCTTTCACAGGGACACTACCGAATACATTCACAACATCAGTAGCTTCACTACCCTTAAGCTTATCCTGCCATTGTTCTGCCAATCCACAAGACACTACATCACCTGTTTTCACAGGGTCACTACTGAGTACATTCACAACATCAGTAGCTTCACAACCCTTGAGCTTATTCTGCCATTGTTCTGCCAATCCACAAGACACTACATCACCTGTTTTCACAGGGTCACTACTGAGTACATTCACAACATCAGTAGCTTCACAACCCTTGAGCTTATCCTGCCATTGTTCTGCCAATCCACAATTGACCAATTCATGTGCTATAAGATTGTAGGGAGCCTCAGTCCAGCTGGGGATCTCCACAACAACCTCCTTAACACTATCCTTACGTTTTCTGAACATTTTGACACTATGCAAAAAGATTGAAAAAAAAAATATCTGGAAATTTGCCAAATATATGTTTTTAATTTCTAAATTACAAAAATTCGTTAATTTCTTCTTATAGAAGTAATCCTGCCGACTACGCCAATTTATGTCTTGCTAAATTCTACTAAAAAGGGGGCTGAAAGCCCGAACTTACGAAGCGCTCAGTGATATCCTAATCAGGCACGAATACTAAGATTCTTTATAGCAAGATATTATTTATTTTAATAGCACATGAATAGTCAATGGTACATAGGCATTAGAACTACTTTTTTAGTCATAGAATCTTATACAATAACAGAAATATGCATCAACATTACCGATATGTTGCAGCATTCCTTTCTCATCGGAGGAACTCGATTAATGTGAGAAGGAAAAACAACCCGGCCTCTTGCATCACAGGAGTAGTGCGTACACTTCAATGTCCTGGAAGGTTTCCCTAATCTCATTAAAAGAGTCCGATCCTTTTATAAGAAACTTTGTATGTTGTGTTTTCTGAATGGTTAATTGGTGACCAGCATGTGACAGCTGAGTCATGTTCATGTAACTTGACCACAAACTGTTGTGGGCACCAGCAGCTTCCTGCACATTTACTTGTACATTCTGCCAGTTGACAACTGGCCGACCACAGTTGACCACAGTTTTAGTGAAATATTGCAATGAGCCGTAAATTTTATATGCAAGCTTCCTTACACCTGTTTTAAGCCAACCACAAGTTTCCTGTAAGTGGAACTGTAAAGGTTACTTCCTCATTATCGTGGTTTTGCTTCAGATCTGTTTGACACGTATTCTTTGTCATGGTAAAATTGGTTATCCAGAGGACATCTCTCTTTGATACTGAATTATTGATAGGTCAAATAATATCTGGGATCACTCCTATCTTTTGATTATGATCCCTATCTAATCACATTCATTCTTCAGTCATATCACATTGGTATCACACCATCGTAGTCAAAACAGGACACAAAGGTGCAGGGAAAGACAGCCGCCATCACCTGTCCGGGGAGAGACACTGCAGCCGGCTGCGGGACCCGTCCATCCAGCCGTTTACCGAGGACTTTGTGCATCTCTTGCTGAGTGAGTACACCCGTGCCATCCGGCACCGCGGCGCGCTGTCCCTGCAACCCTGCACCTCACCTACCCTGCCTCCCCGTCACACCACCGGGCCCCGGGACCACCGACCCCTACCCACGGAGGGGGAAAACAACATCCCAGCTGCTCCCTACCATCGCTCCAGGGATCCCCGTCACCAGCAGCGGTGGTGCCCATCTTCACCACAACCCGTGGGTGGCGTCACGGACTAAATCCCTCAAAGCAACCACCCTTTTCACTCACGGGGGCGAGGAGCGCCGCTCGAGTCCCCGGATCCGGCCCACCGCTCGAGCCACCGAGCCACCGAGCAGCAGCAGCCGCAGCAGCGCCGGACCCAAGCGTTGGCGAGCGCAGCGGCGGCGTCCTCCCCGCCCGCGACACTGACCCTCTATAACTGTCCTGTGCCCAGCTGCAGGGATGACCCTCTGTACCTTTTCTCTGCCCAGCTGCAGGATTGAACCTCTGTAACTCCCCCCTGTCGACCTGCAAAGCTGACCCTCTGTAACTCCTCCCTGGCCCCCTGCAGGGCTGACCCTCTGTAACTCTCCCATGCCTAGCTGCAGGGCTGACCTTCTGTAACCCTCCCCTGCCCAACTGCAGGGCTGACCCTCTGTAACGCTCCCCTGCCCAGCTGCAGGACTCATTCTCTGTAACTCTCCCCTGCCCAGCTGCAGGACTCCTTCTCTGTAACTCCCCCCCTGACCAGTTGCAGGACTGACCCTTTGTAACTCTCTCCTGTCCAGCTGCAGGGTTGATGCTCTGTAACTCTCTCCTGTCCAGCTGCAGGGCTGACCCTCTGTAACTCTCCCATGCCCAGCTGCAGGGCTGATCCTCTGTAACTCTCTCCTGCCCAGCTGCTTTTTCTCCCATAACTTTCACATTAGAGTGAATACAATGACCCATAGCTTTCACCATATAATGACAGTACTTTCCATCAGGGTCCTGTAATAACAGTATATTCTGCAGCTCCACAAGTGAAGCTTTCTGTCACACAGCATTTGTCTCCAGGAGGTCCCGGGATCTTCCACTTCTTTATAACAGCAACATGACATTACTTTTTCTTACCTCCTCGGCCTTCACAGTCCTCAGATCTTAGTCCTATAGAGCATCTCTGGGACCAGGTAGAATGGGATGTTCAGTGCCTGTCAGTTCCTCAGTGTAATTTTCGGTAAATGTAAGAAGCTTTCATGTCCCCATGGGCCTGTAATCCTGCAGAACTATTTCATCACCTGGAATCTTTGATATGATAAATTGCTGAACTCCTAAATGCCAAAATAAATCCAACACTACTAGATGGGAGTCTGTAATAATGTGGCCATTCAGTGTATGGTTTATACTTGGTGGAGATGACAGGATAAAGCTGATCATAGACATTAGATGTTGTCTGGATCTTCTCACAATTTTCTGGTTATGGAGACTGCTGATTACAATTAGGAGGTGACAGGTTGGGTTATAGAGGAGACCTGCAGCTCTCTGATATCTACTGCTGTCAGTTTTGATCGTCATGGTCATTTATGATCTTTTCTGTTCTTCTGAATCATTTCACACGACTTCTCCATCTGTCTGTGACTTTACAATATTTGTTTCAGGGTAAAGATCTGACCCATATTAATACTACAGAGACATATGTGAGGGGTGATGAGCAGTGTAAAGAGGAGATTCCTACAGATAACCGCACAGGTGAGTAGTGACCACTAAATGCAGAGAAGTCACAGAATTTACTCCATCACTGGCTTCTATAATAACTTTGCATGTTGTAGCAGAGTGGGTTCACATGGAATTTTTTATGTGGCTTAAAATGTAAGTGCTGCTTCATTGACATTTGCACTGTGGACGCCTTTGGTCTCCTTTAACTGTGTCCTGTAGAACCTATGATCAGTATATAACAAAGTCTCCTACATCAATTACTTTTTCCTTTCAAATTCCCTTAACCTCCTAGCTTATACTTAGACCTGGATCCAGCAGTCAGACAACATCACCACCCCTGCTGCTCTCTCATATGGTGGCCTATAATCTTCACATACTGCCAGACGAGATGGTGGTATTGGTCATCTGCTTTTGAAGTTATCCCTCCTGTACCCTCACTTATCTTTCCTTATTTTGACGTTCATTCTATCAGACTTTACTGGCCTTTCTCCCTCCGAGGGGCGGTTGTTTATCTCCCTCCAGGCCTCCCCCATCAGTTCTTCAGTTTGTAGTCTTTGACATTCCCATTCTCCTTATGGGGGATTTTAATGACTCGCCCCAGGGCTATGGGGTACTCGGTCCCGGGCGGTGTACTACTGGGATGTGTCACTGGGTGGCCGTTGCCCGGTTCTGTGAACCTGGGGGTCGCTTTAAAGGGGGTTATATACAGGGGAATATTTAATAAAGTTTGTCGTGACGCCCCTTGTGGGTTGCGGTTATGGAGATAGAACCAGCGCTACACAGTCTCTCCGCTGGGGCTGATGTTGACGGCAGCCTGGATGTTGGGCCTTCCGCAAGTATGGCCGGGGCCCCAGGGGGTAGGTGATGGAGTTAAGCATGGAAAGAAGGTAGGCCACACCAGGGATTGCAGTGTAACTGGTTCTTTTTACTAACAGCATTTGGATGGCTGGTACCGGGAGGAAGGTTGGTCCTCACCACTGGTCCCCTTAGTCCCAGTGCCGGTTTGGTGACCTGGTGGCTTCTTTCCCCTGCACCTTTCTCAAGTTGGTGGGTCCCCGTGGTTTGCAGCATCTGGGGGGTCTCTCAGTCTGTGGTCCGTACGGCGGGCAGTGTGAACCCTGTTAGGTCGGTGTTCCGTTCCCTGGTTCTCCCTTTACTGCTGATGCCCCGGACTTCTAAGGTCAGTGAGGTCCTGGATGGTCCCCTCACTGTGCAGATTTTATCAGGTCTACTTGGAGCGTTTGCCTGACCTAGGGCTCTGTACCCCGTCGGTGCTATGGTATCGGGAGTACTTCGCCGTACTCCACCGGCAACCACACGTCTGGGCCCTCAGGTCACCCGTTACACTCTCCTTTCAGTGCGGTTACGTCCGTCTCTTCTCACTTCCACTTACTAACTGTCTGACTGTCTGTCCCCTCCCACCTGGTTGTCGTCTAGTGGACTGAATCGGCTCCACCCCTAGGTGGCCATCCATTGGGTCCAATTCTAGTCTGTCACCAGTCCTTGGGGATAGGGGAAAAACTGGGATTGAAATGTGTTCTGCAGTTACAGGCACTGGTCTTCCAGGTTCCTGGAGGTAGGCTCTGCATCTTTTACAGGATGCAGTACCTTGTAGTGCCTTGATGGTTTCAGGGGAACTACATTAACATCCCTATTGATAATCCCCTCTCCTCATCTTTTATCTCTAACATGCGCTCTTGGCCTTTCATAACTTCCTTTCCTACACTTGAAGATGGGTATACTGGACCTGGTTTTCTCCCGGCTTGGTTTAATGCATGGTCTTACTAACAACCCTCTCCCACTGTGACCACAATGTTCTTTCATTCTCTGTGAACCCACTCATAACACCCCCACTTACCACACTTCTAGGAATATGCATGTAATTAATACCCAGAAGCTTGTGAAGATTTTGCAATTATCATGTACCGCCCCGCGGCCTCGGCTGCGGCCGCCGAGCCGCTCGGATCCGTGCTCGTGTGCTGCGGACGGTGGGTCGAGCCTCTCACGGACCCGGGGGTCACGTTGCTCTGAAAGGGGGTCTGTGGCGGTGCACGCAGGGGGTTTGGTGGAATAGGTAAAGTTCGTGACGCCACCCACGGGTTGTGGTGATTGTATGGTGGACACCACCGCTGTCGTTGACTAGGCCTCCCGGGGACGGTGTTATGCAGCTCGGTGTTAACCCCTCCGTAGGCAGGGACGATGGTCCCGGGGGCCCGTGGGAAGGGTGCTGAGGCGAGGGAGCGTGGGCGTACTGGGCGCAGCCCGAAGGCGCTGGTGTACTCACTCTGACACAAAATACTGGAGTCTCTGGTAAACCAAACGGCAGAATGGACGGGGCCCGCAGCCAGCTGCAGTGTTCTCCCTGGACGGGTTGGTGATGGCTGTCGTTTCCCTGCACCTGTGTTAGGCTATGTGCGCACTAGAAATGTGAATTTTCTCAAGAAAATTTCTTGAGAAACTTCTGGGAGTGGAAGATTTCCGCACCTGCGGAAAAATCCGCGGCAAAAACGCATGCGGATTTGCCGCGGATTTACCGCGGATTTACCGCAGGTTTGTCCCTGCAATAAATAATAAAGATAATCGATAGACAGATAATGGATAGAGGGAAAGATGGATAGATGAATAGATAGATAGAGGGATAGATAGATAGATGAATAGATAGATAGATAGAGGGATAGATGGATAGATAGATAGATAGAGGGATAGATGGATAGATAGATAGATAGATAGATAGATGGATAGATAGATAGATAGATAGATAGAGGGATAGATGGATAGATAGATAGATAGATAGATAGATGGATAGATAGATAGATAGATAGATAGAGGGATAGATAGATAGATAGATAGATAGATGAGAAAAACCTATATAATGTTCCACCTCCCTGCATTTTCTAAGCTGGCACCCTTTAGTGACTTTCATGTGGCACTAAAGGGTGCTTAGCCTTGTATTTAGCCATAAAATAAATAAATAATTAAAAAAAAACGACGTGAGGTCCCCCCATATTTTGTAGCCAGCTAGGGTAAAGCAGACGGCTGCAGCCTGCAGACCACCGCTGGCAGCTTCACCTTGGCTGATAATCCAAAACAGTGGGCACCCCACGCTGTTATTTTAAATTATATAAATAATTTAAAACAAAAAACGTGCGGTCCCCCCCATATTGGATCACCAGCCAAGGTAAAGCGGACAGCTGGGGTCTGATATTCTCAGACTAGGGAGGTCCACTGTTATTGGACACTCCCCAGCCTAAAAATAGCAGGCCGCAGCCGCCCCAGAAGTGGCGCATCCATTAGACGTGCCAATCCTGGCGCTTTGCCCCAGCTCATCCCGCGCCCTGGTGCGTTGGCAAACGGGGTAATATATGGGGTTGATGCCAGATGTGTAATGTCACCTGGCATCAAGCCCTGGGGTTGGTGAGGTCAGGCGTCTATCAGATACCCGACATCACCAACCCAGTCAGTAGTAATTAAAAAATAGACAACAAAAAAAGTTTTATTTGAAAAAACACTCCCCACATAGCCTCTTTAACCAATTTATTGAAAAGAACAATCAATCCACGTCCGGCGTAATCCAATAGGGGGGGGGGTCCCACGGCGATCCATACCATAGTCGCTGTCCCAGTCAATGAAGAACAGAATGTTCCCCATTGGCTGGGAGAGCTGTGCAGTGACCTGAGCTAACATCAATAGGTCAGCCGAGGTCACTGCAGGGGATGCCGAGCGCTGCCATCAGGAGCATAGATGAGATCATTACCTTCTGTGATCATCTCCTGTACTGCTGACGTCAGCGCTGTCACTGACTGCGTTGTCAGAAGTATCGCGAGAGCCCGTGACGTCACCGCTAGTGACAGTCTCGGGCCGCTCGTGAGACGGGCATAGACAGCGCTGACGTCAGGAGGCAGGAGATCGTCACAGCAGGTAATGATCTCACCTCCTGACAGCAGCGATCGTCATCCCCGCGGCTCCCAGCACTGCAGGATGTCAGTGTCTGCCTGCGCTGCCGCGTGACAGGCTGCTGACACTGCGGGCAGACACTGACACCCTGCAGTGCAGGCAGCCGCGAGGCCGGAGCAGGACACAGACTGGCACCTGGAGGTCGCACGGAAGTGCTTCTGTGCGGCGTCCAGGGAGTGTGACGTCTGCTCCGCTTCCTCTTCCTGGCATAATGACATCGCTTCCTGCAAAACCGCAGGCAGCGATGAGCATTCCCGCAGGTAATTCGCGGCTATTCCGGGGGTATACCGCACATCATTGCTACCTGCGGAATACCCCCGGAATACCCCCGGTACCTGCGGAAATTAATGGACATGCACATTTTCTCAAGAAAGTTTCTCGAGAAAATTTTCTCAAGAAATTTTCTTGAGAAAAATCCGCACAGTGCGCACAGCTATTTTTTTTTCTCATTGAATTTCATGGGAAATGTCTGCACAAAGATTGCAGACATTTCTCAAGAAATTTCCGGGGCAAATCCGCGGGTAAATCCGCAGGTAAAAAGCTCTAGTGCGCACATAGCCTTATGTAGATGTTGACTCCTGTGCCTGGACACTGGTAGTCCGCTCCCCGGCGTGTAAGTGTCGTAGGAGCCCGTTTGCCCGCAGACGCTGGCCCTTTGGATCTCTTGCCTTTGGCGGTGGCACTTATCCTGGATGGTTGGGCGGTTGCCTTTAATCGGGACTTGGGTGGGAATGAACCCCTGAGGTCCAGACCACAATCAGTGAATTTGACTATCAGGGCGGCTTCTAGCCTAGTCGGGGTCTGAGTACCCTGCCTGGTGCTTGGCTCCCAATCGGCTCCCCCGTTCGGTACCTGCGGGCTACCGCCCGACCCCGGTCCTACGGTTCCACTGACCGTGCTGCCAACTCCTGCAGATGGCCACCACCGTCTGCCGACCTTGCTGGAGGTGCCTTGGCTCCGACCCAGACACCTAGCAGTTCCACTGGCGGGCCTGGTTTCATGTCCGCCTGTGCGTTACTTTCCTCCTCTCCTTCCACTCTCCTCAACTCAACTCACTGAACTGACTGTGTTTTCCAGCCTCCAGGCCTGTGAACTCCTCGGTGGGTGGGGCCAACCGCCTGGCTCCACCCCACCTGGTGTGGACATCAGACCCTGGAGGGTGGCAACAAGGATGTTTGTGTGACTGTTGTCACCTGTCCGGGGAAGGGGTGTGTGGTGTTGTGTCTGTGACCCCCTGGCTAGTCCAGGGCGTCACATTCCCCCTTGGTTTAACGCAGACCGTCCGCGGGCTGCCCGTCCATCACCGGTTTTATTTATTTTTTTTATGAAAAGGTAAACAAATAATCAACATTTTATGAACATTAAGCATATTTTTTGTTTTAAAATCTTCCCTTACGGGAGGCACATTCTTGACCCGTTACAAACGGGAACATTTTTATTTGTAACAAGGGAACGGATCCATGTCCTTCCGCTTTCCCACTCAAGCAACCTAGCCCTGATGCTGCCCCTAAGACAGGAACCTGTCCAGGCTACCCAAGCGGGAACGGGTACGGTACGTCACACCCTGCAGTCACTCAGAGGCCCCACGTCCAGGGGGACCCCTGACCCGGAGGATGGTCACCGGTTCCTGTGGTGACCAGACCTCAGCCTGCTCTGCTGCGGGTCCCTCCTCCAACTAGCCTCTCCGGAGACTGGCAGTTGCGGGAAGGGCAATTGGGGCATTATTTACAAGCCCAACGGTTATTGGGTTGGCCTGTAAGTTCTCAGCCTTGTCTTTGGGAAGTGGGGACAACAAAAGTCCCAACAGGGACGGACGCTTCAGTAGCCGGGTCCGCTACCATAAAAACAATGTAGGTCCCAACGGGGACTTGCTGTAGGGTCCCAACGGGGACAACATCTTTAGAACGGTTGGCAGCCAGGAACCGCTGCCTTTACTCATCTTCGGTTTCGACATACTCCTCCTCTTCATCAGAGAGGGTGGTGGGGAGAGGCGTACATGCATCTGAACACCCATGTACGCCCTCCTTACACCCAAGGCTTGCACGGAGATCTGGAACATCTGGGATTCACGGGTCTCACCGTGAACGGGTCCTGCCTCCTGACGGGTCGGCGGGTCTGGAAGGGTCTGATCCTGCCGGGGTGTTTTCCCCCAGGTGGACTTCTCGTTCGCCCGCACTACGGCTGCCATTTCTTGCATCTCCTGTTTCCAGCCCAGAGCTTGTTGCATCGACTCGACCTGTACCTGGATACAGAACTGCGCCAACTTTCTTTCCAGCCACGTCGCCGTCCCTGGCGGCAATTGGCCCCATGCCGCCTCAGCTTCAGCGTCTTGGGCGGGCACCGCTCCCGCGGCCCACGCGGGAACTGTAGCTTCTCCTTTTCCGCTGGCGGTCTTCCCTGCAGGCAGATCTCCGTGGGCCGGTGAGGCGGACCCTGCTGCCGGTGCTGGTGGCAGCGGACCGGGCGGGGGGAGCAGCGGCGATCGACACAGACAACGGGGGAGGCAGTATAGGGGGTCGGGGCAGACCAGGTCCCTCAGCCGCAGTGGCCGGTCCCTCGGGGACACAGGGGCGTGGGTCGCCCACCCACTCCTCTAAAGCTGCCTTCACCTCGTACGCCCGTGCCACCACAGCCAGCTCCTCCTCCTCGGCTGTCCATCGCTCCATCAGGAGACGCACCTGGGCCTGGTTGCGGTGACATATTGCCGCTGTCCGGGCTTCCATCCACGCCGCTGTTTCAGGTGCTGGCTCCAGAAATTCGGGCTCTCCAGACGGGGCGGACATGTTGCGTGCTCAGGTTCCAGGAACAAGACGGGTGCAGAGTCCTGGCGTCCCTGCTCTTTATCTTCTCGGTCACATGAGGCAAGATCTTCGCCTGCCCCCCTTGGTCTTTCTGCAGCACTTCTCTCTTTGGGGGCGGGGCTTCACTTTCGCGCCTTCACTGCTCGGGGAAGACGACTCGAGTGGGAAACTTTCGCGCCAAAGATGGCGGATCTTCAAATTTTTCAGCGGGACGCCACTGACGGGGACTAGAAGGTGCACTTCTACTGGTAAATAGACTGGTTCAATCCTGTTCGTGACGCCAGAAGAGTCGAAGTGTCCCGCCCCGCGGCCTCAGCTGCGGGCGCTGAGCCGCTCGGATCCATGCTCGTGTGCTGCGGGCGGTGGCTCGAGCCTCTCACGGACCCGGGGGTCACGTCGCTCTGAAAGGGGGTCTGTGGCGGTACACGCAGGGGGTTTGGTGGAATAGGTAAAGTTCGTGACGCCACCCACGGGTTGTGGTGATTGTATGGTGAACACCACCGCTGCCATTGACTAGGCCTCCCGGGGACGGTGTTATGTAGCTCGGTGTTAACCCCTCCGTGGGCAGGGGCGATGGTCCCGGGGGCCCGTGGGAAGGGTGCTGAGGCGAGGGAGCGTGGGTGTACTGGGCGCAGGTGCGGTGCGCGGCCCGAAGGCGCTGGTGTACTCACTCTGACACAAAATACTGGAGTCTCTGGTAAACCAAATGGCAGAATGGACGTGGCCCGCAGCTGGCTGCAGTGTTTTCCCTGGACGGGTTGGTGATGACTGTCGTTTCCTTGCACCTGTGTTATGTAGATGTTGACTCCTGTGCCTGGACACTGGTAGTCCGCTCCACGGCGTGTAAGTGTCGTAGGAGCCTGTTTGCCCGCAGACGCTGGCCCTTTGGATCTCTTGCCTTTGGCGGTGGCACTTATCCTGGATGGTTGGGCTGTTGCCTTCAATCGGGACTTGGGTGGGAATGAACCCCTGAGGTCCAGACCGCAATCAGTGAATTTGACTATCAGGGTGGCTTCTAGCCTAGTCGGGGTCTGAGTACCCTGCCTGGTGCTTGGCTCCCAATCGGCTCCCTGGTTCGGTACCGGCGGGCCACCGCCCGACCCCGGTCCTACGGTTCCACTGACCGTGCTGCCAACTCCTGCAGATGGCCACCACCGTATGCCGACATTGCTGGAGGTGCCTTGGCTCCGACCCAGACACCTAGCAGTTCCACTGGCGGGCCTGGTCTCAGGTCCGCCTGTGCGTGACTTTCCTCCTCTCCTTCCACTCTCCTCAACTCAACTCACTGAACTGAACTGACTGTGTTTTCCAGCCTCCAGGCCTGTGAACTCCTCGGTGGGCGGGGCCAACCGCCTGGCTTCGCCCTACCTGGTGTGGACATCAGACCCTGGAGGGTGGCAACAAGGATTTTTGTGTGACTGATGTCACCTGTCCGGGAAAGTGGTGTGTGTGGTGTTGTGTCTGTGACCCCCTGGCTAGTCCAGGGCGTCACAATCATAGGCCCCAATTTCCTCACTGTCATGTCCTGACTCTGCTCTGAAACATTATAATGAAACACTGCAAAATTTCCTGGATGAAACTGCACCTCCTACGCAAAGAACAACTCTGCACAGACGGCGGTAATCCTGGCACACGCTACACACGTTTCCTCCAGCAGTGCTCCAGGTTCCCTCACCGTCTGTGGAGAAAATCCAATCTGGCCAAAGGTTTGATCCATTATATGTTTATTCTTGTAACATACAACTCTTCACTTCACCTCCCCAAACAAGCTTACTTCAACACCCTCATACATGGACCACACATCCAAAAATCAGTTGATCTAGTGCCGCTACGCACAATTTATGAAACAGAAGATGAGGTTCTTAGTTTAACATTCTGATCAGACTGTGTAGAGCCCACTGCCATGTCACGATAAATTTCTGTGGGTCCCTAACTTCAAATAGCCTTAAAGGTGTGGCGCAATGCACCAACCACTGCCGCTGCCACAGTGCACCAGCACAGTGGACAACCTGTTGCCTCACAACACCCATGCTGCAAGGCTGAGACACCAGACAGCACGGCACACTGCCCCACAGCCACAAAACTAAAGAAACAATGCCCAACACATCACACCACAATCATTGTGCCTTCCCTTTTTCCTCATACGTACATAGTAAGCTTGCGAGCAGGACTCCTCTTGGTATCCGTTGAATTATGTCATTCTGTAATCTCTTTATTGTCTGTATATATCGCCTCTGAATTGTAAAGTGCTGCGGAATATGTTGCCACTATATAAATAAAAAAATATTTATTATATGGGGGTTTGGTGAGGTAAGATTTGCCAAATTTATTAAGAGGAAAATGGCAACGAATTAACTTGGCACTTCTTCTCTGGCATACACTTTCACAGATATGTTTCTGCATTCAAGGACTGGAGTAGCATTTAAGGCGTAACTTACACCACCAGAGTAGCGGAACTTTTTAACAATTCGCAGGAGGGTCAGCACCACACTTTGTCCATACTCTGCCCACTTTAATAGAACTGTCTGGGCTGGCATAAAAACGTCAAAAGTTGCATAATTTTGTGACTCTTGAAAGTGTTTTACTCCAGAAAACTGCCATAAACCCTTTCAATCAAATGTGTATTTCAATGAGGCAGACATTCACATACACAAAAGATGTCACAAGGGTCTCTTGTCCTGGAGAGAGACTTATGAAAAGGTTTTGGATCTGAGTCTCACATTGCCTTGTGAGACTCTGCATATTAAATGTAGCTGTTTTCTTTTTGTGCAGCAAGGGTTAAGGACTCAGTCTCCTGGTTAGTTCAATCTCAGGTGCATCCAGTTTGTGACCACTCCCCTTCCCTTTAAGTAATCAAGTGACGCCCTGGTAAAACCAGGTAGTCACAGAAAGAGTTAATCCTCCTTGGCAGCTACACAATCCCCACACAGATGTACAGCAGCCAATAAGGGCCCTACTCACCCCCTCCCCAGGAAAAGGGAGGAGGCAAGGGGAGCTAAGGAAGTGACAGAGCAGAATTCAGGTCAGCTGTGCTGTAACCAGTGGAAAGCTGACAGGGGAGGCTTGCAGCTCCCCAGGTAAAGTGGTTGCCGGGTTTGGAGCCCTGGACTACAGGACTAGGTGGCTGTGAGGGCCACAGGCGACGGAGATCCGGCAGCGGGGAACCTGAGGCGACCGGGACAGGGTTGGAGCCCGCCGGTACCGAGAGAGGGACCCAATATGGAGGCCGTTCAAACGGACTAGTCCAGACAAGAGAGAGACAGACAGAGAGTGTGGAAGGAAGGGCCCCTGGCTGTACATCTGGGTGTGGGACCCGAATACACCCGCCAATGGTGACCGGCCATTTGGCAAGTTGGTTTACAAAGGACTCTGTGTTTTCTGACCACACACATCAGCCTAGCTTCATCCAACACCAAGACAACCGAACTGTGAGTTTCCTGCTCCCTGCAATCCCTGCCACCACCACAACTCCCAATTGGGCCCTGGGACTACAACTCCCCTACCCGTGGAGGGGATCCCACCTTGCTGCCCCACACCATCAGTCCCGGGCACGGTCCCCAGAGGCAGCGGCGGTGCCACCATCTCATCACCGCAACCCACGGGTGGCATCGCAGACAATCCCCCTTTACATCTTCCCCTTTTGTTGTGGAGCCTGGGATCACAGACCGGGTCACGCCACGTGATACCTCTAGAAGCGACCCCATTGGCCCGGTTCTGAGTACCCCCTATACCTGGGCAACACAATCACGTATTCCGTCACCTGAAGCCTGTTAAAGAATTGCATTCATTCTCAATTGACCACCTTGGAGAGAGGAAGCATTTGGAATTGTTGGAGCTGTGTTGCCTGCAGCCTTGGTGTTTGGCTGCAGCAGTGAAGATTGCTGTATACCATTTATGTCTATGTCCCCATGTCTGTCCTCCCTTGCGTCTTATTACTGTAGTGGTAAAATCTAGGACACGCACCAGCCTTGGCACTAGAAGGGTTAGTGGATGGGACTAGGAACGTGATGGCGGTGGGTGAAGGACCCGCTTAGGGATGTTAGAGAACTCAGAGAGCAGACGCAGGTTAGTGTCAGGTGGTGACCCGTCTCCCCTTTCCCTACCGTAAGGGCCTTCCTACCACTTTTCCATCCTCGTTGTACCTCTGTATTGCGCCATGTATCCCCTTGTCCATGTGTGATAATAGCTCAGGGGAAGGTTATCCTGCATTCTTATGTGTCTCCTGGATCTGCTGGAGGCTTCTCATTGAATTTTAATAAAATTCCTTTCAGACATCGCCCTGCTAGGTTTGATAAGGCTGAATGTAGACGGCCATGTAAAAAAATTGTGACAGTTATGTTTGGAAATTGCAGACCTGTTTGGTTTTGTGCGCAGCTCTAGATTTGCGCTGTTGATGGGTGAAATATCTTGGTACATTATTGGGACTAGAATGAAGCAGAGATTAGCAAATTTGAGTTAATTGACTTGTCACAGTTTGCACAACTTGCTATTAAATTTGCACAAATTAGCAAAAGTCCTAATTGGGCACTACTACAAAAAATAATATTCACCTCGGTGTAGGGAAGCCAGATAGGACAGGGTTAAATCCTAGCACTATAGGTCTTGATTATGTGCATCGGGATTAGCTATGACTAGAAGCAGGCCATGTGTTCACTTGTCGGTCTGCTGGGGGAGCTCAGAAGAGGGGAGTGTGTGTGTGTGTGTTTTGAGACTGGAGGAAGTCTGAACCAGAGGTGTGCTGAAACCAAACATAGAGGTGTTTGCTTGGTGATCACATTAATACAAGTGTGATCTGCTACCTGAAATACCAAGATTGGTGAGGCTACATTTCCCTTGTTTCTTTGTGCCCGAAAGAAGAACTATTTGTTAGTCACTTGTACTGAATAAATGACTGTTTTTGTTTATGCATTTGTGCTGAATCAAGCTGATTCATTTTGGGGTTGGAGAGTTTATGAAGGACATTAAATTTGTCTATGTTCACACAGTACATCTTTTACTGCGTTTTTGGTGCATTTTTGAGGTCACAAAGGTGCACCTAAATACATTCATTTCCTTCTTCCAGCAAATATGAGATTTCTTTCTTGCTGTCTACACTGTGCATCTTTTTTTGGCTGTGTTTTTGAAGATGCAGCATGTCAATTCTTTTTGCGATTTGCCAGCATTTTTGAGCCCTTACTGTCAATAGATTTAACTTAAAAAACGAATTGGGCAAAATTCAGTTAAAGGAGTTATCCGACATACACTCCAAAAACAATTGTAAGCTAATCTGTGCTGTATTGTCATATAAATCACCCCTACATTGTTATTTCTTGTTTTCTAACTTTTGTTCCTCTTGAATTCACCCTTTATTCTCTGCAGCTCTTGTTTACATTCAGCTCCAACAAACATGACAATTTCCTGTATTCTTGGTTGCCAAACCTCAGTCAGAGCTGTCACCGCCCAGCCTCAGTGACCAGAAACGCCCCCTGCCCGGCCTCAGTGTACAGGAACGCCCCCTGCCCGGCCTCAGTGTACAGGAACGCCCCCTGCCCGGCCTCAGTGTCCAGAAACGCCCCCTGCCCGGCCTCAGTGTCCAGAAACGCCCCCTGCCCGGCCTCAGTGTACAGGAACGCCCCCTGCCCGGCCTCAGTGTCCAGAAACGCCCCCTGCCCGGCCTCAGTGTACAGGAACGCCCCCTGCCCGGCCTCAGTGTCCAGAAACGCCCCCTGCCCGGCCTCAGTGTACAGGAACGCCCCCTGCCCGGCCTCAGTGTACAGGAACGCCCCCTGCCCGGCCTCAGTGTCCAGAAACGCCCCCTGCCCTCCCTCTGCACATTCAATGGCTGTCAGTATTCTGCCCAGCACCTGACCTCTCAGCATGTGACAGAGCAGAGATCCAGCTTCTCTCATCTGTGACACAGCAATCACATCCCATCCACAATGGTAACAGAAAGAGTTGTTACATGTTCCTCACCCCTTATAGATAAATGAATACTGTGTAAGGCTATGTGCGCACGTTGCGTACTGTCTCTGCAGAAATTTCTGCAGCGATCTGAAGAGCACACGTGCGCTTCAAATCGCTGCAGAAAATGTCCGTAGAGAAAAAAAAAAAAAGCCGATTCCATGCGCTCTGCCTGCAGCCTCTCCCATAGACAGAGCAGGGGCTGCCGGCAAAGCGCACGGAAGAAGTGACATGTCACTTCTTAGAACGCAGCGCTTCGGGCAGCAGCCGAAGCGCTGCGCTCTAATACGCCACGTGCGCACGGCCCCTGCACAATCTCCATAGACTGTGCAGGGGACGCAGGACGCATGCAGTTACGCTGCGCTTTGCATGTATTTACGCAACGTGCGCACATAGCCAAAGGCAGACTATATATAGCACCCAATGTGAGTCTATAGTAGATATATACGCCATGTATGTATGGTACATGTGTGTGTGTGCGTGGTTTGTGTCATATAGTTATGTGTATACATATATATATATATATATATATATATATATATATATATATGCGCACATAAATTCTCCAGGCTTATCCCTCTATGTGTCACTATATGAATTGACACATTGGGCTCCGAATGTGGAGTGTGCAGATTGCATACGAGTGGTCACATGACCATTCATACTGACTGTCGACAACTGTGTCTGCTGCATATGATGTGAGGATTCACATATCTACACTGTGTAGCAGCAAGCAAGAAATCGTGCGATAATAATAATAATCATCATCATCTACAATAAAATATAGTTACTGCAGATTTTTGTGAAAAATCTTGACCACTATTTTTTCCTTGGGCTACATGATATTTTGGTCATGCTGTCATACATCACAGCATGCCTATGTCACTACTAGCATGATGCAGGTCTGTGAGGTGGCTTTCATTTCCGCACTGTCTCGTTCACCGTCTGTCTCTGTCTGTCTCTAGCTTTCCGTCTCTTTTCTTTCCCTGTCTGTCTCTCTCTATCCGTCTCCCCACTGACATCTTATTACCTTACTAACACTGTCCTTTGTTACTATAGTAACCAATCACAGCTGAGATTAATAAACTGTAGTTCCAGGCTCCATTCACTTTAATGGAGTCATGTTTTTTGGAGAGTAACTGTAAAGCGCAGGGTTAAATTTTCCTGTGAAACCATAGTCTACGACGTTCCCTGGGTCACATGGGTCATCTGTGCAAAAAAAACGTTATTGTAAATGAGAGAGTGCCGATTCCTTTAGCGGACATACACACACACACACACACACACACACACACACACACTCCGCTTTATATATTAGATATATATATATATATATATATATATATATATATATATATATATATATTTATTTATTTATAATTGAAAGATATATACAGTTGTGTACCGCTCATGGCGGCAGACCACGTTGCTACTAAGGGACCTGTGAGTCAGGGGCCCAGTTCCAGGGCCTGCACTGGACCCTCCTCCGTCCTGTATTGCACGTTCAACTGAAAGATAAATGCCAATATAATTGAAAGCAATGATCTGACGGCTCCCTCCTCCATTATTCTCCCTGTGCTTATGAGCTTTGATGTCTCAGTGCAGAGGGCACAATGATGTCACTTCAACGCACCCTCTGCAGACCAGTGCCAAACATTCAGGACACCTGCTGCGAAGATTGGAGCAGTGGGAGAATGGGGAGAGATGAGTAATTTTTTTAATCATTAGGTGGGGAAGCCATTATACTGTTTTGATCTGTGTAAGGGCCAAAATATAGTTTGCTGGGCTGTATGAGGGGGACATTATAGTATTTGGATGTCTATGTGAAGCGCATTATACTGTGTGTGAGCCATTATAAAATGTGGTGGGTTGTGTCGGGACTATCATACTGTGTTGATGAAACTGTACTTTGTGGGTTGTTGAAAATGGAGGTTCACGAAACTTTGCGTCATCTTTTCAGAGTAGCTACTGAAAAAACTCGTTCTATCAGTCAGTGTAGGGGTAAACAGCCCTTTTTTCAGAGTATCAGAGGCTATTGTTGGGCAGAACCAGGCCCTGGATTCCGGATGTGTGATCAGGATCAGGCACTTGTGAAATTAAAAATTAATAGTAACGTAAAAAAAAAAAAAGAAGAAAGCGCTTCATACTGACCGAGGCTCCGTTGCAGCTGTACACTGCTCCCGTGGCTTCTCCTTCACTTGCTGGGCCGCTAATTACTGCTCATTCATATGCACTGCTTTCCCCGTCCTCCGGCTGTCCTGTCTCCTGTGATTGGTTGCAGTCAGACGCACCCTTAGCGTATGTGACAGCATCTGCCTACAACCAATCATGGGCGCCAAGACGGTTGATGAGCGGGAAAGCAATTCAACTCTGCGGATCATTATTGTGGTATAAAACGCATAAAAATTTTTCACTGTGTTTTTCTCCCATATTATGACACCAAGAACAGAAAAAGCATATGGCTACAGTATGCAGCCCCAAGCCGTGCGCTTATCTTGGCTGTGTATCCAAATAAGAGGAACTGCATGCGGCTTTTTTCTTGATTTACAAAAATAATTTAAAAATAAACGAAATTCAGTCCCCCCGAATTTTGGTACCCAGGCATGATAAACCACAAAAGCTGGGAAAAGCTGGGGGCTGGTATTGTCAGGCTGGGGAGACCCCTATTTATTGAGCCGCCCCGTGCCTAAAAATAGCAGCCTGCAGCCACTCAGGATTGTCACATCCATTAGATGTGACAATCCCAGCACTTTACCTGGCTCTTCCTGGTTACTGTGCGGTACGGTGGCAATCAGGCTAATATGAAGTTAATCACAGCCCACAGCTGCCTCTAAGCCAGATATTAATCATCAGGGTCTATGAGACACCACCCCCCCCCTTAGTAATCTGTAAGTGACAGTAAATAAACACATACACCAAGAAAAAACAGTTTTTTGTAATTAAATACATCACCCTCATAAGCCTCTTGATTAGGCTAATTCACACGACTGCCCCATTTTTGCGGTCTGCAAAAAAATGGTCATGTTTTTTCACGGATGCAACTGTGTGGCATCCGTTCCGTTCTGTATATGGTCCGTGTGTCATCTGCGTACCTTCCTATTTTTTTCATACTGCAAAAAAACGGAAGCAGCTAGATAGATAGAGGGATAGATAGAGACAGATAGCTAGAGGGATAAATAGAGGGATGGATGAATGAATCAAGGGATAGATAGAGGGATAGATAATAGATGAGAAAGACCAATATAATGTCCTACCCCCCCCCCCCCCGCATATTCTAAGCTGGCACCCTTTAGTGCCTTTCATGTGGCACTAAAGGGTGCTTAGCCTTGTATTTAGCCAATAAATAAATAATTAAAAAAAAAACGACGTGAGGTCCCCCCTATCTTTTGTAGCCAGCTAGGGTAAAGCAGACGGCTGCAGCCTGCAGACCACAGCTGGCAGCTTCACCTTGGCTGGTAATCCAAAACAGAGGGCACCCCACGCTATTTAAAATTAAATAAATAATTTAAAATAAAAAACGTGGGGTCCCCCCCAAATTGCATCACCAGCCAAGGTAAAGCGGACAGCTGTGGTCTGGTATTCTCAGACTAGGGAGGTCCACCGTTATTGGACACTCCCCAGCCTAAAAATAGCAGGCTACAGCTGCCCCAGAAGTGGCGCATCCATTGGATGTGCCAATCCTGGCGTTTTGCCCCAGCTCATCCCGCGCCCTGGTGCGTTGGCAAACGGGGTAATATATGGGGTTGATGCCAGATGTTTAATGTCACCTGGCATCAAGCCCTGGGGTTGGTGAGGTCAGGCGTCTATCAGATACCCGACATCACCAACCCAGTCAGTAAGAAATAAAAAATAGACAACAAAAAAAGTTTTATTTGAAAAAACACTCCCCACATTCCCTCTTTCAACAATTTATTGACAAAAACAATCAAATTCGGGTCCGGCGTAATCCAATAAGGGGGTCGCACGGCGATCCATACCATAGTCAATGAGACTCCCAGTCAATGAAGAACAAAATGTTCCCCATTGGCTGGGAGAGCCGTGCAGTAACCTGAGCTAACATCAATAGGTCAGCCCAGGTCACTGCAGGGGATGCCGAGCGCTGCCGTCAGGAGGTTAGATGAGATCATTACCTGCAGTAACGATCTCCTGCTCTCCTGACGTCAGCGCTGTCACTGACTTCTATGCCCGCCGCGTTCTACGCAGTATCGCAAGAGCCCGTGACGTCACTGCTAGTGACAGTCTCGGGCCGCCCGCGAGACGGGCAGAGAAGGCAGTGACCACGGTGACGTCAGGAGGCAGGAGATCGTCACAGCAGGTAATTATCTCATCTAATCTAACCTGCAGCTACATGTGCAGAGAGCAGGGAGCCGCGCACACTGAGCGCTGGCTCCCTGCTCTCCTAGCTACAGTACACATCGGGTTAATTAACCCGATGTGTACTGCAGCTACATGTCACAGTGCAGAGAGCAGGGAGCCGCGCACACAGCTTAGCGCTGGCTCCCTGCTCTCCTAGCTACAGCACACATCGGGTTAATTACACGATGTGTACTGCAGCTACATGTGCAGACAGCAGGAGCCGGCGCTGGCAGCGAGAGCGGCGGAGGCTGGTAACAAAGGTAAATATCGGGTAACCACCTTGGTTACCCGATGTTTACCTTGGTTACAGCTTACCGCAGGCTGCCAGAAGCCGGCTCCTGCTCCCTGCTCGCTTCATTTCGTCGCTCTCCTCGCTGTCACACACAGCGATCTGTGTGCCACAGCGGGAGAGCGACGGGCAGCTGCGGGGCTGGCAGGGAGCGGGACACAGACTGTACGGGCAGTGATGACAAGCAGCGCTCGTCATCCCCGCGGATGCACGCACTGCAGGGTGAGAAGCAGCTTATACTTAAGAGGGGGGCAAACACTGACACGCTGCAGTGCGGTCATCCGCGGGGCTGGCGCGGGACACAGACTGATGCACATACACAGACAGCGCGCACGGGGGGGGGGGGGGAACAGTTCCCAGGGCGTCAGGCAGTAACCATGATAAAGCGCTGGGGCATTCAGGGCGCACGTAGCTGGGCACAGGAGGCAGGGGAGGGAGACTACGGAGTGTGTGGGAGGTTGTGGGCAGAGTACGGGGTGCAGGGGAATGTGTGGGAGGGTGCACGGAACGGGGGCGGTTACTCCTCGCACTGTACAGCCCAGCAGGGAGGCGACATGCTGTTCCAGATTTGCATGTCAACATGGCCCTGCCCATGTAGACATGAAATGACCGGAAGCAGCAAAATCGCGGCAGGAGCGGTCACATGACCACTCTGAGCCGGGGGAGAGGGGCTGACAGCAGGGCAGGTAAGTGGTCTCTATCTACTTACCTGCCCCAATGTAGCCCAATAGGGAAATAATGAAAAAAAGTCAAAAGAAGCCGGATAACCCCTTTAAATGTGTCAAAAAACGCATGCTATTTTTAATGCGTTTTTGCCGTGGGTGCATTTTTTGGGGCCAAAAACGCTGCATCTTTGTGGTTAAGTGAAGATGCAGTATGTGAACAACATAGTCTTAAGGGTGCTTTACACGCTACAACATCGCTAGCGATCTTGTTAGCGATGTGACACGCCATATCGCAGATAAGATTTGCCGAGATCACACATAGGTCATTTTTTGTAGCGCTGGTCACATGTGCGATCTGGCGTGTTACATTGCTAACGAGATCGCTAGCGATGTCGCAGTGTGTAAAGCACCCTTTACTCTTGTTTGGACATTATAATCCTGTTTCTGTGAAGCTACCAGAGAGTGTGATCCTCTATAATTGGTCTGGGAATGCGGGCATGAAGGCCCAAAGAGCACAGATGATTACAGTTTAAAAATTGAATGTCATGGGCAAAGGCAGCTGCAGTGTTGCAAACAGTTTTAAAGCATGGAAGAGTTTAAGCATTCAGGCCAATCTACAGCAGTGCCAACAGCAGCAAGCAGTATGCCCAACAAAAAAACAACAAACTTCTCCTCCAGCAGCTACATCACCCGCAGAAAGCACTCTTTGGCAGAAACTGTCCAAGTCAGAGATATGGCACCTCCCACCAGTCAAAGTGAGGCTTCCTGTTTGAAGCGAACAGTATGGGATGCCTTCCAGAAAATTACTTTGAAGGACAATGTTGAGGCTCTCCTGACTGTGCTTAAGAGGGTGGCAGACAGGGACAAACTGTCCCCAGAACAATGGGAAGAGGGCCTAGTTCCATACTTTACTGGTGAGCCACAAAAAGCGTAAAACAACCTTGTTCTGTAGGATGCCAAGGGGTACGGCAAACTTAAGGTGCAGTTTATGGTACGTTTGGGCATACCTCTGGGAGTTAGAGCGCAATGTGGGCACCTCTGGCACAACCAAAGGGACAAACCTCCTCGGTCTCAGGTATTCAACCTGTTATGCCTGGTTCAAAAATGGCTGTAGCGTCAGATCTGCTTTCCAGCGCAGAAAGTGGAAAGAGTGGTAGTTGATCAATTTATTCACTCATTATCTAAATCCGTGCAAAGCAGGGTTGCACAAAGAGATTCCCAGAATGCAGATGACCTTGTGAGCCTCAAGGAAAGATACTTAGCTGTGGAGAACTCCTTAAACAATCAAAGGAGTCTGAGGTCACCTTTCTGAACTTAACCAAAAGAGGGGGTCATAGTCCATGTCTGAGGTGTGCACAAAGATCCAGGAGGCTGACTGCAAAGGGTACCTCTCAGGCAATTGTCTGTTTGAGGTGTTGTGCACTGGGTCAAACTTAGTCACATTGTCACCATTCACCCTCTCACTGTCTTCTTGACTCAGTGAGTGACAGCTTGGCTGCCCTATAGAATCTGAGGCGTATTGAGCTGTCAGGATTGTGAGTGACAGTTTGGCCATCCAATCTGAGCCTGGACCGTGCTGAGCTGTCAGAATTGTGAGTGACAGTCCAGTTGTCTAACCAGTGCAGAGGCGTGTTAAGTTTCTTTCAAATGTCTCTCTTTCTGGGTCATTACCCAGCTATTTAGCTGGCTGACAGTGGTCTGACTATTGCCAGTTATAGCCTTAGCTTGGTTGTGTGTGTGCTTTGTTGCTAGTTTTCTGAAATTGTGACGCCCTGGCCTATCAGGTCGTCACAGGGTATTGTGCAACCTGCCCTTCTGCACAGTATCCACTCCGCCTTGGTTACGGATCTTGGTCCATTGGTGTTGCTAACAGCTTAGCCAGTCAAAATCCTCGGAACACTTTGCACCGAACCCACCAGACACAGCATTGGGGGGCCTGAAGGGAATAGGGCCGCCCACTTGGGGGGTTGGTAGGGAGAAGTGAGGAAGTGACAGAGTAGTAAAACAGGAGTGAAAGGAGTAGGAGGTGGAAGGTGACTCTCCGAGAGGGAGAGGTCACTGGTGCGGAGGAGGGCTCCTGAAGTTTACTAGGTGGCAGACGTTGGTCTAGGCCTGGTTGGAGTTGGTACCCCGGTCGCAGGGGATCGCGTCAAGGGGCACGGACTGCCGAGGAGGGCAGCCGACAGCCTTCAGCCATCACCAGGCAGGGGCTAGGGCACGATGGGGTACGTGGACCCTAGGCCGGGAAGTAGCTTCACGCGTCCCGGGAATGTACCCTATGGGGGTGAAGACTTCAAGATTCATCCCCAACCCGCTCCAAAATTGGGATACTAGCACCACGATGGGATAGGACATTCCCAAATACAGTCCAAAGAAATCCTACGCGTGAACCCTGAGAGCAAGCTCACTCCGTTAGCCATACGGGTGAGCAGGACCCGAAAAGTTTCAAGCTTGAGGGTCCAACTAGTGACAATGTGCCACGGAAAAGGCCACAGGCTAACAGCAATACCAAGGGCACGGATCCACACGTGCTCCCTCCGTGCTGCAGCGGTACTCAGAATTCTGGTTTACAAGCTGTCGGAGTTGTTATTCTTGGGACTGAGTGAGTATGCTGAAAAGCCCCTTTTCCTCTACCCAACGGCACCCCATTCAACAACTCCCAACGGGCCCCAGGGCACAAACCCCCTACCCATGGAGGGGTTAAACATCCTGCTGCTACACCATCGCCACCGGGCTCCCCAACAGCAGCGGTGGTCTCCTGCATTACCACACACCGTGGGTAGCGTTACGAACTTACACATCCCCTGTACATATCTATCCCCTCTCTTTTGAATTTGAGTGTCCGCGCGAACCCCCGGGTCCGGAGACCCGCTGGCACGGGGGCGGTACATTATTCTGATCTTTGCTACCCTGATCTTGGACCCTGCCTTTGACCATCTATTTGTCTAGCTCCCTTGTGTTGATACACTATTCTTTTGGTATTCTGACCTTCGGACTATGAGTTGATAACTCTTTTGTCTTATCCCTCTGTTTATAACACACCCTCTTGTTATCTGACCCTGGACCTCTTGACTCTGCTCCATATTTTTTGCACACAAATGTGTCCATATACTTAGAGATGCTTCAGAGTTTGTAAACCCTTCACAATTTTCCATCTTTGCATAAATTTTACTTACCCAGTACGTCCAATGTCGGTAAGAGGTTATGTCCTACCTCATGTCGGTATAATCACCGCCAGCTGCTGCGGTGAGATGGTGCCAATCCCTGCACATGTCAGCTGATTTGAACAGCCGACATGTGCGGCTATCAGGCACATGTGGATCCGCGATCCACCCGCACTTGTTAAGCTCATAAATCTCGCTAACAAAATGTGACGATGTAAATGGCAGCCTTTCCCCACCTTGTGACATGATCACGAGGAGCTGATGATTGTCATGGTAGCATAGGGTCATGTGATGACCCCTGTCGCTATCATGATTATAGTGTTGACTGTAAAGTGAGAGCAGCTGACTGTACGAGGAGAGCAGCATTTCTACTGATCTAAACTGTGCAGCTCTGATCAGCAGAAATGTACAAGCGATCAGACTGCTGATCCTTACATCCCCCTAAGTGGACTAGTAAAAATAAAAAGTAAAAAAAGTTTTGAAAAATTAAAAAAAAATAAAAAAACCTAAAAGTTCAAATAACCTACTCCCATTCGCCACATTAAAAATTAAAGGGTTAAAAAATATACACATATTTGGTATCGCAGCATTCATGCCTGATCTATCAAAATATAAAATCAATTAACCTGATTGGTAAAACGTATTGCAGCAAATAAATTCCAAATGCCAAAATTTCTATTTTTGATCGCCACAGATTTTGCGCAAAATGCAATAACAGGCAATCAGAACGTAGCATCTGCACAAAAAAGGTAATGTTAAAACCATCAGTTCGAGATGCAAAAATAGGTTATCGCTGACCCCCATAGCCTGAAAAATGAGAATGCTACCAGATTCGGAAAATGGCACAAAAGTGCCCCACTTTTTTGGACAAACTTCTTAATTTTTTTTGTAACTCCTAAGATAAAAGTAAACCTATACATGTTTGGTGTCTATGAACACGTGCTGACCAGAGGCATCACACTGACACATCAGTTTTACCATATAGATTAACTCTGTGAATAAAATACCTCTAAAACAATCATACAATTGCACTTTTATTTTACAATTTTTTTGCACTTGGAAATTTTTTGCCGTTTTCCAGTACACTATATGGTAAAATTCACGATTTTGTTCAACAGTACAACTCATCCTGCAAATAATAAGCCTTTATATGGCAAAATTAACTGGGAAAAAAAAACAACAAACTTACGGGTTTTGGAAGAAGGGGAGCAAAAAGAAGACAACGAAAAAAAGGTAAATCACCCGAGGGTTAAGGGGTTAAAACTACATCAAGTTTTCAAACACGTCCTAAAAGTAGATAAAAAAATCCAAATCAAATAAATGAGTAAAAAATATTAGACTTTGTTATTTTTTTTAAATGCTGAACATTTATCCAGTATTACTAAGTATATTATTATTATTATTATTATTATTATTATTATTATTATTATTATTATTATGTCTGAGAGTGGCAAAATTATATGAAGCCTTAGTATTACTAAATAATTTAAAAGTCAAATTAGAGCCTGGTGTTTTCAGGTAATGGGATGACAATCAAGTAATAAATGAGTAACCTGTTTAATTAAAAGATCTATACAAGTCTGATCTTTACAACAAGTTTGGGGATGTACTGTATGTCATGGAACAAACATAGGAGATTACTGAGTAACTGGGAAGAGAAGTTGCTTATTCTCATCAGGCTGGAAAATTTTACAAAATTTCTAAAGAGTTTGGATTCCTCCAATACTCAGTCAGATATAGTATATTGAAATGGAAACAATTTCAGAACGTTTCTACCCTCCACAAGACTGTACGACCATCAAAGATCACTCCTAGTATGCTAGGTCACAAAGGAATCCAAGGTAGATTCTAAGGAACTAAAGGTCGGTCTTAACATTAGTTAATGTTAATATTCATATGTCCACCATCAGTAGGATTTTGAAAAACAATGCAAAGAAAAAAGCAATTACTCTTCAAAAGAATATTGCTGCCAATATTTACTAAGGATCACCTGGACAAGCCAGGAGTCTATTGAAACAATGCTTTAGTGTACAGATCAGAGCAAAGTGAAGCTTTTGGTTTTTTGTGAGAAGCATTATGTGTGGTGAAGATTACACTACATAAACCTCAAACCAGCTGTACACCATGGTGGTAGTACTGTCTTTATTCAGGCCTGTTTACCTGCATTTGGGCCAGGACGGCTTGCGATTATTGATGGAACAAAGAATTGAGAATTTTATACTCAAATTCTAATGAAAAACATCAGGATACCTGTCCATCAGCTGACTATCAAGAGAATGTGCATCATACAGCAAGACAATAATCTAAAACACATAATTTGTTTCAGAAAAAAAATGGTTATAGAAAAATAAAATTAGGGTTTCGGAATCGTCAAGTCAAAGACCTCATCTTAATACTCTACAAATGTTATGGTGGAATCTAAAATGAACGGTTCATGGCAGAACAACTGATATAACAGAGCTGAAACTAGTTTGTGAGGAGGAATGGGCTTATTCCTCTAAGCCAAATGCAAGGGAGAAAAATGTATCTTCAGCTCACCTGCTGCCCGGACTGCTCAGCCTTGCGGGTGCCCAGGATCCACCGGTGAGTCTCAGCCGGTAGTAAACGAAGTAACATGAAAAGGAGGAAAGGATCCGGCACAAATTCTTCTTATGATAAAAACATCAGAAATTTTATTGAAGTAATATTAAAAACATCGTGAAGACCGAGTGTTCATTCAGATCATAGAAATCTAAATCATGAAAACTTTACGCGTTTCGGACTTCCAATAAAACCAAAAGAGTCCTTAATCATAAGTGTCTCATGAACGTTGCAAGGCTACTAAAATAGACTGACCTGCTGACTGGGTGAGAGGGAGGGGTAGAGGTATGCTAATTGCATGCAAAAAATAGGTGGGTGTCAGGACTTATTATATCGACATGAAGCAATAGAGTTTAACAAGTAAACGTTACATGAAAGACCAAAATAAAGACGAATATAAATGAATATCACATCATGCGACAAAATATTCAGATATTGGCTTCTATTTCACGAAAAAATGACTCAATTTTGAATGAAAACCCTTCCGTACACATACAGTGCCTACAAGTAGTATTCAACCCCCTGCAGATTTAGCAGGTTTGATAAGATGCAAATAAGTTAGAGCCTGCAAACTTCAAACAAGAGCAGGATTTATTAACAGATGCATAAATCTTACAAACCAACAAGTTATGTTGCTCAGTTAAATTTTAATAAATTTTCTACATAAAAGTGTGGGTCAATTATTATTCAACCCCTAGGTTTAATATTTTGTGGAATAACCCTTGTTTGCAATTACAGCTAATAATCGTCTTTTATAAGACCTGATCAGGCCGGCACAGGTCTCTGGAGTTATCTTGGCCCACTCCTCCATGCAGATCTTCTCCAAGTTATCTAGGTTCTTTGGGTGTCTCATGTGGACTTTAATCTTGAGCTCCTTCCACAAGTTTTCAATTGGGTTAAGGTCAGGAGACTGACTAGGCCACTGCAACACCTTGATTTTTTTCCCTCTTGAACCAGGCCTTGGTTTTCTTGGCTGTGTGCTTTGGGTCGTTGTCTTGTTGGAAGATGAAATGACGACCCATCTTAAGATCCTTGATGGAGGAGCGGAGGTTCTTGGCCAAAATCTCCAGGTAGGCCGTGCTATCCATCTTCCCATGGATGCGGACCAGATGGCCAGGCCCCTTGGCTGAGAAACAGCCCCACAGCATGATGCTGCCACCACCATGCTTGACTGTAGGGATGGTATTCTTGGGGTCGTATGCAGTGCCATCCAGTCTCCAAACGTCACATGTGTGGTTGGCACCAAAGATCTCGATCTTGGTCTCATCAGACCAGAGAACCTTCAACCAGTCTGCCTCAGAGTCCTCCAAGTGATCATGAGCAAACTGTAGACGAGCCTTGACATGACGCTTTGAAAGTAAAGGTACCTTACGGGCTCGTCTGGAACGGAGACCATTGTGGTGGAGTACGTTACTTATGGTATTGACTGAAATCAATGTCCCCACTGCCATGAGATCTTCCCGGAGCTCCTTCCTTGTTGTCCTTGGGTTAGCCTTGACTCTTTGGACAAGCCTGGCCTCGGCACGGGAGGAAACTTTCAAAGGCTGTCCAGGCCGTGGAAGGCTAACAATAGTTCCATAAGCCTTCCACTTCTGGATGATGCTCCCAACAGTGGAGACAGGTAGGCCCAACTCCTTGGAAAGGGTTTTGTACCCCTTGCCAGCCTTGTGACCCTCCACGATCTTGTCTCTGATGGCCTTGGAATGCTCCTTTGTCTTTTCCATGTTGACCAAGTATGAGTGCTGTTCACAAGTTTGGGGAGGGTCTTAATTAGTCAGAAAAGGCTGGAAAAAGAGATAATTAATCCAAACATGTGAAGCTCATTGTTCTTTGTGCCTGAAATACTTCTTAATACTTTAGGGGAACCAAACAGAATTCTGGTGGTTTGAGGGGTTGAATAATAAATGACCCTCTGAATAAACTTTTCACAATTTAAAAAAATTAAAAAAAAAGAAATAACATTCTTTTTTGCTGCAGTGCATTTCACACTTCCAGGCTGATCTACAGTCCAAATGTCACAATGCCAAGTTAATTCCGAATGTGTAAACCTGCTAAATCTGCAGGGGGTTGAATACTACTTGTAGGCACTGTATATATATATATATATTCCATCATGAAACTGAAAAAAACGCATATATAGTGGGTAAGTCCACATATCAAAGGTAAATCCAAAACCTGACATTGTCACATGAATTAGGTCATATAGAAATTCTGGAGGATGCCCTCCATATGTGTGAATAATCCAATAGAAAATAAAAAATAAAACATGAAAAAAATATAAAAATAAAGTAAAATAAAAAATGAAATAAAAATAAAAATAAAAATGAGAAAAAATGAATAAAAAATAAGTAAATATGAAAATGAAAAATATGTATACAAGGATGGAAAAATAAAAAAATATATATGTGGATATATACAGTTAGGTCCAGAAATATTTGGACAGTGACACAAGTTTTGTTATTTTAGCTGTTTACAAAAACATGTTCAGAAATACAATTATATATATAATATGGGCTGAAAGTGCACACTCCCAGCTGCAATATGAGAGTTTTCACATCCAAATCGGAGAAAGGGTTTAGGAATCATAGCTCTGTAATGCATAGCCTCCTCTTTTTCAAGGGACCAAAAGTAATTGGACAAGGGACTCTAAGGGCTGCAATTAACTCTGAAGGCGTCTCCCTCGTTAACCTGTAATCAATGAAGTAGTTAAAAGGTCTGGGGTTGATTACAGGTGTGTGGTTTTGCATTTGGAAGCTGTTGCTGTGACCAGACAACATGCGGTCTAAGGAACTCTCAATTGAGGTGAAGCAGAACATCCTGAGGCTGAAAAAAAAGAAAAAATCCATCAGAGAGATAGCAGACATGCTTGGAGTAGCAAAATCAACAGTCGGGTACATTCTGAGGAAAAAGGAATTGACTGGTGAGCTTGGGAACTCAAAAAGGCCTGGGCGTCCACGGATGACAACAGTGGTGGATGATCGCCGCATACTTTCTTTGATGAAGAAGAACCCGTTCACAACATCAACTGAAGTCCAGAACACTCTCAGTGAAGTAGGTGTATCTGTCTCTAAGTCAACAGTAAAGAGAAGACTCCATGAAAGTAAATACAAAGGGTTCACATCTAGAACCAAACAATTCATCAATTCCAAAAATAGACAGGCCAGAGTTAAATTTGCTGAAAAACACCTCATGAAGCCAGCTCAGTTCTGGAAAAGTATTCTATGGACAGATGAGACAAAGATCAACCTGTACCAGAATGATGGGAAGAAAAAAGTTTGGAGAAGAAAGGGAACAGCACATGATCCAAGGCACACCACATCCTCTGTAAAACATGGTGGAGGCAACGTGATGGCATGAGCATGCATGGCTTTCAATGGCACTGGGTCACTTGTGTTTATTGATGACATAACAGCAGACAAGAGCAGCCGGATGAATTCTGAAGTGTACCGGGATATACTTTCAGCCCAGATTCAACCAAATGCCGCAAAGTTGATCGGACAGCGCTTCATAGTACAGATGGACAATGACCCCAAGCATACAGCCAAAGCTACCCAGGAGTTCATGAGTGCAAAAAAGTGGAACCTTCTGCAATGGCCAAGTCAATCACCAGATCTTAACCCAATTGAGCATGCATTTCACTTGCTCAAATCCAGACTTAAGACGGAAAGACCCACAAACAAGCAAGACCTGAAGGCTGCGGCTGTAAAGGCCTGGCAAAGCATTAAGAAGGAGGAAACCCAGCGTTTGGTGATGTCCATGGGTTCCAGACTTAAGGCAGTGATTGCCTCCAAAGGATTCGCAACAAAATATTGAAAATAAAATATTTTCTTTGGGTTTGGTTTATTTGTCCAATTACTTTTGACCTCCTAAAATGTGGAGTGTTTGTAAAGAAATGTGTACAATTCCTACAATTTCTATCAGATATTTTTGTTCAAACCTTCAAATTAAACGTTACAATCTGCACTTGAATTCTGTTGTCGAGATTTCATTTCAAATCCAATGTGGTGGCATGCAGAGCCCAACTCGCGAAAATTGTGTCACTGTCCAAATATTTCTGGACCTAACTGTATGTGTACGAATAAGTTACATTTGTGAGAGTCCTAATTCCTTTTGTATTATCCAATGAATAAAGCATTACAGCTGGTAAGGGAAGAGGATATATATTATAGTCAAAATATCTGACTCTACTAATAAATAAACAAATTCACATACAAATTTTTATATAGAAACTATATCCTTACTATGCTGTTTTAGATTTGAAAAATCTCTCTATTATAAATAGATCTTGGAGGAGACATCAGTGGTTGTTAAACCTGATTATAGGCACCTCACTGTATGTCAAAAAATGGATTATATTCATCAGAGGATATCCACATATATATTTTTTTATTTTTCCATCCTTGTATACATATTTTTCATTTTCATATTTACTTATTTTTTATTCATTTTTTCTCATTTTTATTTTTATTTCATTTTTTATTTTACTTTATTTTTATATTTTTTTCATGTTTTACTTTTTATTTTTTATTTTCTATTGGATTATTCACACATATGGAGGGCATCCTCCAGAATTTCTATATGACCTAATTCATGTGATAATGTCAGGTTTTGGATTTACCTTTGATATGTGGACTTACCCACTATATATGCGTTTTTTTCAGTTTCATGATGGAATATATATATATATATATATATATATATATATATATATATGTGTACGGAAGGGTTTTCATTCAAAATTGAGTCATTTTTTCGTGAAATAGAAGCCAATATCTGAATATTTTGTCGCATGATGTGATATTCATTTATATTCGTCTTTATTTTGGTCTTTCATGTAACGTTTACTTGTTAAACTCTATTGCTTCATGCCGATATAATAAGTCCTGACACCCACCTATTTTTTGCATGCAATTAGCATACCTCTACCCCTCCCTCTCACCCAGTCAGCAGGTCAGTCTATTTTAGTAGCCTTGCAATGTTCATGAGACACTCACCGGTGGATCCTGGGCACCCGCAAGGCTGAGCAGTCCGGGCAGCAGGTGAGCTGAAGATACATTTTTCTCCCTTGCATTTGGCTTGTTTGTTCCCCTTCTTTCGTGCTCCCTGCAGCCCTTGGAGGACTGCGTCTAAATATTTTTATGTATTTAATAGCCTCAATTGCGGTATTACATGGTATACCATATGACCTTTCTTCTCAATAATTAATCGTGAAGACCTTTTAAGAGTGTCACAGCTATATTTATCTACTTAATTGTGGGCTGCAAGGAAGAACCTGCTTACACATTAATATGGACACCTTGGGCTTCCTCGACAATGAGGAAAGGAGAAAGAAATTGGAGGATGTTTTTTCAGAACTAACTACTTCCAGCAATACACGAGATAGCCGCCAGCAAAGTGAGATGACATATACTTTCTGGGATTTGGAAAAACTTTCTATTCAACGACTTAAGACCTGGTGGGATTCAATGACCCTACATAAATATATGGAAAAAAACATGATCCCCAGAGGTCTACGAATTAAAAAATCCCCCACCTTTACTTTTTCAGAGGAATTTATTGTTAATTGGAACTCTATCCTTTCAGCTTGTTCATTGCAGTTAATGGACTTGATTATTGCGGAGGAGCAGAAACGCATCCAAGATCTTGATGCCCAAATTAAAAAGATACATACCTACTTAGTGGAAACATATGACCCAACAGATTTTGATAAACTTAATGTACGACTCAGAAATGCGATCGAGAAGGTCGAATCAGATATAATGGACCTTAAACAAAGTAAATATAGAAGAGATACTAAGGACTATGAGTCTAAGCAAGTTTATACCTGGCACCTCAATACCAGATCCAAATCCATCTTGAAAAAACGGGGTCAACCGCAACAAGGAGGGAGAGCTGTATATTTCTCCTCCACTGATAATGATTCTGTAGATGACAGTACCAGCTCATATGAATCCAATAGGAACAACCACTCTCCTCATCCTTCAAAAAACTTGCCAGTAAGAAACGCAGCTCACGAAGAGGCGGTAGAAGGCACAAGCGGAGGGGAAAGGAGATACTATCTCAGATCCAGAAAGCGCCGATATTGGAAAAATTGAAATATCAGGACTCTTTGGAAATTTCGGTTCTAAATTTATCAGCCTGTGTTCTGAGCTCCACTCAGATCAGTATTCTCCAAAGAGGTTTAAATTTCGCCCCTAGCAATAGAGCAGACCTCTTCCAAACCATCAAAGACATTAATAAATTCATCAGGAATCTCACAGTCAAACGGCATTTTGCTGATAAAGATGAGAATAGTATTACCAGGCATAATTTACCTGACCCGCCAGTTATTGATTCCACCTATGTGCCTTTATTTTTGAACCTGAAAGAACAAATTGCAGTTACACAATTACAGGAATTGAGCAATACCTGTGTAAGAACGTCTGAACCTCCTTGCTTCACTACCAAAAATCCAGACTTTTATCCTGTTGCTTCAAGAGTCCCTATAATGGATACTTTTCAAGATCTTATGGAGTCCAAAATTAGAAATATATTATCCAAGAAACCCCAGACTCGTGATAATTTAACATCTTCTGAAAGGAAAGCAATAAAGGATCTAAGAAATAACAACCATATTATTGTTCGAAGAGCCGACAAAGGCGGTTCAGTAGTAGTGCTGGATAGTGCATTATATGAGATAGAGATTAATGCGATCCTGAATGATAACTCTACCTACAAACGACTATCATGCGACCCTACATTCGATTTTTCATCAAAATTAAAGGTTCTCTTGTCACAGGGTTTTGAATGGGGTATCCTTACTAAGAAAATCCAAGAATATCTTTTTGTGGACTCTCCTATATGCCCTATTTTTCAGGGCCTTCCTAAGGTCCATAAAGATCTTTCTCCCTCCACTCAGACCTATAGTGGCCAGTACTGGATCTCTAATGAGTAATCTGAGTGATTGGCTGGATCACCAGATCCAGCCACTAATGAAACGCACTGTTGGTTACATTAGAGACACCAAGAGTTTATTGCAAAACTTGGAGAAAATGTCCTGGACGAAAGATTCTTATTGGATAATGAGTGATGTAGTCTCGCTATATCCTAGTATACCACATAGGGAAGCCATTCAGGCCCTTTATTTCCATCTAGAAAAATACAGTCCATTGGATGACTTATTTAAAGAATTTATCCTTATGGTGACAGGATTTTTATTGACTCATAACTTTTTTGAGTTTAATGGCAATTTTTATCTCCAGATAGCCGGGTGTCCAATGGGGGCAAGTTTTTCATGTGCTTTGGCGAATATTTACATGGCCTACTGGGAGGAACAATTTATCTACACAGACAATAATCCATTTTTGGATTCTCTTGTCTGGTATGCAAGATATATTGACGATCAGATATTAATATGTAAAGCAGGAAAGTTTAATACCCCCCAGGAGGCTATGGAAGCCATTAATGTATATTTTGATGACAACACTCTTAATTTAAGATTCAAGATGAGTTTACACATGATAACGGCTCCCTTTTTGGACATCCTGCTATCTGGCGATCCATTAACCGGCTCCATTCACTCTACTTTGTATAGAAAGCCCATCAGTGGGAATACCTCCCTTCATGCAACCAGCTGCCATACATCCCACACCTTGAAAAACTTGCCTGTGGGGGAGCTCCTGCGAGCGAAACGCTTATGTTCCTCTGATGTTTCTTACCGTGAGGAAGCTGCTCGCATTAAGGGAAGACTCAGCAGGAGAGGTTACCCAGATTCAGTTTTAGAGAGAGCATCTTCTATTGCTTCAAATCGGACCAGAAACACCCTATTAGAAGATCGCCCTATACCTCCTACATTCAAGGATCGAATAACCTTTTCAATACCTTTCAGCATAGATTTTTTCCAGATTAAACAGACCATCCAGCGTTTTATCCCTTTACTATATCAGGATATCACCTTAAATTCCATTCTTCAGCCAGGAGTAAATATAGTGGCCAGGAAAGCTTGCACTATAGGTAATCTTGTGGCATCTAGTATGTATGCCTCTAAAAAATCTAAGAGATCCAATAAGACCTGGCTCAGTGTTCTGGGTTCCTATAAATGCGGGTCCAGCCGATGCAGCCTCTGCAGATTTATGCAGAATAACAAATCCCTTTCAGGGAGAAATGGAGAGAACTTCGACATTCAATCATTTATTAACTGCTCCTCCACGCATATAGTTTATGTGGCAACATGCACTTTATGCTGTAAAAGCTATGTAGGTTGCACCTCTCGAGCATTAAGGACCAGAATCTCTGAGCATACTCGTATCCCTTCAGTAGCTCAAGATAAAGCTTCATTGAATTATGTTGCACTTGTAAAAAAACATTCTCTATCAGGATTAACCAGGCATTACATTGAATGTCACTCAGCGGATTTCTCATCTTTGATAATTACAGGCATAGAATATGTTCCCAGACCACCACGTGGAGGTAACTGGTTTAAAGCCTTGCTATTGGCAGAAGCCAAATGGATCTTAAAACTAGACTCAAGATACCCTAATGGTCTCAACTACCGCTCTGATCTTCGATTCATTTTCTAGAAATATTGTGATTAATAATAAAAACAAAAATAAAATACACCCTCTGATGAATATAATCCATTTTTTTGACATACAGTGAGGTGCCTATAATCAGGTTTAACAACCACTGATGTCTCCTCCAAGATCTATTTATGATAGAGAGATTTTTCAAATCTAAAACAGCATAGTAAGGATATAGTTTCTATATAAAGATTTGTATGTGAATTTGTTTATTTATTAGTAGAGTCAGATATTTTGACTATAATATATATCCTCTTCCCTTACCAGCTGTAATGCTTTATTTATTGGATAATACAAAAGGAATTAGGACTCTCACAAATGTAACTTATTCGTACACATATATATCCACATATATATTTTTTTATTTTTCCATCCTTGTATACATATTTTTCATTTTCATATTTACTTTTTTTTATTCATTTTTTCTCATTTTTATTTTTATTTTTATTTCATTTTTTATTTTACTTTATTTTTATATTTTTTTCATGTTTTATTTTTTATTTTTCTTCATCGTTCCTATGGGAGACCCAGACCATGGGTGTATAGCTTCTGCCTCCGGAGGACACACAAAGTACTACACTAAAAAGTGTAGCTCCTCCCTCCGAGCATATACACCCCCTGGATAACCAAATTTAGCCAGTTCACTGCTTTGTGTTCAGGAGGCACACATCCACACATGCATTCTCATCTGATTTTGATTTTTGGAAAGAGTTTGAAGAAAAGCGGGTCCAAGCCTGGACTCCCGGCATGTCCCTTCTCACCCCACTGTGTCGGCGGTGTTGTTAAGGTTGATTTCAGGGCTGGAGCCTTACATGCCGCGCTCCTTCACCATCCCTCGGGCTCTGGCTTGAAGTGGGAGCCAGCACGGTTCTCCCTGCCTTGCAGGAGACCGGTCTCCATCCGCAGCCCTTTCAGGATCCTGCCGGACGGAGCACTCATCCCTCAGGGACCTGGCCCTGCGTCTCACAAGCTAAGTATCTTAGACGTTATTATCCGGGGGTCCCTTGTACTTTATTGTTGGGGAGAGTGTGCTGTGTATGTATTCTGACATTTCCGGCCGGTTCTCTGGTTTTCACCAGAGAACCGCGCCGATGGTGCCTGCGCGCCGGCCGCATCGTTAAATTTAGGCCCCGGCTTCGCCTGAGGCCTAGTTTCGTTTTCACTGCCCCTGCATGCCAATCATGCAGAGGGACAGTGCGGCTCCGCCCAGCGGCCGTTCGGCTCAGGAGAGGGACACTCCTCTCTGAGGAAATGTTTCTCTCCCCTGTATATCTCCTTGGCCCTCGGGATCCCGCTCTTAGAGTAGGCCCCGCCCCCTCTCCTCGCTCCGGCTTGGGCAGAAGCGCCATTTTATCAGCGTTCTTATGTCAGCACAGCGATCGGCGCTGGCTGCAGTATCTCTCTGGGGGTCCGGGCTGTGGGATCTGGAGGGCACAGAGAGGGGTTGGCAGAATGTCAGACAGTATGGCAAGCCACAACCTCCGGTTGTGGACCTGCTTATATTATATACTCTGCTTATATACTCTGCTGGGGGTCATTCTGACTCAGAGCCCCCACTTCAGCAGCATGTCTCACACGAGCAGCAAGGCTGCAAGGCTGTACTCAATATGCACTGCATGTATGCCTGTACCGAGCACATAACCACATTGTGATGCCTGCTCTAACATGGTGGTGCCTCAGCCTGGAGTCTCATCCCCAGTGGTTCCTCCGGCTGCTCCGGCTCCGGTGGCTGAACCCCCGGCTTGGGCAGAATCCTTCTCTCCATGGGACAGCTGTCCCGGACTCTGCTGAGCATGCATCAGCCCCCACCTCAGGGCGCTTCTGCTGCTACGGCTCGCTCAGCAAAGCTCACAGAGGATTCTCCATCTGGTCTCAGACCCCGTCCTCCTAAAAGGAGACGCAGGGTCCCCTCTCCTTCCTCGTCCCGCGGCTCTGATTCACGAGCTGACTCGCAGGACGAGGAGGATGCCTTTACTGGGGGCTCGGATGCTTCCTCCATGTACCCCATTGATCTGTCCGAAAGTGACGCAGGTGCTAGTGATTTGATTGCGTCCATTAATTTTGTACTGGACCTCAATCCGCCTGTATCAGAGGAGCAATCCTCTCTGGCAAGAAAGCACCAGTTTACCTTGCCCAAGAGAACAAGGAGTGTGTTCCTTAACCACTCCAGTTTTCAGGCCCCTGTGACCAACCCTAGGGCCTGTCCTGACAGACGCTGCCCAAAGCGTGGTTCTGATGACCGTTTTCCGTTTCCACCAGAGGTGGTCAAGGAGTGGGCTCATTCACCAAAGGTAGACCCTCCGGTGTCTAGACTCTCAGCCCGGACAGTTGTATCAGTGGCTGATGACACCTCTCTTAAAGGATTCCCTGGCGGGAAGAGTAACTGACCGCCAGGTTGACCTTCTGGCCAAATCTGTATCTGAGGCGGCAGGGGTCTCGTTCTCCCCATCTTTTGCAGCAGTGTGGGCTCTTATAGCCATCTCTGCTTCTCGAGAGGAGATGCATTCCCTCACCAGGGACTCTATGCCCGAAAGGGTTGCCTTAACTTCCAGGCTTCAGCCTTTTCATCCTATGCCATGTCTGCCATGCTGGAGACTTCTCACCGCACTGCGGTGGCTTCGGCTAATTCTCTCGCTATGCGCAGGATCTTGTGGCTTCGAGAGTGGAAGGCAGACGCTTCTTCAATGAAGTCCCTTGCTGGGCTCCCATTTGCTGGGCCCAGGCTGTTCGGTGAACAACTGGATGAAATTATTAAGGAAGCTACTGGCAGGAAGAGTACTTCCATGCCACAAACCAAAAACAGGAACCTGTCCAGGGCAGGAACCAGTCGAGGTTTCGTTCCTTTCGTTCCTCCAACTGGTCGTCCTCTAAGCCCTCGGACTCGTCCACTAACTCAGCCAAGGACCAAAAACCCATCTGACGCACAAAGCCGCGTCCTCAGAACAGGAGCTGCTGCCACTAAGGCAGCCTCCTCTTGACTATCTGGCCGTGCCAGCAACGTCCTTGGTCGGTGGCAGGCTCTCCCGCTTTGGCGACTTGTGGTTTCAACACGTCTCCGATCAGTGGGTGCGGGATATCATCTCCCACGGCTACAGGATAGAATTCTATCCAGCCCGCCAAACAGATTTTTTCTGTCAACGCCCCCCTGCTCCAAGGCCGCCGCCTTCTCACAGGCCGTGGCACCCTTGCAGGCCAACGGAGTAATTGTACCGGTTCCCGCCTGGGAACGGTTCAGAGGTTTCTACTCAAATCTCTTCCTAGTCCCTGAAAGGGACGGTTCCTTCCGGCCCATCCTGGATCTCAAGCTTCTCAAAAAGCATGTTCAGGTGCGGCATTTTCACATGGAGTCTCTGCGATCAGCCATTGCCTCAATGACCCAAGGAGATTTCCTAGCATCCTCGACATCAGAGATGCCGACCTGCATGTGCCAATTGCAGTTTCACACCAGCGTTGGCTACGTTTTGCAATCGGAGAGGAACATTTCCAATTCGTGGCTCTTCCCTTCGGGTTAGCCACGGCCCCTCGAGTATTCATCAGGGTCATGGCAGCAGTGGTTGCGGTTCTGCACCTCCGGGGGTTGGCAGTAATCCCTTTTTTCTGGACGGCCTTCTAGTCAAGGCTCCATCCAGTGCAGACTGTCAGCGGAGTGCCTCGCTCACTCTCGCCACTCTAGTCCAATTCGGGTGGCTTGTCCTTTTCCCAAGTCCACTCTGAGTCCGACCCAGAAGCTCATGTACCTAGGGATGCAATTCGAGACTCTGCCGGCACTTGTGAAGCTGCCCTTAGTCAAACAGCAGTCCCTCCACTAGTGGTGCGCCCTTTGCTGAGGCCCCGCCGTCATTCCATCAGGCACCTAATTCAGATGCTGGGTCAGATGGTGGCGTCAATGGAAGCGGTTCCTTTACCCAGTTCCATCTGCGTCCTCTGCAGCTGGACATTCTCCGCTGTTGGGACAAGCGACCTTGCTCCTTGCACAGGTTAGTGGCTCTGTCGCCACAGACCAGGGGCTTCCTTCAGTGGTGGCTTCGGCCCCTCTCTCTTCAGGGACGCTCCTTCCTGGCCCCGTCCCGGGTGATCCTCACCACGGATGCCAGTCTATCCGGCTGGGGAGCAGTATATCTCCACCACAGAGCGCAGGGCACTTGGACCCCATCCGAATCAGCCCTCTCGATCAATGCGCTGGAAATCAGAGCTGTGCTTCTAGCTCTCTTAGCCTTTCACCACCTGTTGGCGGGCAAGCACATTCGAGTCCGGTCAGACAACGCGACAGCGGTTGCCTACATCAAGTGTCAGGGCGGGACACTCGGCCGCCTGGCAATGTTGGAGGTTCAACGCATCCTTCAGTGGACGGAGGACTCCAAGTCCACCATATCCGCAGTCCACATCCCAGGCGTGGAAAACTGGGAGGCAGATTATCTCAGCCGTCAAACCGTGGACAGCGGCGAGTGGGCTCTGCATCCGGCAGTGTTTCGGTCACTCTGCCGCAAGGGGGGCACTCCGGAAGTGGATCTTCGCTCCCACGATCCTCAGGCCTTTGCAGCGGACGCGCTGGTTCAAGATTTGTCCCAGTTTCGTCTGTCTTACGTGTTTCCCCCTCTACCTCTTGCTCAGAGTCCTGCGTAAGCTCAGAATGGAGGGCGTCGGGTCATTCTCATTGCTCCAGACAGGCCCAGGCGAGCTTGGTACCCAGACCTGCTCCATCTGTCCGTAGAGGTGCCGTGGCATCTCCCGGACCGTTCAGACCTTCTCTCACAAGGTCCGTGTTTCCGCCTGAATTCTGCGGCTCTCAGATTGACGGCGTGGCTCTTGAGTCCTGGATCTTGACGACTTCTGGTATCTCTCCTGAAGTCATCTCCACTATGACTCGGGCTCGGAAGTATTCCTTGGCCAAAATCTATCACAGGACCTGGAGAATTTTCCTGTCCTGGTGTCGCTCTTCCGGCCATGCTTCTTGGCCTTTTTTCCTTGCTGACCCTTCTGTCCTTTCTGCAGTCCGTCTGCAGCTAGGACTATCCCTCAATTCCCTCAAGGGACAGGTCTCGGCTCTGTCAGTGTTGTGCCAGCGGCGTATCGCCCGGCTGGCTCAGGTCCGCACCTTCATGCAAGGTGCGTCTCACATCATTCCGCCTTACCGGCGGCCCTTGGATCCCTGGGACCTTAATCTGGTCCTCACGGCTTTCCAGAAACCCCCCTTTGAGCTTCTTAGGGAGGTTTCTTTGTCTCGTCTTTCACAGAAAGTGGTCTTTCTAGTGGCCTTAACTTCCCTCAGGAGAGTCTCTGATTTGACTGCGCTCTCTTCGGAGTCACCTTTTTTTGTTTTTCATCAAGACAAGGTGGTTCTCCGTCCGACTCCGGACTTTCTCCCTAAGGTGGTTTCTCCTTTCCACCTTAACCAGGACATTTCCCTGCCTTCCTTTTGTCCGGCTCCTGTTCATCGCTTTGAAAAAGCGTTGCATACTCTGGATCTGGTGCGGGCGCTCCAGATCTATGTGTTTCGCACCACTGTTGTTAGGCGGCGCACCTCTCTTTTTGTGCTGACCACAGGTCGGCGTGAGGGCCTCTCGGTTTCTAAGCCGACCCTAGCTCGTTGGATTAGGTCGGCCATTTCCGATACCTACCAGTGTACTCAAGTGCCTCCCCCGCTGGGGATCAAGGCACACTCGACCAGAGCTGTCGGTGCCTCTTGGTTTCTCAGTCACCAGGCTACGGCTCAGCAGGTCGGTCAGGCTGCCACTTGGGCTAGTCTGCATACCTTTTCGAAGCACTACCAAGTGCATGCTCATGCTTCGGCAGATGCGAGCTTGGGCAGACGCATCCTTCAGGCGGCTGTCGCCCATTTGTGAAGTTAGGTTTCGCCTACTTCTCAGTTTTCTGTTTATTCCCACCCATGGACTGCTTTGAGACGTCCCATGGTCTGGGTCTCCCATAGGAACGATGAAGAAAAAGAGAATTTTGTTTACTTACCGTAAATTCTTTTTCTTATAGTTCCGTAATGGGAGACCCAGCACCCTCCCTGTTGCCTGTTGGCAGTTTTCTTGTTCCGTGTGTTTCACCGGCTGTTGTTGTAGACAGAGGCTCCGGTTGTTCCGGTTCTTGCTCTATCTCTACTTGTGGGTGGCTGTCCTCCTTCAGCTTTTGCACTAAACTGGCTATATTTGGTTATCCAGGGGGTGTATATGCTCGGAGGGAGGAGCTACACTTTTTAGTGTAGTACTTTGTGTGTCCTCTGGAGGCAGAAGCTATACACCCATGGTCTGGGTCTCCCATTACGGAACTATAAGAAAAAGAATTTACGGTAAGTAAACAAAATTCTCTTTTTTATTTTCTATTGGATTATTCACACATATGGAGGGCATCCTCCAGAATTTCTATATGACCTAATTCATGTGATAATGTCAGGTTTTGGATTTACCTTTGATATGTGGACTTACCCACTATATATGCGTTTTTTTCAGTTTCATGATGGAATATATATATGTGTACGGAAGGGTTTTCATTCAAAATTGAGTCATTTTTTCGTGAAATAGAAGCCAATATCTGAATATTTTGTCGCATGATGTGATATTCATTTATATTCGTCTTTATTTTGGTCTTTCATGTAACGTTTACTTGTTAAACTCTATTGCTTCATGCCGATATAATATGTCCTGACACCCACCTATTTTTTGCATGCAATTAGCATACCTCTACCCCTCCCTCTCACCCAGTCAGCAGGTCAGTCTATTTTAGTAGCCTTGCAATGTTCATGAGACACTTATGATTAAGCGCTCTTGGTTTTATTGGAAGTCCGAAACGCGTAAAGTTTTCATGATTTAGATTTCTATGATCTGAATGAACACTCGGTCTTCACGATGTTTTTAATATTACTTCAATAAAATTTCTGATGTTTTTATCATAAGAAGAATTTGTGCCGGATCCTTTCCTCCTTTTCATGTTACTTCGTTATTCCTCTAAGCCAATGTGCAAGAATAGTCAACAATTCTGTAACTGTTTCAATGCATTTATTTCTACACAAAGGAGTCACACCAGAAGCTGAAAGTAAAGTTTCAAACACTTTTGACACTCAGAAATGTGACATTGGCTAATTTTACTGATTTAAAAAAAGAAAAAGTCAAATTTTTTAAGTTATTTATTGAATTTGTTTCTCTTTATCTACTTTTAGTCCGAAAATCTGATGGAGTTTTAGGATAAAATTAATGCAGAAATATTTAAAATTATAGCATTACTAGTATAGATTCCGATGTGGAGATTGCTTGAGGACCTTTTGTGACATCATGATCGTGTAATCGGTTATGTGACCATGATGTCACCACAGGTTTGCACTCTGCGAGACTTTTTGGAGCTTTTGTGACATCATGATCGTGTTACTGGTCAAATGACCGTGATGTCACCATCTGGACTTTGCGGTACAGATAAGTGTTCAGAGGTAGCGATGAGCAAACCCAAACAGTAAAGTTGGGTGTTCGTACCGAATACAGACTTTACACAAAAATCAGTATTCAAATTTGGAGTTCGAGTGCTTTAAGTATGCTAACCACTCAATCGAGCATCAGTGTGCTCGGGTACTCTTGGTGCTTGACCCAGTGCGAGCCACTTGCAGTGTTTGAATGGCTCACACTGGGGGAAAAATAACATTATTAGATGTACTGGGTACATAAAAAACAAAAAAAAAACAACCCAAAACTCTGCCTTCCCCTTGAAATGTTTTGTGTATGCTGGCTGCATGTGGGTGGAGAGCCGAATAGCACAGTCAGTAATTTCCAATAGGGTTCAGGTCGAGTCTGGGTCCCGAACTGAACTTTATTTAAAGTCCGGCTCAATCCTTCGAACCCGACCTTCAAGGGGTCCACTCATCTCTATTCATAGGTGTAAACATGTCAGCAATCACCAGACAAACAGGCAAAATGCTGCTCATTCAATGAGTGATTAGTTTATTGTGCAAAAAAAAAATGTTCTCAGTAGCACATCGCTCAGTGCAGATGGCAGATGTGGTACTGATAACATGATACTATATGGGAATTAATTGATCTATTAGTGATTATTTTTTGCCCATGATTCTTTGTCAGCAGGTGTAAAGAAACTGAAAAACAAGCGTCGACTTCTATATTGGGGATCACACTTGTTTAACAGTATGAACTAAGCGAATGTCAATGCAACCTAAATGTTTGTGTGTGATAGTAAAAAATATGTTATCATTTAGGGCACCACTTTAAACTTTTGCTCAGGGTCTTTCATTGTCTGAAACTGGTCCTGGGTAATGTACAAAAGAACCATGGACTGGAAACCATGGCATGCAGAGGACAATGCCACAAAAACGTTTTCAAATATTCTTCCTTATTCGTATTTAAGTGCGATATTTCTAGTTGCTTGCATGACATATAAAATAATATAAAGGACTTGTTCTCTTTTTCTTATATCCACTGGTTAGTTATATTAAACAATAATATAGAACCTTACACTTTCTCCAAAGTGATGGTTTATGTGTACATGATCAATATGCTCTTCCAATTTGCTTTGCTCTGTACTAGAATAGTCATACCTGCAAGAGAGTGTATGTAGTGAGCTGGAATCACCTAATAAAACTAATTACAGGCCCCTTTCTGAGTTTTCTAAGGTAACTTGAAATAAATGGTGACGGACACAGTGAATTATGAACCTTCAGAGAAATAGGCTACAATAGAGAAGTGAAAAGTTAAAAAAGCATAATCTATCAATCCCTCTATTGTTGTCTAATGTCTTAAGGCCCTGTCACACACAGAGATAAGTCTGCAAAAGATCTGTGGTTGCAGTGAAATTGTGGACAATCAGTGCCAGGTTTGTGCCTGTGTACAAATGGAACAATATGTCCATGATTTCACTGCAACCACAGATCTGCCAAAGATTTATCTCTGTGTGTGACAGGGCCTTTAGTCTGTTAATAATTGACTTGTATTACAGGTTGTGGGGAAACATTATAAATGATATAATATATTAATATAATTTCAATGTAGTGTTATTGAAAAATAATACAATTTATTTTATTCTTGGTAGATGACTGTACCAGGAGCTCAGAAGGAGATCTGATATTTTCAGATTTTGCAAGAGATATTTGTGAAGAACATATCATTATACTAGATACACCTCAAGCCAATGTCCTTTCTTCTGCTTCCTTAAAAACAAATATGCAAAAGAAAAGTCATAGAAGGGCTATTGAATATAAAATAGCTTACAGAGGGGAGAAAGAATTTTTATGTTCAGAATGTAAGAAATGTTTTTCAAGGAAATCTGAACTTGTTGCACATCAGAGAACCCACATAGGGGAGAAACCATTTTCATGTTCAGAATGTGAGAAATGTTTTAATCAAAAATCAAGACTTGTTAGACATCAGAAAATTCACACAGGGGAGAAGCCATTTTCATGTTCAGAATGTGGGAGATTTTTTTTAACGAAAGGTGAAATTGTTCAACATCAGATAATTCACACAGGGGAGAAGCCATTTTCTTGTTCAGAATGTGAGAAATGTTTTTCTAGGAAACCTGAACTTGTTGCACATCAGAGAATTCACACAGGTGAGAAATCATTTTTGTGTTTACAATGTGGGAAATATTGTTCTACGAAATCAAATCTTGTTCAACATCAGAAAATTCACACAGGGGTGAAGCCATTTTCATGTTCAGAATGTGGAAAATGTTTTTTAACGAAAGGTGAAATTGTTCAACATCAGAGAATCCACACAGGGGAGAAGCCATTTTCTTGTTCAGAATGTGGGAAATTTTTTTCTAATAAATCACATCTTGTTCGACATCAGAGAATTCACACAGGGGAGAAGCCATTTTCTTGTGTAGAATGTGGGAAAAAATTTTCATCAAAAGGTGAAATTGTTCAACATCAGAGAATTCACACAGGGGATAAGCCATTTTCCTGCTCTGAATGTGGAAAATGTTTTTATAGGAAAGATGAACTTGTTACACATCAGAGAAGTCATACAGGAGAGAAGCCATTTTCTTGTTCAGAATGTGAAAAATGTTTTTCTACTAAATCACATCTTGTTCAACATCAGAGATTTCACACAGGGGAGAAGCTATTTTCTTGTTCAGAATGTGGGAAACATTTTTCCACTAAATCACATCTTGTTCAGCATCAGAGAATTCACACAGGAGAGAAGCCATTTTCTTGTTCAGAGTGTGAGAAATGTTTTACTACAAAAATTGAAATTGTTAATCATCAGAGAATACACACTGGGGAGAAGCCATTTTCGTGTTCAAAATGTGGGAAATGTTTTACACAAAAATCACATCTTGCTACACATCATTTGAGTCATGAAAGGAAAACAAGGCATTTTAATGCTCCGAATGTGGAAAACATTGTAAACAAAAATTAGTTTTAATGTTGCATCCAAGAATTGACATCCCAGTTGCATCCGAATGAAACCAAATCTAAAGTTGGTAAATCCTTCAAACTAATCACCCCTTAAATAAAACTATTATTTAGTGTGGTCATGAAGAGTATAATTCACAATGTTTTTAAGCCAGAGAAGAGATAAATGTTTTGTGGCATGCACACAAAAGTAGTGATGCCCCTTAGTATTCTATTCACTATAAAATACCTTCCAGGGCATCCACCCAATAAGACCATCCTACAATGATCCTCCACACAGTATAATGACCAAAAAATGCCTCCCACACAATATTTAAACACTACACATTTTATCCCTACCGTAACATACACATGCACATTGTGATGCCCTCATAGTGCATTTCCTTCCACAATTTTACCCTCCACATAGATTATGATGCATGCACAGTGCCTTCAGTACAGTATGAGGCCATCACAGTGTTCCCAATGAAGTATGAAGCTGCAACTGTGTCTCCAATATAGTGAGGCCAGCATCTTCCTGCTAGTACAGTATGATGCCCCAAGTGTGTCCCCCAATAAGTCCACCATTGGGCTCCCCAATACAGTATGTTGCACCCACTATGCTTCCCAATAAAAGATGAGGCACCCAGTGGTTTCTAGTACAATTTGGTGTACTCTTCCAAATGCAGAAAAATGTACAAACAATAGAAGAAAATGTCTTAGACTTGTTTCTATGATGTGCTGCTCATGTCTGTGCTGTTTGTGGACTGAGGCTTCACACAGAAGGCACAGTAATCGTGTTTGCAGCTCTAGAACTGATATGCAGTGGCTGAATGGTGGAGCAATGAGCTGATCGCTCCCTGTTCCACCATTGTACGCAAATGTACCTACGTCCTGAGAATGCAGATAGCTTTACAATTGAGACACTGGGGAGGGCCATTTAGCACTGAGCCTCCCCCTTAACCCAAGGCTCACAAGCTTCATAGCTGCCATGTGGTGCTGCCATTGGCAGTATGCCACTGCATAAGAATTAAATAGTCGTCTTGACAACAAGCCTGATCATGTACAGTAGAATCTCATAAAGCCGTATGTCGGATCAAGTGGATCAGAGAAGCATTGGACAACCTATGTTCAAACTTGTTACCAATGATTACCAGAGGAGCAGGGGATTGGCAAAGAAGACCTAATTGGAAATGGAACAATTGTTTGACAGGACTTCGGTCCATCGGTTAGGTCAGTAATTAGCGACCATTGGACAGGAGCCCTGTGAATATTTTCACCTTTCAGCATTCTAGGCACCTCTTTATTAGCTGTGCTGGATCGATTTCACCCACACAATGTCACACAGGTCCGGCTAATAAAAGGAGGTAGGAATTTTGGAAGGTGAGTAGGTTCTCAATGCTTCGATCCAACGCTAAAGGGCACTTTACACGCAGCGACATCGCTAGCGATGTCGCTCGTGAAAGCACCCGCTCCGTTGTTTGTGCGTCACGGGCAAATCGCTGCCCGTGGCACACAATTACGCTAGTACTCGTCACACATACTTACCTTCCTAACGACGTCGTTGTGGCCGGCGAACAGCCTCTTTTCTAAGGGGGCAGTTCGTGTGGCGTCACAGCGACGTCACACGGCAGGCGTCCAATAAAAGCAGAGGGGCGGAAAGCAGCCGCATGAAATTCACGCCCTCCTCGTTGCTGGAGGACACAGGCACGGTGTTGTTCGTCATTCCTGGGGTGTTTCAAATAGCGATGTGTGCTGCCATAGGAACAATGAACCATCTGCGTCCAGCACCAGCAACGATTTTTTGAAAATGAACAACGTGTCAACGATCAATGATTATGTGGGTATTTTTGATCGTTAACACTCGCTCATAGGTTTCACATGCAACGACGTTGCTAACGACGCCGGATGTGTGTCACGAATTCCGTGACCCCGACGACATATCGTTAGAGATATTGTTGCGTGTAAAGCCCCCTTCAGAGTGGTGGACAATGGTGGTCGCATTCTTTTTTTTCCAATTTAAAGTTTTATTGAGTTTTACAGAATACATTAAAAGAATATGGATCCATGTTATAACTGACAATGCGAAACCAAAGTCTATGCGACACAACACATTCGCAAACGTCATGACAGTATGTAAATGATTGATATAATACATGGATAGTCGTTTTGAACCAAAAAGAATAATAAGCCATTTGAGGAAAGGTTAAGAAGCAGCATGATCATGAAAAATAGCAAAGGAAGGATAAGTCAGGGAAGGAGGGGAAGAGATGGAGAGTAGAGTGCATCGGCCGGGTCTGATACTTTGTCCGTTGGGCCAAGACATGTTGGAAGGGTGGTGAATATTATCTGAAGTAAGTGGGGCTAAGGTGCCTATCTTCCGGAGGTTAGATTAATTCAAGACATTTTTTGCCAGAGAGGAATGACTGCCATTGAAACCATTTAGTGGCTGTCGCCACCGTCTGTCCACGCGACTGGGCCATCACCATTTCCATGCGGTGGATCACATTCACCTCCATTACACACTCGTCTATCGTAGGCGGGGCGGAGCTTTCCAGCGCCGTGGGATCACCGTCTTGGCTGCCTGGAGAAGGTGGCCCAAGAGGGACTTTCTAAAGGCCTTTTCCGAGACATTAAAAATGTATAGTAGGACTGCCTCTGGGCGGCTGGGGACTATGATCCCTGTTTCAATGTTTGTTTAGTGCTATAAGACATTTTGATCTTATGTTTGGTAAGGAGTGGCCAGGTCCACGGCAGGGTCAGCACTGACAAGGGGCATAGATCCTGTGCTAGGCAGACCCAAAGCTAAGACCCAGAGCTATGCAAGAGATCCAAAACTCTGGCATGGGCGGCCGCCATGTAATAACGCCTGCAGTAGGGCAGCCCCACACCTCCTGCGTTCTTGGTCCTAGTTAGAACGCTGCTCCTGAGACGGGCGCGATTCTTTGACCAAACAAATTGATTAAATAAGTGCTGTATCCTGGCCCAATAGGCTGCCGGAACGTAAACCGGGACCATCTGTATCAAGTACAGCAGTCTAGGCAGGGCTGTCATTCTAAGGGCGCCAATCCTGCCGAACCATGAAAGAGTACCTCTCTGCCACAAGGTCAGGTCTCCCTCAAGCTTTGACAGGAAGCTTTGATAGTTTAGTTGAAAAAGTCTCGTCAAATCGGATTGGGATATTGATGCCCAAGTATCCAATACTGCCGTGGGGTGGCCATCTGAAGGGGAAGTTAGGTTTTATTGCATTTATTGTCGTTTGTGGCAAAGTAATATTTAGGGCCTCTGATTTATCAAAATTAATTTTAAAGTTGGACCATTTACTAAAGCGGTTTAGTTCTAGCATTAGGGGTGTGAGTGATGTGAGGGGGTTACAGAGGTAAATAAGAAGATCGTCGGCAAAGGCGGCGCATTTATGTTCCCGATTGGCGATCCTAATTCCTTGTATATCCGGGTTGGTCCTAATAGCCAACAACAAGTTCTCCATGACCAGGATATATAGCAGAGGTGACAAGGGACACCCCTGCCTGGTCCCGTTATGGATGGAGAAGGGCCTCAACAAAGTGCCATTAATTTTAAGGTGTGCAATTGGAGAATGATATAAGGCCATAATCCTAGACGAAAAAACTGGCCCCAGGCCCATATGGTCCAGTGTTTGTGAAAGCGACTGCGGTGGTCGCATTCTTAAGCGGGCTTTACACGCTACGATATTGCTAGCAATTGCTAGCGATATCGTAGGCAAAAGCACCCGCCCCCGTCGTGCATGCGATTTCGTGTGATCGCTGCCGCAGCGAACATTATCGCTACGGCAGCGTCACACGCACTTACATGGTCGTCATCGTCGCTGTAACTGCCGAACAATCCCTCCCTCAAGGGGGAGGGACGTTTGGCATCACAGCGACAACACCGCGACGTCACTAAGCGGCCGGCCAATCAAGGCGGAGGGGCGGAGATGAGCGGGACGTAACATCTCGCCCACCTCCTTCCTTCCTCATTGCAGCCGGCGGCATGTAAGGAGACGTTCCTCGCTCCTGCGGTGTCACACACAACGATGTGTGCTGCCGCAGGAGCAACGAACCACATCAATAATCAACCATTACCGATTTTTGGTTTTGGGACGACCTCTCCATGGTGAACGATTTTCATCATTTTTGAGGTCGCTTAAGGTCGCTGGTAAGTGTCACACGGTGCGATATCGTTAATGACACCGGATGTGCGTCACTAACAACGTGACCTTGACGATAAAACATTAACGATATCGTAGCATGTCAAGCCCCCTTTACTCTTTAATACTCACCCACACAATGAGAAGCAGGTTAATAAAAAAAGAGGAAGTAGACATATTGGTCATAAAGTAGGTTCTCAGGGTTCTCATCAACAGTTACATAATAAAGACGTGGCTGAATTGATGCCTCAGTTTCTAATTGGTTGTACTTTGCCGATCCCTTACTCTTCTGATCTGCTATTTTCATTTTAGTCATGTCCAGTGTATTTACTGTATATGATTGTAATCATATAATGAACTATATCCCATACTAAATAAAAGTTTCTATATGTATTTTTCATTTGCTTACATACTTATATGTCGGGTTACTTTGTAGGAATTTGCTTTTCATGATGGAATCCTTCAATTAGTTTTTATTATTATTTTTTTGATATCAGGTGATATCTTCCTCCCTGTTTCCCAGGTAAGTTATATACTGTTACGGGGAGACTGGCGGATTAGGATAAGGTGGTGTATATCCCAATTGCCAGTCGGGGTCCACCATGCTTCAGATGACAAAGGAGCTGCTGGCAACCCAAAGGTTATGCGGAAAAAACAGAGCTGGGTGGATCAGAAATAATAGGAGCTTGATCTAAGTTAAACAACACTTGGATCAGGAGACTGTGAACCCTGTTCGTATCACAGGGTCCACACACCCAGCCCAGGAACTCCCTGTTAACGCCACAGGGGTCCTGGGGTACGATGTCCGTGTGCATAGGGGGCACAACCAGACAGGTGGCGCAGCACTAACACCACTGGGCTGCACTAGCAGGACTGTACAGTAGGAGGGAAGCGCGGCACCTGACTCTATCGTGCCCAACAATGGGTGTCTTGACGTGGCTGGCACCGGACGCCTATCCCTACCTACTGCTTCCAATCTACAAGCTAATGCCGCAATGGGCTCAACACATGGAGGTGTGCTCTGTCTGAGCATATGTCAAGACTGCGCACCTCCATGTTGTCTCCAGCCCCTTTTATGACTTAGGGTCCACCCCAAACCCAGGGTGGACCACAATGGCACCACCAGGGGCCAATAGCGGAGTGCCACGTCATCAGTGACATCATTAGCGGCCTATCCGGAACCGCCACGTCACTGATGACCTCATGGCAGCCACGCCCAAAACCCCTCACCGTCTGACGACCAATGGTGAGGTGCCATGTCATGGGGGGGGGCCTCCACAAACCAGTCCGTAGTGGCCACGTCATCAGGACACCTGATGCCCTCTGCCCTATCAGGGCCTGCCACCTCACAGACATGCCCAGTGAAGTCATTACCGGACTTAGCCTCCAGTGCACTAAGTGCCTGAGCATGCTCAGTAGCCTGAACTGAGGACTTAGCCTCAGAATGGCACAATTAGGCTGAGCATGCTCACTAGGCGACACACTGGACTTAGGCTATGGCTGGGGTAAATCGGTGCGCGCATGCGCACTAGCCGCCTCTCCGCACTTAGAAGTGGAGGAGGAAGCAGCCAGCTGGATGACTCGAGGCACTGCCAAAAATGGCGTCTGGCGCCGGGGGGCGCAACTGGAACCACAGCAGTCTGCTTGCGGCTATGGCGGCGACGATTCGTAACAATAAGTATTCCTGAACTCAGGGACCTTCGCTTATCACTCAGACAGATTGCTATTCGCATATGTCTAGAACACATCACAGTTCAATGTTGAATGTCCCAGTGGTTTAGAGGAATTACAGTAAAAGGTGTACAGAAAAAACTCTGTGTATTTGGTTGAAATTAATTGATCAAAGCGATAGGACCCGGACCCAAATAGAAGATTTTCTAAAAATCCACCCTAAACCCTGGAATATTAACTTGGAGTGGGATACTCTCAAGGCTTACCTTCGGGGGTGTCTTTCTTCAACCATAACATATCTTAAAAGAGCGACTAGAAATGAGGATGACATGCTGGAGGGCAGACTTAGGGACCTAGAGGCAGAATATCTTACATCCCCAACCGATGGGAACAGAGCTTCCTGGATGCATTCATACAGGTTGTATATGCAACACTCTGAGACCAAGTCCAAACGCAAACTGTTCTTCACTCGACAATCTTACTTTGAGCTTGGAAACCAGTCCAGTAAATTACATATATGGTTCGGCAACATAACACCTCAAATACAATACTAGGTATACGGAGGGCGGACGGCTCAACAGCTACATCCCCTGAAGATATCTTGGAGTGCTTCCATGAATATTATAAAACCCTATATACTTCTAGAAGCCCTCATGGAGTTCAAAGCTGTGGGGCATATCTATTGGATCTGGAGTTTCCCACTTTGAGCAGATCGCAACGGGAGTCTCTGGAGGCGGACATCACACTGGACGAAGTGATTACAGCCATCTCAGATATGGCTAGGGGGAAATCTCCGGGTCCAGACGGTCTCCCCATAGAATTGTATAGTAAATATTGTGATGTATTGGCCCCGATTTTATTAGATGTTTTCTCTCATTTCTCAATCGGTGACTCTCTACCTGCCTCCTTATACGAAGCGCACATAGTTGTGCTGAGGAAGGAGGGTAAAGACCCATTCGAATGCGGCTCATACCGCCCTATATCCCTAGTCAATGTGGATAATAAGATCTTTACCAAAATATTGGCGTCCAGGCTCAATTCAGTTATATTGAGTATAGTTCACCCAGATCAAACCGGATTTATGCCTGGAAAAAACACCTCGATAAATATAAGATGGGTCCAATCCATAGTACAATATAGTACATTGATCCAGGAGAACGAGTGGGCCTTGGCCTCGCTGGACGCGGCCAAGGCATTTGACTCGGTAGAATGGCCATTTTTGTTTGCCTGCCTCCAGAGATTCACCTTTGGGCCTAAATTCAGCAATTGGATTCCCATATTGTATAGGTCCCCGACGGCCAGGGTACTGGTCAATGGCATTATATCTGCACCTTTCTCACTGAGACGGGGCACAAGACAGGGATGCCCTCTGTCTCCAGCATTGTTTGCACTAGTTATTGAAGCCTTGGCAATTAGAATCCGCTCTCATCCACAGATCACTGGAATCACTATAGCCGACCGAACAGATCAAATAGGATTGTATGCGGATGACATGGTTGTCTTTTTGGACAGAGTACAAGAGACCTTGCCTGTGGATATAGATACTATAGATAAATTTGGGGAGTTTTCGGGACTGCACATCAATTGGGACAAGTCGGCTCTGATGCCGTTAACACAGGGGTCTAGAACTTCAATGGAAGGTAGGTCACCTCTGCAAGTGGTAACTAGCTTCAAGTACCTGGGAATACACATACAGACGGACCATACACTAGACTATCAGACGTGCATAACACCACTCCTGGAACACGTTAAACTTAAATATAACTCGTGGAGCAAGTTACCCCTGTCGGTAGTTGGCAGAATCAACTTAATCAAAATGATATTACTTCCAAAACTCAGTTACACACTACAACATAGTGCAGTATCAGTACCCAAGTCCTTTTTCTCTACGCTGAACTCGCTTACCACTTCTTTTATATGGGGGAGATCCAGACCCAAACTCCGGTTATCCATTTTACAGAGATCCAAGAGACTGGGAGGGATGACTCTACCGGAGTTCTTCCTGTATTATCTGGCGGGGCAGCTTAAAGCACTAGTGGCCTGGATGCCTGGTTGTCAACTGCCGAACTCTGAGAGTCACTTGGCACACGCGGCCGGGACTGACTGTTTAGTGGTTTTTTTGGAATCAGATGGACTGAGAATATCACGGCAACTACCCCTCCTCAAGCTGACAAGATTGGTCTGGCAACAAGCTAAGAGAGTGGCACATTTTGAGGGAGTGGTGGCGGAGCTCCCACTATGGGGGAATTGCCACTTCCATACTCTGAGAGATCACCCCTCAGCACAATTTTGGATCACACACAATGTCATTACACTGGGTGATCTATATGCCCCAGGAACCACAACCTTCAAATCCTTTGACCAGATCCAAACGGAATATAATATCCCAAGGTCGCAATTTTTTAGATACCTGCAGATTCGTACAGCGATTCAGTCCCATATGCAGAAAATTGGAACGGGGAGACTGATATCAACACTCCCGATGATAGGTATCCTAAAATCACAGGGACCTCGGGGTTTAATCTCAGCCATATATACTTACCTGTTATCGGTGGGGGTAGAATCAGACCCTTTGCCAGCCCAGGATAGATGGAGATCTCTAATCCCCTCTCTACAGGGAGAGGAATGGGAAGAGATATTGGAATCTCCGACTACGGTATCCCCATCAGTTAATAATAAGTTGATTCAATGTTACATTGTTCACCAAGCGTACCTTACTCCTACTCGATTATTTAGTATGGGCCGTTCTTGTACATCGGAGTGCCCAAGGTGTCATCTCTCAGGGGCAAATTTCATACATATGATCTGGAGCTGTCCTAATATATCCTCGTATTGGAGGGGAGTGACATCCCTGCTATCATTGATTGTGTCAATTCCTGTTTCATGCGACCCATTGATATGCCTATTTGGGGTAATGGAGGAAGAGTCCTGGGATCATTATATGATAACATTCCTCAGAGGGGCATTATTTTTGGCTAGAAAAGTAATAGCCTTGAGGTGGATGGGGGATTCGAGTCCAACTGTGCGGTCCTGGGTTAAATTAGTCAATGCAACTATAGTCTATGAGCGGGTGGTATACTACAACAAGGGGTGCCCGGAAAAATTTAAAATTTAAAAACAAAATTTGGGGCCTCTGGAACTCTTCTCCGGATACACTTACAGAGGCTTAGAGGAATCTATGCGAATAGAGGTGGTTCCCGTTAGATGTTTTGAGATGGAAACTATCCTACGGTATCTTGCGGTAAAGTGATGCAATGTAGCTGTTGTTGTTCTTTTTCACCTTTTTATTTCCTTTTCTACCCTGTTTCTTAAAATATGGTCATGCTGATCGATAGAGCTGTTCTTATGCTTAATATAAAATTGGATATATATACAAATGATAAGGAGAATGGATAATAACACTTTTATCTTGAGTACAATGGATACTATGGACTCTATATGATTGTTCAGTATTGTGAACGTATAGCACTATCCATGTACTGAGCTATTTCTCACATTGTAAATGTCAGTTATAACATGTTTGAAACTTAATAAAACGAAGTTAAAAAAAACCCCAACTCTGTGTAGACTAATTGTCAGATTTGAAGACTGCCATGTAATATTCCCTGGTCTGCCAACCACTAGTGAGCCAGACATCAAGCTAAAGATATGGCATTGACCTTATGTCACCCATCTAAAAGGCAATAAAGGTTCAGGCAGGATGGAAATCAAGACTGGAATAGAGTTATATCGTCTGCAGCGATAAATCCTGCTTTTGTCTTGGACACAATGATAGTCAGAGACATATTACATATATTACATAGTTTTCTATTTTTGCATTGACGGATCTGACTGATGGCATGTGTTTTGTTGGACAAGATGATGATTTCAGACATACCATGTCTATTTACATACTAATTTTTATCACGTTTTAATCTTTGTTTTGTTCGGCTATATGATGATATAACCGTGTTTGCCACAGTTTTGTATTTCTTTTTCTTTATGGTATTCAGTGTGAAGGGGTTAAATAGTGTAACAGTTTATAGATCAGGTCGTTCTGGCCATGGCGATACCAAATATGTGAAATTTCTTTTTATTTTTACATAAATATGAGTATTTAATGATGTATTATTTTTGATCGATTTTCTTTTGTACTTTGTCTTTTTGTTATATCTTCATAAAAAAAACTTGTTTTCACTTACTCTCTCTATGACACCTGAACATTTACTTCTCTGATCACTGCTCTTATGCATTGCAATACACATGTATTTCAAGACATTAGTGTTGTCAGTGTGACACTGAAAGAATGCCTTTTAGACCCTGTTTATGGCATGGTCTAACAGGTCTCCGTAGCTGGCAGCGCTGAAGGTCATAATTTGCGATGGCAATGATCCGCTCCCTCCAATCACATAGCAGAGGTCCTGATCGGGAGAGGGAAAGCCTACTACCTCTCACAAACATGTAAATGCTGCAATCACTTTTGATTGCAGCATTTAGCAGGTTAAACAGCCTGTGTGGACCCCTCCTCAACCTGTTATAGCTGTTATCACTCATGTCGAGCTCCCGGTGACGATTGTGTGGGCACAGGTTCTATGCTCCCATAATTCCTAAGAGATAACTATAAGTCACGATTGGGAAGGGGTTCCTGCAAATTGATGTGCAGTTACATCATTGTGATTAGGAGCTGTGAAAACATGATCTCCACCGGGGGCTCAACTTTGGGCCTCTTTCACACGTCCTCTTCCTCACGTACCGGAGACACGGGAACACGTAGACCCATTAAAATCAAACGTGCGTGTTCTGCCATGGACCGTGTGTACGTGTGGAGCATACGTCAACATGTCCGTTTTTCTCCGGCATCACGGGTGTCACACGGAACGCAAACGGACCACATGGAGGTGTTCCGTGTGACACGCGCCGGAGAAAACACGTGTCTGAGAAAAAAAAAAACAACTTTACTCACCTTCTCCATCCCTCTTGTCTCTGCCGCTGCTGTCACTTTCTTCCTACTGCCGCTCATTATGCTCATTGCATATTCACTTCACTGCGGTCTGAAGCTGCAGCAGCGAGGAGACAGCAGGACCGGAGACCGAAGATCAGCACCACGGACAGCGACGCCAGGGACAGGTGAGCAGAAAGTTTTCGGTCTCCGTGTGTTATCACGGATAACACACGGAGAACACACGTGTGCCATAAACCCGGCTCACACAGGGCAATACGCACCTTTGACACGTCCGTGAAAAACGTGCGTGATTTTCACGAACGTGTGAAAGAGGCCTAAGTGATAACTGAGCACCAGCTGTAAAAGCCAGGGCTTGTGCCTGCACAGCTTGTATGCCAGTATAATCACCATGACGTAACTACATCAATTTGTAAGAACTTCATCCCAATCATGATGCACATTTAAGTCATAATTTGAGAAGGGGTTAATAACTCATCTAATATGTCATGGGCGGGTGACAGATCACAATCAGTGGCTCGAGTGGCAGCCGGATCCGGGGCTCGCGCAGCCGTCCTTCGCCCACGAGTGAAAAAGGGTTATATTTACAGGGGAGAGAGTTTTTGTCTGTGACGCCACCCGTGGGTTGCGGTGATGGATGGTGACAGCGCCGCTGCCAGGATATGGGGGCGCCCTGGGCTCATGGAGCGGGGCAGCAAGGTGGGATCCCCTCCACGGGTAGGGGAGATGTAGTCCCGGGGCCCTCGGTTCGAACGCGGGAGTGATGGCTGCTGGAGGTGGCACGCCTGGCCGGACCGGGGGACAATGGTGTACTCAACAGTTCAGTAATTTCACACAAGTCCAGTAGAAAACCAAGTTGCCAGTGGCCGGCTGCCATGGGAGGGTGTATTCGGGTCCCGCACCCAGGCTAGTGAACAGGTATCCCTTCCTCCTGCACTTTGTGTTTTCTTCCCTTTTGGATGACTTCGCATGGAACGGAGAAGTCCACTCCCGGTTCTGTTTGTGTTGGGAGCTGTGGTCCGCGAAAGCTGACCCTTGGGTTCTCAGTGGGTTCTTGGCGGACACCCTATCCCCCGCGTTGGGCTTCTGTTTCGGTCTATCTGGGCACTTAATGGGACAAAGTCTGTAACCTTGTCCCCAGCTGGTTAATTGGAGAGGGGCTTGCAACCTTCCTCTCCCTAGGGTCCAGGCACTGTTGGCACCGGGCTACACGGCGGGCTACAACCCTGCCCCGGTCCACTTTAGGTCTCCCGCGACCGGATCTCCGTCGCCTGTGGCCCTGTTCACCGTCTGCCACCTAGCCAAGTAGTTTAAGGGCTGCTACCCCTGACTACACTGCACACTTCGCTCCTCTCAGGACTTGACTGTCTACACTTCAAAGCCTGAACTTGATCTGACGTGTACCTGCCTCTGACACCTCAGGACCCCTAGGTGGGCGTTCTCATCCGCCTGATCGCACCCACTGTTGTGTCCCTATTATCATGAGGGGGTGGCTAGGGTTTAATGGCTGTGTGTTATGCCTAAGTGTGGCTTTCTGGTGGTAACAAGGAGAATGTACATCTTTGTGACTATCTGGTTTTGCCAGGGCATCACAAATACACAGCAATAATTCGAACCTGCTAGTTTCACATATAGCTGGTCGAACGATTCATTGAATGATATTGAGGCGGATGCATGGTTTTCTTTCACTATGGTTGTACAGGGTTTTGTAAGAACTATAAAGCAGATAATTACACTGAAGAGAAAGCACGGGGGGAGTAGAGAGAGTATGTGGGAGAAGAGGTCATGGGGAAGAAGAGAGAGCACGGGGAAGGAGAGAGAGCATGTGGGAGAAGAGAGCACAAAGAGAAGAGAAAGTATGGGGGAGAAGAGAACGCGGGGAAGAAGAGAAAGCACGTGAAAAAGAGGATGTGGAAAAGAGAGTGCACAGGGTATAAGAAAGTAGACAGGAGGTCAGAGCGCACAACAGGGAGAGAGTGCACGAGAGGGGATTATATTTACAGAGAACCTCTATATTAACGTCCTAAATTGTGGTATGTGTTAAAGGGGCCCACTGAGACTCTTTCACCTGGGCCCCATGACATCCTAGAGACAGCCCTGCCTCCATCTGTAGAGAGGCGACTGGGTCTAGAATGTTTGGGCCTGTACCAGGTTAGTGAGCTTGACCGCCTTGGTTAGTGGGCATAGCGATGTTTCCTCCCATTCATTATAATCATGCAGGCTTTGCCCCAACACCCCCCATCTGGAGGTTTTACCCCCCAGTCCCCCGCTTCTATTATAAACTCCATAACCATGTGGACTTAGAAAAAGAATGTTTATTCTGTCTGGAAAACATCCGGCTACATTTTGAACACGCCCCTCTCATGTGACAAATTACATCATACCTTGAAGGAGCCCATGAAGACTAGCGTCTACCCTGCCTCTACCTGACGAGCCGCACATTAGATACAGGTACATCTCAATAAATTAGAATATCATCAAAAAGTTAATTTATTTCAGTAATTCAACACAAAAAGTGAAACCTATTATATACCGTATTTTTGAGATTGTAAGATGCACTTTTCCTCCCAAAAATTTGGGAAGAAAATGAGGGATGCATCTTAAAATCATAATATAGCTTACCAGGGGGGGTGGTGGAGAGGGGTCACAGGAGGCTGGGGCAATGCTGTGCAGTGGGTGCTGCCCTGTGCAGCGGGTGGTGCCGCTCTGTGTGGTGGGTGGCGCTGCTCTGTGCAGCTCTGTGCAGTGGGTGGCACTACTCTATGCGGCTTTGTGAGGCGGGTAGTGCTGCACTGTGCAGTTCTGTGCGGATCTGTGCAGTCGGCAGTGAGGCATTGAACTGATAACTCAGTCTGCACACACACTGTCTCCGGCCGCTATTTCTTTGAAGCCCGCACTGCTGGCATCTTCAGAAACGCCTGTGCCCCACTGCTCGTTGCAGAGAACACCAGTATAGAGCAGCGCCTGCTGCCCCAGAACAGAGCAGCGCCCACTGCCCTAGGACAGAGCATCGCCCGCTGCTGCAGCCCGTAGTAAGCATCTGGGCCCTCCTCTGCACAGCCCGCCACATCACCATACTCCATCACCACCCCCTGTGACCCTCGCTCCACCACCGCTGCCGCCCCCCTTCCTGGTAAGACACCACCGGATTATAAAACGGATGCCATATTTTTTTTTCTACCTTTTTTTACTCTAAATTTGGTGTATGTCTTATAAAACAAAAAATATGGTAGCCATTACAAACAGAGTGATCTATTTCAAGTGTTTATTTCTGTTAATGTTGATTTTTATGGGTTACAGCCAATGAAAACTCAAAATTCATTATCTCAGAAAATTAGAATAATTACCACAAAACACCTGCAAAGGCTTCCTAAGCATTTAGAATGGCCCCGTAGTCTGGTTCAGTAGGCTACACAATCATGGGGAAGACTGCTGACTTGACAGATGTCCAGTAGGCAGTCACTGACACACTCCACAATCAGGATAGGCCACAAAAGATCATTGCTAAAGAAGCTGGCTATTCACAATGTACTGTATCCAAGCCTATTAATGTTGAGTGGAAGGAAAAAGTGTGGTAGAAAAAGATGCACAAGCAACCGGGATAACCGCAGCCTTGATAGGATTGTTAAGAAAAGGCCATTCAAAAATTTGGGGGAGATTCACAAGGAGTGGACTACTGCTGGAGTCAGTGCTTCAAGAGCCACCACAAACAGACGTATCCAGGCCATGGGCTACAAGTGTTGCATTCCTTGTGTCAAGCCACTGATGACCAATAGACAACACCAGAAGTGTCTTACCTGGGCCAGAGAGAAAAAGAACTGGACTGTTCCTCAGTGGTCCAAAGTTTTTTCAGATGAAATTATATTTTGCATTTCATTTGAAAATCAAGGTCCCAGAGTCTGGAGGAAGAGTGGAGAGGCCACAATCCAAGCTGCTTGAGGTCTACTGTGAAGTTTCCACAATCAGTGATGGTTTGGGAAGCCATGTCATCTGCTGGTGTAGGTCCACTGTGTTTTATCACGAACAAAGTCAGAGCAGTCGTATACCAGGAAAGTTTAGAGCACTTCATGCTTCCCTCTGCCGACAAGCTTTGTGGAGATGGAAATTTCATTTTCCAGCAGGACTTGGCACCTGTCCACACACTGCCAAAAGTACCAATATCTTGTTTACTAACCACAGTATCACTGTGCTTGATTGACCAGCAAACTCACGTGACCTAAACCTCTCTATGGGGTATTGTCAAGAAGATGAGAGACACCAGAACCAACAATGGAGACGAACTGAAGGGTGCGATCAAAGCAACCTGGGCTTCCATAACACCTCAGCAGTGCCACAGGCTGATCGCCTCCATGCCACGCCGCATTGATGCAGTAATTCATGCAAAAGGAGCCCCGACCAAGTATTGAGTGCATTTACTGTACAGACTTTTCAGTAGGCGCCAACATTTCTGAGTTTAAAATAATTTTTTCAGTTGGTCTTATAAAATATTCTAATTTTCTGACTTCTGGGTTTTGCTTGGGTGTAAGCCATAATCAACATTAACAGAAATAAACACGTGAAATAGATCCCTCTGTGTGAAATGACTCTTCATAATATATAGGACTAGATCCCTCTGTGTGTAATGACTCTTTATAATATATAAGAATAGATCCCTCTGTGTGTAATGACTATATAATATATAGAAATAGATCCCTCTGTAATGACTATATAATATATTGGAATAGATCCCTCTGTGTGTAATGACTATATAATATATAGAAATAGATCCCTCTGTAATGACTATATAATATATAGGAATAGATCCCTCTGTGTGTAATGACTATATAATATATAGGAATAGATCCCTCTGTGTGTAATGACTATATAATATATAGGAATAGATCCCTCTGTGTGTGTAATGACTCTATATAATATATAGGAATAGATCCCTCTGTGTGTAATGACTCTATATAATATATAAGAATAGATCCCTCTGTGTGTAATGACTCTATAATATATAGAAATAGATCCCTCTGTAATGACTATATAATATATAGGAAAAGATCCCTCTGTGTGTAATGACTATATAATATATAGGAAAAGATCCCTCTGTGTGTAATGACTCTATATAATATATAGGAATAGATCCCTCTGTGTGTAATGACTCTATATAATATATAGGAATAGATCCCTCTGTGTGTAATGACTATATATAATATATAGGAATAGATCCCTCTGTGTGTAATGACTATATAATATATAGGAATAGATCCATCTGTGTGTAATGACTGTATAATATATAGGAATAGATCCCTCTGTGTGTAATGACTCTATATAATATATAAGAATAGATCCCTCTGTGTGTAATGACTATATAATATATAAGAATAGATCCCTCTGTGTGTAATGACTCTATATAATATATAGGAATAGATCCCTCTGTGTGTAATGACTATATAATATATAGGAATAGATCCCTCTGTGTGTAATGACTATATAATATATAGGAATAGATCCCTCTGTGTGTAATGACTATATAATATATAGGAATAGATCACTCTGTGTGTAATGACTCTATATAATATATAGGAATAGATCCCTCTGTGTGTAATGACTCTATATAATATATAGGAATAGATCACTCTGTGTGTAATGACTATATAATATATAGGAATAGATCCCTCTGTGTGTAATGACTATATAATATATAGGAATAGATCACTCTGTGTGTAATGACTCTATATAATATATAGGAATAGATCACTCTGTGTGTAATGACTCTATATAATATATAGGAATAGATGCCTCTGTGTGTAATGACTCTATATAATATATAGGAATAGATCACTCTGTGTGTAATGACTCTATATAATATATAGGAATAGATGCCTCTGTGTGTAATGACTCTATATAATATATGTTTCCCTTTTTGTATTGAATTACTGAAATAAATTAACGTTTTGATGATATTCTAATTTATTGAGATGCATTTGTATATGGCTGTTCTGTGCTTACAGGACCTGTGATGATGTCATAGTCATGTGATCAGTCACATGGGGGGGAGGAGCCACTCTAGAGTTTACAGGAAGTGAAGTGGTTTCCCCTGTCTGTATGAAGCGGCCGCATGTAAGAGAAGAAGCTGCAGAGAGTGAGAGAGTCGGGTAATGATGGCGCCGAGAACGAGCGGGAACAGACTGTGTGTGATAAAGGGGAACGGGGAAATCCTGGTGGGCAGAGGGAGCGGAGCTTTCACCCACAGCCATATATCTAGTGTGCGGCTCTGCAGGAGGAGGGATGTGGAGATTCCCCATTACATTAACCCCCTCAGTGCTGCGCTCACACTCCAGGAGACAGAACGTGTTCCCGTTAGTGATGGGCAGTCCGGCTCTTTTTGGTGATCTGGTTCCCATGGCTCCGCTCACCAAAAAGAGCCGGATCTTTCAGACAATTCTCGGCTCCTTATTAAATATTATTATTATTTATTATTATAGCGCCATTTATTCCATGGCGCTTTACAGTGAAAGAGGGTATACGTACAACAATCATTAACAGTACATAACAGACTGGTATAGGAGGAGAGAGGACCCTGCCCGCGAGGGCTTACAGTCTACAGGGAATGGGTGATGGTACAATAGGTGAGGACAGAGCTGGTTGTTCAGTGGTCTACTGGACTGAGGGTTATTGTAGGTTGTAGGCTTGTTGGAAGAGATGGGTCTTGAGGTTCCTCTTGAAGCTTTCCACGGTACGGGAGAGTCTGATGTGCTGTGGTAGAGCATTCTAGAGTATGGGGGAGGCACGGGAGAAATCTTGTATGCGATTGTGGGAAGAGGAGATAAGAGAGGAGTAGAGAAGGAGATCTTGTGAGGATCTGAGGTTGCGTGCAGGTAGGTACCGGGAGACTAGGTCACAGATGTAAGGAGGAGACAGGTTGTGGATGGCTTTGTATGTCATGGTTAATGGTGAAAACATATTTAAGATTATAGTGACGCCGATGAAACACCGCCCACTTAAAAGTGACCAATTAGATTGTTGAGTAGGCGGAGTTTAGCCGCGGGTGGGCGGGGTTTCAGCGGTGAAAAGAACCGTTTAGAGATTTTATTGGCTCACACTAGTGATCCGGCTCCTGTCAGTCACTGCAGGGAGCCGGATCTTTGTGTCGGATTGTTCGCGACCGACACATCACTAGTTCCATCTGTGCGGCTCTATCAGGAGATCTGTCTGTATGGGATTAGATTGGGTCACTTCCCTCCTGACGCCGCTCGCTGCTCTGTTACTGTACAGTTTCCATTATGGCCGTTGCTCGCTCCACGTTGTCACTATCAGGAGAGATTAAAGGGAACCTGTCACCTAGAATATGCGTTCTGAGCTATCAGCAGACGCATGTGTGCCCTAATTACACCTCCCTACCCATCCCTGTGTTATAAAATTGTATAATATGAAAGTAATAAAAAACGTTTTATTGCCTTCAAATTTCCTATGTAAATTAGAGAGCTTCTGGCCCGATGGGTGGCGCCTTGTCCCTGCATACTTTCCGTGGTATCACGCCCCTGTGGGCGTGATATCATGGAGTCACATGAGCAACGTCACCATTGCTCATCCTATCCTGCGTGCATTGTGGCAGGCTTCCTTTCTGGGTGTTCACGCGCCAGCTTCAGACGCACACTGCGCATGCGCAGTGCGCGTCTGAAACTGGCAAGGAGAACCCGGAAGAGAAGCCTGCCGCAATAGTAAGTGTAAACGTGCGCAGGATAGAATGAGCGACGGGGATGTCACTCATGTGACTCCATGGTATCACGCCCACAGGGGCGTGATACCACGGAAAGTATGCAGGGGCAAGGCGCCGCCCATGGGGCCAGAAGCTCTCTAATTTACATAGGAAATTTGAAGGTAATAAAACCTTTTTTATTACTTTCATATTATACAATTTTATAACACAGGGATGGGTAGGGAGGTGCAATTTGGGCACACATGCGTCTGCTGATAGGTCAGAACGCATATTCTAGGTGACAGGTTCCCTTTAATCCCTTCACCCCCAGCCTGTTTTCACCTTCATGACTAGGTTATATTTTTCATATCTGGCCAGTGTCACTTTATGAGGTTATAACTCTCGAACGCTTCAATGGATCCCGGTTATTCTCAGATTACTTTTTCTGTGACATATTGTACTGTTCATGTTAGTGGTAAATCTTATGACGACATATTTTGCTTTTATTTGTGAAAATATCAAAAATTTGGTGAAAATTTTGCAATTTTCAAACTTTGAAATTTTATGCCCATAATCCATAAAGTTCTATCACACAAAATAGTTAATAGTTAATAAATAACATTTCCCACTTGTCTACTTTACATCAGTACAATTTCTGAAACATAATGTATTTTTGTTAGGAAGTTAGAAGAGTTCAACGTTCATCATCAATTTCTCATTTTTCCAACAAAATTTACAAACCCATTTTTTTAGGGACCACATCACATTTGGAGTGACTTTGAGAGGCCTAGGTGACAGAAAATAACCAAAAGTCACCCCATTCTAAAAACTGCACCCCTCACACTGCTCAAAATGACAATCAAGACATTTATTAAACCTTTAGGTGCTTCTCAGGAACTAAAGCAATGTGGAAGGAAAAGATGAAAATTTTACATTTCCTCTCAAATATGTTAATTTAACCCCACATTTTTTATTTTCACAAGAGGGTAAAAAGAGAAAATGCACCCTACAATTTATGCAATTTCTCCAGAGTACGCAGAAGCCTCATATGTGGTGAAAATCTACTACAGTATTTTAACACCTGGTAGAGCTCGGAAGTAAAGGAGCGCCATTTGAATTTTAGGGCGCAAAATTGTCTGGAATCATTAGCAGATGCCATGTTGCGTTTGAGCACCTCAGGGGCTCCCCAAAGAGTGGAGCTCCCCTTCACGTGACCCCATTTTGGAAACTAGACCCCTTAAGGAATTTATTTAGATGTTTGGTGGGCACCTGAAAGCCCCAGGTGCTTCACAGAATCTTATAACGCTGAGCGGTGAAAATTAAAAAATACATTTTTATGGCAAAAATGTTGCTTTTACCCCAAATATTTTATTTTCACAAGGGTAAGAGGAGAAAGTCCACCATAAAACTTGTTGGGCAATTTCTCCTGAGTACGCCAATACCCCATGTGTGATAGAAATAAACTGTTTGGGCACACGACAGGGCTGGGAAGGATCACTATTTGACTTTTTAAACACAAAATTGTTTGGAATCGTTAGCAGATACCATGTCGCATTTGGAGAGCTCCTGATGTGCCTAAACATTGAAGCTGTCTCATAAGTAATCCTATTTTGGAGACTAAACCCCTCAAAAATGTATCTAGATGTTTGGTGAGTACCTAGATCTCCCCATATTATAACGTTGAGCTGTGAAATATTTCATTTTCACAAGAGTAATAGGAGATAATGGACTATAAAAATTGTTCTGCAATTTCCCCTGAGTATAGCGATACCCAATATGTACTGGAAAACATATTTTGAGGCAAAGTGAAGAATGGAAGGAGCGTATTAGTCGGAATGGTTTGCGGGTGCCATGTCACATATTCAAAGCCCCTGAGGTGCCTAAATAGTGGAGCTTCCCCACAAGTTACCCCATTTTGGAAAGTAGACCTTTCAATGAATTTCTCTAGATGTTTGGTGAGCACTTTGAACCCCCAGGTTCTTCATAGAATTTTATGACGTTGAGCCATGAAAATGAAAAAAAAAAACATTTTTAACCACAAAAATGTTGCTTTAAACCCAAATTTTTCAAATTCACAAAGGTATCAGGAAATAATGCACCATACAATTTGTAGTACAAAGTGAAGAAGGGAAGGAGCACCATATTTGAGTTCAGATTTAGATGGCATGGTTTGCGGGTGCCATTTCACATTGGCAGAGCCCCTGAGGTGCCATAACAGTAAAAAATCCCTACAAGTGACCCCATTTTACAAATTTCATCCCTTAATGAATTCATCCAGTGGTGCAATGAGCATATTGACATCACAGGTGTGTCACAAAATGTTATAATATTGGTCGGTGAACAAAAAATAATTACATTTTTACCATTAAAATGTTGTTTTTAACCCCAGATTTTCAATTTTCATAAGGGGAACGGGTAAAAAAAAGGTGCCATAATGTGTTTCACATTTTCTCCTGAATATTGCAATACCCCACATGTGACAGTACTGTTTGTACACACCACAGGGAAAGAGTGCCATTTGGTTTTTGGAGCACAGAGTTTCCTAGAATAGTTTACGGAATTCATTTGCAGAACCGCTGAGTGCCAGAACAGAAGAAACCCCCTCAAGTGACCATATTTTTAAATCACACCTCTCTGGCAATTAATCTTCGAGCGTAGTGATGATATAGTCTCTGAAAAACACTTATGGATTAAAACTCAGTGACTGTTAATTAAAAATTGCAAATAAGTCCTTGTTGTGCCTTGTACATTGTAGTGCCCTTTCATTGTGCCCAGCTTGTGCTTCTGTATATCTGCACCTGTATATTTAAACGGACTTTCCTCACTACAGTAATGCCAAACATGTGGATGCTAACCGTGGTTTAGGCACATTCTGGGGCTCAGAAGAGGGGACATTTGGATTTTGGAGCGCAGAATTTGCTGGAATTCTTTTTTTGAGGGGTGAGTCGTAGTGTTTTTTCTAGAGCCTTTGTAATACCAGTAACATGGAAGCCTCCTATATTTCCGTTAAAAGACAACGGACCTGAGTGGAGACTTGTTTTTGTGGGTTGAGTTAAATGCTATTTGGTGACAATTTGGGTGCAGAACATTTTGGATCAGTCCACATATATCCTGTGCTCTATGCTGAGCACTTACATTAGGGTTTCCATCAACATCTCCAAAATACAGAATTGAGGTAAAATCCCCAATGGATCCATTCACTATAAGGGCCATGTCACTCATCCTGCATTTCACCGGATTGCCGGATCCGTCACACTCCAGTACAGTGTTAATACGGAACAATGGCATTGCATCAAGCTCCGGTCACATGCTACGGTCACATGACAGCATGTGACCGGAGCTTGCCACAGTGCCATTGTACTGTATTACACTGTACTGGAGTGTGACGGAATGCCACGGCGAAATGCCGAATGTGTGAAACGGCCCTAATGAGCCAGCAGAGTTACTCCAGACTCTGTATGGCCTCTCTTCAGCGGTGTCCGTCTTTTCAAAGGTGAACAAAACTGTTGATGACCGAACTTTTGTCCATGCCTAAAAAGACACTTAAAAAGATGGACACTGCTGCACCACATGCCAGATGGGAGTTCAAAGTGACTCTCTTTGCCTCATTACAATAAATTTGGGAATTTTGTCTGAATCACTTAAACCCCGGTGTAAGCGCTCATCATAGAACGCAGGATAAATATACTGCGATCTTTGGAAGGCAGCATGAACAAATCAACAGCAGTTGAAGAATTGGCTTTATTTATTTTTTATGACAGTCACCGGGCGGTATAAGTGATGAGGCGCCTTTATTTGTCTGATCAGTACAATTATAGCAATAACAGATTTATATAGTTCTTATTAGGTTTGGCGACTATCACACTAAAAACGCTTTTTACAAAATAAAGGTATTGTGCATCACAGAAATTTAAAGGCTATAGTTGTTTTTTTTCTTTCTCCCGACAGCCATGTGAGGGCATTTTTTGTGGGATGAGTTGAAGTTTTTGTCTGTACCATTTTGGGCCACAGAATATATTTTAATCACTTTCTATTCACCTTTCCGTGAGGCACAATCAAGAAGAAACAGCAATTCAGGAATTGTTTTTTGTTTGTTTTTTTTGTTTTTTTTTTGTTTTTTTACTACAACTTTCACCATGTGATAAGTGATGACAGCTTTATTCTTTGCGTCAGTGCGATTACAGCAATACCACATTTATATAGTGTTCTTTTATTTTTTTTTTACAGCAGTATATCTCAACTGAACCCTCTTTCCTGGTACATCTATAACCCTGAGTGCTGTAACTTTTGCTATGTCACCTTTACATTAAGCTTGATACTCACTGATGTTTGACAATTTTCCACTTTGAAAATGTTATCTGATGGTGGAAGGTGTCACTGTGCAGTCTTTAGTCAGGCTGGTTGTAAAATTTTCTGTTCCCTTTGATTCACTAATTATTCCCTGGTGTGATTACCTTTTGTTAATTTCACTTAACAAGCTGAGCACCCATAATCCCCCTTACCTACTCCTCTAGTCTGCTCTATATATCTGGGGCTCTCTTAAAGGGTGACCACGCGTGTGGGATGCCTGCATGCATGTGCTATCCTTTGCAAAGTGCCATCATTGCTAAGTGCTGGGTAGTTATTTCAATGGCAGTTAGTCAGGGCAGGAGGCAGGTAAACTACTCTTTGACACCTTCTGTTTCCACCATGACTATTATTTCTATATCTATCATTCTATGTGCTTTTACTGTCCACTTTCACCGCCCTGTCCCCCTTCCATCAACACTCATCCACATCAGTCCCTCTCTCCTCCCCTCTCCTATGTACAGCTTCCAGGCTCTTTTCACCTATCTGAATCATCTCAATCCATCATACTCCGGGAGGCACGGTGGCTCAGTGGTTAGCACTGCAGTCTTGCAGCGCTGAGGTCCTGGGTTCGAATCCCACCAAGGACACCATCTGCAAGGAGTTTGTATGTTCTCCCCGTGTTTGCGTGGGTTTCCTCCGGGTACTCCGGTTTCCTCCCACGCTCCAAAAACATACAGACAGGGAATTTAGATTGTGAGCCCCAATGGGGACAGTGTTCCTGATGTATGTAAAGCGCTGCGGAATATGTTAGCGCTATATAAAAATAAAGATTTATTTATTTATTTATTTTTATTTTATTTATACTCCAGGGTCTGGCAGAAAAAGACATGCCACAAGTCCAAAAACAATCTGATCTTTCTCCTTCTACTCCTACTTCTTTCAGGTGATATCTATCCGAATCCCGGTCCACCCCATGCTAACTTTACCCCCTTCCCCACCTCCCATAGAAACCCTGATAATCTTATTAACATTACTTGTACACCCTCACTTCCCTCTTTTTATTGTGCTCTGTGGAATCCACGGTCCGTATGTAACAAGCTTCCTTACATCCACAACTACTTTCTCAACTCTCTTAACCTGCTAGCCCTCACTGAAACCTGCATTCAGGATTCTGACACTACTTCCCCTGCTGCCATCTCTCACGGCGGTCTACACTTTTCCCATTCACCAAGACCTGGAAACAGACATGGTGGTGGAGTTGGGTTACTCCTGTCCCCACAATGCACCTTCCAGGTCATCCCCTCAGCTCCATCACTCTCATTCCCATCCTTTGAGGTCCACACCATTAGACTTTTCCATCTCCTCTCCCTCAGAGTAGCTGTCATATACCGTCCACCAGGCTCACCCACCCAGTTCCTTGACCACTTTTCAGCCTGGCTACCACACTTCATGTCCTCTGAATTACCAACAATTATCCTAAGAGACTTTAACATCCCCATGAACAGCCCCTCCTCCCCATCTGCATCCCAGCTTCTATCTCTCACCACCTCCCTTGGCCTCTCACAGCTCTCATCCTCTGAGACACATGAAGATGGTAACACCCTTGACCTGGTCTTTATCCGCTTCTGCTCAATCTCTCACTTTGACAACTCACCTCTTCCCCTCTCTGACCACAACATCCTCTCCTTCAAGCTCACAAACCCTCGCCCACCCCAGCACACTCCCACCTATCACACATTGAGAAACCTACAGGCCATTGACTCTCAGACACTTACAGACTCTCTACACTCATCACTGTCCCCTATCTCCTCACTTTCCTTACCTGATTTGGCTGTAAAGCACTACAATGAAACACTCACAAGTACCCTAGACCAAGTAGCGCCCCTCACCTTCAGAAAGGCCAAACACAGAGTAAAACAGCCCTGGCTCACATCCCAAACTCAATTTCTCCAGCGATGCTCCAGGAGTGCCGAACGCTTAGGGTATGTGCGCACATGTGCGCTCTGCACCGCACCGAAAATGTGCGCTTCAGAGCGCAGCTGAAAAGCTGCGTTCTGAAGCGCATGGTGCCGGCAGATTCATGCGCTCTGCATGCTGCCTCTCCCTATAGACAGCATGCAGAACGCACGAAAGAAGTGACATGTCACTTCTTAGAATGCAGCGATTCGGCAAGCAGCCGAATCGCTGCATTCTAACATGCCACGTGCGCACGGCTCCTGCACAATCGCCATAGATTGTGCAGGGGACGCAGGACGCATGCAGTTACGCTGCGGTGCAGAACGCAGCGTAACTGCATGTAATACGCACACGTGCACACATACCCTTATGGAGGAAATCCCGCACACCAGAAAACTTCATCCACTACAAGTTCATGTTAAGGACCTACAACTCTTCCCTTCACCTCGCCAAACTGACCTACTTCACCACCCTTATTTCCTCACTATCCAACAATCCAAAAAAGCTCTTTAATACCTTTCACTCCCTCCTCAGTCCCAAAATACAGGCCCCCATTACAGACCTTCATGCTGATGACCTGGCCTCGTATTTCACAGAGAAAATAGAAAACATCCGCCGAGAGATTAGCTCCCAGCCACCAAGCGTTGTGAATCCCATCCCTCCCCATATCCCACCCAGCTCATTTTCCACATTTGACGCAGTCACAGAGGAGGAAGTCTCCAGGCTCCTATCCTCTTCTCGTCCTACCACTTGCTCTACTGATCCCTTCCCCTCACCTCTACTCCAGTCACTCTCTCCGGTTATCACCACTCACCTAACTAAAATCTTCAATCTCTCTCTCTCTCCTGGTATCTTCCCTTCCTCCCTCAAACACTCTATCATTACTCCATTATTAAAAAGACCCTACCTTGATCCGTCCTTCACAAGCAACTACAGACCAGTCTCCAATCTCCCCTTCATCAACAAACTCTTGGAGCGCCTAGTCTACTCTCGCCTTACCCGCTACCTTTCCACCCACTCTCTTCTAGATCCTTTACAGTCTGGCTTCTGCCCTTTACACTCAACATAAACTGCCCTTGTCAAAGTGACCAATGACCTGTTGACAGCAAAACATAATGGTGACCACTCTCTGCTTATCCTTCTTGACCTCTCCGCCGCTTTCGACACTGTTGACCACCATCTCTTTCTCTCTATGCTCCATTCTATCGGCCTAAAGGACACTGTTCTTTCCTGGTTCTCTTCCTATCTTTCTGGCCGCTCATTCAGTGTATCATTTGCTGGCTCCACATCTTCTCCTCTTCCTCTCACTGTTGGGGTCCCTCAAGGTTCAGTCCTTGGCACTCTTCTTCTCTCCCTGTACACTGCCCCAATTGGAATGACCATCAGCAGATTTGGCTTTCAGTACGATCTTTATGCTGATGACACACAGCTATACACCTCATCCCCTGAGCTAACCGCCGGTGTACTACAGAACACAAGTGACTGCCTGACTGCAGTTTGCAACATCATGTCTGCTCTCTATCTGAAACTTAACCTTTCCAAAACTGAACTTTTTCTTTTCCCTCCATCTGCTAACCTCCCTAAACCTGACATCTCCCTCTCTGTGTGTGGCACAACGATAAGTCCTAGGCCGCAGGCCCGCTGTCTGGGTGTTATTCTTGACACTGATCTCTCCTTCACCCCCCACATACAATCTCTTGCCCGCTCCTGCCGCTTGCATCTCAAGAACATCTCTAGAATCCGCTCCTTTCTCACAATGGAAACGACAAAACCCCTCACCGTGGCCCTGATCCACTCTCGCTTTGACTACTGTAACTCTCTATTAATTGGTCTCCCCCTAACTAGACTCTCTCCTCTACAGTCCATCTTTAATGCAGCAGCCAGGGTCACCTATATGGCTAACCGCTACTCGGATGCCTCTAATCTGTGCCAGTCATTGCACTGGCTGCTCATATATCACAGGATCCAATTCAAACTGCTTGTTCTCATCCACAAAGCTCTCCACAGTGCGGCACCCCACTACATCTCCACCCTCCTCCCTGTCTATCACCCCACCCATTCTCTACGCTCTGCAAATGACTTTCAACTAACATCCACACTAATTCGAACCTCCCACTCACGGATTCAAGACTTCTCTCGAGCTGCACCAACCCTCTGGAACTCTCTACCCCAAGAAGTTAGGACAAATCACAACTTACTCAGCTTCAGACGCACCCTAAAAACGCATCTTTTTAGGACGGCCTATCACACTCCCTAACCAAACTAAATTCACATAGTCCCTCTACAACTTCTCACAACATAACTCCACGTCAAACTCCATGGCACCCAAATGCATCTCAAGGCTCTGGCCCACTGGTCCAGGAAACCATTATCTATCCCCCATTTCCGTGAGATGGCTGGATTGCCATTGTAAATAAGCACTTGTACCTTGCCCCCCCCCCCCCCCCCCCTCCATCTCATTGTAGATTGTAAGCTCTCACGAGCAGGGTTGTCTTTTTTTCCCTCTAAGGCTAAGACTCCACTTTGCTTTTTACCTGCTTTTTACCTGCTTTTTCAACTGCAGCGTTTAATGCCAAAATGGATGTGTTCTGCTTTTCAAGCATAGTCTATGGGAATTTGGGTTTCTAAACCCCACTATGCAGTTCAAACTGCAGCCTTTTTGTGGCAGAAATTTGGGCAAAAACTCTGCTTTGCAGTTCTAAACGCAAATGGCAAAAACAATTGACATGTCAATTGATTTCCCATTTGAGTTTTGCACTGCAAAGCAGAGTTTTTGCCCAAATTTCTGCCACAAAAAGGCTGCAGTTTGAACTGCATAGTGGGGTTTAGAAACCCAAATTCCCATAGACTTTGCTTGAAAAGCAGAACACATCTATTTTGCCATTAAACGCTGCAGTTGAAAAAGCAGGTAAAAAGCAGGTAAAAAGCAAAGTGGGGTCTTAGCCTAAATATTGTATCTTCCATAACTGTTAAGGCCCTGTCACACACAGTGATAAATCTGTGGCAGATCTGTGGTTGCAGTGAAATTGTGGACAATCAGTGCCAGGTTTGTGGCTGTGTACAAATGGAACAATATGTCCATGATTTCACTGCAACCACAGATCTGCCAAAGATTTATCTCTGTGTGTGACGGGGCCTTTACTTGCTTGTATATGATCCTCCTGAATTGTAAAGCGCTGCGGAATATGTTGGCGCTATATAAATAAAGATTATTATTAACCCCACAGCGACGGCTTAACGTCTCAAGACGTCGGAAAAACAGGGTACTTATTCTGTTCCGACGTCTTGAGACGTCAGGCCGGAAAAAGCTTGTAGCGCCCCCCAGTGACGAAAAATTTCGGGGGTTTCAGCTACCGGGGGTAGCTGAGACCCCCAAGATTATGAATCTGGGTGTTTTTTTTGGACCCCGATAATGTGATCGCCGGTATACACCGTATACCGACGTACACATAAAAATAAAAAAAAAGAATGGCAAATAATACTGATTTCTTTCTCATCTGACATGATCAAACATGTCAGATGATAAAGAAATATAATCCTCTAGTGTCCCCAAAGCCCCCGGTACCGGAGAAATCAACCCCCACCACCCCCACCCCCCACCGGACATCCAAAATGGCGCCGACACGCGCCGAAAATGATGAAACATTTCAGATCGGAGGGAAATGTCCTCCCCCTGACCCCTCCTCTGGTACACCGGAGCTCCCTGGACCCCGGAGCACCCTCCGGTTCTCCAGAGCGCTCCCCCTTCCCTCCTCCGGAGCATGCAAGATGGCGGCGCGCAGGGCACAGTAGCGCGCGGCCGCATTCATCCTGCTCTTTCTGCCGCATGTGACACGTCACATGCGACAGAAAAGTTGTCCCCAGGTCCCGCCAGGTCTCCCGCCGTCACCCCCCCTCAGCCCCCGGTCTTCCGTTACCTGGCTGCTGCTCCGTCCCCGCGATCACTCCGCCTCCTCTGGAAAGTTGGCGGCGCATGTGCAGACAGCGGCTGTCAGCTGGATCCTTGCAAGCAGGGACGCTAACCGCGCTGCTTGCACATGCTGCTGTACTGTGGACCGGGGGAGAGTGAGTGCAGTGATCTGCAGCCACACTCCTCACATGGAGAGCCTGCTGTTCTAGAAAATGGGGGGTACGTTCTGTGAGCGTGCCCCTCATATTCTGGAATAAGGTTACTGCAGGTCACTCTGTCCCAGGTTGGACCGGGGCAGTGTGAGTGCAGTACTCTCAGATTACTGCACCCACACTGCTCATGGAGAGCTTGCTCTTCCAGAAAATGGGGGATACGTTCCCTGAATGTGCCCCACATATTCTAGAAGGTCCAGAGTCGTCGAGGGACCTCCAAAATGGATTACATCGACCGGAATTTGTTTATTTTCAATATATTGGTGAAAGAGGAAATGTTTCGGGGAGTGTTTTTTCAAATACATTTTTTTTTTCTTTATTTTTTTCTATTACTGACTGGGTTAGTGATGTCGGGTATCTGTTTAGATGCCGTGACATCACTAACCCCAGGGCTTGATGCCAGGTGACATTACAGCTGGTATCAACCCCGTATATTACCCCGTTTGCCACCGCACCAGGGCGCGGGATGAGCTGGAGCGAAGCGCCAGGATTGGCGCATCTAATGGATGCGCCACTTCTGGGGCGGCTGCGGCCTGCTATTTTTAGGCTGGGAAGAGTCCAATAACCATGGCTCTTCCCACCCTGAGAATACCAGACCCCAGCTGTCCGCTTCACCTTGGCTGGTGATCTAATTTGGGGGGGGACCCCACGTTTGTTTGTTTGTTTGTTTTTTTTTAAAAAAACGCCTGGGGAGCCCTCCAAATTGATCACCAGCCAAGGTGAAGCTGTCAGCTGTGGTTTGCAGGCTACAGCTGTCTGCTTTACCCTAGCTGGCTATCAAAAATGGGGGGACCCCACATCGTTTATTTTAATTATTAATTTTTTGGGGGGGCTAAACACAAGGCTAGGCACCCTTTAGTGCCACATGAAAGGCACTAAAGGGCGCCAGCTTAGAATATGCAGGGGAATGGGACGTTATATTTGTTTGACATCTATCCATTCATCCATTGTAGCATTTTAGGCTGTGCGCCCACAATCGGGATTTGCAGCGTTTTGGGCGCAGAGTGTTTTCCCTGCATCCATAGCGCTGCATTGTGCAGTAGAAGCACAGTGGAAGGATTTTTAGAAATCCCATGCCCACTGTGCTTCTTTTCTCTGCAGCATAAACCGACCTGTGGCGCAGCTTCCCGAGCCTCAGCATGTCAGTTTATGCTGCGGAGACAAGAGTGTTCTCTGCAGGTAGCATAGAGCTAAAGTCCACAGCAGCCTGAACCCAAATCGTGGGCATGGGCAGCTGCGTTCTCCCGTGGACAACACTCATATCTCTGCAGGAAGGCTGACACTGTGTACTAGACGCTGTGTCGCTGGATCATGGCCACAGCCTAAAAGTGAGAAATTTGTTGCTACAGCAGCATTTTTGTGAAGTACCTGTGGATTCAAAATGCTTGCTATACTCCTGAATAAAATCCAGTTTCCAAAATGGGGTCACTTGTGGGGGGTTTCTGCTGTATAGGTACCCAAGGGGCCCTGCTAATGTGACATGGTGCCCGCAATTTATTTAAACTTTTCCAGAATTCAAATGGTGCTCCTTCCATTCCAAGCCCTCCCATTTATCCAAACAGAGGTTTTTGGCCACATGTGGGGTATCCCTGTGCTCATAAGACATTGGATAACAACCTCTTGGGTCCACGGTTTGTTGTTGCCTCTTGAAAAAGTAAGAAATTTGATGCTAAAGTAACATTTTTGTGAAAAAAATGAAAATTTTCAATATGGCAACCTAAGCTTATCAAATTCTGTGAAGTACTTTTGGATTCAAACTGCTCAATATACACCTAGATTAAAGCCTTGAAGTGTCTTGTTTCCAGAATGGGGTCACTTGTTGGGGACCTCCACTGTTTAGGCACCTTAGGGGCTTTCCAAATGCAACATAGCGTCCGCTAATGATTCCAGCCAATTGTGCAGTCAAATGGCGCTCCTTCCCTTCCGAGCCCTGCTGTGCACCCAAACAGTTGATTTCCACCACACATAAGGTATCAGCATACTCAGGAGAAATTGCACAATAAATCTTATGCTGAATTTTTTCCTTTTACACTTGTAAAAAAAAAAAAGCTACCTGGTTGAAGTAACAAGTTTGTGGTAAAAATGTATTTTTTTATTTTCACAGCTCAACATTATAAACTTCTGTGAAGCACCTGAAGGTTCAGGGTACTCACCAAACATCTAGATAAATTCCTTCAGGGGTCTATTTTCCAAAATGGGGCCACTTGTGGGGGACCTCCACTGTTTAGGCACCTCAGGGGCTCTCCTAAGGCAACATAGCGTCCGCTAATGATTCCAGCCAATTGTGCAGTCAAATGGCGCTCCTTCCCTTCCGAGCCCTGCTGTGCACCCAAACAGTTGATTTCCACCACACATAAGGTATCAGCATACTCAGGAGAAATTGCACAATAAATCTTATGCTGAATTTTTTCCTTTTACACTTGTAAAAAAAAAAAGCTACCTGGTTGAAGTAACAATTTTGTGGTAAAAATGTATTTTTTTATTTTCACAGCTCAACATTATAAACTTCTGTGAAGCACCTGAAGGTTTAGGGTACTCACCAAACATCTAGATAAATTCCTTGAGGGGCCTAGTTTCCAAAATAGGGTCACTTGTGCGGGGTTTCTGCTGTTTAGGTACCTTAGGGGACCTCCAAATGCGACATGGTGCCCGCAATCTTTTTCAGCCAAATTTCCTTTCCAAAATTCAAATATTGTTCCTTCCGTTCCAAGCCCTCCCATTTGTCCAAACAAAGGTTTCAGACCACATGTGAGGTATCACCGCGCTCATAAAAAAGTGGGTAACAAACCTTGAGGTCAAATTTTTGGAATTACCACTTGAAAAAGTGAGAAAATTGATGCTAAAGCAACATTTTTGAGAAAATTATTAAAATTTTCAATATGACAACATAACGTTAACAAAATCTGTGAAGTACCGGTGGATCCAAAATGCTCACTATACCCCTAGATAGAAGCCTTGAGGGGTCTAGTTTCCAAAATGGCGTCACTTGTGAGGGTTTTTTTCGGTTTAGGTACCTTAGCGGACCTGTAAATGCAATATGGTGCCCGCAATCTATTTCAGCCAAATTTGCTTTCCAAAATTCAAATATTGCTCCTTCTGTTCCGAGCCCTCCCATTTGTCCAAACAGAGGTTTCTAACCACATGTGGGGTATCAGTGCGTTCATAACAAAGTGGGGAAAAGTTTTGTGGTCCATTTTGTTCGTTATTTCTTCTAAAAGTGAATAAATTTGGGTTAGAGCAACATTTTTAGGTAAAATTTAATTTTTGCTTTTTTTTAATTCCACATTGCTTTTGTTCATGTGAAGCACCTGAAGGGTTAATAAACTTCTTGAATGTGGTTTTGAGTACTTTGGGGGGTGCAGTTTTTAGAATGGGGTCACTTTTAGGTATTTTCTGTCATCTAGGCCTACCGAAGTCACTTCAAATATGATGTGGTCCCTAAAAAAATGGTTTTGTAAATTTTGATGTAAAAATGAGAAATCGCTGATAAACTTTGAACTCTTCTAACTTCCTAATAAAAAAAAAATGTGTTTCCAAAATTGTGCTTATGTAAAGTAGACATGTGGGAAATGTTATTTATTAACTATTTTGTTTCACAGAAATCTTTAACGGTATAAAAATTCAAAAGTTGAAAATAAAATTTTTGCCAAAATTCAATTTTTTCATAAATAAACGCAAAAAATATTGTCCTAAATTTGGTACTAACATGAAGTCCAATATGTGACGAAAAAACAATCTCAGAATCACCGGGATCCGTTGAAGCGTGCCAGAGTTATAACCTCATGAAGTGACACTGGTCAGAATTGCAAAATTTGGTCTGGTCATTAAAGGGAACCTGTCATCAGAAATTTGGCTTTCAACCTAAAAGTTCCCCCCTCTGCAGCTCGTGGGCTGCATTCTAGCAATGTTCCTGTACTTTTTGTTCCCCCTTTTAAACCAAAATAAATACTTTATAAACTTGTACCTTTCGGTTTGAAAATCTTGTAAATCGTCCATGGGGGCGGGCCGTGTAGCATCCGTTGCTGTCCCTTACGCCGTCCCCCATGTTCCAAATCATCCCTCATAACGCCGCCCACTGCGCCCGAGGTCCCGTGCACGCCGGGACACCTAGTGACGTGGTCGCAGGCATGAGAGTATGGGCGGCGCTGTGATTGCATCGCAAGTGACCGCCCATACTCTCGTGCCCGCCCTTTCCCCACTGCCTCCAGCGTTCTGCGCCGGCCCGACGTCACCTCCTTCCCATCGTATCCCTGCAGCAGGAAATAGATGGGAGGAGCGGAGCAGGCCAACACAGGAGAAGCGGAGAGGATCTGAGCGACGTACAGAGGGGAGAGCTCGCCCACGAGAGTATGGGCGTGCACTTGCGATGCAATCACAGCGCCGCCCATACTCTCGTGCCTGCGACCACGTCACTAGGTGTCCCGGCGTGCACGGGACCTCGGGCGCAGTGGGCGGCGTTATGAGGGATGATTTGGAGCATGGGGGACGGCGTAAGATACAGCAACGGACGCCACACGGCCCGCCCCCATGGACAATTTACAAGATTTTCAAACCGAAAGGTACAGTTTTATAAAGTATTTATTTTGGTTTAAAAGGGGGCACAAAAAGTATAAGAACCTTACTAGAATGCAGCCCACGAGCTGCAGAGGGGGAAACTTTTAGGTTGAAAGCCAAATTTCTGATGACAGGTTCCCTTTAAGGTGAAAATTAGCTCCGTCACTAAGGGGTTAAATAAAGATTATTATTATTATTATTTTTTTACAGTGTTTAAGGAAAGGGTTAATTAGTGTTTGGTTTTATAGATCAGGTTGTTACAGACATGACATTATGTGTACTTTTTTTTCCCTTTCTTTCACAAATATAACTATTTTTTATTTCATTGTTTTGTTCATTATTTTATTTAAAAAATATATATATTTACTATAAATAATTAACTTTACTTAGTCCCTTTATGCGACTTTACCTTTCACTGTTCTGATCGTAGCTGCACTTCATTTTAATGATCGATCATTGCAGTACAGTGCAGCTGACAGAGCTGCACTGTGAAAAGCTTCAGTGAACATGCTGCAGGCATGAACCCTGAATCTTCCCGTAGTCTAGTGACCCAGCAGTCGTCATAACAACCTTGAGTAACCATGGCAACGATCAAGCCCTTGCAATTACATTGCGGAGGCAAGGATCGTAGGGAAGAGGGATCGTGATCCCAATCCCCAAAGTCAGACCTGGGCAAGGGGCAGCCTGCGGGCCAGATGCGGCCTGCCTACTGTCTGTGACCAGCCCGCCCGTCTTGCTGAGAGTTGGAGGCGTGGCCTGATCTATGCCTCAGCCTCGCTCTCACTGCCGGGAGCTATGCATCCCGCAGTGCAGTGATATGATAAGCATCAGCCACGCCCCCTCTTGCTGACAGTCATGCCCCCTCTCTGTGGATGCCTTCTACGGCATCTATGCTGCTAGCCATGCCCCCTTTTGATGTCGTCCACGCCCCCTCAGTGCTGGACACACATACTCCTCGGATGCCTTCCTTGTCCCCTCCTCCTGCTCTGTCGATGCTGGCCACGCCCCCTTCTACCCAGGGATCCTCACATGTGACCGGCTCATCTACACACAGCGGCCACTTCAAAAATGTCTGTTCTACAAACTGAGGTAAGTGCACTAGTAGCAGCAGGGAGAGGGCAGATTGCCTGCAGGAGGAGAGAGCAGGGGAGCAACACTTGTGTCTTCTCAGGTCCCCCTGTGCCTGCAATAGAAGAAGCAGACACACAGGGGACTCAGAGAAAGCAGCCAGAGGAGCCCTCAGGCTCTGCTGCTGCTGTGCTGCCTGCCTGTGCCCTCAGCGTCCCCAGGGCCAGTGTGCATGCCCCACTAGCCACCACTGTCTGTATGCATGCCCCACTAACCACCACTGTCAGTATGCATGCCCCACTGGCCACCACTGTCAGTATGCATCCCCTACTGGCCACCAGTATGCATGCCCCACTAACCACCACTGTTAGTATGCATGCCCCACTAGCCACCACTGTCTGTATGCATGCCCCACTAACCACCACTGTCAGTATGCATGCCCCACTGGCCACCACTGTCAGTATGTCTGCCCCACTGGCCACCACTGTCAGTATGCATCCCCTACTGGCCACCAGTATGCATGCCCCACTAACCACCACTGTCAGTGTGCACACGCCACTAACTACCACTGTTAGTATGCATGCCCCACTAACCACCACTGTCAGTATGCATGCCCCACTAGCTACCACTGTCAGTGTGCATGCCCCACTAACCACCACTGTCAGTGTGCATGCCCCACTAACCACCACTGTCAGTGTGCATGCCCCACTAACCACCACTGTCTGTATGCATGCCCCACTAACCACCACTGTCAGTATGCATGCCCCACTGGCCACCACTGTCAGTATGTCTGCCCCACTGGCCACCACTGTCAGTATGCATCCCCTACTGGCCACCAGTATGCATGCTCCACTAACCACCACTGTCAGTGTGCACACGCCACTAACTACCACTGTTAGTATGCATGCCCCACTAACCACCACTGTCAGTATGCATGCCCCACTAGCTACCACTGTCAGTGTGCATGCCCCACTAACCACCACTGTCAGTGTGCATGCCCCACTAACCACCACTGTCAGTGTGCATGCCCCACTAACCACCACTGTCAGTGTGCATGCCCCACTAGCCACCACTGTCAGTATGTCTGCCCCACTGGCCACCACTGTCAGTATGTCTGCCCCACTGGCCACCACTGTCAGTATGTCTGCCCCACTGGCCACCACTGTCAGTATGCATCCCCTACTGGCCACCATTGTCAGTATGCATGCCCCACTAGCCACTACTGTCAGTATGCATGCCCCACTGGCCAGCACTGTCAGTATGTATGCCCCACTAGCCACCAGGGCCAGTATTTATGCTCCACTGGCCACCACTGTCAGTATGTATACTCCACTAAACACAACTGTCAGTATGCATGCCCCGCTGGCCACCACTGTCAGTATGTATGTTCCACTGGCCACCACTGTCAGTATGTATGCTCCACTGGCCACCACTGTCAGTATGTATGCCCCACTGGCCACCACTGTCAGTATGTATGCTCCACTGGCCACCCACTGTCCAGTATGTATGCCCCACTGGCCACTACTGCCAGTGTGTATTCTCCACTGGCCACCATGGCCAGTTTGTATGTTCCACAGGCCACCATGGCCAGTTTGTATGCTCCACAGGCCACCAGGGCCAGTATTTATGCTCCACTGGCCACCACTGTCAGTATGTTTGCTCCTCTGGCCACCACTGTCAGTATGCATGCTCCACTGGCCACCACTGTCAGTATGCATACTCCACTGGCCACCACTGTCAGTATGTATACTCCACTAGCCACAACTGTCAGTATGGCATGCCCCGCTGGCCACCACTGTCTGTATGTTCCACTGGCCACCACTGTCAGTATGTATGCTCCACTGGCCACCAGTGTCAGTATGTATGCCGCACTGGCCACCACTGTCAGTATGTATTCATGCTCCACTGGCCACCACTGTCAGTTTGTATGCCCCACTGGCCACCACTGTCAGTATGTATGCCCCACTGGCCACCACTGTCAGTATGCATGCCCCACTGGCCACCACTGTCAGTATGTCTGCCCCACTGGGCCACCACTGTCAGTATGCATCCCCTACTGGCCACCAGTATGCATGCCCCACTAACCACCACTGTCAGTATGCATGCCCCACTAACCACCACTGTTAGTATGCATGCCCCACTAACCACCACTGTCAGTATGCATGCCCCACTAGCTACCACTGTCAGTATGCATGCCCCACTAGCCACCACTGTCAGTGTGCATGCCCCACTAACCACCACTGTCAGTGTGCATGCCCCACTAACCACCACTAACTACCACTGTTAGTATGCATGCCCCACTAACCACCACTGTCAGTATGCATGCCCCACTAGCTACCACTGTCAGTATGCATGCCCCACTAGCCACCACTGTCAGTGTGCATGCCCCACTAACCACCACTGTCAGTGTGCATGCACCACTAACCACCACTGTCAGTGTGCATGCCCCCACTAGCCACCACTGTCAGTGTCCATGCCCCACTAGCCACCACTGTCAGTGTGCATGCCCCACTAGCCACCACTGTCAGTGTGCATGCCCCTCTAGCCACCACTGTCAGTATGTCTGCCCCACTGGCCACCACTGTCAGTATGTCTGTCCCACTGGCCACCACTGTCAGTATGCATCCCCTACTGGCCACCATTGTCAGTATGCATGCCCCACTAGCCACTACTGTCAGTATGCATGCCCCACTGGCCACCACTGTCAGTATGCATGCCCCACTAACCACCACTGTCAGTATGCATGCCCCACTAACCACCACTGTCAGTATGCATGCCCCACTAGCCACTACTGTCATTATGCATGCCCCACTGTCCACCACTGTCAGTATGCATGCCCCACTAACCACCACTGTCAGTATGCATGCCCCACTAACCACCACTGTCAGTATGCATGCCCCACTAGCCACCACTGTCAGTGTGCATGCCCCACTAACCACCACTGTCAGTATGCATGCCCCACTAACCACCACTGTCAGTATGTATGCTCCACTAGCCACCACTGTCAGTATGTATGCTCCACTGGCCACCACTGTCAGTATGTATGCTCCACTGGCCACCACTGTCAGTATGTATGCTCCACTGGCCACCACTCTCAGTATGTATGCTCCACTGGCCACCACTGTCAGTATGTATGCTCCACTGGCCACCACTGTCAGTATGTAAGCCCTACTAGCCACCAGGGCCTGTATGTATACTCCACTGGCCACCACTGTCAGTATGTATGCTCCACTGGCCACCACTGTCGGTATGTATGCCCCACTGACCACCACTGTCAGTATGCATGCCCCACTAGCCACCAGGGCCAGTATGTATGCTCCACTGGCCACCACTGTCAGTATGTATACTCCACTAAACACAACTGTCAGTATGCATGCCCCGCTGGCCACCACTGTCAGTATGTATGTTCCACTGGCCACCACTGTCAGTATGTATGCTCCACTGGCCACCACTGTCAGTATGTATGCCCCACTGGCCACCACTGTCAGTATGTATGCTCCACTGGCCACCACTGTCAGTATGTATGCCCCACTGGCCACCACTGCCAGTATGTATTCTCCACTGGCCACCATGGCCAGTTTGTATGTTCCACAGGCCACCATGGCCAGTTTGTATGCTCCACAGGCCACCAGGGCCAGTATTTATGCTCCACTGGCCACCACTGTCAGTATGTTTGCTCCTCTGGCCACCACTGTCAGTATGTTTGCTCCTCTGGCCACCACTGTCAGTATGCATGCTCCACTGGCCACCACTGTCAGTATGTATACTCCACTAGCCACAACTGTCAGTATGCATGCCCCGCTGGCCACCACTGTCAGTATGTATGTTCCACTGGCCACCACTGTCAGTATGTATGCTCCACTGGCCACCAGTGTCAGTATGTATGCCCCACTGGCCACCACTGTCCGTATGTATTCATGCTCCACTGGCCACCACTGTCAGTATGTATGCCCCACTGGCCACCACTGTCAGTATGTATGCCCCACTGGCCACCATTGTCAGTATGTATGCCCCACTGGCCACCATGGCCAGTATGTATGCCCCACTGGCCACCATGGCCAGTTTGTATGCTCCACAGGCCACCATGGCCTGTTTGTATGCTCCACAGGCCACCAGGGCCAGTATGTATGCTCCACAAGCCACCAGGGCCAGTATGTATGCTTCACAGGCCCCAGTAATGTGTATGCCCCCTACTGACCCCAGTAATGTCTGCCACTTACTGACCCCAGTAATGTGTATGCCCCTCACTGACCCCAGTAATGCCTATGCCCCCCACATTTTCATTGAATCTTATTATTGTTTAACTTACTGTTTGTTTATGAAGGGATAGTATATATACTATATACCAGTGATGGCGAACCTATGGCATGCGTGCCAGACAGGGCACGCAGAGCCCTTTTTGCTGGCACGCCTGCTGTCGCCACACTGAGCCACTTTGAACTGCCGGGTGTGATCGCGCAAGCAGATCAAGGTGGTGTTTAGCAGAGGAGACATTTCTCCTCGCTCTGACACGCCTCCTCTCTTGGGCTGCAGGCCTGTTGCCTAGGAGACGGAGGAGCGTCAGTAGGCGGCGCCGGGGTCTTGTGGCCGCGCGGGAACTGAAGTGACTGAGGACGCAGCAGCGGAGGAGTGGGGCTAGAAGGTGAGTTTTTTTTTTTTATTTTTAAGCTCTGTGCGGCTATGCCAAGGTGTGGGGGGACAGAGCCAGCACGGGGGAAACATGGGAGCACGGGGGACAGAGCCAGCACGGGGCAAACATGGGAGCACGGGGCAAACATGGGAGCACGGGGCAAACATGGGAGCACGGGGCAAACATGGGAGCACGGGGGACAGAGCCAGCATGGGGCAAACATGGGAGCACGGGGGAAACATGGGAGCACGGGGGACAGAGCCAGCACGGGGTGGAGCGCACGGGGAAAACATGGGGAGCTCGGGGGACAGAGCCAGCATGGGGCAAACATGGGGAGCTCGGGGGACAGAGCCAGCACGGGGCAAACATGGGAGCACGGGGGACAGAGCCAGCACGAGGCAAACATGGGAGCACGGGGGACAGAGCCAGCACGGGGCAAACATGGGAGCACGGGGGACAGAGCCAGCACGGGGCAAACATGGGAGCACGGGGGACAGAGCCAGCACGGGGCAAACATGGGAGCACGGGGGACAGAGCAAGCATGGGGCATATACAAACAGAGCATGGGGCAAACATGGGGAGCACGGGGGACAGAGCCAGCACGGGGCAAACATGGGAGCACGGGGAATACAGAGTACGGGGCATACAGAGCACGGGGAAATCATGGAGAACACCGGGCATACAGAGCACGGGGAAAACATGGAGAGCACGGGGCAAACATGGCTGCAAGGATGGGGGAAACGTGCAAAGAGGGAGAGAAACATGCAAAGATGGGGGAAACATGGCTGCAAGGATGGGGGAAACATGCAAGGATGGGGGAAACATGGCTGCAAGGATGGGGGAAACATGGCTGCAAGGATGGGGGAAACATGGCTGCAAGGATGGGGGAAACATGGCTGCAAGGATTGGGGTAAACATGACTGCAAGGATGGGGGTAAACATGACTGCAAGGATGGGGGTAAACATGACTGTAAGGATGGGGTACATTTAGCAGGAAGGTAAACATGCCAGGAAGGGGTACATTTACCAGGATGGGGGGATACATTTACCAGAATGGGGGGAAACATGAAAGGATGGGGGGAAACATGCCAGGATAGGGGGAACATGAACATGCCAGGATGAGGAAAAATGCCAGGATGGGGAACATTTAGCAGGAAGGGTGACATTTATCAGGATGGGGTACATTTACCAGGAAAGGGGACATTTTCCAGGATAAGGGAACATGCCTGGATGAGGTACATTTACCAGGATGGCGTCATTTAACAGCATGGGGGAACATGCCAGGATGGGATACATTTACAATGATGGGGTACATTTACCAGGATGGGGTACATTTACCAGGATGGGGCCATGATGTGGACAAACATACCAGAATGTAGGAAATATATATCAGGATGGGGGACATGTTTACCAGGAAGTGGCCAGGAAGGGGGACAGAACTACACAATGAAATGGGAGGGGAGCAACTCCTACGTCTTTATGGGATTTCAAGATGTTCAGACTTTGAAATGTAGATGTGGATTACAGGGTGACATCTGATTGCATTCTAAGCTAAAATCTCTGTCTAATATGCTGCAATTTTTTCCAGAAAGATCAATCCAACTGCTGTGTCTGGAAAGGGCAGGGGCTCAGCTTCAATGTGTGGTAAGCAGCATGAGCGTGATGCCCCCTGCTGAAGAGAAGACTGCAAAGGTAAGGTTACAATCAACTATTTACATAATAGGATTGGTTGGCACTTCGGAAAAAAAAAACGGGTTTAGGGCTACAGTTTGGGCACTCGGCCTGTAAAAGGTTCGCCATGACTGCTATATACAGTATTGGGTAGAACTGAGCTAATTACATTAGTCCGGCCCTCTAAAACCATCCCAATTTCTCATGCGTCCCCATGGGAAAATAAATTGCCCACCCCTGCCCTAAGTACTGTGATCAATATAGATCGTGGCGTTTAGGGGGTTAAACACCAAGAGACGATGCCAGGGACAGCTCATGTGCTCCTGTGATCGCTGGGATGTACCTATACTTCCTAGGTCGAGAACCAACTCCTTTCTAGGAAGTATAGTTACGTCCAAGGTCATGAAGGGTTAATGTGCTACCATTACAGTATCTGTTACTGATCTCCCCGGTTCCTGATCTCTGTGGCTGTTACTACACTTTATAACTTTGTGTCTTGTTTTGCCCAAGACTGGATGTAGTGATCATGTGAAGTCGGTAACAGCTCCGGAGATTTCTTACATGGGATCTTTCTGATGTTACATCGTCATCTTCTCCCCATTTAGGTCCCTACAATATCGGATCCTCTCAGATCTTCTACATAAGAGCATTTTCCTGACTGATCCATCAAGAATGGATAGAGACAGGGACAAGATGGCGGAGAGGATATTACACCTCACCCTAGAGATCCTCTTCCGGATTACTGGAGAGGTGAGAGATTCTGATGACGTCACATTACATCATTCTTATCTATGGGAATAACAGATGGACAGAACTGGAGAGGTGAGGACTCTGGAAATGTCTGTAGTGAGATTTATTAATGTGTCTCTCCATATCCAGGATTACACAGTAGTGAAGAAGACCTCTAGCGAGCGCTGTCAGGACCCTGTGTCTGAGGGATGGGGAAGACCCCTGAGCCCAATCACAGGGCCTCCACCTCACCCCCTGATACATGAGGACATCAATGACCAGAAGATCCTAGAACTCACCTACAAGATGATTGAGCTGATGACTGGAGAGGTGATACTGTTGGAAATGCTGGGACATTATACAATAACGCTATGAAGGGATCGGGGGATGACGGTATCATTGTATGTGTCAGGTTCCTATGAGGTGTCAGGATGTCACCGTCTATTTCTCCATGGAGGAGTGGGAGTATTTAGAAGGACACAAAGATCTGTACAAGGACGTCATGATGGAGGTTCCTCAGCCCCTCACATCACCAGGTAATAGACAGGACTAAATACACACGGCTTATAATTATCTATATGTAAAGAATGAATTCAGTCCCTGTTTGTGTTTCCTGCAGTTCTATCCAGTGAGAGGTCAACACCAGAAAGATGTCCCCGTCCTCTTCTTCCACAGGACTGTAAACAAGAAAATCTCGATGTTACTCAAGATCATCAGGTAGATGAAGAGAAAGTGATGTGAAATCTCCCCTATACTGTGTACACAGCTGTGAAGGTCTTGTGCTCAGTCTTGGTTAATCCTCCAGTATTATACTATGAATGAACAATTTATTAGAGACCCTTTCACACAGGCATCTGAAACCTATTAGACACATGACCGTGTAGTGCAGCATATAATGTAGTGATCAGTTTTCACCTTGTAAAGGTTGAACTATCTGAATGACTTTGAACAAGGTCCCTAATGATGAGCGAGTGTAATCGTTACTTTTCTCTACTCGCACGAATAGTATGGTATTCGAATTACTCTTTGTATTGCGAGTTTTTGTGTACTCGCCTCGCGATATTCATATGTCCTGCCCAGCAGGTTTGGCGCCTGATTTGCAGCTACTAAACATGATGGGCTTCTTAACCAATTACAGTAATGCCGCAACCATCTTGGTTATGGCATTACTGTGATTGGTTGGCTGTGCAGCATCATAGGGTTTTTAAAAGCCCTTCTGCTGACATTTTGCAAATATTACAACCGGAGCCAGGGTTGCATCTGCATAGGGACAGAGTGAGCAGCTGCTAGGGAGAGTGTTTGGGCCTCTTAATAACACATAAGCTCTTTTCAGGGCTATCTGCAGTATATAGTAGGTCGGTGTAGTGTAGGGAGGGAGATATTTTCGAGCAGGGACAGAGTTTAAAGGAGCCTGTCACTACCTCTATAGTACCAGAATACAATAGCTCTTTTTAGAGCTGAAACCACTGAACAAGCTTACAGTACAGGGGGGGAGAGATTGTGGATTAGGTAGAGAGAGGTTAAACTGTTCTTCCAGTGTCCATACCAGAACAGCTCTTGTCAGAGGCAGAGCTCTTTTTTTTTTTTCCCATCACATAGAGTAGTGTCATTTTGAGCTGTCTCTTGTTTAAAAGCACTAGTCTATTTCCCCCCACTGTTTTTGGGGTCACAGCTTGGCTTGTGCCGTCCACATCAGCCACATAAATACGTTGCTAGTGAGCTTGCCAAATACACAGCAGTACTACTAGCATTTTCTGCTGCCTGACACACTAAACGTAGCGGTCCTGTTTCCCCAATATTTAGGGGGTCACAGCCTGGCTTGTGCTGTCCACATCAGCCACATTAATACGTTGCTAGTGGCCATTGCAAATACAAAGCAGGACTACACCATTTTGTGCTGCCTGATGCATTAAACGCACTGGTTCTTTGTCCCCAATATTTAGGGCGTCACAGCCTGGCTTGTGTCGTCCACATCAGCTACATTAATATGTTGCTAGTAGGCTTGCCAAATACAAAGCAGTACTACTATCATTTTGTGCTGCCTGATACACTAAAGTGCACCGGTCCTATTTCCCAGCTATTTTTGGGGTTACAGCTTGGCTTGTGCCATCCTCATCAGCCACATTAATACTAGCTTTTTGTGCTGCCTGGTACAAAGTACTCACTAGTACTTTTTCCACAATATTTATGGGGTCAAAGTTTGCTTGGCTTGGGCCATCAACATCTGCAAATAGGTCACCAAAACCCAAAATGACAAAAAAGCCAGTTGTTAAGGGACAGGGACATGGGTGTGGTGTTGTCAGTGGTGGGAGACAAGGCACTGAGTCTGTGTCAGGTCAGAAGAATCTTGATGCATCCACTATGTTCCTTGCCAAATTTCACGGTCTGGAACGTAAATGTGTGTGGAAGCCAGATGAGCAAGAGCACAGTCTGTCTTGGATAGCAGACAAGGCCTCTTCGCATTTCTCAAGCAGCAACAAATCTTCCATGACTACACAGTCTACTGGGGATACACAGAAGATTGGCCCATCCAATCCTCAACCTTGTCCTTCTTTCTTCCCCCATCATCAGTCACAGGACACATATGATCCCAAGCTAGTCCACTCTGAGGATCTGGTTTGTACATTGCCCGAGCCAACCAAAGGACTCTCACAGTGCTGCATTGAATAGGGACGTGAGGAGGTGGCATGCGTGGATGGGCAAATATTTGAGGACCTACGGCCAGAAGAAAGACACTTTAAAGAACCTGATTTACTGTCTCCAGAGGTGGAGGCTGATGATGATGATGAGACACAATTGCCATCAGGTCAGCCTACAATCTCAACTGGTAAGGAGGATCAGATGGAAGAGGAGGTGGTCGGTGATGAGTCCACTGATCCAACCTGGACCATTGACATGCATAGCCAGCACAGCAACACAGAGGAAGATGGATAGGTAGCACCAACACAGGCACCAAGGGGTAGTGGTTTGCCCACATTAAGAACTGGTTCAACTGTTCCGAAGAGCACCCCCACTGTGGCCCAAGTTAGGGCAAGGAGGCATTCAGCCGCTGTCTGTAAGTTTTAGTTTTTTTTCTGAAAGTCCTTAAGAGAAAAAAAATAGTAATTTGTAACATCTGCCATACGAAGTTGAGCAGAGGCCAGGGCAAAAGCAACCTGAGCACTACCAATATGCGGAACTACATGGCAGCCAAGCACCCAAGTAGGTAGACAGAACACCAGGATACCAAATTTGTGTCTGCGGGTCAAACCACTGCCATGTTGCCTGTGCTACGTCCTTCACAATCTGCTGTTCAAAAAGAAGGCGCTAATACATCCTGCCCACAGGCTGCGATTGCACAGACACAGCAAACATCAACCACATCCACTTCCTTGTCCCAGCGAAGTGTCCAGCTGTCTGTGCCTAAGAGCTTGGAATGAAAGCGTAAATACCCAGCCACGCACCCACAGGCACAAAACCTAAACTCGCACATTGTTAAATTGCTAGTCGTAGATATGTTGCCGTTTAGGCTTGTGGGAACACAGTGTTTCCATGATCTCTTGGCTGTGGCTGCCCCACGATGTTCCCAGCCGCCACTATTTTGCCCATTGTGCCATCCCTGCGTTACACAAACACGTGTTAAACAATCTCAACCATGCTCTGATCAACACCGTAACCGGGAAGGTCCTCCTTACCACAGACATGTGGACAAGTTGTTGTGGACAAGGACGATACATATCTGTTAGGGCACACTGGGTCAACCTGTGGAGGCTGGAACAAAGTTGCAAACTGGAACATCACACATCCTACCCACGCCAAGAATAGTGGGCCCAACTACCATCAGGGTTTCAGCCCCATTATATGCCACTTCCTGTCTTTGTTCCTCCTCCTCCTGCTCCTCATCCTCTGCTGAATTTCCTTCCCATCGCTGCCAAGCTGGGAGCTGTGCAGCAGCGCATTGGCAAAGCGGCAACGCACACTGCTGAAGCTGATCTATTTAGGTCAGAAACCACACACTGCAGCAGAGCTGAGGGAAGATATAAAAGAACAGATGAATCAGTGGCTCTCCCCACTGCATCTCAGACCCGGTCTGGTCGTCTGTGATAATGGGTTAACCTGATGGCAGCTTTAAAGGTCGGCAAGCTGGTATATGTGCCATTCATGGCTCACGTGCTGAATCTAGTTGTTCAGAAATATCTCAAAACATACACTGACTTGCCGTACCTACTTGAGAAGGTGCACCGTATTGGCGACCATTTCCGCCATTCCTTTACCGCTTTTCCTGGTCTTACAGCGCTGCAAAAGCACTTGAATATGCCAAGTCACTGACTCATGTGTGACCTGCTGAAGCGGTGTAATTCTACATATCATATGTTGACGAGGATTGGTGAGTAGCAGAAGGCAGTAGCTGAATACCAGCTTCAACATGCCCGTCAGACTGAGAGTCAGCCACCACACATAACTGAGTGGGTGTGGATCGCTGACATTTGTGAGGTTCTTGAGAACTTTGAATACTGCACCAAACGTGTGAACGGTGATCAGGCTATTATCAGCTTAACCATCCCGCAACTGTGTCTGTTGAAACAATCACTGCATAATCTCAAAGAGGAAGCTTTGAGTGCCCAGCATGGGGCTATGGAGCCAGATTTCCCAATGGGTGATGCTACCCAGCCCAGCCAATATTCTGAGGCAACATTGGGTGATGATGAGGAGGATGAAGACTTGTTTTTCTGTACTACCGAGGGGACTCTCAACCCCAGCTTCATTTCTGTCCAGCATGAATGGGCTAAAGAGGAGGAGGCAAGTTAGCATGAGGAGTGGATGGGTATTGTTCCTCCTGGTGGGGACACAGAACCTTTGCCTGTTTGCAGCTTGGCCCACATGGCACAGTTCATGTGTAAATGTCTGTGGCAAGACCCTTGCGGGATACACATTTTATCCAACAACCTATACTGGTTGGCCACCTTTCTGGACCCACGGTACAAGGAAAAATTTCCTTGTCTCCTTTTGGAGTCACCAAACTGTTGCACAATGGAAGCCTTCAAAAGGGTCGTTGTAGATCAGTTGCTGAAAACATCACCCTCAGACAACGCTGGCGACAGAGTTACCGGCTCTTTTCAACACCAAGGATTAATGGTGAGAGACACGAACACCAGGTCCAACAGAGGTGAGGGGAAAATGTGCGCAAACTGGGCCATTTTCAATAAACCAGCACATCAGCAAGGGCTATCTGTGCCTGTAACAATGCCAAGGAGAGAGAAGTTGCACAACATGGTCAAGGGGTACTTAAGTAACCATACCTGTGTCCTTTCTTATGCTTCAGTTCCCTTTAATTATAGGGTGTCCAAGCTGAACACTTGGCCCTACCTCTCCTTATAAGCCTTGGAGGTGCTGGCCTGTCCAGCTGCTAGTGTGATGTCAGAGCATGTTTTCAGTTCTGCTGTTCAGTTTGTAATCCCTTCAGATGAGAGCAAGCCAAACTAAATTGTCCCAAAATGTTGATTTTTGACTACTGCTGTTAACGTTCACCCCTTCCCATATAAAGCTGTTTTCTTCCTGCGTCAATCATGACTCAGCAGATAGGACTAATTTTTGTAAACATTATGTACATTGTGCGTGCAGTGGTGGACAAACCAGGACAGTACTCCTACTCCAGCCTAACTACTATTTGTAAACCCAAAATTAGAAGAGTTGACCATAAATCACAGATATTCAGAATTCAACTGGGATAAACCAACAGCTAATCAAACCAAATTATCCCAATAAAACTTATAAATCGATAAAACGTTTTTTTATTGATGGTATTAAAAAACATAAACACAGACAATAATTAAAAATCAAGGCAAAGGGGAGCATGTACTACACCCACAATGGGAGCCATATGTATTAAATAACCTAAGTCCCAGCAGGTCATATAACAGCTATAAATTACACAACAAGAACATTGATCAAGCAGCTAACATTATCCCCATATAATAATAGCAATGGTCTACTTTAAATCGCTGCCCATCAAAGTACTTGGCTCATAACAATACCAGACCTGCTGTCATGTCAGTAGTACAAAAACTGCTCCCCTGCCAGCCACTCCAACACGTGTTTCACACCGCTTCCTCAGGGAGTGATGTGGAGGCAAGCAGGGAGCGTTCTTATATAGGACCGGCACACATGTGTTAATTAATCCAAAACCCCATACTTTCGTATATGGCGCCACCATATCAACGCCCACCGGAAGTTCAGGAGCGCGTCACCGTCGGCCACGTCACACGCACGCGCACTGGCATGCGATGACGCGGGCGAGGGAGACGCGTCCCCTAGCAACCGTCGGGATGCAGGCAGGCGGCGCACAGCATGGGGAGAATCATGTGTTTTGTAGCCAGGTCACATGACCGCATTGTGAACCCGCCCTAACAGAATATCCAGGGACGCACCTCTTCAACCAACCATATAATACGGAAGGGGGGAGGATGCATCCCATGGAAACCAAAAGCGTCAGACAGAATAACTTAAACACCGGGCAAATAGCATACAAAGGGCACTACATAACCCATCCATCAACCATAGCAATCACTCAACAATCATAAACCTTATATCCACACAGTCATCCAAGATGCATGTATAAACATACATAATGAGTTAAAAAGTATATATATATAAAATCTATATATATATATATATAAATATAAAAACTTTATTAATATCTCAATATAAAAATAAGAGTGCACGTGAAAGTGACCAAGTAAAAATAAATATAAATAAATAAGTGCATAAATATACAATATATATGTAACCAGTGATAATTATAAATGTATGTGAGCAAGTGAAAGTGATAAAAAATGATGACAAAATATGTAATAAATATACCATATATAAGTGAAAATACGAGGATAAAAAATAAATATATCCATAAAAATAGTGAAAAAAGGGGTTAAAAGTGAAAAAGTGAAAAATAATTAGTATAAATCCGAAAAAAAGGTGAGAGTGAAAAATTATTTATTAAAAATTGAATACAATAAAATTATGCAATATAGAAAATCTCATTTGATACAGACCCATAACCATACCATTAAATACTATACTCAACCGCACCACAGACACTTACTACACTGTTGGGTTGAAATTGAATATACATTCAACCACATCACAAACAACCTACACTATTGAATTAAACCTAACAATACAATAGCCCTTCCAGAATCGCAAAAGCCCATATCCAAACCCATCTGACGCCAAACCAACTTTATTAAACAAGAAAGCTTACCCCCTATATTATTTGAATCAATTTACGTCAATTCATTTACCACTGTACAATACTAAAGACTATGCTCCATTAAGTCAATGCAGATTACAGAGTATACAGATCACAGAAAGCTACCAAAGCCCCATTGTTCGTTAAGTCCAAAAGGTACGATTGTTCTTAGAATAGTAATCCATCGGCATTCTTTTTGCAGCAAGCGGGTTTTCAAATCTCCACCTCTTAAACCCATATGGATCCGATCAATTCCTTGGACCTTTAATCCCTTCCATGAACTGGGATGTTTGTCACGAAAATGCCTTGCCAATGGCTTCAGTTTCTTGATGGCCTCAAAATCATCAGGTCTGACCTCATATGCAGACTTGATATCCCGTATATGCTCTTGAATACGGACTCTTAACTCTCTTGAAGTCATACCCACATACGAAAGTCCACAGGGGCACGTCGCAAGGTATATTACCGCCTCTGTTTTGCAATTTATATGATGAACAACTTCAAATTCCCGTGTTCCCGCGGAGTTCCAGAAGGTTTTGGTCTTCAAAATAACAGGACACACAGAACAGCCCCCACACGTCCATGATCCCCATTTCGGACCTGAGGACTGAAAAAGAAAACCAGGCTTAGGAGGAACATAATGACTTCGTACAATAGAGTCTCCAATGGTCTTACTTCTTCTGGCTGTAACAATAGGAACATCAGATATGAACTTTCTGATATCCTGATCCTGTTGTAGTATTGGCCAATATTTTTGAAAAATTTTTATCATATCGTTCCATCTACCATGGTAGTTGGTAATAAGGCGAACAACTTCCTGATTATTAGTCTTTTTCTTTGCGATCAGTAAGTCACTCCTCTTACTACCCCTAGCCCGATTGTATCCTTTTTGAATACAATCTTGTTTGTACCCTCGCTGTACAAACCTCTTCTGGAGCTCCACTGCCTCCTTTTCAAATTCTTCATCTTTATCACAAATACGACGTGCCCGAATGAACTGTCCAGTAGGTATTCCTTTTATTACATGAGCTGGATGTGCAGATCTTGCATGTAAATAAGCATTAATGCTGGTTTCTTTACGGAATATTGTCGTATGCAAAGTACCATCCTCATCCACAGATATTTTCAGGTCAAGGAAATCAGTAGTCTTCTGTTCGATCCTATGGGTTAAGCGGATATTATTATTATTTGCATTTAAAGTACGCAAAAACGCATCCAAGGCCGTTCTTGATCCTTGCCATATAAAAAGGATATCGTCGATGAATCTCATCCAAGATATAATAGACCCACCCATAGATGCCTCATTGATGGGTATGCAATCTTTTTCCCATAACCCTAAAAATAAATTTGCATAGGAAGGGGCGAAAGCCGCCCCCATGGCCACGCCCCTCCTCTGCAAATAATACTGATTCTTGAATAAGAAGAAATTATGGGTTAGTGCAAATTCCATCAATACCATCAAAAGATCCAACAAGTCCCTATTGAGTCCACGCATGGAAAGATAATATTTAGCAGCAAGCAACCCATCTTCATGTTTTATAGATGTATATAGGGACTCGACATCACATGTCACAATAAACATGTCTGGTTCCAAGATGACACTGTCCAACCGCTGTAAAACTTCTGTCGAGTCCCTAATATATGATGGTAGATCACTTACACATGGTCTCAAATAGTAATCTAAAAATTTGCAGACTGGTTCAATAAGGGCCCCATTCCCCGATACGATGGGTCTACCCGGGGGATTTGATATGTCCTTATGAACCTTAGGGAGGAAATATATTGTGGCCACAGTGGGTTCAGGAACTTTCAATCCCTCCCATATCTTCTTTGGAATAACGCCATTCTGATAACCCAAATCCAAAATTCCAAACAATTCCTCCTGGAACCTTTTGGTTGGATTATTTTCCAATTTAGCATAACAATTATTATCTCTCAATTGGCGATACGCCTCCTTTTCATATTTCTGGGCAGGCCATACAACAATATTGCCCCCCTTATCTGAGGGTTTAAAGATCACACCTTCCATCTTTGACAATTCATTCAGGGCTTTCCTTTGGGCACCAGTCAAATTGTCATACATCTTATGACTAGGCATTTTGTAAAACTCCTCACAAACCATCATAGTGAACATTTCCACAGCTGAACTACCTGACAGGAGAGGAAACATCTTTCCTTTTTTCTTAATAAAGTCTGGAAACTTACCAAAATCTCCATTGGTCTGTTCCTGAAGAAGCTCCTCTAATATCCGTACCGCTTCCAATTCCTCCTCTGTAGAAAAGGGAGAATATGGAGGTTGTTTAGAAAAATGTTTCTTAAGGAGGAGTTTACGTGCAAACAAAAATGTATCTTTGATTGCATTGAAACAATCAAAATTTGCAGATGGACAAAATTTTAGCCCAAAGGATAATACGGACTCCTGAGCCTCTGTAAGGGGAATATCAGATAAATTGATTACCTTTAGGACCTTATTCTCAGTAGACCCAGCATCTCCATTGTAATCCTGTTTTCTCTTCATGGCACTTTTCTGTGTATTTTGTCTCGTCATCATACCATATGAGGTAGTTGGTATATCCTCATTAGAAGTGCCTGAGTTGATGCTGGATAAAGATGACATAGAATGGGACCTGGTTTTCAATTTCCTCATTCTCCACTTAAAGACCTGGTTTGTTTGGTAATCTCCCATATCTCGTTTAAATTTATCCATTTTAAGTTGTTGAATATCCGCCTCCCACTTAGGAAATAGGGTTTCAATTTCTTGTTCAAATTTTGATCTGTTTTCGGTACTTAAATTCTGCTGCAATCTAAGTTGAACTTGTTTAATCTGTTCCTCTGTATTCTGCAATGACTTCATATCATGTTCAATCAAAATTTCTATAAATTTTTTGGAGCAATTTGTACAAGCTTCTTCCCATCTATCCAATAAACCATTATCCTCAATGGGAAAAGCTGGATGTACCTGGATCCTCAGTCCTCTTGGAACCATTTGTTTTAATAAATATTGCTCCAAGGACGTTTTATTCCACCAAGTTTTCATTCGGCGGAACAGTAAATCCGAATGAGGCTATTAAAGGATTTACTGTTCCGCCGAATGAAAACTTGGTGGAATAAAACGTCCTTGGAGCAATATTTATTAAAACAAATGGTTCCAAGAGGACTGAGGATCCAGGTACATCCAGCTTTTCCCATTGAGGATAATGGTTTATTGGATAGATGGGAAGAAGCTTGTACAAATTGCTCCAAAAAATTTATAGAAATTTTGATTGAACATGATATGAAGTCATTGCAGAATACAGAGGAACAGATTAAACAAGTTCAACTTAGATTGCAGCAGAATTTAAGTACCGAAAACAGATCAAAATTTGAACAAGAAATTGAAACCCTATTTCCTAAGTGGGAGGCGGATATTCAACAACTTAAAATGGATAAATTTAAACGAGATATGGGAGATTACCAAACAAACCAGGTCTTTAAGTGGAGAATGAGGAAATTGAAAACCAGGTCCCATTCTATGTCATCTTTATCCAGCATCAACTCAGGCACTTCTAATGAGGATATACCAACTACCTCATATGGTATGATGACGAGACAAAATACACAGAAAAGTGCCATGAAGAGAAAACAGGATTACAATGGAGATGCTGGGTCTACTGAGAATAAGGTCCTAAAGGTAATCAATTTATCTGATATTCCCCTTACAGAGGCTCAGGAGTCCGTATTATCCTTTGGGCTAAAATTTTGTCCATCTGCAAATTTTGATTGTTTCAATGCAATCAAAGATACATTTTTGTTTGCACGTAAACTCCTCCTTAAGAAACATTTTTCTAAACAACCTCCATATTCTCCCTTTTCTACAGAGGAGGAATTGGAAGCGGTACGGATATTAGAGGAGCTTCTTCAGGAACAGACCAATGGAGATTTTGGTAAGTTTCCAGACTTTATTAAGAAAAAAGGAAAGATGTTTCCTCTCCTGTCAGGTAGTTCAGCTGTGGAAATGTTCACTATGATGGTTTGTGAGGAGTTTTACAAAATGCCTAGTCATAAGATGTATGACAATTTGACTGGTGCCCAAAGGAAAGCCCTGAATGAATTGTCAAAGATGGAAGGTGTGATCTTTAAACCCTCAGATAAGGGGGGCAATATTGTTGTATGGCCTGCCCAGAAATATGAAAAGGAGGCGTATCGCCAATTGAGAGATAATAATTGTTATGCTAAATTGGAAAATAATCCAACCAAAAGGTTCCAGGAGGAATTGTTTGGAATTTTGGATTTGGGTTATCAGAATGGCGTTATTCCAAAGAAGATATGGGAGGGATTGAAAGTTCCTGAACCCACTGTGGCCACAATATATTTCCTCCCTAAGGTTCATAAGGACATATCAAATCCCCCGGGTAGACCCATCGTATCGGGGAATGGGGCCCTTATTGAACCAGTCTGCAAATTTTTAGATTACTATTTGAGACCATGTGTAAGTGATCTACCATCATATATTAGGGACTCGACAGAAGTTTTACAGCGGTTGGACAGTGTCATCTTGGAACCAGACATGTTTATTGTGACATGTGATGTCGAGTCCCTATATACATCTATAAAACATGAAGATGGGTTGCTTGCTGCTAAATATTATCTTTCCATGCGTGGACTCAATAGGGACTTGTTGGATCTTTTGATGGTATTGATGGAATTTGCACTAACCCATAATTTCTTCTTATTCAAGAATCAGTATTATTTGCAGAGGAGGGGCGTGGCCATGGGGGCGGCTTTCGCCCCTTCCTATGCAAATTTATTTTTAGGGTTATGGGAAAAAGATTGCATACCCATCAATGAGGCATCTATGGGTGGGTCTATTATATCTTGGATGAGATTCATCGACGATATCCTTTTTATATGGCAAGGATCAAGAACGGCCTTGGATGCGTTTTTGCGTACTTTAAATGCAAATAATAATAATATCCGCTTAACCCATAGGATCGAACAGAAGACTACTGATTTCCTTGACCTGAAAATATCTGTGGATGAGGATGGTACTTTGCATACGACAATATTCCGTAAAGAAACCAGCATTAATGCTTATTTACATGCAAGATCTGCACATCCAGCTCATGTAATAAAAGGAATACCTACTGGACAGTTCATTCGGGCACGTCGTATTTGTGATAAAGATGAAGAATTTGAAAAGGAGGCAGTGGAGCTCCAGAAGAGGTTTGTACAGCGAGGGTACAAACAAGATTGTATTCAAAAAGGATACAATCGGGCTAGGGGTAGTAAGAGGAGTGACTTACTGATCGCAAAGAAAAAGACTAATGATCAGGAAGTTGTTCGCCTTATTACCAACTACCATGGTAGATGGAACGATATGATAAAAATTTTTCAAAAATATTGGCCAATACTACAACAGGATCAGGATATCAGAAAGTTCATATCTGATGTTCCTATTGTTACAGCCAGAAGAAGTAAGACCATTGGAGACTCTATTGTACGAAGTCATTATGTTCCTCCTAAGCCTGGTTTCCTTTTTCAGTCCTCAGGTCCGAAATGGGGATCATGGACGTGTGGGGGCTGTTCTGTGTGTCCTGTTATTTTGAAGACCAAAACCTTCTGGAACTCCGCGGGAACACGGGAATTTGAAGTTGTTCATCATATAAATTGCAAAACAGAGGCGGTAATATACCTTGCGACGTGCCCCTGTGGACTTTCGTATGTGGGTATGACTTCAAGAGAGTTAAGAGTCCGTATTCAAGAGCATATACGGGATATCAAGTCTGCATATGAGGTCAGACCTGATGATTTTGAGGCCATCAAGAAACTGAAGCCATTGGCAAGGCATTTTCGTGACAAACATCCCAGTTCATGGAAGGGATTAAAGGTCCAAGGAATTGATCGGATCCATATGGGTTTAAGAGGTGGAGATTTGAAAACCCGCTTGCTGCAAAAAGAATGCCGATGGATTACTATTCTAAGAACAATCGTACCTTTTGGACTTAACGAACAATGGGGCTTTGGTAGCTTTCTGTGATCTGTATACTCTGTAATCTGCATTGACCTAATGGAGCATAGTCTTTAGTATTGTACAGTGGTAAATGAATTGACGTAAATTGATTTAAATAATATAGGGGGTAAGCTTTCTTGTTTAATAAAGTTGGTTTGGCGTCAGATGGGTTTGGATATGGGCTTTTGCGATTCTGGAAGGGCTATTGTATTGTTAGGTTTAATTCAATAGTGTAGGTTGTTTGTGATGTGGTTGAATGTATATTCAATTTCAACCCAACAGTGTAGTAAGTGTCTGTGGTGCGGTTGAGTATAGTATTTAATGGTATGGTTATGGGTCTGTATCAAATGAGATTTTCTATATTGCATAATTTTATTGTATTCAATTTTTAATAAATAATTTTTCACTCTCACCTTTTTTTCGGATTTATACTAATTATTTTTCACTTTTTCACTTTTAACCCCTTTTTTCACTATTTTTATGGATATATTTATTTTTTATCCTCGTATTTTCACTTATATATGGTATATTTATTACATATTTTGTCATCATTTTTTATCACTTTCACTTGCTCACATACATTTATAATTATCACTGGTTACATATATATTGTATATTTATGCACTTATTTATTTATATTTATTTTTACTTGGTCACTTTCACGTGCACTCTTATTTTTATATTGAGATATTAATAAAGTTTTTATATTTATATATATATATATATAGATTTTATATATATATACTTTTTAACTCATTATGTATGTTTATACATGCATCTTGGATGACTGTGTGGATATAAGGTTTATGATTGTTGAGTGATTGCTATGGTTGATGGATGGGTTATGTAGTGCCCTTTGTATGCTATTTGCCCGGTGTTTAAGTTATTCTGTCTGACGCTTTTGGTTTCCATGGGATGCATCCTCCCCCCTTCCGTATTATATGGTTGGTTGAAGAGGTGCGTCCCTGGATATTCTGTTAGGGCGGGTTCACAATGCGGTCATGTGACCTGGCTACAAAACACATGATTCTCCCCATGCTGTGCGCCGCCTGCCTGCATCCCGACGGTTGCTAGGGGACGCGTCTCCCTCGCCCGCGTCATCGCATGCCAGTGCGCGTGCGTGTGACGTGGCCGACGGTGACGCGCTCCTGAACTTCCGGTGGGCGTTGATATGGTGGCGCCATATACGAAAGTATGGGGTTTTGGATTAATTAACACATGTGTGCCGGTCCTATATAAGAACGCTCCCTGCTTGCCTCCACATCACTCCCTGAGGAAGCGGTGTGAAACACGTGTTGGAGTGGCTGGCAGGGGAGCAGTTTTTGTACTACTGACATGACAGCAGGTCTGGTATTGTTATGAGCCAAGTACTTTGATGGGCAGCGATTTAAAGTAGACCATTGCTATTATTATATGGGGATAATGTTAGCTGCTTGATCAATGTTCTTGTTGTGTAATTTATAGCTGTTATATGACCTGCTGGGACTTAGGTTATTTAATACATATGGCTCCCATTGTGGGTGTAGTACATGCTCCCCTTTGCCTTGATTTTTAATTATTGTCTGTGTTTATGTTTTTTAATACCATCAATAAAAAAACGTTTTATCGATTTATAAGTTTTATTGGGATAATTTGGTTTGATTAACTACTATTTGTCATTGGAGGTCCTTGTGATGGTGACCCCTTGCGTCAACCATGACTCAGGCCATAGGGCTAATTTTTGTAAACAATGCACATTGTGTACTGGACAAACCAGGGCAGCAGTCCTACCAAACTACTGTTTGCCATTGGAGACCCTTTTCACAGGTTGTCCCACATTGTGGCTGAAATAGGAGATACATATTCAATAGAAATCTACTGTCGGTCACCATAACTGGCAATAAAACATCCATGGGTTGTCCCACATTGTGACTGATCTAGGGTATACATATTCAATAGCAATTTACAATGACTTTTGATGAACAACTGATGATGACCCTCTGAAAACTTGAATTGAGGGCCATAACTACTACACTAGTCCTACGTAGATAATGTTTGTCATGGGAGGCCCTTGTCATGGTGTCCTTCTGCATCTATGACACGGCACCCAGGAGTAATTTTAAGAACTCCGATGCACATACGGCACTGGACCAAGTACTAGAGTATCAACAAGTCTTCTCTTCCTATATAATCTGGGGAATATTGCGAATAAATATCTCTGAGCCATTTGGAGGAGCTTCTCCAACCCATCCTGGAGGTGGGGCACCATATATCCATTGTCCATTCACTTGCACAATTTATATATTTGAGCTCATCATCCAGTTGACTAGTGCAGCATTATTTTTTCTGTTGGCATAGTTCAGCCAAACCTGAGGCTCGCAGGGTGCAATCACGTCTCCCTTTTCTACTCCATGTAGCTTGCTCTTCTTTTCTGTAGTCTCTGCCCTTAAATGAGTTAAATGAGCGAGTGAGGGTTCTATGATATGAATAAGCAAGGGCACTCTCAAATCTACAGAAGAGAGTGTGGCGCCCCTGGACTATCAGGTCGTCACAGGTTATTGCACGCTCTTCCCCTTAGTGCAGTATTCAAATCCCTCATGGTTCTGGGTCCCCATCTTACAGTACTGCCTCCAACAGCAGATCAAATCCTATGAACACCCTGCACCACACCCACCAGACACACCAGTGGGCGGCTTGAGCGGAATAAGGTCGCCCACATAGGGGTCAGGATGGGAGGGTCAAGAGACTGTCAGTGAAGTGAAGTGGAGGAAGCAGGGAGCAGTGGCTCCCGAAAGTAGCTGTCTAGGTTGCAGGCGGTGTCTGGTCCTAGAGGAGTCGAACACCCGGTCGCAGGGGATTGAGGCAAGGTGCCTAGGACCTGTCAAGAGGACAATCAGCAGCCTGGTCCTATCTCCGGGCCGGGACCGAAGGCACGGCGAGGTACACGGACCCTAGGTCGGGGAGAAGCTTCAGGCAACCCGGCAATTAACCTGCGGAGAGCGGTGCCTTTATGGACTGTTCCCACTAGCTCCAGAAGAGGGGGCACTAGCGCAACGAGGGGGATAGGGCCTTCCACATACGCAGCCCACAAGATCCCAAGCGTGAGCCCTGAGAGCAGGCTCCCACACTTAGCCACAGTGGGGAGCGGGGCCAGCAGGTTCCAAACTACCGGTCCACTTCAGCAAATCTCAACTTTGTGCCAGGAGGCAGGTCACAGAACACCAAGCAGCACTGTAGGGGACGGGACCCAGATGAGTTCTCCGAGAGAGGCAGCGGCATCAAGTGACTTGGTTTACCCGGTTGTCAGCGTCTGCTTACTGTCTGAGTGAGTACATGAGTGATATCGCCGTCATGGCACCCAGTATCATCATCCAGACCCCCTGGGCATACCCCTACCCATGGAGGGTAATAACACTTTTCTGCCCCAATCCATCACCCCGGGTACTCCCAACAACGTCAGCAGTGGCACTCCCAATTACCGCACACCACGGGTGGTGTCACGAACTATCATCCCCCTGTACATATCCCCTTTTACTTTAGAGTGTGGCCCCGGGTCCGGAGACCCTCGAGCCACGAACGGACATTGCCCACGGATCCGAGCGGTTCGATCCGCTGCTGGGGCGGCACAAGAGCCCTTCAACATTTATAGAGGAGGGCCCTTCCAAACATATGTTACAAGACCACCTAAGGACCATTACCAAACTCAGTTTTCCTGACACCTGCAAGCCCTCTGAAAACTTGAATTGAGGGCTTCAGAATGACATGGAGGAGGAGGGTAAAGCCCAACGCTACAATGGGTGCATTGTAAACTACTATGGAATATGTATTCCCCTATCTGAGTCTCAATGAGGGAGGGACCGGCCATATATAGACACAAGAGCCGTCCCACCCAAATGTATGTTACTGGGCCACCTCAGGGCCCTCACCAAACTCCAGTTTCCTGATGACTGCAGGCTCGCTGAAAACTTGAATTTAGGACCACAAAATTTCACTGAGGAGGAGGGAAAAGCCCACCGATACAATGGAAGCATTGTATACTGTATTCCACTATCTGAGTCTCAATAAGGGAGGGACCACCCAAATGTATAAGTCAGAGCAGTCTTTCCCAAATGTATGTTAATAAGCCACTTCTGGGTGCTTACCAAACTCAGGTTTCCTGACACTTGCAGGCCCTCTGAAAACTTGAATTGAGGGCTGCAGAATGACATGGAAGAGAAGGGTAAAGCCCACCAACACAATGGACACATTGTAAACTGCTATGGAATATGTATTCCACTATCTGAGTCTCAATAATGGAGGAACCATCCAAATGTATAAGTAACAGCAGTCCCTCCAAAATGTACGTTACAGGACCACTTGAGGGCCCTCAGGTTAAAGATCAGCATACCAACAGGCACGTTCTAGCTGGCCTTGTAAAGTGCTGGGAAATAGCTAACTAGAAATTATGTATGACAGAGGGACCTACAAAATGTCAGGGCCCTCCCAATTGTAAAAGTGAAAAAAAAAAAGGCAAAACACTACTTGTGAACAAACGCTAAAAGGAATATTTTGTTTTCTCCAGTTTATTTTCCTTATATACAAGTGATTATGCAGGAAAAACTGTTTCTTAACCTTTTTGGCCTGTAAAATTCAATTTAGGTTAGGTTTGGTAGGTGTTCTTGTGCGTCTGTAAACGTGGCGTAATACTGTGACATCCTTATTCTCAGAAACCATATATTAGTCAGAAATGCATGCAAGCATATTCTCCAGGCTCTCCCCATTCAGTTTCATCATTTTCCCATCCATTTCAGCATTTTCTTCAGACCCCCAGACCTCTTTGTTGGGTTCAGCAGAAAATTACTCACTTTTCCCATTGACTTGCATTGTACTTGATATTCGGAATGAATACGCGAGTATTGCAAACTACTCATTATGAATATAGCGATTTAGAAATATTTCGGTATTCGCTCATCTCTAAAGGTCACTAGTGCTAGATTAGCCAGGACTAGTGATGAGTGAACTCGCAGATAACTGGGACCAGCTGGTCCCGGTGTTCCAGTTTCTAACATCTGGTTCCAGGCTGGATTTTGGTCCCCATATAAAAGAATCTGGTGATTAAAAATGGTGATAGAAGGGGGCGGAGCCTGGACCGGGATGTGAGCACACACAGGGAGACACTCTCCTGATGACTCACCGTGATACCGCTGGAGCCGCCGCACGGCTGACGATTATAGTGACACCGGAGGGCAGGGGAAGGTACCGGCATCCAGCAGGTGAAGTCTCAGCTCCTGAACCGGCAGCATGTCCAGGCGGCGACAGAGGGAGAGGCAGAGGGCCTGGATCACAAAATGGCACCGAGGTCAGAGAGGAGGTGGAGAAAGCAAACGCATCGCATGGAAGCAGCTGCAAAGCTGGCACAGTATGCAAGACAATCAGAGGAATCTCTGGAGGGGCCCGGTAAGATGGTAGAGGAGAAAGGGGAGGAGGAGGAGGAAGCTGAAGGAATAGAGGGAAAACCAGGAGAAGATAAACAGGAGGATTCAGGAGAGCAGCAGGCAACAGAGGAAATACAGGAGAACCCCACTATTAAGGATGTGTTTCAGGTGGTCTCCTTTTGCAAACAGGCCCTCACAACATTAACCCAGCAGGTGCTGGGAATACAGGGAGATAATAGCTACTCTCAAAAAAGATCAGAAGAAAACTGATATGAGAACCAGTGCTGTGGAGGAAAGAGTGGGGGCAGCTGAGGATCATATAGTTACACTACAAAAAGCAGAGAAAAAGTTCCAGCAGCAAATATCTGAGTTGTCCGCAAAAACGGATGACTTGCAGAACCGTTCCAGGAGGAACAATATAAGACTGGTGGGCATCCCAGAAAAAGTAGAGGGAAGAAATCCTACTGAATTCATAGAAACATGGCTTAAAGAAAAGATTGGCGCTGATAATTTGACAAAGTTATATGGAATTGAGAGGGCGCACAGAGTCCCAATGCAACCGCAACCACGTGGCAAGGGGCCCCGTATGATGCTGGCGAAACTGCTTAACTACAGGGACCAGGATATTATTGAACACAAGGCGCGGGATCTGGAGAACCTGACAATTGATGGACACCCATTGGCTATATACCCTGACTACTCAGTACCGGTACAGAGGCAAAGAATGCAATTTACAGGGGTAAAGAGACGACTCCGTGAGCTGGGGGTTAAATATTCCATGATGTTCCCAGCAAAACTTCGAGTAGCAGCACTGGAGAAGGTGCACTTTTTTCTTGATCAAGAGGAGGCCATGAAATGGATAGACATCAATGCAAGGAAGCAGCAAACAGGAGAAGAATAGAAGCTGGCTATAAGTGACACTGCAATTTCGTGATTTTCCTGGACTACAGGACTGGCTACTCATAAGCATTTGCATATGCTAGAGGAGAAGAAGACTTCATAAGCCCATTTTTATGGCAGTTACGGTACACTTCTTTTTTTTTTTCCCTTTCTCTTCCAGGTTATTGTTGATCTCTTGCTCATGTCCCTGAGTGTTAGATGGGGCAGGGAGAAGTTTCCTAACACTAAGCTGGACAATGACAGGAGGAGGAGGATAATTCCTTTTTTTTTCTTCTGGCCGTGCGGCGGCGATTGATAAATATTTAGGTTTTCAAAAATTCATATGTTAGTAGTTTACATTATATGATATATGCAAATGAAAACGAATATGGTGAAGGCGGGAGGTGAGTTAGGGGGTTGTGCTCACTGGGATGAGACAGGTTTGGTATGAGAGAAAAGGAGGAAGGAGGTTGACCGGTCTGGGGGATACAGACCTCATTCCCTATAAGGGAGTTAAAGATGTAAATCGGAGGTGGAGGAGTTTTGTTTGGGTGGTTCTAAGGGGCGGGTTAGGGACAGAAAAGACTCAGCGTACAGAGGGACAGGATGTTTGTTTAAAGATAACCAGTAATTTTCAACGTGGGAGAGGAGATTAAAATATTATGTTGGAATGTAAGGGGACTGTCAGATAGAGGTAGAAGAGACGAAATGATAAAATATATGCTAGATCAGAGACCATCAATAATGTGTTTATTGGAGACGCATGTGACGAGCGAAACAATAAATGTACTGAACAAGCGATGGGTGCAAAAGGCGTATCACTCTACTTTTTCTAGTTATGCTAGAGGGGTCTCTGTGTTAGTCCATAGATCCGCCCTATATGAAGAAGTGGAGACATGGATAGACACAGAGGGACAATATGTAATGGTGATCTGTAAGTTGTATGGACAATTAATATGCATTACTGCTATATATGTTCCACCGCCTTACACTAGTGTCAAAATTAGAGAGTTGAGAGAGCGTTCGGCTAAATGGGGGAATTTGCCATTCTTGTTGGTCGGTGACTTTAATAATGTCATAAATGCATATTGGGACAGGAGCAGAAACTCACGGGAGGCGAGGAGTGACGGAGCGACAGCATTTGGTATCTTTGTTCAAGAAATGGGGTTGGTAGACGTTTGGAGAATAAGGAATTTAGGGGTGACCTGTTTTTCCTGTCACTCAGCGACCCATGGTACGCTTTCCCATATAGACCTGGCCTTGGGAAATGAAATGATGGATTCTGGAATTTCAAATGTTGAATATTTAGCTAGAGTAATATCGGATCATAGTCCAATACTGGTATCTATTAAAAAACAGGGAGTCGGGGAGAGGCTAACAAGAGAATGGAAGCTACATCCGGTTTGGGTAAAAAGTATTGACATGGACGGTATAGCCAGTGAGATTCTGGAATATTTTGCCCTTAATAATAATAATAATAATAATAATAATAATAATAACGTTTTATTTCTATAGCGCCAACATATTCCGCAGCGCTTTACAATTCAGAGGGGACATGTACAGACAATTTGAGACGACACAAAAAAAACCCAACAAAAATTAAGAAACCAGGAGGAGTGAGGGCCCTGCTCGTAAGCTTACAGTCTATGAGGAAATAGGGGAGGCACAAAAGGTGAATGGGGGAGAAAAGCTTGTTATATATGATCCGGCCATCGATTTAAAAGGGTATTCAAACCAGCTGCATGAACCAGTCATTGGCCAGAATTTATACCAGTACAGGGGACAAGAATTGGAAGTACATTTTTTTGTTATGAGGGCAGAAAAGGTCTAGATTAGATAAGGGCAGTGAGGTGATAGGCTAGTCTAAAGAAATGCGTTTTTAGGGCCCGCTTAAAGGTGTGGATGTTGGGAATTAAACGGATTGCTCTTGGTAGTGTGTTCCAGAGCATAGGCGCAACTCGTGAGAAATCTTGAAGACGGGAGTGGGAGGTTCGAATTGTTGAGGATGTCAGTCTTAGGTCATTAGCAGAGCGGAGGGCACGAGTGGGGTGATAAACAGAGATGAGGGAGGAGATGTAGGGCGGTGCGGAACCGTGGAGAGCTTTGTGAGTGAGAGTGATAAGTTTATGTTGGATTCTGTAGCGGATAGGCAACCAGTGCAATGACTAGCTAAGAGCAGAGGCTTCAGTGAAGCGGTTGCAGAGGAAAATGATCCTGGCTGCGGCATTCAGAATGGATTGGAGAGGGGAGAGTTTATTAACAGGGAGACCAATTAGTTAAGAATTACAATAATCCAGGCGAGAATGAATGAGAGCGACAGTAAGAGTTTTTGCAGAGTCAATGGTAAGAAAAGGTCGAATTCTCGAGATGTTTTTGAGGTGGAATTGACAAGAGCGAGCAAGTCAACGAATGTGGGGAGTGAAGGAGAGATCGGAGTCAAATATAACCCCAAGACAGCGGGCGTGTTGCTGGGGCGTAATGGTAGAGCCACACACAGAAATGATAATATTGGGTTTCGGAAGGTTAGGAGAGGGAGGAAACAGGAGAAGTTCAGTTTTTCATAGGTTCAGTTTTAGATAGAGGGAGGACATGATGTTGGAGACGGCGGACAGACAATCGGTAGTATTTTGTAATAGTGCAGGGGTGATGTCAGGAGAAGATGTGTACAGTTGGGTGTCATCAGCATAGAGATGGTACTGGAAACCACATCTGCTGATCGTTTGTCCAATAGGGGCTGTGTATAGAGAGAACAGGAGGGGGCCTAGGACTGAACCCTGAGGAACCCCGACCGTAAGGGGGAGAGGAGAGGAAGAGGATCCGGCAAAGGATACAGTGAATGAGCGGTCAGAGAGGTAAGAGGAGAACCAAGAAAGAACGGTGTCCTTGAGCCCAATAGAGCGGAGCATAGTGAGGAGGAGCTGGTGATCCACAGTATCGAATGCAGCAGAGAGATCCAGAGGATCAGCAGGGAATAGTGACCATTAGATTTAGCTGTAACTATATCATTAGAGACTTTAGTAAGAGCAGTTTCAGTAGAATGTAAGCAGCAGAAACTGGATTGTAGAGGGTCAAGGAGAGAATTATCTGACAGATAGTGGATTAGACGGGAATGGACCCGGCGTTCCAGGAGTTTTGAGATGAATGGGAGATTAGAGACAGGTCTGTAGTTAGCGGCACAATTTTGGTCCAGGGATGGTTTTTTAAGTCATGGGTGTATGCTGGCATGTTTGAAGGAGGAGGGAAAGACACCAGAGGAGAGAGAGAGATTGAATATTTTAGTTAGGTGAGTGGTCACAGCTGCGGTGACAGATTTAAGTAGATGTGAGGGAATAGGGTCACTGGTGCAGGTAGTAGGGCGAGAAGATGCGAGGAGCCTGGTGACTTCTTCTTCTGTGACTGGATCAAAGAATGAAAGTGAACTAGATGAAGTGTAGGAGGGCAGACAATGTGCGGTGTTCTGAGGCTGGGAGGAAATTTCCTGGCATATATGGTCAATTTTTTCTTTAAAATAATTGGCCAGGTCATCTGCGCTGAGGTTGGTGGTTGGGGCCAGAAAATAGAAATAGTGCAGATCCATTGCTAGTTTGGGACGCTATGAAGGCATACCTGAGAGGCCTTTTATTTAGAGACGCTTGCCGGTGTAAGTCTCGTAGGAGACAGGGGGAAATTGATAGCTTAGAGGTCTTGAAGGGAGCAGAAGCAGAGGTGGTAACACAGCCCACACCAGAGAATAGGCAGAAGCTAAAAACAGCTCAGGAAGAAGTTAATAAGGTGCTATTGGAGAAAGTAACTAGGAAGCAGGCTTTTCAAAAAGAGAACTTTTATGCTGAGGGAGAAAAGGTGGGACATCTGTTGTCTGTGGTGACGGCAGCCCAGAGACAATCATCCTTTGTGCATTGCATTCGCACCACAACGGGAGATTTGGTTACGGAGGGGGTAGATATTCTGGACACGTTCGCAGCCTTTTATGAGGAATTATATTCCACTAGAGGGGAGACGAGACAGAGCGACCTAGAGGCTTTCTTAGGTACAATGACATTACCCAAAATTACAGAGACAGAGAAACAGTCTAGAGGGCCCTATCACACTTGAGGCGACAGAGAGAGCTTTGCATGGCATGGCAAATGAAAAAGCCCTGGGGGTAGATGGTCTACCGGTGGAGGTATACAAATCTTTGGAAGAAATACTCTTACCCAGTTTGCTGAGTGTCTTGGAAGAGGCAAGGGAGAGGGGGATACTGTCAGAGTCTATGAGGGAGGCGATAATAACAGTAACACCTAAAGAGGATAAGGATCCAAAACTCCCCGAAGGCCCATCTCACTGTTAACGACGGATGTAAAAATTTTGGCCAAAGTACTCTCTAATCGATTAACAGAAGTGATATCTGCCCTAATCCACCAGGATCAGTCGGGTTTTATGCCTAATAGATCCACGGCAAAAAATATACGACGATTATACCTTAACATGCAACTGCCGGTGTATAATCCGAGACAGAGAGTAATAGCTTCATTAGATGCTCATAAAGCATTTGACAGGGTGGAATGGGGATACCTGTGGGGAGTGCTAAGACATATGGGATTTGGCCCTACTTTTATATCCTGGATACAGCTGTTATATACTAGACCAGTAGCTAAAGTGAGGATTAATGGATTGTTGTCACACACGGTGGATCTACAAAGGGGTACTCGCCAAGGATGTCGGCTTTCGCCTCTCCTTTTTGCTCTGGCAGTGGAACCACTGGCAGCTGCTATACGGCAGAACAGAGATATAAAGGGATTTGCATATGGCCATCTAGAAGAGAAGATAGTCCTCTATGCAGACGACATTCTATTGTTTCTGGGAGACCCAGGGGCATCGTTGAGCTGTGCCATGCAGGTGATCGAGCGGTACGGGGGGGATCTCTGGACTGACTATCAATTGGACCAAATCAAATCTGTTTCAGGGGGACGCGGGAGTGGATAGGTCGATCCTGGGTGATGAGGTCAACAGACTGTGGGTTGTGGACCAGTTTAGATATCTGGGCATTCAGGTATCCATGCCAATTGGGAATTACATTTCTATTAATCTAGTCCCTTTGCTGAAGCAAGTGCGAAGTAAGATAACTGCTTGGAATAAGCTTTATTTATCAGTAATAGGACGGATTCATCTTATTAAAATGATGCTTATGCCCAAGATACTCTATGTGTTGCACAATTCTCCTGCTTGGATCCCTCAGAGTCACTTTAAGGAGATTGATTCCATGTTCCGTACTCTAATATGGAAGAACAAACAAGCCAGACTTAAACTCGAGACGCTACAGAGACCTAAGGATGAGGGGGGGCTAGCACTACCAAATCCGGGAATATATTATCTGGCAGCTCAGAGTCAACATTTCAGGGGATGGGCAGATTTAGGGGTGGTAGACCCAGCATCCAGACTGTTAGGGCATGTTCTGCATCGGAAGCCATTAGTGTTCGGACTGGAGGACGGATCATTTGGGAGAATAGGAAAAACGAGCCCCACACTTAAGGCCCAGTCACACTAAACAACTTACCAGCGATCCCAACAACGATACAACCTGATAGGGATCGCTGGTAAGTTGCTAGGAGGTCGCTGGTGAGATGTCACACTAAGCGACGCTCCAGCGATCCCACCAGCAACCTGACCTGGCAGGGATCGCTGGAGCATCGCTACACGTGGAAGCATGCTGCGTTTGGTAACTAAGGTAAATATCGGGTAACCAACCCGATATTTACCTTGGTTACCAGCGCACACCGCTTAGCGCTGGCTCCCTGCACACCTAGCCACTGTACACATCGGGTTAATTACCCGATGTGTACTCTGCTACGTGTGCAGGCAGCAGGGAGCCGGCTTCTGCGGACGCTGGTAACCACGGTAAATATAGGGTAACCAAGAAGGTCTTCCCTTGGTTACCCGATATTTACCTTCGTTACCAGCGTCTGCTGCTCTCACACTGCTAGTGCCGGCTCCCTGTTCCCTGCACTCCTAGCCACAGTACACATCGGGTTAATTACCCGATGTGTACTCCGGCTACGTGTGCAGAGAGCAGGGAGCCGGCACTGACCGCTGAGCGCGGCGGACGCTGGTAACCAAGGTAAATATCGGGTAACCAAGGGAAGGGCTTCTTGGTTACCCGATGTTTACCGTGGTTACCAGCGTCCGCAGAAGCCGGCTCCCTGCTGCCTGCATATTTAGTTGTTGCTCTGTCGCTGTCACACACAGCGATGTGTGCTTCACAGCGGGAGAGCAACAACTAAAAAATGGCCCAGGACATTCAGCAACAACCAACGACCTCACAGCAGGGGCCAGGTTGTTGCTGGATGTCACACACAGGAACATCGCTAGAAAGTTGTGCCTCAGCAGCAATGTTGCTAGCGATGTTGCTTAGTGTGACGGAACCTTTAGGGCGGCTTTGCACGTTGCGATATTGCACGTGCGATGTCGGTGGGGTCAAATCGAAAGTGACGCACATCCGGCGTCGCAGTCGATATCGCAACGTGTAAAACCTTTTTGATACGATGAACGAGCGCAAAAGCGTCGTTATCGTATCATCGGTGCAGCCTCCGACATTTCCATAATGCCGGTGCAGCGACAGGTACGATGTTGTTCCTCGCTCCTGCGGCAGCACACATCGCTGTGTATGAAGCCGCAGGAGCGAGGAACTTCACCTTACCTGCCGCCGGCTGCAATGAGAAGGACGGAGGTGGGCGGGATGTTTACATCCTGCTCATCTCCGCCCCTCCGCTTCAATTGGCCGCCTGCCGTGTGACGTCACTGTGACGCCGCACGACCCGCCCCCTAAGGAAAGAGGCGGATCGCCGGCCAGAGGGACGTCGCACGGCAGGTATGTGCGTGTAAAGCTGCCCTAGCGATAATAATCGCTAGGGTAGCTTTCACTAGATATCGAACGTGCGACGGGGGCGGGACTATCGCTGCAGCATCGGTAACACATTGTTACCGATGTTGCAACGTGCAAAGCCCGCCTTAGCCTGATGAATAGAATCTGGAGGAAGATCAAGCAAATAAGAGGGATTACAGCAATAACTGAATTCTCTCCGTTGTGGGACAATGAAAACTGCTCTGAGATATACAAGATAGGCAAAATTAAGGAATGGGCACGTAAAGGTATATGGTATATGGGGCAAATTCTTAGCCAGGGACGTCTGAAATCGTTTACACAAATACAGGATGAGTTTGGGATATCCCCACTTGGGTGGTACCAGTACAAACGGTTGGCGCATGCAGTGGTGGCTCAGGGGGTTAAGCAATCATTGCTGGTACAGGCAGACCTAGTACTGAAATATGTGTGTAGTACTGGACCCACAAGAGGAATCATATCTACTCTATATAGGGACCTACTGCATACATATTTGCTTGATCACCCTGTAAACACTAAGACTAAATGGGAGGCAGAGATAGACAGGATCACTGATGAGGTATGGGATAGTGTTTTGGAATACATACCGAAATTATCAATGAGTGAACCAGCAAGATTATCCCACCTCTACGTGGTGCATAGGGCATATAGATCTGTGTACAACAGTGGGAGGGGAGGGCACCAAAACAGATTAATGAACAATATGAGGGGATCAAAGCCACTTAGCACATTAGAAAACTAGTATGCATCAACAAGAGAAAAGAATGTGCGAAAAAAGTGGGATCACCACAATGAATAAATATACAAAAATATCTTTATTATAGAAATAGGCACAAATACCAACAACCGATTAAAATCAATTAAAAAAGCAAAACAGCTTATGGGAAACACACATACTGAGAGTGCCAATGGTCTGACACCCAAAGAATACCTCACACCCTCAAAGAGCCCCAACCCCACAAACATATAATAATGCAATGATTAAAGACACAGTGTCCATAAACTGGGACCACCAAATAAGCAGATGGAAAATGCAAAATCAATCAGACAGATCAGAGTCCCAGTAGATGCCGTGGTGGTTTGGCAATGCAGCAATATCGCCACCAATAAGCATGATTTAAAGCAAAAATAGCCCATACAATACCACCTACGGATGGACACACAACGGGGTGCAGGCAAGGAGTGGAGGGGTGAGGTATGAGCCCCACGCGTATCGCTACAAACAAGGTGTAGCTTCCTCAGGGGAGATGTGCAATGATGGAAGCAATGTGCCTTTTTATTTAGTACAACATAATTAGAACATAATTACTAAATTGCCTACCAGCGTGTGGAGAAAGAGGCAAGGAGAGGTTGCTGTGGAAATGGAAGACGCCCGATGGAAGCTGCCATTTTGCCACGTGATCACAGTCATGTGAATGGGAAAGAGCCACAGGAAATGTAGTATGCGCATGCGTTAGCAACATCAAATAGCAGGCGGCGTAGATAATCATACTAACAGCGTAAAGCATCGTAGCCGGCGCGTGCGCAATAAGCAGATGCTGAAATAGATGGTCCCCACACATATTCCACCAACTAGTGTGAAGAATACCACTAGTTGCGCAAATATCGTAACCGGCGCATGCGCAATAAGCTGAAACGCCGAAAACAAGCAGAATGCCAAGATAAGTTGTTACTGCGCATATTCAACCACCCACGAGCTATATTTAGATTTAAACACAGGTGCCATATAGGCTATTGTTTTACATTATTTGGGAGAAGAAACAAAAATCAAAAATACAAATGGATCAATACAAATAATATGTAATATCAACAAAATATAACTCAGTGGTTAATAAAACATGGAATGAATCACCTTTTTTTTTTTTTTTTTTTTTTTTTTTTCCCTTTCCCCTTTTTTTTTTTTTTTCTTCCTCTTCTTCTCTTTGCCATATAAAGCCCACCAAATCTTATCATATGGTGCAACCATGGTCATATTACAGGCACTAAAGGGCCATTAAGCAGCATGTAATGCTATATAGAACCATATAATGTACCAATGACAGAGAGATATGAAAATATGTGCAAGCCTGCACCCTTTCTGCATACAGGACCAGGCAAACCGGAAAATCAAGCAGTTTGTTTACATACATAGGCTGCTGCACATACATGCATTACCCAAAATATATATGATGTACCGGATCACGTGGCAAAAGACAAACAGGGGGTGAAGGGGGTATATATACAGACAAAGCATTACAGATACAGTATACAAAAAAATATATGAAGGTCAAACAAGAAGACTCAATCCAATTCCTTTCTTCTTAACGTTGTAACCATGGAAATGTCAAGATGCAGGCGATCCAGCAATCCATCCTATCGATTTTTAAACAGGAGAACTGCCAACTAGGATAGAATGTAAGAATAATTTAGTAGAGCTGGAACAAGAAAACAACAAGAAGAGGCCAACAATGGAAACCCCCAAAAAATTTTTTTTTTTTTTTTTTTTTTTTTTTTCTTTTTCCCTTTTAAAGAAAAAGAAAGAGAAAGACGCCCCGACCACCCTGGATAGAATAAGATAACCAGAGAAACCCATCCAATCATGTGGAGATGGGCCATACCCGAAGGCCAGAAAAGAACACCGAAACCCAAACTGAGCGTTGAACCAATGCTGCAAAACAATGTGGCAACGTGGACAAAGGCCCAATAATCGAATAATGTATAAAAAGGCCCCTTGTCCACGGTGCCGTCCATGAAAAAATCACAGACGCCATTCTTATTTCTTGTAGAAGCCTGTGAACAGAAGCTCCTCATTTAGTCCGTTAGGAGAAAGGCTCCGTAATTGGTAGATCCATCTTGGCTCTCTTCTCAACAATTCATCCGACAATCTACCTCCACGAATGTTAGAGGGCACGGACTCCAACACCAAAATCCGGACACCCTGTAGTGAGCCATTATGCATTTCCAAAAAGTGTTTTGCCACTGATGTGATAGGCTTACCTTGGGCCTGATCTTTCTTTGCTCGTCCAATATCCGAGAAGTGGTGCTGTATCCGCCGTCGAAGCTCCTGAGTGGTCTGCCCCACATATAGTTTCGGACAACCACATGTGAAGACATATACCACGTTCCTCGTCCGGCAATTGGAATAAATCTTAGTCGTTATGGACCCTGGAAAGATGGAAATTTCAATGCGTCTATTGGCAGCCATAAAGGGACAAATAGTACAGTCTCCACAGGGAAAAGAGCCAATCAATCTGTGCCCTCGACCCAAGGAGACGGTAGGCCTAAGAAAATGGCTGGAGGAGAGGATATCTTTTAAATTCTTGGCCCGTTTTGCGGTAAGCTTAGGTTGGTTCCATTTATCAGTACCCGCCCTAAGCTTACCGCAAAACGGGCCAAGAATTTAAAAGATATCCTCTCCTCCAGCCATTTTCTTAGGCCTACCGTCTCCTTGGGTCGAGGGCACAGATTGATTGGCTCTTTTCCCTGTGGAGACTGTACTATTTGTCCCTTTATGGCTGCCAATAGACGCATTGAAATTTCCATCTTTCCAGGGTCCATAACGACTAAGATTTATTCCAATTGCCGGACGAGGAACGTGGTATATGTCTTCACATGTGGTTGTCCGAAACTATATGTGGGGCAGACCACTCAGGAGCTTCGACGGCGGATACAGCACCACTTCTCGGATATTGGACGAGCAAAGAAAGATCAGGCCCAAGGTAAGCCTATCACATCAGTGGCAAAACACTTTTTGGAAATGCATAATGGCTCACTACAGGGTGTCCGGATTTTGGTGTTGGAGTCCGTGCCCTCTAACATTCGTGGAGGTAGATTGTCGGATGAATTGTTGAGAAGAGAGGCAAGATGGATCTACCAATTACGGAGCCTTTCTCCTAACGGACTAAATGAGGAGCTTCTGTTCACAGGCTTCTACAAGAAATAAGAATGGCGTCTGTGATTTTTTCATGGACGGCACCGTGGACAAGGGGCCTTTTTATACATTATTCGATTATTGGGCCTTTGTCCACGTTGCCACATTGTTTTGCAGCATTGGTTCAACGCTCAGTTTGGGTTTCGGTGTTCTTTTCTGGCCTTCGGGTATGGCCCATCTCCACATGATTGGATGGGTTTCTCTGGTTATCTTATTCTATCCAGGGTGGTCGGGGCGTCTTTCTCTTTCTTTTTCTTTAAAAGGGAAAAAAAAAAAAAAAAAAAAAAAAAAGGTGATTCATTCCATGTTTTATTAACCACTGAGTTATATTTTGTTGATATTACATATTATTTGTATTGATCCATTTGTATTTTTGATTTTTGTTTCTTCTCCCAAATAATGTAAAACAATAGCCTATATGGCACCTGTGTTTAAATCTAAATATAGCTCGTGGGTGGTTGAATATGCGCAGTAACAACTTATCTTGGCATTCTGCTTGTTTTCGGCGTTTCAGCTTATTGCGCATGCGCCGGTTACGATATTTGCGCAACTAGTGGTATTCTTCACACTAGTTGGTGGAATATGTGTGGGGACCATCTATTTCAGCATCTGCTTATTGCGCACGCGCCGGCTACGATGCTTTACGCTGTTAGTATGATTATCTACGCCGCCTGCTATTTGATGTTGCTAACGCATGCGCATACTACATTTCCTGTGGCTCTTTCCCATTCACATGACTGTGATCACGTGGCAAAATGGCAGCTTCCATCGGGCGTCTTCCATTTCCACAGCAACCTCTCCTTGCCTCTTTCTCCACACGCTGGTAGGCAATTTAGTAATTATGTTCTAATTATGTTGTACTAAATAAAAAGGCACATTGCTTCCATCATTGCACATCTCCCCTGAGGAAGCTACACCTTGTTTGTAGCGATACGCGTGGGGCTCATACCTCACCCCTCCACTCCTTGCCTGCACCCCGTTGTGTGTCCATCCGTAGGTGGTATTGTATGGGCTATTTTTGCTTTAAATCATGCTTATTGGTGGCGATATTGCTGCATTGCCAAACCACCACGGCATCTACTGGGACTCTGATCTGTCTGATTGATTTTGCATTTTCCATCTGCTTATTTGGTGGTCCCAGTTTATGGACACTGTGTCTTTAATCATTGCATTATTATATGTTTGTGGGGTTGGGGCTCTTTGAGGGTGTGAGGTATTCTTTGGGTGTCAGACCATTGGCACTCTCAGTATGTGTGTTTCCCATAAGCTGTTTTGCTTTTTTAATTGATTTTAATCGGTTGTTGGTATTTGTGCCTATTTCTATAATAAAGATATTTTTGTATATTTATTCATTGTGGTGATCCCACTTTTTTCGCACATTCTTTTCTCTTGTTGATGCATACTAGGGCATATAGATCCCCGCTAATTATGTGTAACATGGGATTGAGGAGTAACTCCGACTGTCCTAGATGTAATGGAGAAGGTGCCGGCATTTTCCACATGATGTGGATGTGCCCCAGGTTGGCACCCTTTTTGATAACTGTTCTTAATAGAATAGAAGGAGCTTATAGATGTAAACTTCCCAGAAAACCCCTGGTATGTCTTCTAGGTTACATGGAAGAAATTAGAGTAGACAACAATTTTAAAATAGTGATAGCCAGACTGCTGTATGCGGCGAGGAAAGTAACTGCCAAACACTGGATGCAGGGCGACCCACCGACTAGAGGGGAATTTGTCGCATATGTTAATCATATTGTTCGAATGGAGAGAAGCATATATGGGAAAAGGAAACAACTTGCACTTTTTGATAGATTGTGGAATCCGTGGTTGCAATATGGATAAATATTAGAGTTGGGAGATGTTGGACTAGGGGCAGAGATAGTTAGTTCTATACATTCCAATATATGCTATTGAAGGGTTAAAATGTAAGATCTTTGATATTGATATGGGTAATATGTACGCTGAGGGGGAGGTGATATTGGGGAGGGAAAGTTTATAGTTCTGCTTGTTATTGTTGAAAATATAAACACGTTTTGTATACTTGGTGAAAAATAAAAATTTATCTGATTAAAAAAAAAAGAAAAATGGTGGTAGAAGGGATAGGGGGATGGGACTAAACGCGAATATGGTGTAAAAATGTCATCACCAAATTTGCATCTCTTGGCCCAAAAAAGCAAAAAAAAAACATTTTTTTCTGCCAGGAGGTGCAAATTTGGTGCTGAAATATGGTGCAAACATTTCGCACAAAATTTGCACCTTCTGGCAGAAAACTGCACCGAAATGGCGCACAGGGGTCATCAAGCCCTAAATTAGTGATGGGTAGGGGTCTGAGACCCCCAATCACTAATCCTATAAGTAAAGAAAAATAAACACAAACACAGAGAAAAATCCTTTATTTGAATTAAAATACAGCACTCTCTTTTCCCTCTTTATTAACCCCCAAAAGACCCTTGAAGTTCCGCTGTAATCCACACAAACGTCCCACGACGGTCCTGGCTCTGCTATATCTGAGCCTGGAGAGACTGAAAGCATGTCCAATCTGTCCAGGCCCAAGGGATACATTGACAAGGGGGACAAGGCTGGCAGCAGTGACAGCACTCAGTTCACCGGAGGTCACACCCGGGTTTCCAAGGTATGACCTCTGGTGACCTGACCCCGGCCACGTTGACAGAGCCTGCATCTTTCCTGACTCGTTTTCCATGCTGTCCTCTCCCAGTGTACCATACGTGACTTGTCTTGGCTATCTAGACTTTTTTTTTTTTAACCTCCAAGTCTGTGTTGCATGTAGTCTTTGTCCTTGCCGTCTCAGGGTTTGCAATAACCGTTACTTTTCTGGACCTCCAATTCGGAACCACTAGAGTTGCTTTTGTGGCGCCCCTGACCTGGTCAGGCACCACTGAGTACTGCACCCATGCTGGGGACAGTACAATACAGGTAATCCAGAAGGCTGACCGAGGTGTGACTACACAGGCGCATAGTGATCAGGTCTCACACATGTACCTTTGAGAGGACCCCTGGGGATCCCAGGAGGGGGAAAAGCCTTCACCTCCACTGGAATAGTGGAGGGGGCCAAAAGCCTCCATCTCCTCTCAAGGGGTGTGGTAAGAGAGCCTGGTTGCTAGGTGGCGTAGGCAAGAACAGGAGAGGAGGAGCAGTGAGCCGGTTCAGTGCAGAGTCCAGGGAGCTCAGAGAGGAGCAGACCCCGTGGGCTGCTGCAGTCTGACAGCGTCCGCGCAGTGGCTACCGACGGGGGAGAACGGTCACCTAGGAGTGCTACCCGAAACCCATCTCCAGCTAGAGAGAGAGCACAGAGTGGGAAGTAAGGAGACTGCTAGGGAGAACCAGGCCCAAACGGGCGGCAGATCCCGGAGCGGGGACAGATCCACCTTTCCCTGCTAAACCTGCCGGTGTGGGGCCCTCAAAGCCCACACCACAACACCTAAAAGCCGCAGCCACGTAGCCACAGTTAGGGCCCATAGTTCACAGGAGGCAAGCAGCTGGAGTGATCTGGCCCAGGCAACAAGCAAACGGCAAACGAAGGGGAGTGAGGCTTCAGCAACTTCCCTGGGTGACCCCCATAGGGACTAAAAGTCGGGGTTACCCCAAACCACCAAGGGCTAAGGAAGGCGAGTTGGTAGTCACCATCAGAAGTCAGCCTGAAGGATACCTGGTTCCAGCCTGGTTCATCCCAGCTACGCCCGGGTTACTCACCCTGCCACCTGAAGTGAGTAAAAACCCTGAAAGACATTCTGCCTGTGTGGAGTTATTCTGCGCCTTGTAGTTCTACGCACCTACACAGGGCCCTGGGGCTTGCCTCACTCTCAGGAGGCTATTCCAACTAACTGCACTCACCATCAGCCCCAGGCGTCCCTCAACCTGCAGTGGCGGTCCCCACTGACCGCAATACTGAGAGTGGCGTCACGACAAGAAGAAGATCTCCTACCTGTGACAAGAACCAGCCGAGTGGAGTCCCTGAAGGTAATGCACCGACACAACACCTGTGGGGCTTCACATCTGGCGTCACGAACAGGATAAGGACTAGACCTGTTCAGACAGGTGACCATGTGCCTGGGCGGTCCGCTTGAAAAATTGGAAGCGCCGCCATATTGCCACCATGAAAAGCGCGCTGAAAAACAACAGCAGCCCGCGCTGGGAGAAGTTACCGCCCACGAAGAGGTGTGGCTACCCAGAGATCCCCTGCAGAGTTCTGACCTCGCTTGTGAAGAGAGCGGAAGCGTCCAGAGACGTCGGGACAGAAAGGGAGCCATAAGTCTGCTGCTAGAGGAGATGGCGTCTGAATGCAGAGACCCAGAGCCAGGCTCCGCTGCCTGGTGGTGTCGGGAGCTCGCCGAGTTCTGCGATCAACTGGAGGCCAGGGTCGGAAGGCTGATCAGAGAGGGACGGACGGAGTTTCTGTGGATGACCGCGGCGGTTCAGGCCTATGAGGGGAGAGCCGCGCGCCGAGTGCCAGACCGGGCGGTGACGACTCAGACCCCGATGCTGCCACCGATGGGTGAGTCCAGTGATGCCCCTGCCAGCGCGAGTGCCCCGACCCCTGCTGCCACGTCCGCGGTCCCTGAAGAGGCGTCCGGCGCGGCGACGCTGAAGCAGGCCGCAGCCACGCCAGGTGCAGCCCGCCAAGCTCAGGCCGCCGCAGCGATGCCCTGCTCGGCCCACCAAGACCCGGTCCCTGCAGCGACGCCCAGTCCGGCCCGCAGAGAACCGGCTGCCACCGCGACCCTCATTCGCGCCGCAGGTGTGACGCTGACCCAGGCCGCCGCCATGCTAGGCCCGGCCCGCCGAGACCCTACCGCAGCCGCAACGCTCGTCCGCGCCGCAAGTGAGGTGCTGAACCAGGCCGCAGCCCCGCCAGGTGCGGCCCGCCAAGCTCCGATCGCTGCAGCGACGCCCAGCCCAGCCTGCACAGATCCCATCGCATCTGCGACGCCGATCCAGGCCGCCGCCATACAGGGCGCGGCCCGCCAAGACCAGGCCGCCGCCATGCCAGGCGCGGCCCGCCAAGATAAGATTGCATCACCATTTTCCCCGGCCTGCAAGGCCAGAGCAGACACCGCTCCCCAGTCCAAGGAGGTCCCTGCTAGGAAGCCCACGCTGGGGGAGGACCCTGCATACTGGCAGCTGAAGGCTGACATGGAGGCCAAGTTCCCACAGGAGATGGTGGATCAGTACATGCTCCCTCCGCACACCCCCAAGAGGATTACGACAACTCCTGCAGCAACCACGCCAAAGAGTCCCCCGCCTGGGCCTGCTGAAGAAAGTCCATCCCCAGCACTGCCACTAAAGGAGTGCTCAGAAGAACTAAGGGGGAGGGGAGGCCAGGAAGCTGAGGAGCTGACTCAGGAGCCATCAGCAGTGGATCCATGCCCAGAGCCAGAGATGTTGCCATATTCCCGCTGGGATGAGGAAGACCTGACACCGTCTGCTGAAGAAGATTTGCCTAAAAGCCTCACCTGGGAGCTTGTAAGCTGCACCTCGCAGAATCCAGCCCGCAAGACACGGCGCCGTAGTAGAACCCAGTCTTTCCCTGCACCGCCATCCCCAGAGCAGAGAGAAGTCACGGCCAGAGACCTAGAAGAAAAATGGTTCCTGAGAAGAGCCAAAGCACAGGTCAGAGGACCCCTTTGTAGAGGAATTGTGGAAGACTTTAGCCTGAAGTCAGGATACGGATTCATCGTTGCACCTGGTATAAAGGAAGGTATCTTCGTCAATAGAAGAGACGTGAGAGCTCATTTGCCCAGAGGACATCCTGGAAGAAACTTAAAGATGGGAGATTCAGTGCAATTTACAATGCATCAAGGAGAAAGAGGGTGGTATGCGCTCGATGTAGCACCATGTACCAGCAAACCCCACAGCCATCCCATGCTACAAGATAAAGAAACAGATGAAGAAGAAAGGAAAGATAGAGAAAGAACAGAGAAAGAACCTACTGACGAGACTACCACAGATGAGGAAAGAGGTCAAGGAAGCAACAGGTGCCGCAGCCCTACAGGCCCAAGCCCTGGTGAAGAGGAGTCTGCATAAAGTTCATGTAAAGTAAAGCAAGTTACCAGTTTGAAAAGTTTGTTTTGCAACGTTTTACAAGTTTAAGAATGTGCCCACATAAACTAATGTGAGAAATGAACCTTAAGGCTATGAACTGGCTATAGCCACAAACTCTCGCAGTGTAAATAGTTACACCAGAGGGCACCACCACCACCAGAGTCAGCCTGTTTAGGGGCTTGGCTCGTCTGCAACCAGGGAGCACGTCCGTATATAGGGCCTTGGCTTACCTGCAACCAGAGAGCATGCCTGTTTATGGGGCCTGGCTCTCCACCACAAAGAGGGTACCTGGTCAGCACCAACTGTGGAGGCCGCCTCTACATCCTGCCAGAAGAGGCTGAAGGCGCGGCTCCACCAGGCCAGGTATACCCTGAAGACCACCAGCCCATGAAAGCCGCCTCTACATCCTGCCAGAAGTGGCTGAAGGCGCGGCCAACGTGAGAGGGTTTTGGGTGGGTTAACGGACTTGTGGGTGGAGGGTGGTGATGTATGGTACCTGGTGATTTTAAAAGTTTTACCATGTTTTAATGTTTTATGCATTTTAAAATGTTGTCTTGCAGCCCGAGGACGTGCTGGTGATAACTAAGGGGGAATGTGGCGCCCCTGACCTGGTCAGGCACCACTGAGTACTGCACCCATGCTGGGGACAGTACAATACAGGTAATCCAGAAGGCTGACCGAGGTGTGACTACACAGGCGCATAGTGATCAGGTCTCACACATGTACCTTTGAGAGGACCCCTGGGGATCCCAGGAGGGGGAAAAGCCTTCACCTCCACTGGAATAGTGGAGGGGGCCAAAAGCCTCCATCTCCTCTCAAGGGGTGTGGTAAGAGAGCCTGGTTGCTAGGTGGCGTAGGCAAGAACAGGAGAGGAGGAGCAGTGAGCCGGTTCAGTGCAGAGTCCAGGGAGCTCAGAGAGGAGCAGACCCCGTGGGCTGCTGCAGTCTGACAGCGTCCGCGCAGTGGCTACCGACGGGGGAGAACGGTCACCTAGGAGTGCTACCCGAAACCCATCTCCAGCTAGAGAGAGAGCACAGAGTGGGAAGTAAGGAGACTGCTAGGGAGAACCAGGCCCAAACGGGCGGCAGATCCCGGAGCGGGGATAGATCCACCTTTCCCTGCTAAACCTGCCGGTGTGGGGCCCTCAAAGCCCACACCACAACACCTAAAAGCCGCAGCCACGTAGCCACAGTTAGGGCCCATAGTTCACAGGAGGCAAGCAGCTGGAGTGATCTGGCCCAGGCAACAAGCAAACGGCAAACGAAGGGGAGTGAGGCTTCAGCAACTTCCCTGGGTGACCCCCATAGGGACTAAAAGTCGGGGTTACCCCAAACCACCAAGGGCTAAGGAAGGCGAGTTGGTAGTCACCATCAGAAGTCAGCCTGAAGGATACCTGGTTCCAGCCTGGTTCATCCCAGCTACGCCCGGGTTACTCACCCTGCCACCTGAAGTGAGTAAAAACCCTGAAAGACATTCTGCCTGTGTGGAGTTATTCTGCGCCTTGTAGTTCTACGCACCTACACAGGGCCCTGGGGCTTGCCTCACTCTCAGGAGGCTATTCCAACTAACTGCACTCACCATCAGCCCCAGGCGTCCCTCAACCTGCAGTGGCGGTCCCCACTGACCGCAATACTGAGAGTGGCGTCACGACAAGAAGAAGATCTCCTACCTGTGACAAGAACCAGCCGAGTGGAGTCCCTGAAGGTAATGCACCGACACAACACCTGTGGGGCTTCACACTTTTCTTTATTCCTTACTGGAACTCTGACCTGGTCCCAGGTCTTAACATGCTGTACTCCAGTGTCTCAGCTGCGTATTGGTTTTAGGGTCTGTTTAGAAGCACAATGTCCTCATCCTTTCCATCCTTGTCTCCTCGTCCTTTACAGTTTTCAGATCCTAGTCCTATAGAGCATCTCTGGGTCGAGGTAGAATGGGATGCTCAGTGCCTGTCATCACCTTCATCTGATTTTCGGTAAATGTAAGAAGCTTTCATGTCCTCATGAGCCTGTAATCCTGCAGAACTATATCCTCACCTGGAATCTTTGATGTGATAAATTTCTTAACTTCTAAATGCCAAAGTAAATTCAACGCTACTAGATGGGGGTCTGTGATAATGTGGCCACAGTCAGAGTATGGTTTATACTTGGTGGAGATGAAAGGATAAAGCTGATCAGAGACATTAGATGTTGTCTGGATCTTCTCACAATCTTTTGATTATCGAGACTGCTGGTTAGAATTAGGAGGCGAGAGGCTGGATTATACAGGAGACCTGCAGCTCTGTGATATCAACTTTTGTCAGCTTTGGTCGTCATGTTCATTTCTGACCTTTTCTGTTCTTTTGAATCATTTCACATGACTTTTCTAATATTTGTTTCAGGGTGAAGATCTGACCCATATTATTACTACAGAGACATATGTGAGGGGTGATGAGCCGTGTAAAGAGGAGATTCTTACGTATGACTATCCAGGTGAGTAGTGACACTAAATGCAGAGAAGTCACAGATTTTATTCCAAAAGGAGATGTCTCACGGGCACAACAGGCTCCAGCCTTTAACAACTCCACAGGAGTAAAAGCATATTAGGAACACAATCCAAGTCAGGTAGGTGGAAGCACAGGTAGTGGTGCTCATTATATAGACTACACTCGGTACCAGCGTATCCTTTTTTTTTTTTCAACTCGTTTTATTGAAGGTTAAGTAAATCATTACAATAAAGGATAATTCAGCAATTTGTACAGTAAAAATATGTGTAAATTGGTTAATAGCTAGATTAATAATGCATCAACAATCAGGTCAACATCTATTCCTTTCAGCATGGCATTAGTACAGTAGATATTTCAAAGGTGTTAGCTCGCGAGCCATATCCAACCTGGGGCAAAAAGCCCATATTGACAAGGAATGTACAACCCAGGTGTCAGGGACCACGTCACATTACTGATACGGAGTTTCATGAATTACATATTTCTCCTCTCCCATCACTGGAGCAATATCGAGTATTACTGCGATAGTAATGACTGTAGGTTATCGGTCAGGGAACCGGGTGATCCTCCGGTCAAGGGCAAACCCAACCATCTACCCCATATTTTGTCAAATTTATGTAAAGAGCTTCTCGTCTTATATACAAATTGCTCTAACGGAATTATAGCATTTACCAATGCAATCCAAGAGGCTCTAGTTGTGGGATGAGTGCTCATCCAATTTAGTATAATGCCCTTCCGGGCAAAAAACAGGACCTTTTTTCTTAATAGATTCTCATCTTGGGACCAGGAGTGTACTTCTACCACCCCGAATAAACACAGGATTGGGCTCATAGCAACCGCTTTTTGAAGTATGGTGGAAAGAGTCGCTACAACCTCACCCCAATAGGAGAGAATGACCTGGCAATCTCATATCATGTGCCAGAAATCAGCACCGTCTCTCCCGCATCTCGGACAACCCATCCCCACCAAATTATTCATCTTTTTCATCTTTTTCAGTCTCTGGGGAGTGATATAACTCTCGGGTATTATATATAATTGGATCAGTCTATTATTAATTGCGGGAGAGACCAAAGTGTGGGATTCGACAATGTCATCCCACACTACATCATCAATTTCAGAGATCCTGGCACTCCACTTCTCCCGGACAGAAAGAGGACTGTTCATGGCTTTGGCCCGAATGAGGGAGGAGTATAGTTTAGAAATAAGACCGCCAGGGCCCTGTAATCTGATAATTCCAATGACTGGGAAGGAAGAGAATCTAGCCCCACGACCAGAGAACTGAGCCCGAAAGGCGTGCCTGATCTGGAGATACTGAAACCCATGAGATTCCGGCAGATCGAATTCTACACGCAGTTGCACGAAAGGGCGGAGTTCACCATCACGGACAATTGAACCCAGGGAGACTATTCCGCGATTCCTCCATTCATCAAACCCCGGCAACCCACAAAAGTGTGGAAGGTCCAGGTTATCCCATAAGGGGGTCTCAATTGGTATATGATGAAATCCGAATATGGCTTTAGCCTCTTTCCAGATCCTGGCCCCTAGTTTGTGTATCGGGAGGACACGGCCCTCAAGGGCTCTCTTGTGATCTGTCAACAGTGGCCATAGGAGATCCACACCTGTGAACTCTGCCAAGAGTCCCTCCGGAGAACCCCTCACCCCAGGAAGTGTCCATTGACCCAGATATTTCAATTGTCCGGCCAGGTAATATATATAAAGATCAGGAAGGGCCATACCGCCCATGTCTTTGGGTCTCTGTAATTTGGCCAATTGGACTTTCGATCTGGAGGAACCCCAGACAAAGGTGATCATTAAGGATTCCAGGGTGCGAAAGAAAGAGCGGGGGATCTGCACAAATACATGCTGGGTAATATAAAGACACTTTGGTTGCACTATCATTTTAAGGAGGTTAATCCTTCCCGCCACTGAGAGCGGGAGCTGGCTCCATCTATTAAATTTCTCCCCGAGGTGTGATAACAGGGGGGCAATATTTCTTGCTATCATCTCCGAAGGGCTTCTTGCCAGTATAATCCCAAGGTATTTAAAGTGATCCACTACTGGAACCCTACATATGTGGGTGTTCGCCATTTCCTCTCTGTCCCGAGACAGAAAGAGGAGGTACGACTTTGACCAGTTTATTGACAGACCCGAGAACTCCCTGAATCGGTCAATTAGTTCCACAGCTCTAGGAATGGAGGAATCCGGATCAGATGCAAACAATAACAAGTCGTCTGCGTACAGAGACAAGCGCTCATCTCCCTTACGGTGCCTCACTCCTCGGTAAATTGGGTCCGCCCGAATGCGCACCGCCAACGGTTCCATGGCCAAGGCGAACAGGAGAGGGGATAGGGGACATCCCTGTCTGGTTCCCCTCCCCAAAAGAAAAGTTTCCGACACCCTGCCACCCACCTGAATGTTAGCAGATGGTGCTTCATATATAACCTCAATCCATCTAATGAATTCGTTGCCGAAACCAAATGCCCGCAGCACCTCCAGCAGGTATGGCCACTCTATAGAGTCAAAGGCCTTGGCCACATCCAGTGAGACCAGAGCCCAATCCTCCTCTAACTTGGTGCCCATCTGTAAGACCACCCGCGCCCTCCTCAGGTTATCCGAGGTACTCCTACCCGGAATTAATCCAGACTGATCTTCATGTATTATGGAGGAGATTACTTTGTTGAGTCTAGTTGCTAGTATTTTGGTAAGAATTTTATAGTCAGAGTTCAACAAAGAGATCGGTCTGTACGAGCCACAATCCAATGGGTCCTTATCTGGTTTCAACAGCAGAACGATGGTTGCCTCATAGAAAGAGTCAGGCAACCGTCCCCTGCGGAGCGAAGCCTCAACCGTTTCCAGGAGGGCTGGAGCCAGCCCCCCCTGATATTTGTCAAATATTTCAATCGGGAGTCCGTCCGGGCCGGACACCCTACCCCTATTAAGGGCCCCCATCGCCTCTACCATCTCCTCCATACTAATGGGCTCATCCAAGGCCGATCTCTGGGCCGAAGTCAATCTGGGAAACTCCAGATCTTGTAAATAATCAGCGATCTCCTCCCTTGACACTGTCAGTCTGGATTCATATAGGTTCCTATAGAAGTCCAAGAACACCTCCAGAATGCCATTGACGGAAGTGACTGGTTCGCCGCTAGGGTCTCTAATCTTAAGGACCGCAGGTGAACTATTTGATTGGTGCACCAAGAACGCTAGTAAACTACTAGATTGGTTCCCTTGCTCAAAATACCTCTGGTTCGTGAAGAAGACATGTCTCTTAGCCTTATCTTGCAAGTACAAAAGATATTTCCTCCCAGCCTGTAGCCATTGAGATCTGTTTTCCTAAGAAGGGTCCGAGGTAAATCTATGTTCTAACGCTCTATTTTGAGTGGCCTATTCCTCCTCCTCTCTGGCCGCCTGTTTCTTGAGATAGGAGATAGAGGAATGACAACATCCCCTCAAATACGCCTTAAGTGCATCCCAATAGGCCGAGTGATTCTCTTCCACGGAGTTCGTCTCAGTATATGCCCTGATTTGATCAGGAATCCTATCTTTGGTTCCAAAGAGTGAAAGCCACCAAGGGTTAATCTTCCGTGATAGTTTACGAGATTTACATCCCTCCCATTTAATGCCTACAAATACCGGGGAGTGATCTGATACTGATCTGGGCAAGTGACATACCGATTGTATATGGGCACAGACTCTTTCGTTTCCACAGATGTAGTCAATTCGAGATAGAGAATTTTTCAAGTATACAAGTTACAAGTATAACATGTATATTCTCTCAGTACTGGGTTATAAAACCGCCACATGTCGCACCATCCCACCTCCTGTAGGAATGCACTCAGTCTAGTTTGTATCGTAAGGGAGATCGGGACCTGTCGGGTGCTGAATCTATCCAGTCCTGGGTTATTAATCAAATTAAAGTCCCCCATGCAGAGCACCAAAGCTTGTGGGAATTGTGAGGCAAACTTAGCCGCCTCATACAGTATCGAGATTCCCGTCGCAGGGGGGATGTATAAGGCTAGGATCACTATCATTACCCCATCGATATGAGCCTGGATAAACACATACCTCCCATCATTATCCTTTATAATCTTACCCGGGTCCCAACGCAGTGTTTTGTGGATTAGTACTGATACTCCCCTAGAATATGAGGAATGAACAGAATGAGCTGACCATTGAACCCAAGGCTTCTGAAGCACTCTAGTGGTCTCCAACAATAAATGGGTCTCTTGTAAACATACAATCTGAGCTTTGGATCTTTTGATATGTGCGAATACTGCCGCCCTTTTCCTGGATGTTCCCAGTCCCCGAACATTCCATGTCATCAAGCTTAAAGCCATTGAAAGATACCACTTGCTAGGTTGAATGGAAAATGTCAAAAACTTAACCTACAGTAGAACTTGGGTAAACGTACCCTTAAATACAAACAATCGGCTGCACTCATGCAGCCGACAAGAACTGGTCCAGTAGTGTGACCAGGAGTGATTTTCCCTAGCAACGACTAGGGTGAACCAACGTGACTAGATGGTGTACTTGGTACGGGGGTGTCCTCAAACAAGGACTTAAGCGTCTCCTGCAGTCCAATAACTTGAGTTTTGTTAATTACCCTGCTACATAGCCTTTAACATGCATAAATAAAAGGACCAAGAATAGAGGTGTATAGAAATAAGGGAGAGAAGAAGGGGGGGGAGAAAAGAAGTAAAGAAGAAAGAGGGCAGGGGAAGGAGAGAAAGAGAGAGAGGAGGAAGAGATGAGAGAGAGCAAGAGAGAGAGAGAGAGAAGAAGAAGAAAAAAAAAAAAAGGGGGGGGAAGGAGGAAGGGGAACGGAGAATATAGAAATGTGAGGAAGGAAAAGAGGTAGCGGAGGGAGAACATGGGAGGAAACGGGGGGGGGAGAGGGGGGAGGGAGGGGGGTGAAGGGGGAAGCTGGAGAGAAGAGCAAGGGGGAGACCTAAAGAGGGGAGGGGGGATGAGTGGACAAGGGGGGGGGGAAGAGGGGGGATGAGGGGTTAAGCAAAAGGGGGGAGGGGGAGAGAAGGGATGGAAGTGTAAAGGAAATGAGAGGAATATTTGCAGGTAGCCTTAGGTTTTAAGATACTATGATACATGGTAACCTAAGAGACTCAATACAGCTCTAAAATAAAAATCAACATTATGAACTTAAGTGCGTTGCCAGATGTTGCGAACCCAAAATAGAGTCCCGTATTGGATCGAGAGATACAGGATGGCATGAGTTCACTTGAAATGAGTTCACTTGAAAGTGTTCTTGGTGCCGCAACAGCGGTCTGGCCCAAGTCCCGCCTGACTTCGCCTCGGTCCGGTCCCACAAGCGACGCACCTGCGACCGAGTAATCTGGAGCTCAAGCTGAACTTAGCAGTGATCACAGTGATCGCAGGCCACGTCACATCCAAAGACGCGACCTCCAGCTAACCAGACGCGAGGGGGCCGACCAGGAAACCGACTCAATGGAAGGCCAATAATAATCGCACCCAGTAGCTCACATGCTTCCGGAGGGCTACAAGTGCACCAGCGCATCCTGATAAGATCATCAGCTTCTCATCTGGAACCAGGAGATCAGGGAACGGGCGCAACAGCGTTCCCGAGCCCCGCTCCACTCACATGACAGAAGAAGAGAAGAAAACAAAAATATTTTGCGTCTTCAGTAACAAGGGACGCCAAATACCAGCAGTGGAGGATCATAAAGCGATCGCAACAGCGATTTCAGACACGACGTCCCAGGAATTAGAATTGCATTACCGACCTTACTCCGGAGAAGAAGAAAAAAGTGGGTCGAAACCGCGACACCAGCACAACACCGACCTTCCGGACATCGCCCGTAACTGTAGCGCATCAGCGCTTCCTTTTCAGTGAGTTGATCCAGTCATCCGCTTCCGCAGGAGAGGTGAAGAACAGGGAGCGCTCTTGATGAACCACTCTGAGACGAGCTGGGAAGATCATGGAGTAGGAAATTTGGTGTTCTCTAAGGCGTTTTTTCACTTGGATGAAGGATGCCCTTGTTTTCTGGAGAGACGCAGAGAAGTCAGGGAAGATCAATATGGAAGTGTTGTTATGTGAGATCGGGCCCTTGCGTCTCGCCGCACCAAGGATCGCGTCTCTATCCCTGCTGCTCAACAGTCGGGCCAGGAGGGGTCTGGGCTGTGCTCCTGGAGGAGGAGGACTGGCCGACACCCGGTGGGCTCTTTCTATGGCGAAGGCCGCTGACAACGTCGCATCAGGGAAAGTTTCGGAGAGCCATGTTTCCATGAACTTACATGGGTCGCTCCCTTCTGTTCTCTCCGGCATCCCTAGGATTCTTAAATTATTGCGACGCAGGCGATTTTCCAGATCATCAGCCCTCTGTGCCCAGTTGTTTCCCGCGCTTTCCAAAGAGGATAATCTGCCTGGCTTCGCCCTTGCGTCGTCCTCTGTCTCCTTTACCCGCTCTCTTAGATTTTGCAAATCCAGCCTGAGGAGACCCACATCGATCTTAACCTCCTCAATTTTACCCGTCAGCGACACTTTTGAATCCTGGATCGCTGCAAGTAATTGCGTAGTGACTTGCTGCAAGGTCAGCTCCTGCGATCCCTTGGATCCGGCCTCCATGTCCTCCTCCTCCTCCGCCTCACTAGCTTCCCACTCTGCCTGTTTACCGGAGCCATCTTGCTGGGAGTCTCGGGCAAATTTCTTCAGCTTCTCAGCCGCCGCAGCACTGCGACCTCTACTCATATTATCGGTCAGAATGATCACCGCACCACAGGTAATTCGGAGGTGTATTTAGGCACCAATTTCGGCAGGATTAATAGGATATATCAGCGTTGGACTGCGGAGCTGCTCTCAAATGTTACCGCTCATGCTGCCTGCTGGCCACGCCCCCCACCAGCGTATCCTTTATTGAAACAAATACATGAGTTATGTCGGGCAGACACCTTCCCAGTTGGCCAACACTGTTTAGTGTGAACACAAGCTTTCTCAAGGCCATATGGCAAATGTTCACCTCCACCCCCACCCCATGTTAAATAGCAAAAAGGATCATGTTTTACACCTAATTATAATATAAATGCTATCTAGATTTAATGAAATGACTATCTCTCAAACAGTGCACGTATAAAAGAAAATATATACCACATTATTTCAAACCATTATTCAAAGTTTTATAAAAACACAGCAAAGTTGTGTTTTGTTTTTATTACCATGTAATCCTAGAGGACTAAGTGCATCACATCTACTAATTGTCTCTACAGGAAAGGAGACAAACTCTAGCACAGCGCCACCTATTGGAAGTAGCGATCACATCTACTAAGAATTCTTCTCTCTGCAATAATTTTAGGTTTCTGAGAGCCATCAGCAGGTTGATCTACCCTCATTAAGCTTGCAAAGGACAGACATTTTGTGACCCTCACAGGCAGGGCCGTATTTACCACTAGGCACCCGTGGTCCGGTGCCTGGGTTGGCACTCTGCTGGGGGCGGCACCTTCGGGCAGTAAAAAAAAAAATATTTTTTTTTATAACATCCTCTCCCCCTCCGTTGGACAGTGGATTAAATACGCTGTGTTTTCGGAGGGGGAAGGGGGCGGGAGAGGCGCACTTCCATTTATCTGTATCTGCGTCTTTAAGACACGAGTACAGATAAACTCCGGGCACCGGGCACAGAGAGCTGATTGACCCCGGAAGTGCTGGCGCCTTCACTTCCGGGGTCAGAGGCGCGCCATTGAGCTCCATGCTGTGACGTCCAATGCTGCAGATGCCGAGGAGGAGGAGAGAACACTCACTGCAGACAGCAGGAGGACGACGAAAACGGACACCAGAGGAGGAGCTGCAGCAGCGAGAAGAGGAGAGCGGCGTACACAGGAGCAGGTAATCGCTCGCAGAGCTGAAGATCCATAGGGAAGGTGCGGGTGTTCCTAATTAGGATTGTGGAGGAGGGGCAGGTAGAGACTATAACGTGATGTGTGTGTGGGGGAGGGGCAGGCAGAGGCTATAACGTGATGTGTGTGTGGGGGAGGGGCAGGCAGAGGCTATAACGTGATGTGTGTGTGGGGGAGGGGCAGGCAGAGACTATAATGTGATGTTGTGGGGGAGGGGTAGGCAGAGGCTATAACGTGATGTGTGTGTGGGGGAGGGGCAGGCAGAGGCTATAACGTGATGTGTGTGTGGGGGAGGGGCAGGCAGAGGCTATAACGTGATGTGTGTGTGGGGGAGGGGCAGGCAGAGACTATAATGTGATGTTGTGGGGGAGGGGTAGGCAGAGGCTATATCGTGATGTGTGTGGGGGAGGAGCAGGCAGAGACTATAACGTGATGTGTGTGTGGGGGAGGGGCAGGCAGAGACTATAATGTGATGTGTGTGGGGGAGGGGCAGGCAGAGACTATAACGTGATGTGTGTGTGGGGGAGGGGCAGGCAGAGGCTATAATGTGATGTGTGTGGGGGAGGGGCAGGCAGAGGCTATATCGTGATGTGTGTGTGAGGGGCAGGCAGAGGCTATAACGTGATCTGTGTGTGGGAGAGGGGCAGGCAGAGGTTATAATGTGATGTGTGTGGTGGAGGGGCAGGCAGAGGCTATAATATGATGTGTGTGGGGGAGGGGCAGGCAGAGGCTATATCGTGATGTGTGTGTGGAGGGGCAGGCAGAGGCTATAACGTGTGTGTGTGTGTGTGTGTGTGTGTGTGTGTGTGTGTGGTGGAGGGGCAGGCAGAGGCTATAATGGGATGTTTGTGGGGGATGGGCAGGCAGAGGCTAAAGTCTGGCGATTAGGAGGCCTATTGCTGTAGAGGGGGATTTAGGGGGTCTTACAGAGTGAGGGACAGTGCAAGGGACAAAATTGATGGAGAAAAGTGTAGGGACCAGCACAAGCACAGATGTTTCAGTCAAAAGACCTTCATCAGTGCGTGCAGGGGGTCCTCAGAAAGTATAGTAGCGTGGGGAGCGGTGTAGCTGGGTATGACGTGGTGTCCTCCACTGTCTATATAGTAATGATGGGCTTGTGCTGGTCCTACAAGTTCTGCACAATGAAGACCACTATTCACATTGATCTTGAGCGCCAAGATTCTACATCTACTTGAGACGGTTTTGGGCCCTCCTTGTACACCCCCCAGAAGTGCCGTGTATCAACTCACTGAGTATGGACAGGGGGAAACATTGGGGGCTCATTATGGAAAAGGGGTAGCATGGGGGTTCAGTATGAACAGGGGCAGTGTGAGCGCTCAGTATGGAAAGGGGACGGCATGGGTGGGCTCAGTATGGAGTGGAGCAATGTAGGGGACTCGGTGTGAAATGTGAGGTAGTGCAGGGGTCTCTGTATGCTGAGTGGGGCAGCGTGGTGGTCTCTGTATGCTGAGTGGGGCAGCGTGGTGGTCTCTGTATGCTGAGTGGGGCAGCGTGGTGGTCTCTGTATGCTGAGTAGGGCAGCGTGGTGGTCTCTGTATGCTGAGTGGGGCAGCATGGTGGTCTCTGTATGCTGAGTGGGGCAGCGTGGTGGTCTCTGTATGCTGAATCGGGCAGGCAGCATTTGGAGCGCATTAAGAAGGGGCAACATGGGAGGCTCAGTATGGAGAGGGGCAGCATGGGAGGCTCAGTATGGAGAGGGGCAGCATGCATGGGACATTGTGAGGAGGTGGCAGCATGATGTGAGGATAATGTGCAGATCATTTTTTAGAATTGAGGAAGGTGTGGTGGGTATAGTTTTATAAGGGAGGACAGTGTGGTATTTTAGTTTTATTAGGGGGCAGTATGGCAGTCATAATATATAAATGGGGATGGTGTGGTGGGAATATTTTATAGTAGAGGATAGTGTGGAGGCCATGTACGTTAAGAGGGATTGTGAGGAGTAATATTCTTTTGCGGGGAGTGCAGTGAGGAGCAGTTATTTTTTTCACAGCATAGGGCTTATTTATGGCACAGCATTTGTGGTTTTTGTTATTCGGGAACATTATAATGACACTGTTATTTTTCAGTGCACCATGTTGAGATGTGCTGCAGAAGACCGGAGAAGAGGGAGGTCTGCAGAGACAAGCTGTGGATATGAAGTCATTATGGAGTCGGGGACATGAGAAAACCGCGATCGGTGAGTGAATTATCACAGACCGTAAACTACACTAACATTTACACAGGTTTAGCGATAAAAATGACCTGAGTGCTTCTTTAAAGGGAACCTGTCACCAAATTTGGTGACTATAAGCTGCAGCCACCACCAGTGGGCTCTTATATATTTTTATATATATATATATATATATATATATATATAAATATATATAATATATAATATATATATATATATATATATATATATATATATATCATTCTAACATGATGTATTTAAGAGCCCAGGTTGCTGTGTAGAACATAAAAAACACTTTATACTCACCTAAAGGGCGGTGCGGTGTGTAGACTGGTCGGATGGGTGTCTCTTCTCCGGTGCCAGTGCCTCATCTTTTGGCCATCTTTCTCCTCCTTCTGAAGCCTGGGTGCATGACGCGTCCTACGTCATCCACACTAGCCAGCATTGAGGTCCTGCGCAGTACAATACTTTGATCTGGCCTACTCAGGACCACAATGCTGGCTGACAGGTTCCCTTTAATATTAGTAGAAAAATCTATATTTATTTAATATGCAAATGAGGTCGCTTTGGTGCACTGTTGGTGTGGTCTTTGCTTCGGTGCACCTTGGTGCAGTCTTTGGTTTGGTACACTGTTGGTGTGGTCTTTGTGTCGGTGCACCGTTGGTGCGGTCTTTGGTTTGGTGCATTGTTGGTGTGGTCTTTGCTTTGGTGCACCATTGGCGTGGTCTTTGCTTTGGTGCACCGTTGGTGTGGTCTTTGGTTTGGTGCACTGTTGGTGTGGTCTTTGTGTCGGTCCACCGTTGGTGCGGTCTTTGGTTTGGTGCACTGTTGGTGTGGTCTTTGCTTTGGTGCACCATTGGCGTGGTCTTTGCTTTAGTGCACCATTGGCGTGGTCTTTGTGTCGGTGCACCATTGGGGTGGTCTTTGTGTCTGTGCACCGTTACGCCCTCATATGTGTATTTTTAAGTCTTTTGTTTTTATTGACAGAGCTCCAATAGTAAAAGTGAGTGCTGTCTAATATCAGCTTGTATGTCTGATTTTGCCGTTCTTACTAAGTGAGCGCTGTCAATCAACACAAGGAACTGGCTTCATATCCAAGTATAAGAGTGCACCAAGGCATGGGTCACGCCCAGTATTCACCGAAGCCCCCTCATTTGCATTTTAGAAAATAGATTTTGAAGCAAATATTAAAGGGGTTGTCCAGTCGAGAATGACAAGTCTGCAGTCCCTCTGTGTGTCACTCTGTGTGACTGCAGATTTGTGAATCCTCCCAGTGCACTCACTGCACTACGAGTATTCTCCAGTGTCTGCGCCGGGAACGGCGGTCAAGTATGCGATATGCAGAGTCCAAGCTAGAACCTGTCTAGGGGACGCCAACTCGCCCAATACAAGTGCATTAAGTGAGGTCGTACCCACTAGACGAGTTCTCACTAGGAGTCTGCATATAGCATACTTGACCACCATGAGTGCGCTGGGAGGATTCACAGGTCTGCAGTTATAGAGGGACACATAGACGGACTGCAGACTTGTCATTCTAGACCGGACAACCCCTTTTAAGCTAAACTGTTTGTGATTTTTGTAGAGGAATCGTCCCTTATATAAATGTTTATTTATGTAAATGGAAAATGATTTCACTGGACAAACAAACCTTTTGCTTGTGCGTCGGGTGATCTGACTCCGGGTTTAGATTGATCAATCTGTTTCTGATTATTGGCAGTGTTGTAAATGCACCTTAAAGAGTAACTAAACATTTGGGAGAATTTTTTGTTTTGTGCCCAATAATTCTGAGCAGATTGGTGAGGAATCTGGTCCTGAGACCCCCAACTACAACTGTAAAGCTCTTTTAGAAATGCGCGCAGAGCGGATCCTGTAGAAAGTCATAGTCCTGTCTCCTGAGCTGTGCACTTCTAAGGGGTCTTTTGAGCAATTTACGAGGGTCTCCGGACCCAGACCCACACCAATCTACTCATAGTTAATGGACCTAAAGCATAGAAGATATCTCCCAAAAATTCAGGTATTTTTTTAAATGTTTAATAGTGCTTACTACCTGCACCTCATCAGTACTGTGGTTCCTGTATGATCTTCAGTCTGATGATGGCCGGTAACAACTCCTGTATCTTCTTACCATTGTTACAGACATACTAGGAGCTGCAGTTTGATGCCAGACAATTATATGTTGGGCTGGCTTTAGTTCTGGTGATGTAGTAGTAATTTGAGCTCGGTTCTGGTGATGCAGGCATGTGCCAATGGTGGTTCTGGTGATGTAGTAGTGATTTAAGCTTGGTTCTAGTGATGCAGTCTCATACCAATGGTGGTTCTGGTGATGTAGCAGTGTGCAGATGTTGGTTTTGGTGATGTAGCAGTGTGCAGATGGTGGTTCAGGTGATGTAGTAGTGATTTGAGGTTGGTTCTGGAGATGTTGTCATGTGCAGATGGTGGTTCTGGTAATGTTATCATGATTTGAGGTTGGTTCTGGTGATGTATTTGTGTAGATGTAGCAATATTTAATTTATTAATTTGATGGTAGATCATTATAGGGTCATTGTGCCAGGCTAAATAAATATCTGTCTTAATGAGACCATACGTCTGCCAAACAAGTATTTAACTAAAGCCCCCATATGCTGAAGACAGCTGTCCCATCATTCGGCTGGTAGTTATCTTTCCTGACTCCCCCTTACACTATAGACAGGTGTCCCATCACTCAGCTGGTAGCTATCTCCCTGACTCTCCCATACACTATAGACAGGTGTCCCATCATTTGGCTGGTAGCCATCTTCCGGACTTTCCCATACACTATAGACAGGTGCCCCATCACTCGGCTGGCAGCTGTCTCCCTGAGCGCTCACATTGTTGAGTGCTCATGTTCTCTATAAGACAGACGCTACTACACAACTCTGGCGGTGGCTCACCTCTTAAAGAAAAAAGGATCCACAGTTTAAAATTGGACTGCTGGGTCATCACTCCTCTGACAATCAGACTGTCGGCCGCGCCTGTCTATCTCCGGGTCCTGCCAACTGTAGTCTGTGTACGAGCACGGTAACTACTATCTAAAGGGAATGTGAACTGTCAGGGTGTGTGCACACCATGGCCTTTACACATCTGTGAATCTTTTTAATTTTTAGGGCGGAGGACAGGTTAGGAAACACTGGTATCTTTTCTTAAATTGAAATTGTATGAAGTGCTAGTCACAAACTTCTTGGTGGCAGCAGTCCGAAAAATGGTTCAGTTACCTGTTTTAACCACTTAGTGTCTGTGAAAACCTGAAGCTGTTAAAAGAAGCTAAATAAAACTGAACGTGTGCAGCAAGTGCAGATCTTCATTCCTATAGCGTTTAGCAGTTTTTCAAGTGTGTTACAGAGTACGTAGATCAGCCTTACACAGATGTCGTGTGCACAAAATCATAGTTTTATGTTGTCAGTAAGGGGCACGACCAATTAAAGTGCCTAGGGCAGCACGAAGGCCAAATACAGCCCTGCTCACAGGCAGGTCTGAAGGCAGTTTTAGCCAGATAATTTGGGGTTGGGTACCAGGAGAGCGCATTGTAGATTCGGGGAGTAAACTGAGGTGTAGTCGAGTTGTAACGGGGGCAGGGGGCGCCTCCGTGGTTGTAGTCGCGGTCTCTCGCCCTGTGGGCGACAGGCTGACCCCCGGCCCGGCCGTCACTAGTAAGACAGGTGTGTTGTTGGGGCAGAGTGTGGATGGCAGGGGCACATACATGTCAGCATTCTTTCTGTGCTCTTCAGCTCCCTTTTCACACACAGGAAAGAGGCAGTTACAGACAGCAGGTAAACTAAACACCAATTTATTGTATAGAGCTTCCATTCTTTGTTTGCAGCAGGTTTACTTCAGTACGTTCCACATTAAAGGTTCTTTCCTTTCAAAACGGTTCCCTTTACAAAACTGTTCCCTTTTTCCCCGGTAACTTTCCTTTGCCTGCAGGGGCCAAGTGTTATCCCCCTGGTAGCTGCACTCCAATCCCGGGTTTAGTCCAGCCCTATCCTAGGGGTTTGTTTAGACTATGGGACGGCTCCAGTACTCACTACCGGCTCCAGACTAGTTCCGACTTCTCCACTTCTTCTCAAGGGTTTACTCTGCTTTTCCTTGCTACGGGTGTTCCCGTCTCCGCTTCTTCTGCCTCTGCACCCACTTCCACACTCTGCCCCGTCACCTCAGACTGAGCTTGCTTGCCTCTCACATCTCACTGCAGACTGGACTCTCCATTCAGAGCCCAACCCCACCTAGGCTGCCCTGCCCCTTCTTTCCCTGCCACTGTTACCAGGGGAACCACTACTCTACACTGGCACCTAGTGGGAACACCATGTATTAACCAACACAACAGGTAACATTTTACCATCACTATCAATATTTGCCACCACACCATGTGGCATCTTCAGAGGGGGATTCTCTTTCCCGGCTCGGGGGTCCGACTACCCCTTACATTCCTCCCCTCTTTAACCTCAGCCTCCTGGCGAGATTCCGCACCTGCAAGACAACGCATATAGAAAACACACACACGTTTCTTCAGTAGTATTCTTTTTCTTTCTTATCAATAAAAAAAACATTTTAAAACGAACGTATCAAAGCACACCAGATTGGCACACAAGTCCGGTGCCCGGAGTCCCTCCAGGGGAGCTCCCGGTCTTGGCTGATCTTCTGCCCGGAGGCTCTCCTCAAGCGCTCCCGGTCTTAGATGAGCCGCGACCAACAGAAACAAAAGGGTTCTTTACTTAACAGTCGCGGGAGAAGTCCATGCATAGTCCCTGCATTCTTCTATTCCCGGGTTCAGTTCTTTTAACATTGCTTTAACCATAAACACTCACCGGCTTCCAACAGTACCGGCTTTCGACAACAAACAGATCTTTTTCTTCCGGATTATTAACCCTCACGCTGGGTGGTATGCACGCAGCCATTCAGCCCGCTGGGCCCTCACAGATTCGGAGAGGGATTGTCCAGGTAAGCAGGGTAGCCTGCGGAACGGCTCGTAACATGGCTGTGGCTCCGGTACGTCTTTCTCCGATTCGGCCCAAACTCCGCCCACGTCTCTAGACCTCTGCAGCTTCTTGGGGCAGGTACCTCCCCTCTTTGGGCGGTGCACCCTGGGCTTCTTCCTCCCAGGCCAGCCCAGCACTTTTCGTTTGGCGCCAAATTTTCGCGCCTTAAGTAAACCCATGAAGACGGCCGCCATCTTGCCGCCATTTTGTGGCCCGTACAGCACATCAGGCACCACTTGGTCATCTTCACAGTTTCTGGTCGGGGTCTCTCGCATGCGAGCCCGATCCTGCCGACTATGCCAGTTTGTAACGGGGGCAGGGGGCGCCTCCGTGGTTGTAGTCGCGGTCTCTCGCCCTGTGGGCGACAGGCTGACCCCCGGCCCGGCCGTCACTAGTAAGACTGGTGTGTTGTTGGGGCAGAGTGTGGATGGCAGGGGCACATACATGTCAGCATTCTTTCTGTGCTCTTCAGCTCCCTTTTCACACACAGGAAAGAGGCAGTTACAGACAGCAGGTAAACTAAACACCAATTTATTGTATAGAGCTTCCATTCTTTGTTTGAAGCAGGTTTACTTCAGTACGTTCCACATTAAAGGTTCTTTCCTTACAAAACGGTTCCCTTTACAAAACGGTTCCCTTTTTCCCCGGTAACTTTCCTTTGCCTGCAGGGGCCAAGTGTTATCCCCCTGGTAGCTGCACTCCAATCCCGGGTTTAGTCCAGCCCTATCCTAAGGGTTTGTTTAGACTATGGGACGGCTCCAGTACTCACTACCGGCTCCAGACTAGTTCCGACTTCTCCACTTCTTTGTCAGGGCACTAACCTTCGCCTGCAGGGGCCACTTGTTATCCCCCTAATAGCTGCACTCCACTCTAGTACACACCACCGGCTCCGGACTAGTCCCAACTCTTCCACCGTTTCTCATGGGTTTCCTCTGCTTTCTAGCCAAGAGTACTCACTCAGGCTGACTGCCTCGTCTCACTCCCACACTCTGCCCCGTCACCTCAGACCGAGCTTGCTTGCCTCTCACATCTCACTGCACACTGGACTCTGCATTCAGAGCCCAACCCCACCTAGGCTGCCCTGCCCCTGCTTTCCCTGCCACTGTTACCAGGGGAACCACTACTCTACACTGGCACCTAGTGGGAACACCATGTATTAACCAACACAACAGGTAACATTTTACCATCACTATCAACATTTGCCACCACACCATGTGGCATCTTCAGGGGGGGATTCTCTTTCCCGGCTCGGGGGTCCGACTACCCCTTACAGAGTAACAGTCCAAGGTCAGAATACCAGGAGAGCATGTTGGATACGGGGAGCAAACAGAGGAATAGTTGGGCAACAGTTCAGGGTCAGATAATGATGATCAGAACAGGCAGAATACAAAAACACAGGCTAACAGCACCACTATAATGGAATGTACAACTGGAAGAGTTCAAGGAGAGACTGCTCAGCTAAGAAGCTGTGCAATCACTGGAAAGATTGAACACCTGAACAACCCAGAATCAGAATGGACGACTATGCTGTCATTCAACTAAGGCCGGTGTCCCACTTGCGATTGCCTCAAGTATTTCGCGCGAGTTTCGTGGTGCATCACCCGCAATGGACTAGAGGCTACTTTACACGCTGCGATATCGGTCCCGATATCGCTAGCGTTGGTACCCGCCCCCATCTGTTGTGCGACACGGACAAATCGCTGCCCGTGCCGCACAACATTGCGCAGACCCGTCACACATACTTACCTGCCCGGCGACGTCGCTGTGACCGGCGAACCGCCTCCTTTCTAAGGGGGCGGTCCGTGCGGCGTCACAGCGACGTCACTGAGCGGCCGCCCAATAGAAGCGGAGGGGCGGAGATGAGTGGCCGGAACATCCCGCCCACCTCCTTCCTTCCTCATAGCGGCCGGGAGGCAGGTAAGGAGAGGTTCCTCGTTCCTGCGGCGTCACACATAGCGATGTGTGCTGCCGCAGGAGCGACGAACTACATCATTACTGCTGCAGTAACGATAATCGAGAATGGACCCCCGTTTTTGCAACGATGCAAAATTGCTCATCGGTGTCACACGCAGCAACATCGCTAATGCGGCCGGATGTGCGTCACAAATTCCGTGACCCCAACGACTCCGCATTAGTGTTGTCGCAGCGTGTAAAGCCCCCTTAACACACTGTTCACAGGAGCGCGTTGGCTGCATAGAGATGCATGCAACCGACCCGCTTCTGTGAGCAAAGTGCGAGTCCGTGCCGGTTGATGCACCGCGAAACTCGCCCGAGATACACACGGGGCAATCGCAAGTGGGACACTGGCCTAAATCACAGCTCAGTATGCCCAGATCCCAGCCAGTATACATTGTCTGACTGTGTCGAGGCCTACTGCACCTCGGAATCACACATTTGCTTTCAGCTCCATGACGATCACGAACAGGATTAATTAATTTAGCACATCCTTTTCCAGTTGGAATCGAAAGACCATGTTCCCGAAAACAGAGGTAACCAAGTCTAATAATTTTTCTTATATAAAAGAAGAAACATGGACAGAAAATTACGTGAACGGCAAACTTAGTTTTACATGTGATAAAATCCTTTATCAAAAATTCTTCTCCACCCACTTTAAAATGGAGAAATTGAGAACAAAACGAGCAGTGGCCACAGTTATAGTTAACCTATTTTTAGCCAATTAACATCCATATTAGCTTTTTCCATGTATCTTACTTGTACTAAAAAGCCCCTCAAATTTGCCAATTATGAAAAAAGACTATAGGTCAAATAGCTGCTTTCTCTTTTAAACCAAGATCATCAACCAGTAAATACCAATTACGCTGGCTAATGCATCGGATGTTTTCTGATATGCAAAACAGGACTGCTTTGGAAACACCATCACATGTCTCAACGCTGGCAGGAAACTAGCCAGGTCTTTCACCGGGAAGGAACAACCACGGGAAGGGCAGTCTCCAGTCAAGGAAACCGCCTATGCCAAAACATGGTATCCATCCACAGACAGCTGTTTCGGGGTATTTGCCCCTCATCAGTGTGGAGTAGGAAACTGGCTAGTGGGAGCAATGCCTAGTAAAGACAACATAAGCAAGGATGATTGACCTTAGGGAGATCAACATCCAGCACCACGGAGACACCATCACGTGTTTCTCAACGCAGTGATTCTAGAACAAGGCCCCCTGGGAAAATATGCAAAACAGGACTGCCGCGGCATGGTGCATAATGAAAGTCTATGCACGCCAAATCCAGTGGCATGCATCAAACGCCGGAAGCATGTACCGGATTCGGTTTTTACTTCTGAGCATGCCCAGAAGTGAGAAAAACATTTCTTGTCAGAAAATCTCACTCTCTCTCTGGCCTAAGAAAATCGGTGTGAGTGGAGTGCGATAAAACATCTCATTCCACTCGGACCAATTCTAGCCTGTGCGTCAGCGCACATGAGCGATTATTTTCTCAGTCCTAATCGGACCGAGAAAACAATCGCGGCATGCTGTAACTGTAATGCGAGACTCTTTTCTCTCACACCCATTCAAGTGAATGGGGCGAGAGAAAAAGCGCAAAGCACTCGCAGTACACCGGTGTACCACGCGTGCAGAGCGAGAATCGCAATAGCCGGCAACGGAGAAGAGAGGGAGATAAATCCCACTTTCCCCTCCTCTGTGCCGGCCCGCCCCTCCTGAGAGCCTGCCTGCCCCCCGCAGCTGTGGTCCGCTCACACGGTCGGACCGCAGATGCAGGGACACTAGCATGACACTCGGCTCCTGCTGTGCTGCCAGCGTGAGCCGAGTGTCATGCGAGCATCGCAGTAGTGTCCCGTGTGGCCCCAGCCTCTCTCTCTCACCCTCTCCCTCGTTCTCTCTCTCACACTCACACTTACTGACTAACTCACTCACTCTCACCCACTCACCGATCACCGGCGCGGCGCTGCACGGCTCTCACACTCCTCTGGCGGCTTCTCCTGATTTGAAAATGCCGGCCGCCCATTATTCAATCTCGTATTCACTGCTTTCCCCGCCCACTGCCGCATGTGATTGGTTGCAGGCAGACACGCCCCCACGATGAGTGACAGCTGTCTCACTGCAACCAATCACAGCCGTCTATATCTTCCAGTAAAATAAATAAATAATTAAAAAAAAAATGGTGTGCGGTCCCCCCCCAATTTTGATACCAGCCAAGATAAAGCCACAAGGCTGGTATTCTCAGGATGGGGATCCCCACGTTATGGGGAGCCCCCCAGCCTAACAATAACAGCCAGCAGCCACCCGGAATTGCCGCATCCATTCGTTGCAACAGTCCCGGGACTCTACCCGGCTCATCCCGAATTGCCCTGGTGCGGTGGCAATCGGGGTAATAAGGAGTTAATCATGGCAGGCGTCTATGAGACACCCCCAATGATTAACCTGTAAGTGAAAGTAAATAAACACATACACCCGAAAAAATACTTTATTTGGAATAAAAGACAAAAAACCACCCTCTTTCACCATTTTATTAAAATCCCCAAATATCCCTCCAGTCCGACGTAATCCACAGAGGTCCCGCGACGATTTCAGCTCTGCTATATGTAGCTGACAGGAGCGGCAGTAAAACACCGCCGCTTCTCGGAGCTCCACGCAGCAACTGAAGGGAGTCGCGCTGTCAGCGGTGACGTCACGGAGGTAATGCCGGGGTGTGTGTGGTGATAATGATGAGTGCGGGAGTGCCGGGGTGTGTGCGGTGATGATGATGAGTGCGGGAGTGCCGGGGTGTGTGCGGAGATGATGCGTGCGGGAGTGCCGGTGTGTGTGCGGTGATGATGCGTGCGGGAGTGCCGGGGTGTGTGCGGTGATGATGCGTGCGGGAGTGCCAGGGTGTGTGCGGTGATGATGCGTGCGGGAGTGCCGGGGTGTGTGCGGTGATGATGCGTGTGGGAGTGCCGGGGTGTGTGCGGTGGTGATGCCTGCGAGAGTGCCTGCATGTGCGGTGATGATGGGGTCTCTTCCCTCTCTCTCAGCTTTTAAAAAAAAAAACGGATCCGTTTTTTTCTGGATCCGTCCCATCAGTTTTTACAAACTCTGAGACGGATCCCTTGCATCAGGCACAAACCGGATTGTGCCTGATTGCAAAAAACTGATGTGTGAAAGCAGCCTTACCGGTACTCCCTGATGTGTGGAATCCTTTGTATGGTCTAGGAGCTGAGTCTGCAGGGAGATTAGGGCAGGAGCCATCCTCGGAAATCAATGCAGAAAAATAGTTATCCAATGGTCCCTGGGACCATGTAGAAGGCGCACACACCGAAACACGTAGTCCGGGAGACTACTACCCCTATCCGACATTTGTTTTTGCCCTATGTATGGAACTATTTTTAATTATATTACTTAAATAAAATTGCTTTGCAAAAAGAATATTTTTTTAAAGAACTTCTGCTGAGTCTTGGTATATGTCCACTGGAGTCTGGATAACTATTTTTCTGCAATAAAATAAACAGTTCCTATTAATCTGTAAGTTGAAAAGGCTTTGGAAATTGCCAACTCTGGATTCCCCCTTTCACGTTTTCATGTCATTAGTTCCCTTTACTGGGTCAGAACAGTAGCACAATAACTATTAATTAGGGATGAGCGAATGTATTCGCCACTATTCTGTATCCGACGGATAATGGGGTATTTGAGGTATTCGCTATCCGACGGCTAATATGGTATTCGCTCTGATACTTTCATTTTCATTTCTGCCTTCCTGGCGCCTTTTTCTAGCCAATGAACACATCTGATGTTGCTTGCCCTCACAGTAACGCCGCAGCCATCTTTGTTGTGTTGTTACTGTGATTGGCTTGGCCGCACAGCGTCATAGGAGCTATATAAGCCAGCGGCCATTTTGGTCAGTCGGTCTCTCCCTCTCTCTTTCTTACTCACCGATCACCAGGGCGGCGCTGCACAGCTGTCTCACTGTGGCAGGTTCTCCAGCTTTTGAAAATGCCGGCAGCTCATTATTCCATCTCGTATTCCCTGCTTACCCTGCCCACCGGCGCCTATGATTGGTTTCAGTCAGACACGCCCCCACACTGAGTGACAGCTGTCTCACTGCAACCAATCACAGCTGCCGGTGGGCGGGTCAATATCGTGTAATAAAATAAATAAATAAATAATTTAAAACAATGACATGCGGACTCCCCCCAAATGATACCCAGCCAAGGTAAACACACAGCAGCGGGCCGGTATTCTCATCCTGGGGAGGGCGTGGGCCATGGTTACTGCCCCTCTCTCGCAGCCGAGAATATCAGCCCGCTGCTGCCCTTAGAATGTCACATCCATTAGATGCGACAGTCCCGGCGTGTCACCGGCCCTTCTCGATTGCTGTGCTGTGGGAGTAATAAGGAGTTAATAGCAACCCATAGCTGCCACTAAGGGCCGCTTTACACGCTGCGATATCGTTACCGATATCGCTAGCGTGCTTACCCGCCCCCATCGTTTGTGCGACACGGGCAAATCGCTGCCCGTGGCGCACAAAATCGCGTGGACCCGTCACACTACTTACCTGCCTTGCGACGTCGCTGTGACCGGCGAACCGTCTTCTTTCTAAGGGGGCGGTTCGTTCGGCGTCACAGCGACGTTACTAAGCGGCCGCCCAATCAAAGCGGAGGGGCGGAGATGAGCGGGACGAACATCCCTCCCACTTCTTTCCTTCCTCATTGCGAGCAGCCGCAGGTAAGGTGAGGTTCCTCGTTCCTACGGTATCACACATAGCGATGTGTGCTGCCGCAGGAACGATGAACTACATCGTCCAAGCAGCAGCAGCTGCTAGCTGCTAGGTGTATATTATCAGCTAGCCCTAAGCCCGAAATTCATGGTGTCACGCCAATATTAGACATGGCCACCATGAATTTCTAGTAAAGATAAAAAAAAAACACAACACAGAATTTTTTTTTATTAGAAATAAAACACAAACACAATTAGTGACTCCATCTTTATTGAAATAGAGAACCCCTCTCCGCAGTAATCCTGGGTCAAGGGTCCCGCGCCGTCCAATCCGGATCCAATATCATCTAAAAAAAAAACAAACTACACACTTCAGTGCAGCGTCGGACTGGCTACCGGAGGAAACTCCAGTAATGCCAGGCCTGGATTCAGGACACACACACACACACACACACACACCACACAGCATGTGCGCACACACACACACACACCACACAGCGTGTGCGCGCAGACACACACACCACACAGCGTGTGCGCACACACACACCACACAGCGTATGCGCCCACACACACACACCACACAGCGTGTGTGCGCACACACACACACCACACAGCGTGTGTGCGCACACACACACACCACAGTGTGCGCACACACACACACCACAGTGTGCGCGCACACACACACCACACAGCGTGCGCACACACACACACCACACAGCGTGCGCACACACACACACCACACAGCGTGCACACACACACACCACACACACACACCACACACACACACACACACTGCACACACACATAGCACAGACACACAGCTGTGAGTGCTTTCCTGCGGTGACCTGGCATTCAGAAGGTGAGCCCAGGTCAACGCAGGGGCGCACACACAGCATTGTGAACTCACCTCACCTGATCCCCGGTGTCCTAGGCGGCTGCTGTGCTAGCGTAGCTGCAGCTCATCGCGTCCTCCTGTCAGCTGATCTCCAGTCCTGTTGTAACCGCGCGCGCTCCCGCGGTCACAACGGGATCTGAAGAAGCGAGGGCGCATGCGCCGCCCTCTCGTGCACACGGCTGCACGGTACTGCGGGCTTCAGAAAGATGGCGCCGGAGATAAGCGCTATGCGCAGGCGCCAACTCCGACGTCATGTTACTGAAGAGGGAAATTTAAATACAACCAGAGAGAGGGAGGAACAGGCAGCGGGGGGGGGGGGGGGATACACGTGCATAACACGCCCGGACATTAGGAAAGAGGTGCACACGTCAATCAAAAAGTGCACGAATTTTCAAACTTTATAAAGTTGGATTTCGCTGCCTAAACACCTGAGCTGCACCCTAATGGTATGTAAACACTGTGCAACTTAGCATAAAAACTACCTTTATTTATATCGTTAAAAGAGCAACGTTGGTTACTCAAATACACTTTCAACAATTACACCAAGCCATCACTATCTTAGGTGATCACACCATGGCCACCTCAGTTAGCCAAATAGAGGGAACCAACCATCAGGGGTCCCTAATAGTGATGGCCACTAAATAACAAACACAAGAGAAAAACCAAACAAACATAAACAATAAGTGGTGTTGCTATAGGCAAAGGACAGTGGTCCAATTGACAAAAAAACACAACAAACGAAATAATACCTAAAAAAGCAAAAAAGTATATATTCAATTTGCTGACAATGGTCAGAAATAAGTATACTCAGCTATGCAATAACTTCTAGGCATAAATATAAAAGGAATGGTCTCACCCAATCCCTTTCCTGGAAGGTCATGCAGTCTCTTGATCCTGAGTTGTCCGCCAATATCTGGCCCTAACACTCCATGGATACAAAAAAATAAAAAGACTGCTGCCCCAAACTTCCGTCCTAACAAGGACGGACCACAACTAGGTCTCAAGCTGGACCCCTATGCTGACCCTGATGTGTAAACACTGTGCCTGATAGTGCCAGTACTGCACTGGCTGCACCTTATAGTCGAAAATCCTGATGTTTGGTTCCCTTTAATGCAGTAATGAGTTTGTAGCAGTTGGTTTTCAATAGCCTGTACTGTAGTATACAATTTCCCTTTCTGCATAGAAATTTTGTCATCCAAAAACGTTCTAGCAATACCATCATATTCAGCTGTAAATTTCATATTCCATGAGATATTATTCAGATTTGCATAAATTCTTTGATTTTGATACCTCTTTTCTGACCAAATGACAAGGGTATCATCTACATATTTATTCGAGCAATTTATATACTGTTCATGATTTTCATGGGGCGAACTGCAAACGTCGGTCATCTGCAGTCTTTAGGCTATGTGTCCACGGGCGGATTTCTCGCGGATTTTGCCGCGGATTTATCGCGGATTTACCGAAAATCTGCAGCAGTGGCACTTCCAAGCCATTTCAATGGCATTTTGGAAATGCTGTGTCCATGCTGCGGATTTTTCCGCGGCGGATTTGCCGCGGATTTTGATCCGGAAAAATCTGCAGCATGTCAATTATTCTTGCGGATTTTGGGTATAGAATGGGGGGGAAAAAAAAAATCCGCATCAAAATCCGCGGCAAATCTGCGGCAAAAATAAGGTGCGGATTTGCCGCGAAAGTCGCGGATTTTCATGCAGAAAAATCCGCAGGTACATTCTACCGTGGACACATAGCCTTATAAGGGTAGAGAGACATATCAATTTATTGCAGATGGAGAGTAGGATCACTAGTATTGATGGGCGAACCTGAACTGTAAAGTTCAGGGTCCGTACCAAACACACAGTGTTCATGCACATGATCCCCACACAAGCTTTCCTGGCAAGCTCGTGTTACAGTTCGGGTGAAGAGGCTGTTAAAACAAACACATTATTACAAAAACATTATGATTATACTTACAGGTCCCGCGATGCATCCTGCAGACTCTGTCTCTCGGCCGCTTCTGCTTCCGGGTCCGATCATTAACTTCCGGGGGTATTCATTGCACTGCTGTCATTCGGCAGTCTTCGGCTTATTTCAGCCCTGTTCGTGGTGACGTAAGGATTCACTCGAGTCCATGGCCCGTGGCCTCAATTGAACTTTCACGGTCACTATGCGAGTTTCGCATCTGTATCACCCAGCATGGGGCACACTCTCCTAACAGGTGCGGGTCGGCTGCATGTATTTCCATGCAGCTGAGGCGCTCCTGTCAGGAGAGTGTCAGGCTGTGCTGGGTGATGCAATGTGAGACTCGCACGAGTTATTTGCAAGTAGAATCATACCCTCAATGTCAGCCTGTAATTATTTTCTTCATCGCCACATGGTGTAACATGCCGTGAAGCACCTATGGTGTTAATATGCTTACTACACCCCAAGATCAATTAATTGATGGGTAGAATCTGTAAAATAGGGGTCACTTATGTGGGGCTTCTGCGGTTCTGCACTATAATATGAAGCTCCTTCCCATCTGAGGTTTGCCCTATGCCTGAGAAGTATGTGACCACGTATGAGAGATAAAAATGCTCACTATACCCTCAGATGAATTCCTCGAGAGGTGTAATTACCAAAATAGGGTCACTTCTGGGGTTTTTACTGTTTTGCCATGTCAGGAGCTCTTCAAATGTGACCTGGCATCCTCTATCTATACCAGCCAAAATGTCCCTCCTTCCCTTCTGAGTCTTGTCATATTCCCAAACAGTAGTTTTCTCCCATATATGGGGCATCGTCCTGCTCAGATGAAATTGCAAAACCTATTTTGGGGTCAGTTTTCTCCCATTGCCCTTGTGAAAATGAAAAATTTGGGGCAAAAGCAACGTTTTTCAGCCAATTTTGTGCTTCAAAAGTCAAATGGTGCTCCTTCCCTTCCAAACCCTGCCGTGCACCCAAACAGTTGTTTTCCCACCACATATGGGGCATTGCTGTCCTCAGGAGAAATTGCATAACAAATTCTATATCCACCTTTTCTGTTTACCCTTGTGAAAATGAAAAATTTGGTGCTAAAGCAATATTTCTTTGGAAAAATGTAAAATGTTAATTTTTCCTTTCCACATTGCTTTAATTCCTATGAAGTACCTGAAAGGTTAATAGGATTCTTGAAAGTGGTTTTGAGCACATTAAGGAGTGCATTTTTGTTCAATGGTATTAATTTTGCGTATTTTCTGTCACACATTCCCCACAGTCACGTCTATTCATTCCACAATGGTTTTTTTTTTTAATTCTTTTATTCAGCATATTTACTATATGGTAAAACTGATGTGACAGTATGATGCCTCACATCGGTACGAGTTTGTAGATACTAAACATGTATCGTTTTACTTTTATCTAAGTGGTGAAAAAAAATCTGAAGTTTGTCACAAAAAAATTGAGGTTTTGTCGCCATTTTCCGAGACCTGTAGCTTTCTCATTTTTTGGGATGTGGGGTTCAGTGACTGCTTATTTTTTGTGTTCTGAGCTGGTGTTTTTAATTACACCATTTTTTGTGAAAATGCGATGTTGCGTCGGACAAAACAACGTAATATTGGCTTTTGGAAATTTTTTCTTGCTACGCCGTGTAATGATCAAATTAATTGACTTGATATTATGATAGATTGAGAATTTCTGAATGCAGTGATACCAAATATCTGTATTTTTTTTGTTTTATATTCAACGGGGCAAAAGGGGGTGATTTGAACTTTGTTTTTTTTGGTTGTTTTTTTGTTACTGATTTTACTAGTCTGTAAACTACACTGTACACTGCAATCGTTTCTTCTGTCACAGCAATGCTGCAGACGGTTACAATAGAGAAGTGAAAATGTATAATCTATCAATTGCGCTTTCGTGGTCTACTGTCTTAGTCTGTTACTAATTGATTGTATTACAGTTTGTATGGAAATGCTATAAACTACCGTATTTTTCGGACTATAAGACGCACCGGACCATAAGACGCACCCTGGTTTTAGAGGAGGAAAATAGGAAAATAACATTTTAAGCAAAAAATGTGGCCATGACACACTGTTATGAGGCAAGGATCTGCTGCTGACACTGTTATAGGGGTAATGTCCCCAAATTCTCTACTAAGGTACCCCATCCTGGAAATGATCCTCCTGCCTTGTATATGATCCCCATCCTGGTATATATGTTCCTCATCCTGATAAATACCCCCATCCTGATAAATACCCCCATCCTGGTATAGCCCCCATCCTGTTATATACCCCCATTCTGATAAATACCCCCATCCTGATAAATACCCCCATCCTGATAAATACCCCCATCCTGCTATTTACCCCCATCCTGCTCATATACCCCCATCCTGCTCATATACCCCCATCCTGCTCATATACCCCCATCCTGCTCATATACCCCCATCATGCTCATAATATACCCCCATCATGCTCATAATATACCCCCATCCTGCTCATAATATACCCCCATCCTGCTATATACCCCCATCCTGCTCATAATATGCCCTCATCCTGCTTATGTACCCCTATCCTGCTCATAATATACCTCCATCCTGCTATATACCCCCATCCTGCTATATAGCCTGCATCCTGTGGCACAGAAAAAAATAAACGTTTATACTCCTCTTTCCTCACTCCCTGTAGCATCAATCATCTTCCTCTCAGTGTCAGCAGCAGCGCCGCTGACCTGTGTTGAACCGTTCCCCTGCAGCATCGCGATGTCCTCCTGTCTGCCGGCTGATGTGTGTGGAGACTAGCGGTGCGCACAACGATGACATCATCGCTGTGCTCACCGCTCTCTACACAGATCAGCTGGCCGGCAGACAGGAGGACATCGCGATGCTGCAGGGGAACAGTGACGGGTGAGTAGACCATTCTTATTCACTACCCCCCCCCCCCCCCCGTGCAGATGATGCGCGGGGGAGCAGTGAATATAACCGCACATGATCACTCCAGGCTGTAGTTGCCAGGGGTGATCATGCGGCTTCGCTGTTTACTATGCGCTCACCCCCCCCACCCATCATCTTGCCCACAAGTCAGTGCCGCCTTCAGCCCTGAGAGATGATGGGCGGAAGGATGGGCGGGCATATGAAATGAGTGGGCCCACATGGTCACGGCAAGCGCTGCTCGTGCCGCCGATGACCCGCTTCACCGGAGCACCCTCATTCCCCGCAGCCCTACATTCAGACTATAAGACGCACCCCCCACTTTCCCCCAACGTTTGGGGGGGAAAAAAGTGCATCTTATAGTCCGAAAAATACGGTATTTAATTAATATTTAAATGTAACTTATTTATAAATTATTTAGTGACAAAATGTATAATTGGTGGAGGAAGGTTGAACTAGATGGACATATGTTGAAAAAAATACCTATGTAATAGTTCCAATGCAGTGTTATTTATAAATGATATCGGATTTATTCTTGCCAGATGACTGTATCAGGATCTCTGAAGAACATCAGATATTCTCAGATTTTGCAACCAATACATGTGAAGAAAATGTCGTCATACCAGATATACCTCAAGCCATGTTCCTTTCTTCTGCTTCCTCAAAGACAAATATACAAAACAAAGGTCACAGAACGGCGGATGAACATAAAATAGCTTCCATAGAAGACAAACCATTTTTATGTTCAGAATGTGGGAAATATTTTAGTCATAAATCAAAACTTGTTTCTCATCAGAGAATTCACACAGGGAAGAAACCATTTGTATGTTCAGAATGTGGGAAATGTTTTAGTCATAAATCAAAACTTGTTTCTCATCAGAGAACTCACACAGGGAAGAAACCATTTGTATGTTCAGAATGCGGAAAATCTTTTAATTGTAAAGCTAAACTTGTTCTACATCAGAGAATTCACACAGGGGAGAAGCCATTTTCGTGTTCAGAATGTGGGAAACGCTTTTATACGAAAGCTCTAATTGTTCAACATCAAAGTATTCACACTGGGGAGAAGCCATTTTCGTGTTCAGAATGTGGGAAATCATTTTCTAGGAATGGACATCTTGTTCGTCATTTGAAAATTCACACTGGGGAGAAGCCATTTTCATGTTCAAAATGTGGGAAATGTTTTACTGGAAAATCACATCTTATTGCACATGAGATCAGTCATGAAGGAAACAAAGCATTTTCATGCTCCGAATGTGGAAAATGTTTTAAACAAAAATCAGTTTTAAGAATGCATCAGAGACTGCACACAGGAGAAAAGCTATTGTCATGTTTTGAATGTGGGAAACAGTATAGTGTGAAATACAAACTTGTAGCACATCAGAAAATTCACACAGGAGAGAAGCCGTTTTTATGTTCAGAATGTGGGAAATGTTTTAATCGAAAAGAACATCTTGTTAGACATCAGAAAACTCACACAGGGGAGAGGCCATTTTCATGTTCAGAATGTGGGAAATGTTTTTCTAGCAAATCTGAACTTGTTATACATCAGAGAATTCATACCGGGGAGAAGCCATTTTTGTGTGCAGAATGTGGGAAATGTTTTAATGCGAAAGCAAAACTTGTTAAACACCAAAGAACTCATATAGCGGTGAAGTTATGTTCAGAATGTGGGCAATGTTTTACAGACAAATCACAATTTGCTATACATCAGCTGAGTCATGAAGGGGAAACAAGGCGTTTTCATGATCCGAATGTGGAAAGCACTTTAAACAAGAATCTGTTTTAATGTTGCATCAAAGAATTGGCAAAGGTGAGATGCCATATTCATGTTCAGAATGTGGGAAATGTTATACAGTGAAACACTATCTGGTTAAACGTCAGAGAACTCACACAGGGAAAAAGCCATACTCACATTTCAAGTGTGGAACATGTATTATAGAGAAAGTCTTAGTCATGTTAGACATCTGGTAATTCATACAGGGTAGACACCTTAATATACAGAAATCAGGCTGTCTGTTTAAGGCAGGGGTGCACAACCTTTTTTTTTTTTTTTTTTTTTTTTTTTTGCAAGGGCCTTATTGTCATACTACACTATGCCAGGGACTGCACTAAAAATGATGTGATTTTGACTTCTGTGACACGTATAGCATATCGAAAGTATCTATATATAGAGAATTGCCCTATTCTGTCTCTCTGTCTGTCTGTCCAAGAAATGACATTATACGCTGAAATCGCCTAAATCACGCCCACACAGCTCCAACAGGCTGAACCCCCCCTCACTCCACCTCACCCAATCAGCAGTGGCCCTGCATCACATCCCCCCACACCCACACCTTAGGGGTACTTTACACGCTGCGACATCGCTAGCATCGGCTAGCGATGTCCAGCGCGACAGCACCCGCCCCCGTCGCACATGCGATATCTTGTGATTGCTGCCGTAGCGAACATTATCGCTACGGCAGCTTCACATGCACATACCTAGTCGGCGACGTCACGGTGACCGACGAACAATCCCTCCTTCAAGGGGGAGGTGCGTTCGGCGTCACCGCGACGTCACTAAGCGGCAAGCCAATAGAAGCAGAGGGGCGGAGATGAGCGGGACGTAACATCCCGCCCACCTTCTTCCTTCCGCATTGCCGTCGGGACGCAGGTAAGGAGATGTTTGTCGTTCCAGCGGCTTCACACACAGCGATGTGTGACGCCGCTGGAGCAACAAACAACATCGTACCTGCAGCTGGAGCGACATTATCAAAATGAACGACGTGACACAGATCAGCGATTTTTGACTGTTTCACGCTCGTTCATCGTCGCTCCTAGGATTTACACATTGCGATGTCGCTACCGGCGCCGGATGTGCGTCACATCAACCGTGACCCCGACGATATTTTGGTAGCGATGTTGCAACGTGTAAAGTACCCCTTACTCTACCCACACCCAATTAGCAGCGACGACCGCTCAATTAGGACATGCTCACTCGCCAAAACCCTGACAACGCCATGACGCAGCTGGCGGACAAGTACAAGGGACATCGCCATGGAAGCTCCCTACACCCGACGCGACGGAGCACAGCAAGCCCCAACCCACAGGAGGACCCAAAGCGCAGGTCAGTGACCCAACTACGCCACAGAGACACAGAGGGACGGGAACCGGAGGAGACGCAGCTGCGGCATCGTAGGGCTTCCCCACGACACAGGGACAAATAGAGGGACGGGGACAGGAGGAGACGCAGCTGCGGCGCACTAGGAACCCAGCAGTCCGAGACACAGCTCTTCCACTAACCAACGATAAATGCAGGGGAAACACATGGCTACTTAAATATTAACACTGCTGTGAATGTTAACGAGCCGCTCATTACTATTCATGAGCCGCTCAATACTATTCATGAGCGGCTACTTAACATTCACTGCAGTGTTAATATTTAAGTAACCATTTGCTTTCCCTGCATTCATTGGTGGTTAGTGGGAGAGTTGCATCCCGGAGTGCTCATGAGCCAATCATTACTATTCATGGCCAGCGGGAAATGAAGCCACACACACACACACACACACACACACACACACCACGACTCACACACAGCCCAACCCAAACACAGACACACCAGCACACACAAACCACCACGCGCGCACACACACCGACGCGCGCATACACCCAAACACAACCCCGCTCATATCAAATGCGCCTCACACTCACACACACAACCACCCACACACGGGCGCACACACACACAGCCGCACACACATACACCCCCGCGCACACACATCGCCCCACAATCACACGCCCCCACACACACACCGCGGCACACAGACAAATACACACACACACCGCACAAAACACCCCCCACAACACACACACATCGCCCCACATACGCACCACAACAGACACAGAACGCAATACACACACACCGTGCAACACAAACACCGCCGTACACAGACACCCACATACCAGGATGGGGGCCATACAAGGATGGAGAATATACCAGGATGGGACACAGACCAGGATGCTGCATAAAAAAGGATCCTGCCTATACCACGATGGAGCCACATACCAGGATGGGGCCACATACCAGCATCAACCCACAAACCAGGATGGGGGCCATACAAGGATGGAGACTATACCCGAATGGGACACAGACCAGGATGCTGCATACACAAGGATCCTACCTATACCACAATGGGGGCACATGTCAGGATGGTGGCTACACCACGATGAGGGCATATCACAGCATCAGCCCACATACCAGGCCAACCCATACCTCCCAATGCCACAGCCTGCAACTCACAGCCGGCCACAATGGAAAAGCGGAGCGGACGCTGCCCAGGAGCGAGCAGCTGGCGGACAGGTACAAGGGACACCTTAGGAAACATTCTGGATGGTGCCTATACTGGGAGGCTGCCTAGACCAGATTGTGTACTTAGGGATTTTTCTCAAAAATCATTAACTACGCAATAAATTCTAGAATACCCTATGCGATAGAATCGGGCCACCATCTAGTATACCATAAATGTATGATAAGTGCAAATTCTACTTATAGGACTCTTATCTCCAAAAATCAGCACTATAATAGAAAGTTCATGCTGAATTGGTTTTTTTTTTTTTTACAAGCATCTAGAAATAGATTCTACCTTTAAATCCACATAAAAAAACATGTTCAATATTCTTTTAAGACCAAAAAAGAAAAATTCCCTTAAAAAAGAACCTTTAATATGACATTTAAAAGGTATAATATTAATGATTTATAATTTACCAAAGTGTAACGCTCACCCTAATAGTGTAGGGACAGTGAAAAATTACCAGGGGGAGGGAGGGGAAAATGAAAATATCCCTATTCTATCCCTCCAGTCACCCTACCTAGCAATGACGCCCTAGGGTTGTGGCGCCCCCATTCACCGACTGGAAACCCTAGAGTAACCCTGGATAGCCCCACACTACACTAATATGTGCACAAAAGTGAATTAAAATAACCTGATAATAGAGGTTGTCAACATAATAGTATGACTTATCTGGCCAAGATGTATCAGATCCTCATGATCAGACGTCGTCCCGACGCGTTTCTACGTGTTAGCTTCACAGGGTTCATCAGGGGACAGTTGTAGATAGAATCCAGGATTAAAATTCCATCCTGGTGGCAGCCAGAGTCCAGGTGCTGTGATGAGAATCCTGTGAAACTAACAGGGAGAAACGCGTCGGGACGACGTCTGATCATGTTGACAACCTCTATTATCAGGTTATTTTAATTCACTTTTGTGCACATATTAGTGTAGTGTAGGGCTCTCCAGGGTTACTCTAGGGTTTCCCGTCGGTGAATGGGGGCGCCACAACCCTAGGGCGTCATACCCTCCATTGCTAGGTAGGGTGACTGAAGGGATAGAATAGGGATATTTTCATTTTCCTTTCCCTCCCCCGGTAATTTTTCACTGTCCCTACACTATTAGGGTGAGGGTTACACTTTGGTAAATTATAAATTATTAATACTTTACCTTTTAAATGTCATATTAAAGGTTATTTTATAAGGGAATTATTTTTTTGTCTTATACTGTTGTTCCCTCTTATATTGGCTGTGGCCTGTTTTTTTCCAATATTCTTTTACTAAGTTTCCAATTGATTTTAATGGAAATGTCAAGGTCAGAATGACGATGATGATGAGACTCAAAGGATCTCTTGATATCCGGCTGCTGCTTCTGATTAAAATGTCATGTGTGCACACGAGAATGAATAACTGCACAGCAAAGTCAGTTATGTCTATCTCCATGACTGGCTCTTAACCAAGTGTGTTCTTTATTGTTTGAAAGAAACTCTAGACCAAACAGTAAGGGGGTGTGAACAAAAGTTTTAGTCCAATCAAGTATCGTAAGTCAGGGCTTCATGACGTAGAGAGATCTGCATATTCTCCGTTGATTGGTCAGTCTAGGATCCAGGAATTTCTTTGTCGATCTGTCTTGGGTGGAGAACAGGAAATGGTGGCCATCTTCAAGCTATACATATATATATATATCCTAGTATACACTGAGTTTAAGGAAAATACACTGAATATGCAATATACATATATACATGTTAGTAAGAAACAAAAGCATTCACAAATATGTGTGTTAGTTCACATCTACTGAACTATATAACTGAGTCTATGAAATGGCTGAATTAAGTATTTTTGGATACTCAATTCTTTATCCTCAACAGAAAAAGCTCCTTTAGTGCACACAGCACCGTTTTAATGATTTTATTTATGAGGATTTAGAAGTAGATTTTACTGCAAATCCACATAATGTGTGAATAGGCTCTAAAGAGGAAGAGGTCATGAATGCAGATGGCTCTAGATAATGTTTTGGGGTTTTTTTTGCTTACTATCCAATTCAGATCTCCCACAAAGTACAGTATCGCGAGTCTCAGACACAGATATACATCCTTTTTTTTTCCTGGAGTGCCAAATGGGTTGAGACCTCATTCTCCAGATGTATGAGGCATCCAGAGATGTCTACACAGAGCACCACTAGTACTTGCCAGTCCCTACTTCTCAGCTGCATTCAACTACTCTTCTGTGTGTTGCTACTCACATAACATTAAAAGTTGACATCAGACAAGATTTTTCTGTCCATATGGTTGGATGCCGAAGATAAAAGCATTGCGCCATTCTGGGCCATGGGCTGCAGATTGTGCACCCCTGGTCTAAACCCCCAATCCAATGAGACTGTCCCTCATATCATATGTCTTAGGGGTACTTTACACGCTGCGACATCGTTAGCATTTGCTGGCGATGTCGAGCGCGATAGCACCCGCCCCCGTCGTACGGCCGATATGTGGTGATTGCTGCCGTAGCGAACATTATCGCTACGGCAGCGTCACACGCACATACCTGCTCTGCGACGTCGCTGTGACCGGCAAACCGCCTCCTTTCTAAGGGGGCGGTTCGTTCAGCGTCACAGCGACGTCACAGCAGCGTCACTGAACCGCCACCCAATAGAAAAGGAGGGGAGGAGATGAGTGGCCGGAACATGCTGCCCACCTCCTTCCTTCCTCCTTTTCCGGTGGACGCAGGTAAGGAGATGTTCGTCGGTCCCGCGGTGTAACACAGCGATGTGTGCTGCCGCAGGAACGACGTACCGGCGGCAGCACCGATATTAAGGAAATGAACGACGTGTCAACGATCACCGTTTTGGAACGATTTTGCAATCGTTGATCGTCGCTCATTAGTGTTACACGCTGCGATGTCGCTACCGGCGCCGGATGTGCGTCACTAACGACGTGATCCCGACGATATATCAGCAGCGATGTTGCAGCGTGTAAAGCACCCCTTACTCCACAGGCTTCTCACTATTGATTCACAAATCTCTTCAGTGGGACCCTGTGCGAATTTGGCAAGACATAGAGCGAAGTTTTATCATTGTCCATGCCGAGATTAATACTTAGCCCTTTACAATTCTTTGTATATATGATCCTCAGCTTGCAGGAGCCTATGTGCTTCAGGAGCCCATTAGCTATGCTCAGTAATTCCCACCCTATCTTCTCTGCATGGGTGATTCCAATCAATTTGTGCATCAGGTACTTGATAGGTTTCATTCACCATTAGGGTATGTGCGCACGTTGCTTTTTACCTGCTTTTTACCTGCTTTTTTGCTGCTTTTTCTTCTGCGCTGTTTAATGCCAAAATGGATGTGTTCTTCTATTCAAGCAAAGTCTATGGGAATTTGGGTTTCTTGTTCACACTATGTTGTTCAAAATGCTGCCTTTTTGAGGCAGAACTTTGGTCAAAAACTCAGCTTTTCAAAGAAGCAACATGTCAATTGTTTTTGCCATTTAGGTTTTGCACTGCAAAGCTGAGTTTTTGACCAAAGTTCTGCCACAAAAAGGCAGCATTTTGAACAACATAGTGTGAACAAGAAACCCAAATTCCCATAGACTTTGCTTGAATAGAAGAACACATCCATTTTGGCATTAAACAGCGCAGAAGAAAAAGCAGCAAAAAAGCAGGTAAAAAGCAGGTAAAAAGCAACGTGCGCACATACCCTTAGACTCGCTTGATGCTATTGTGCTGCCCCCACGTCAGCAGTCGGACTGCTCGGATCCGGATCCGCAGGGGCTCAAGGGGTCTCCGGTCTCGGGGGTTGTGCAGACACTCAAATAAAAAAGGGGCACAATATGTGAAGGGGATTGTTGTAGATACTTCGTGACGCCACCCACGGTGTGTAGTAAGATGGAGTACCACCGCTGCTGTTGGGGAGCACCCGGGGGCGATGGAGTGGCAGCAAGGTGTTTGACCCCTCCGGGGGTAGGGGTGGATGCCCCTGGGCTCAGTGTCCAGTACACGGGAGGTTATGGCTGCCGGTGGTGGTGCGCCGGACCGGAGGGTGTTAGTGTACTCACGATTAAATGATTGCACACAAGTCCGCTGGTAGACCAAGGTGTCAGTGGCCGGCTGCTGCGTCCGGGTGTATGCGGTTCCCACACCCGGCTGGTGTACCAATGTCCCTTCCTCCGGCACTATGTACTTTTCTCCTGTTGTGGACAACCTCGTGTGGAATGGGGAAGTCCTCTCCTGGTTCTGCTTTGGTTGGGAGATGTGCCCGTGAAAACTGACTAGTGGGATCTCAATGGGCTGTTGCGGATACCTTATTCCCCGCGTTGGGCTGCCGTTTAGCTCTACACGGTCCACCGCTTGCCACCTAGCCAGTAGACCAGGGCCACTACCCTGGCTACCCTTCACTGGGCTCAGACTTGCACTTCCACTTAGCTTGAACTGCACTCTGACACTCACACCTAGACACTTAGACACCTCTGGTTCCCTCCCCCGGATCCTCAAGTACCCTAGGTGGGCGCTCCCAATCTGCCTGGTCCCGCCCACTGGTGTGTCCTTCCTACCCTGAGGGGGGTGGCTAGGGTTTTGTGGCAGATGGTACCTGATGTGGCATGGTGTTCTGTGGGGTGTAGTGTTTCTCTGTGACCACCTGGCGGCGCCAGGGCGTCACACTATTCCCTGCCTATTTTGACAGTTGCTTAGGGATGTGAGATGGATTGACCTCTTGAGACATCCAATCCAGTACTTAGAAAGTTCACTTGTTATTCCCTGGTTAGGCATTCACCATCCATAATAGACTACATATTTGGTTTCCCAAATGTGTCTATTTTTGTCTTCTCTGCCTCTGTTGTTATCTAAATCTAATGAAATTAGTCCCCCTCCTATCCCTAAGGCACTACTGGTTGTGTCCTCATTTATATACAATGCTTGGCAAAAGTATTTAATACTTTGTAGTCCACAAAGAGGAATCTGAAAGACAAAAATAGAGAAATAAAAACAAGACACTCCCTCATTCACCAATCTATTAATAAAAATGATGTTGTCCATGGCATTCCCACGACATCCACCGATTCTGTAGTACCAGTGCTACCAGTGAAGCATCATTTTCAGAATGAGGCTCCTTAGGTGGTACTGTACCACCTAAGGAGCCTCATTCTGAAAATGATGCTTCATAGCTGACTCATGGTTCACTTGTGCTCTGCAATACCTGGTGACTGTAATGAGCAGTGATGACATCACTAATGTTACTGCTCATCACCATTCTCGACGGTTCTCATGAGAGGGCAGTGCGAGATCCGGAATGTCCAACAAGTGATGATGTCAGTAACTTAGTGACGTCACTGCTCATCTGATATTTAGGGTCTCACGCTGCCCACTGTGTGACTCTGCGAGAGCGGTGATGAGCAGTAACATTGCTGTTTTCATCACTGCTTGTCACAGATTCAGGGATGTCGTGGGAACGCCATGGACTATGTTGGAGCTGCATTTATTTTTTAATAATTGGTGAACAAGGGCCAGTCTCTTTTTTTTTTTAATTTCTTTACCTCTTTTGATTTCTTTCAGGTTCCCATTCGTAGACTATATTGAATTTAGTTGACTACTTCGGAGCTGCATTTCTTTTTTTAACCCCTTAACGACCTTTGACGTACTGGGTACGTCATGGTGACATGTTGCTAAACAACCCATGACGTACCCAGTATGTCATGGCGAAACGCGGCCCCGGAGCCCCCGTGAGTGCGATCGGTGTAATCAAATAGATTCGGGAAAGAGGGGACCTCTGCCTGACCTCAGGAGGGGTGGTGCCTCCTCCCCGAACCTTCAGAGGCTGTGATTGGCTGATTAACGCAGCTCAGCCAATTACAGTCACTGTAATGTTCCAGCCATTGAAAATGGCTGGAACATTGAAATCCAGCCCTGATCAGAGCAGCTGTAGCTCTGATCATTGGCTGGAGCTGGGTGATTGGTGCTTCACCCGCCCCCAGCTCTGATTGGTGAGACCGGTCTTGTGACCGATCTCTCCAATCACCGTGGATCTGGTGCCGGTGACCTGTGTCCGTCCCTGAAAGCTAAGGAGAGCGGTCGCCCATCGGTAAGTTATAGCCCCCCGATCCACCACTGTCCCCGCCCCTGTCCTCAATCACCCTGCCGCTGCCCCCAATCTGCCGCTGCCCCCGATCGCCACGCCGCTGTCCCCGATCGCCACCGCTAGTCACGCCACTATCCCCGCCAGCCACATCGCTGTCCCCACCACCGCCAGCCACGCCGCTCACCCCGCCGCTGTCCCCGATCGCCACCACCAGCCACGCCGCTCACCCCGCCGCTGTCCCTGATCGCCACCGCCAGCCACGCCGCTGTCCCCGCCACTGTCCCCACCGCCAGCCACGCCGCTGGCCCCGCTATTGTCACCGCCGCTGTCCCTGCCACCGCCAGCCACGCCGCTGTACCTGATCACCCCGTCGCTGTCCCCGATCGCCATCGCCAGCCATGCCGCTGTCCCCGCCAGCCATGCCGCTGTCCCCGCTACTGTCACCGCCGCTGTCCCTCCCACCGCCAGCCACGCCACTGTACCCGATCACCCCGCCGCTGTCCCCGATCGCCACCGCCAGCCACGCCGCTGTCCCTGCCACACCCGCCACTGTCCACGCCGCCACCGCCAGCCACGCCGCTGTCCCCGCCACACCCGCCACTGTCCACGCCGCCACCGCCAGCCACGCCGCTGTCCCCGCCGCCGTCTCACCCACCTTTTTCAGCCACCGCTGCCCCCGAATCGGCCGCCACTGTTCCCAATCGGCCGCCGCCTCCTCCATCGGCTGCCTCTTCTCCATCCGCCACTACACCTCCCCCCCTCCTCCATGTGCTGCCTCCCCCCCCTCCTCCATGTGCTGCCCCCCCTCCTCCATGTGCTGCCCCCCCTCCTCCATGTGCTGCCCCCCTCCACCATGTGCTGCCCCCCCTCCACCATGTGCTGCCCCCCCCTCCACCATGTGCTGCCCCCCCCTCCACCATGTGCTGCCCCCCCCTCCACCATGTGCTGCCCCCCCTCCACCATGTGCTGCCCCCCCTCCACCATGTGCTGCCCCCCCTCCACCATGTGCTGCCCCTCCTCCACCATGTGCTGCCCCCCTCCTCCATGTGCTGCCTCCCCCCCTCCTCCATGTGCTGCCTCCCCTCCTCCATGTGCTGCCCCCCTCCTCCATGTGCTCCCCTCCTCCACCATGTGCTGCCCGCCCCTCCTCCATGTGCTTCCCCCCCCTCCACCATGTGCTGCCCCCCCTCCACCATGTGCTGCCCCCCCTCCACCATGTGCTGCCCCCCCTCCTCCATGTGCTGCCCCCCCTCCTCCATGTGCTGCCCCCCTCCTCCATGTGCTGCAAGCTGCCCCCCTCCTCCATGTGCTGCAAGCTGCCCCCCCTCCATGTGCTGCCTCCCCCCTCCATGTGCTGCCTCCCCCCCCTCCTCCATGTGCTGCCTCCCCCCCTCCTCCATGTGCTGCCTCTCCTGCTGCCTCCCCCCTCATGTGTCATCGCTCTCTCCCATCAGACTCTGCCCCCCTCCCCGATCTGCTGCCTGCTCTCTCCCATCCTCTTCATCTACTGCCCCCTCTCACCCTCCTCAATCTGTTGCCTCCTACATCTGCTGCCTCTGTCTGCTGTGATCCTGCTGCCTAGATCCATCCTGTAAGGTAGCTATCCCTAATCTCACCCCCCATCCTCCGCCGCTCCTCCATCCGCTACGCCATTTCCCATCCTCCATCCGCTGCACCATTTCCCATCCTCTGCTGCTCCTCCATTCGCTGCGCCCTTTCCCATCCTCTGCCGCTCCTCCATTCGCTGCGCCCTTTCCCATCCTCTGCCGCTCCTCCATCTGCTGTGCCCTTTCCCATCCTCTGCCGCTCCTCCATCCACTGCGCCATTTCCCATCCTCCATCCGCCGCTCCTCCATTCGCTGCACCCTTTCCCATCCTCTGTCGCTCCTCCATCCGCTGAGCCCTTTCCCATCCTCTGCCACTCCTCCATCCGCTGCGCCCTTTCCCATCTTCCATCCGCTGCGCCCTTTCTCATCTGCTGCCCCTCCATCCGCCGCCGCGCCCACTCGCATCACATTATCCAGCGCAGTTGCTCGCTTCCAGACTGTAGCGGATGATGCGATGCGAGACTCGTGCATTGCTCTCACGTTTGGCACTGGTCTTAGTGGCAGGCGCTCATTTTTTTTTATTCATTTTTTTTTTTTACTGACGTCCGTATTTTTTATTTCGCCAAACTAATTTTTTTGTATATGGGGGGGGTGTCTAGTTTCCAAAATGAGGTCACATGTGGGTGAGCTCCATTGTTTAGGCACCTCAGGGGGGTCTCCAAATGCAACATGGCGTCGGCTAATAATTCCAACCAATTTTGCTGTGAAATGGCGCTCCTTCTCTTCTGAGCCCCGCCGTGCGCCCAAACAATTGATTTCCACCACATGTGAGGTATCTGTGTACTCAGGAGAAATTGCACAATACGTTTTATGGTGCATTTGTTTCCTGATACCCTTGTGGGAAAAAAAGCTACCTGTTTGAAAAAACAATTTTGTGGTAAAAAAAAAAATATATATTTTCACGGCTGAACATTACAAACTTTTGTGAAGCCTCCAGGGGTTCAAAGTGCACACTAAACATCTAGATAAATTCCATGAGGGCTCTAGTTTCCAAAATGGGGTCACTTGTGGGGGAGCTCCATTGTTTAGGCACCTCAGGGGGTCTTCAAACCCGACATGGCGTCCGCTAATGAGAGCAGCTAATTTTGCACTCAAAAATTCAAATGGCACTCCTTGCCTTCCGAGTCCTGCCGTGTGCCCAAACATTTGATTTCCACCACATATGAGGTATCTGCGTACTCAGGAGAAAATGGACAATACATTTTAAGGTGCATTTTTTCCTGATACCCTTGTGATAAAAAAGCTACCTGGTTGAAGCAACAGTTTTGTGGTAAAAACTTTTTTTTTTCTTTTCACAGCTCAACGTTATAAACGTCTGTGAAGCCCCCAGGGGTTCAAAGTGCACATCAAACATCTAGAAAAATTATTTGAGGGCTCTAGTTTCCAAAATGGGGTCACTTATGGGGGAGCTCCATTGTTTAGGCACCTCAGGAGGACTTCAAACCCGACATGGTTTCCGCTAATGAGTGCAGCTAATTTTGCACTCAAAAATTCAAATGGCGCTCCTTGCCCTCCGAGCCCTGTCATGTGCTCAAACATTTGATTTCCACCACATATGAGGTATCTGCATACTCAGGAGAAAATGCACGATACATTTTATGATGCATTTTCCTGATACCCTTGTGAAAATGCTCAATTTTATGGCTAAAGTAACATTTTTGTGTAAAATAAGTAAAATTTTCATTTTTCCTTCTACATTGCTTTGCTTGCTGTGAAGCTCCTAAAGGGTTAATAAACTTCTTGGATGTGGTTTTGAGCAGAGTGAGGGGTGCAGATTTTAGAATGGGGTCACTTTTGGGTATTTTCTGCCGCCTAGGTTTCTCAAATCACTCCAAATGTGATGTGGTACCTAAAAAATTTTTTGGGGGAAATTTTGTTGGAAAAATGAGAAATTGCTTATGAACTTTGAACCCTTCTAACTTCCTAACGGAAATTTTTTTTTTTTCAAAAATTGCGCTGGTGTAAAGTAGACATGTGGGAAATGTTATTTAGTAAGTATTTTGTGTGACATATCTCTCAGATTTATGGGCATAAAATTTCAAATTTTTGAAAATTGCAAAATTTTCAAAATTTTCGCCAAATTTCTGAAATTTTCAAAAATAAACGCAAAACATATCGGCCTAAATTTACCACTGACATGAAGAACATTATGTCATGAAAAAACAATGTCAGAATCGCCAGGATCCGTTGAAGCGTTCCAGAGTTATAACCTGTCACAGTGACACTGGTCAGAATTGCAAAAAATGGCCGGGTCTTTAAGGTGAAAACAGGCTGGGGGCTGAAGGGGTTAAAATAACTTGGTGAACCAGGGCAAGTCTTGGGGAGTGTTTTTCTTAAAATAAAATATTTTTATGTATTTTTTTTTTTCTCTTTTAACTTACTGGATTAGTAATGGGGGTGTCTGAAAAGATGCCCTTCCATTACTGACCCCTGGGCTTGGTGCCAGCTGACACTACACAGCTGACATCAACCCAAAAATATTACCCAGATTGCCACCGCACCAGGGCAATCAGAAAGAGCTGGGGTACAGCATCAGAAATAAAGCATTTAATGTGATATGCCACTTTTAGAGCAGCTGTGGGCTGCTATTTTTAGACTGTAAAGTTAAAAATAACCATGGACCTTCCTAGCCTGTTTAAACCAGCCCGCAGCTGCTTGCTTTACCTTGGCTGGTTATCAAAAATAGGGTGGACCAAACATTTTTTTTTTAAACCACAAGAAAGGGTGCAAGTGTACAAACCCTGCCATAATCTAAGTTCTCCCTCCTACACCAACTCTCCCTGAACTGCTTCTAGAGAACAGTGAGTCGAGCATCAAGTCACCGGGTCCTATACAAGACCCAATGCGGCCATTCCAATCACAGTAATACAAGTAGCCAACATGGTTATGACTTTACCATGATTTGAAGGGAAGGCAATCCCCGCATGTAAATTGTCTGTCTAAGGCTACTTTCACACATCAGTTTTCTGTATTCCGGCACAGTCCTTTTTTTTCCGGCTCCAACGGATCCGGACAAAATAGTGAAAAACGGATCCACCGGATCCGTTTTTTAACGGATCCGTTATGCCGGTTCTGTCTAAAAACCGATCCATTGGATCCGTTTTGCATCCGTTCTCTATCCGTTTCGTCCGTTTTTTGACGGATCCGGTTTTTAAACACAAAACAATTAACGAGTTCCGTATTTTGATTGACTAATGGAAAAATACGGTATATATACAGTGGTTTGAAGCATATTTGACAGAATGAAGGGAGAGGCAAGCAGAAAACATGGAAGGTGTTCTGGAAAAGATCACAAAGATATCGGCTGACTTTGCATTTGAGGCCAATCGCTTGGGTGTCATCGTCCGAAAAAAGGAGCGTCAGCGTCTGAGGCGTCAACGCCATCGTCGATTTTGGATTCATCCAGTGACTGCCCAGAGACTGACCCGTGGGGTTTTTTCAACACTGTACATGGAGGTTCATGGAACCCATGAAAAATTTTTAAACTAAGTACGGATGGCAGTGAATAATTTTGACTTCCTCGTTGGCCTTGTTGCAGACCACATACGGAAGACGGACACCTACTGCCGGTACTCAATATCACCCGAGGAGCGTTTGCTGGTTACGCTTAGATAAGCTTTTTTTGGTTAAATTGTTTATCCTCCTGTTAACTTGACTTTTAACAGTAATGTGGATGCTGGTATTTTTTTTATTAATTATTGTCTTTCCTTTACAGATTCCTTGCAACAGGAGAGTCTCTGTCATCACTCCATTACCAGTTTAGACTCGGTATTTCCACCATCTCTGGAATCATCAGACTTGCCGAGCCTTGTGGGATTGTCTCCAGGAGGATTTCATCCTACAGCCCACCAGGAACAGATGGCTGGCGATTGCCGAAAAATACAACAACATTTGTCAGTTTCCAAGTAGTACGAGTTCGAAAGTACGGCTTGAAAAAAACAATGATTTGGCGATTTACTTGCATCTAAATGCAGCCTGTCCAGACGCATGCACAATTCATGCGTATTTTTCTCCATAGAGTTCTGCATGAGGCTAAAACCAGCACTCGTTTGTTCTGCTAACAATTTAATGGCGTTCTGGAAGGCTGCATTTAGATGCAAGAACTCGGGCGCATAGCTCCTATCCTGACCTCTGTGACGCTGACGCCCAGAACCCAAAGGTGTTCTACTGAGGGCAGCAGTGTCAGAGGGGTGGGGTAGGGGAAAAGCTACCTTGTCACCAGCAGCTTCAGGTAATGAAGTCTCACCTGATGCTCCAGCGCAGGTGGATGGGATCGAGGGACCAGATGTGAGTGAAGGTGCAGATGGGTGGGGTATGTTCATGTGTTCCCCAGTGGCGGACTCTGGTGGGATCGCTCAGAAGGGTTTGATGCAGGCTCCCGAGTGCTGCAGACGGTGCTGTTACAAAGAGGAAAAAAAAAAAAATTAATTTAATTGCTATTGATTGGCCCTGGCTAACAAAGACAAAAAAGGTTAGACATATCAACAATTTTACTTAGTACATATTGTGGGGAATATTTACCTTCTGCACACCATAGTTGTCCGGAGGAACGACAACACTCTAAAGTATCTGTATTTGGATCTGCGTCCTCCGGATCCACTCGGGGCCTGCATCTCTAGATTCAACTCCTTCTTGAAGCGATCCCTGATAGACCGCCACCACTTCTGAAGTTTGTCACCTGAAAGTTGAAAGCACAAAGTCGTTAGTATACAACACATTAAATCCTGCAGCATAACCTACTGAACTGCGAATACTTACGTGCTTTCTTCTGGGCCCGAGAATTGAGGTCCTCCCAACCTTCTACCGCTGCGTGGCATACCTCGTCCCAGAGTCGACGGGTTACGATGGTATCAGCGTGGCGGCGGTCACCCATGTGCCACAGCGGCTACCTCTCTCGAACTTCATCGATGAGGAGGTCGATGTTGATACATCCGGCCTCCTCACCGTCAGATTCGGGAGCACGCTGTGAATCCTGTTGGCCCAAGAAAAAAAAAAATAATTAAAAAAAGAGATTTACACTGAAATGCACAGAAAGTAGACATTAAACCAAAAAAACAAACAAACAAAAAAAAGAATATATTAACTTACGCTATGACCTTCGCCACCTCGACGCCGACCCTGAGACCGTCTTGGAGGAGCTCTATCGTGAGCCCTAGAAGTTGAATCCTTTAGGGAAAAAAATAATAAAAATTAGGTGCCTTTATGTGTTGGGTGTTCTGTGATAAGCAATTCCTGTAAAATTAAACTTACAATCTGACCGCCCGTTCCGTGGATTTCTCCACCCCTTTCGTCCCCTTCTGGAAGCACCTGTGATGTTTCAGCTACCTGTTAAATTTTTTTATTTTTTTTTATTTTTGGTGGGATTTTTTTTAGCAAAAACCCAAACAAAAAAAAAAAATACCTCAGTTTGTTGAGAACATGAGTGAGGGCTCAAGAAGACATAGCTTTTTTTTTGTTTTGTTTTTTTCTGTGCAAATTTCTGCAAGAAATAAACACGATTATACCTATCCTAACGACTGCACAACCGTAAAACCGCAATTTAATGTTGTACAAAGTAAACATCCAAAAACGCACAGGTGCTTGGCTTTTATACACAACCAAAAAATGTAAAGTTAACTTAGTTAAATAAGACAGCGCATGCAAAGGTTTTGTATAAATTTATTTATTTATTTTTTTTTAATTTTTCTTTAAATAAATTTAACAAGGTCGGAGCCAGACAGCTCTTTATTAAAATAACATTACATTACAGAACTTAATAAATCCAAAAATCCAGCACTCATATATGGTTTGAAAAATAGAAGAAATTCTTTATTGGAACAAGCAGTTCTTTATTGGAACAGTACAATAAAGAACTGCTTGTTCCAATAAAGAATTTCTTCTATTTTTCAAACCATATATGCTGGATTTTTGGATTTATTGATACAGGGGTTGGACCCTATCCAGGCACCATTAACTTTGTTGGAGTGCCGCACTACCACATATTACTATTATTACAGAACTTAAAACCAGAAAAAAAGACAAAAAAACTTGCCTATTCAGGATGTGATCGCTGGACAGGACCGCTGGACAGGACGACCGGACCGGACCGCTGGACTGGGGTTGGCTGCTGGACCGGACCGCTGGACCGGACCGCTGGAACGGACCCAACTGCTGGACTGGACTGATGGACCGGACCGCTGGACTGGACTGATGGACCGGACTGCTGAACTGGACTGATGGACCGGACCGCTGGACTGGACTGATGGACCGGACCGCTGGACTGGACTGATGGACCGGACCACTGGACTGGACTGATGGACCGGACCACTGGACTGGACTGATGGACCGGACCGCTGGACGGCACCTGGAAAAAAAACAAGACCTGTAAGTAGGATGAACGGACCTCAGGACAGGATCTCTGGAAATTACTGTGGACAGTACCTCTGCCCTGGACCGCTTGACTCGACCGCTGGACCGGACCGCTGGAACAGACCCGACTGCTGGACTGGACCGCTGGACTGGACCGCTGGACTGGACCGCTGGACTGGACTGATGGACCGGACCGCTGGACTGATGGACAAGACCGCTGGACTGCACTGATGGACCGGACCACTGGACTGGACTGATGGACCGGACCGCTGGACTGGACTGATGGACCGGACCGCTGGACTGGACTGATGGACCGGACCGCTGGACTGCACCTGGAAAAAAGCAAGACCTGTAAGTAGGATGAACGGACCTCAGGACAGGATATCTGGACATTACTGTGGACAGTACCTCTGCCCTGGACCGCTTGACTCGACTGCTGGACCGGACCGCTGGAACAGACCCGACTGCTGGACTGGACCGCTGGACCGGACCGCTGGACTGGACTGATGGACCGGACCGCTGGACTGGACTGATGGACCGGACCGCTGGACTGGACTGATGGATCGGACCGCTGGACTGCACCTGGAAAAAAACAAGACCTGTAAGTAGGATGAACGGACCTCAGGACAGGATCTCTGGACATTACTGTGGAGAGTTCCTCTGCCCTGGACCGCTTGACTCGACCGCTGGACCGGACCGCTGGAACAGACCCGACTGCTGAACTGGACCACTGGAACAGACCCGACTGCTGGACCGGACCGCTGGACTGGACTGATGGACCGGACCGCTGGACTGGACTGATGGACCCGACCGCTGGACTGGACTGATGGACCGGACTGCTGGACTGGACTGATGGACCGGACCGCTGGACTGGACTGATGGACCGGACCGCTGGACTGGACTGATGGATCGGACCGATGGACCGGACCGCTGGACTGCACCTGGAAAAAAAACAAGACCTGTAAGTAAGATGAACGGACCTCAGGACAGGATCTCTGGACATTACTGTGGACAGTACCTCTGCCCTGGACTGCTTGACTCGACCGCTGGAAGGGACCGCTGGAACAGACCCGACTGCTGGACCGGACCGCTGGACCGGACCGCTGGACTGGACTGATGGACCGGAACCGACTGCTGGACAGAACCGCTGGGCTGGACTCGACCGGACCCGACTGCTGGACTGCTGGACTGCTGGAAAGGACCGCTGGACTGCACAGGAACACTGGACTGGACGACAGCATGACTGGAACGCTGGACAGAATGGCAGGTAGTGTGGACAATGTACTGAAGGGCTTTATATATGTTTTGGAAAAAAAAAATGGAGCATTCTCATTTACAAAACCGGAAGCGGCGGCCGCATCCGGTTTTCACTGCATCGCGCCGGATCCGGCGTCCATAGACTTTCATTGTAGACCACGCCGCATTGCGCCAGATCCGGCACAATGCAGTTTTTTTAAGTGGCCAAAATACGTTACATGAAACGTTCCATCCGGCCGACGCATTAATTAATTTTGCCGCATCCGGAAAAAAACGGATGCAACGCAAAGCCATCAGGCACAATCCGGTAACAATGCTAATCTATTGGGATAAAACGGATGCGGTACCGGATCCGTTTTACCCGTTTTTTTCCGGATTGTGCCTGATGGAAAAAAACTGATGTGTGAAAGTAGCCTAACAGCTGTGAAAAAATGCGGGGCAGGGACTCGAGCATGGTGTTCAAACACCCATGATACTCATTTGAGAAACAAGTGAATCCAAGCACCCCAATGCTTGATCGAGTATCGAATAGTGGAGAGCAAGCTCACTCATCACTATTAGGGAAGGTTTCGATAGAATTGTTGGAGCAGAAATGTGTACATCCATGGCAGATAGAAATACAACAAATACAGGTTTTTACAGTTTCTAGTTTTGATCTATTTTGACATTTGTCTTCAGTCTGCTCAGAGCTATTGTATTTCTGATGCTTGGTGCCTTGCATAATGTAATTGTCGCGGGCGGGGAGGGGACGCTGTGCTCACCACGCTCGGGTCAGGCGCTGCTGCTGCTTCGCTTGCTGCTCGGTGGCTCGAGCGGTGGGCCGGATCCGGGGACTCGAGCGGCGCTCCTCGCCCGTGAATGAAAAGGGGAATGGTTTTGGGGATTTATTGTCCGTGACGCCACCCACGGTTGTGGTGAGGTTGTGACACCACCGCTGCTCTGGACGGGGATCCCGGGAGCGATGACAGGGAGCAGCTTGGATGTTGTTTTTCCCCTCCGTGGGTAGGGAGGTTGGTTGTCCCAGGGCCCGGTGAGGGAGGAATAGCAGGTGGGTTACGGGGCCTGGTGAGGTGCAGGGTCGCGGGGGCAGCGCGGTGCCGCACGGCATGGTGGTACTCACTCAGCCAATGATGAATGCAAAGTCTCCGGTAAAACAAACGGCTGGATGGACGGGTCCCACAGACGACTGCGGTGGTTCTTCTCCCGGTAGGTTGGCGGTGACTGCCTTTCCCTGCACCTGTGTTATGTTCTCGGTTCTGGTGGCTTCCCACCAGCAACCCGCTCCCCAGCTTGGATGGATGCTGAGGGAGCCCCTTTTGCCCGCAAGCTCTGGCCCTGGGAACTGTAGCCTTGGCGGTGACTGTATTTTCCTTCACGGTTTGAGCGGTTGCCTTCAATCGGGTCTTGACTGCTGGGAAACCCCGGAGGTTCCCTTTGCTAACGGATTTGACCGGTTTTACGGCGACTCCAAGCCTGGTCGGGGTCCGTAGGCCCTGCCGAATGGTGCTGGCTTCTTTTCGCTCCCCGATCCGGTACCGGCGGGCCACCGCCCGTCCCCGGTCCTTACGGTTCACGTCAATCAGCCCCTCCTGCAGACGGTCACCACCGTCTGCCAACCTTGCTGTATGTGCCCGGGCCACGCACCTGGACACGGTGAGTTTCCTCCGCTACCACTTCACTCCTCCAGTTCTCAAACTGAACTCTAAACTCAACTGCCTTCCTTTTCCCGCCTCCAGGACTGTGAACTCCTCGGTGGGTGGGGCCAACCACCTGGCTCCACCCCCTGGTGTGGACATCAGCCCCTGGAGGGAGGCAACAAGGATTTTTGTCTGACCTCGATGTGCCTAGCCGGGGTGTGGGGTGTGTTGTTGCAGTACCTGTGACGTCCTGGCTTGTCCAGGGCGCCACATAATGCTCAGATTTCTAGGGAGGAATTTGCCCAGGATGGGGTCATTTAGCAGGATCGGCAATCTTAATATTATCACGTGTGCGTCACGTGTGACAGTCAGGTTTCTGGTCATCGAAGGTCACAGCATCGGGCTCTGCAGAATGCTCCCTGACTTTCTATTGTTCCTGCTGTCAGTATTCATTGGTATATGTAGCTTTCCTACTGGGTTTTCATCTCTCTCCATTTTGGACCCAGCAGGAGCTCGACTTCCACCCAGCTGTTGATTATCAGTATTCCCTTGGTGTTTAAATACCCCTTCCTTTCTTTGGAATGTGCTGGTGATATTTTTAGTTACTTCAAGCAGTGGTTGCAAGCAAGTGGTTTGTACTCCTCTGTGGTATCGTTGCTGAAAGCTCTGCTGAACCTCTACCTGAGTCATCTAAAGAAAAGTAGTTCATGCTTTTCTCCCTGTGTATCCCTCTTGTGTCTTCTATAGTGGGGTTGATGAATAGCTTATCCCATTCGTTCCTTATTTAGAGCGCAGCACTAGGGATATCTAGGGTCAAGTATCCTGCTCCTCCGCATAGGGGCAGAACCTATCTAGGGTGGTGAGAGACCCCAGGGATCAGCAATAGGTTCAGTCAGCGGTCACCATCTTCCCTCTCCCTAGACACAGGGTTTTCCTTCCTTTTTGCCGTGCACTTGGTACTTCCCTGTACCTAGTGTGACAGATATTTCTCGAATCTTTCCATTTTCTAAACTAAATGTAGTTATGAAATTAAATTCAAAGTCTTTTTGGTGGTGTTTGTTGCAGTTTGAGAGAAAAAAGTGTTGATTGGAATTCTTAGTTTCAATAAAAGCATTTTTTATCAGGGAGTCTGGAAATCCACGTTCTTTAAATCTATTTCAGAGGAGGTTAGCTTGAAGTTTATAGTCGCTGTCAAGGGAACAATTTATTTTTCTCCTCTTATATTGGTTATGGGGTATATTATTTAACCATTTATAGTAATAGTCAGTTTGAAAATGTACATAGCTATTTGCATCCAATCTTCTGAAAGAAGTTTTGGTGAGTATTGATTCACCTGCGTGAAAAATAGTTAGGTCAAGAAAATCAAGGGTAGATTTGTCCATATTGGGAAGGAAGGATAAACCTCAATTGTTAAGAGTTTAGCCAATCTATAAAAACATGAATGTTCTCGGCTGAATAATCCCATATGAGGAACAGATCATCTATTTACAATAGGATGTGTAGAAAACACACGTGGCGTTCCATATTCATAAAATTATCATTTTATTGAGTACAAAAAACATGCAAAAAGTTTAAAAAATATCATCATATTATAATATAGATAGAGGGCTCTAAAAAGAAGGGGTATCCCCACATGTTAGTGACAACACATCGAAAAGTCACTTCAAACATACTGTCACGATACTGGTGGCAATAGCTGGAGCCCAATGGCGGGAACAAGGGAGAACGCTGGAAGTGGCAAGTACACTGACCAAAAGGGAACTCATGTACAGTCTGGGACTTGTAGTTGCACGGCAGGTGGAGACAATAAACAGGTTGCTGACAGTTGTGCAGGATGCAGATTAGGAGGAAGGAACGATCCGGAAAGAGACGGTTCCAGCAAGAGAACTGCAAGCAGGAGTTTTACACAATAATCAAGCAATGAGGATTGAACCAGGCTGGATAGTTAAAACAAACAGGTGGTGAGGAAGGAGCTTTTTAGGAAGCATGCTCCACCATCTTGGCTGAGGGCAAGGTTAAGGGCGAGGTAACCAGAGAGTAGGTAACCTGGGCATTCCTGACAGGACTCCCACCTCAAGAGCGGCCACCGAACACCACCTCTTGTGGCTTGTCAGGATACTTCAGATGGAACTGCCTAACCAGTCAGGGAGCATGAACGTTACGTTGTTTGGTCATACAAAAAGGCGTTATGCATGGAGGCAAAAAAAACACGGCATTCCAAGAAAAGCACTTGCTACCCATAGTAAAATTTGGTGGTTTGGGGCTGTGTGGCCAATGCCAGCATCGGGAATCTTGTTAAAGTTAAGGGTCACATGGATTCAACTCAGTATCAGCAGATTCTTGACAATAATGTGCAAGAATCAGTGACGAAGTTGAAGTTACGCAGGGGATGGATATTTCAGCAAGACAATGATCCAAAACACCGCTCCAAATCTACTCAGGCATTCTTGCAGAGGAACAATTACAATGTTCTGGAATGGCCATCCCAGTCCCCAGACCTGAATATCATTGAAAATCTGTGGGATGATTTGAAGCGTGCTGTCCATGCTCGGCGACCATTAAACTTAACTGAACTGGAATTGTTTTGTAAACAGGAATGGTCAAATATACCTTCATCCAGGATCCAGGAACTCATTAAAATCTACAGGAAGCGACTAGAGGCTGTTATTTTTGCAAAAGGAGGATCTACAAAATATTAATGTCACTTTTATATTGAGGTGCCCATACTTTTGCACCAATCAAATTTTGTTTAAATGCGGATTGCACATTTTCTGTTAGTACAATAAACCTCATTTCAATCCAGAAATATTAGAGTCCGTCAGTTATTAGATATATGAAACTGAAATAGCTATTGCAAAAACCCAAATTGTTATAAAGAAAAAAGGTTAACATTAATAGGGGTGCCCAAACTTTTTTATATGACTGTAATAAAATTAATATGTTTAGAAATAGTTCTTTTGAGTCTGTTTTTTTGGAATTTTTCATGACTTGATCAGATTCTATGTACTGTTTGGGCCTATTTCATTTAGTATTCACATATATACACCATGTTCAGAATTATTAGGCAAGTTGTATTTTAGAGGATTTTGTATATTATTGATCAACAACTTTGTTCTCAATCAACCCAAACGACTCATAAATATCAAAGCTTAATATTTTTGGAAGTTGGAGTGGGTTTTTTTTAGATTTGGCTACCTTAGGAGGATATCTGTTTGTGCAGGTAACTATTACTGTGCAGAATTATTAGGCAACTTAACAAAAACCAAATATATTCCCATCTCACTTGTTTATTTTCACCAGGTAAAACAATATAACTGTACAAAATTTAGAAATAAACATTTCTGACATGCAAAAACAAAACCCCAAACAATTAGTGACCAATATAGCCACCTTTCTTTATGATGACACTCAACAGCCTACCATCCATAGATTGTCAGTTGCTTGATCTGTTTACAATCAACATTGCGTGCAGCAACCACCACAACCTCCCAGACACTGTTCCGAGAGGTATACTGTTTTCCCTCCCTGTAGATCTTACATTTTATGAGGGACCACAGGTTCTCTATGGGGTTCAGACCAGGTGAACAGGGGGGGCCATGTCATTATTTTTTCAGCTTTTAGACTTTTACTGGCCAGCCACGCTGTGGAGTAGTTGGATGTAAGTGATGGAGCATTGTCCTGCATGAAAATCATATTTTTCTTGAACAATACCGACTTCTTCCTGTACCACTGCTTGAAGAAGTTGTCTTCCAGAAACTGGCAGTAGGTCTGGGAGTTGAGCTTCACTCCATCCTCAACCTGAAAAGGTCCCACATGTTCATCTTTGATGATACCAGCCCATACCAGTCCCCACCTCCACCTTGCTGGCGTCTGAGTCAAAGTGGAGCTCTCTGCCCTTTACTGATCCAGCCTCTGGCCCATCAAGAGTCACTCTCATTTCATCAGTCCAGAAAACTTTTGAAAAATCAGTCTTAAGATATTTCTTGGCCCAGTCTTGACGTTTTATCTTATGTTTCTTGTTCAAAGGTGGTCGTTTTTCAGCCTTCCTTACCTTGGCCATGTCCCTTAGTATGGCACACCTTGTGCTTTTTGATACTCCAGCAACGCTGCAGCTTTGAAATATGGCCAAACTGGTGGCAAATGGCATCTTGGCAGCTTCACGCTTGATTTTCCTGAATTCATGGGTAGTTATTTTGCGCCTTTTTTGCCTAACACGCTTCTTGCGACCCTGTTGGCTATTTGCCATGGAACACTTGATTGTTGGGTGCTCACGCTTCAAAAGTTTGGCAATTTCAAGACTGCTGCATCCATCTGCAAAACATCTCACAATTTTGGACTTTTCAGAGCCCGTCATATCTCTCTTCTGACCCATTTTGCCAAAGGAAAGGAAGTTGCCTAATAATTAAGCACACCTTATATCTGGTGTTGATGTCATTACACCACACCCCTCCTCATTACAGAGATGCACATCACCTGATTTACTTAATTGGTAGTTGGCTATCAAGCCTATACAGCTTGGAGTAGGACAACATGTATAGAAAGTATCGTGAGCAAAATACTCATTTGCCTAATAATTCTGCACACAGTGTATTCTATGAGAGACAGAGAGATATGTATAAATATATATACAAACTAGTCCACTACTTTATATGCTATCTGTAAATTAATCGACCTACTTCCCCTGAAACCACAGCAGTAGTTTTCCATTAATACTTTCCAAACTAATTTATGTTACATTACATTAATCTATTTCATCTCATCACGATCTCCTATATGGGTATTCCCTCACACCATATTATACATATTTTTCGCATACTCCATGTCTTCAGGTTAACTTGCACAGCTTGGCATCCCCCTTCCCAGGCTCTTTACACCGCTATGACAGCGCTCAGGGTATGCCCAGTTCCCCAGCTTTGGCAGCTTACTTTCTAAGCTATAGTCAACTCAGTCTTTCACTTCAGCATGTTAATTCATCGTTTTTCAATAATTTAATTAAATAAACTACTTATTTTATTTATTGCCTACTGTGTGCCTGCACTGTGAAACACTTCCACAATGGTCCTCCACAGAGTATGATGACTACAAAGATTCCTTTCACACAGTATATCAACACTACACATTTTATCCCTACCATAACGGCCACATACACATTTGTGCCGCCCCTGTGTCAGCAGCCGGGCTGCTCGGATCCGGATCCGTGGTGGCTCGAGGGGCGTCCGGACCCGGGGGTCGTGCGGCCTCTCAAATGAAGGGGGTATTTACAGGGGATTATGTATGAGTTCGTGACGCCACACATGGTGTGTGGTAATGTGAAATACCACCGCTGCAGTTGAGAGTACCCGGGGGCGATGAAGTGGGGCAGCCAGGTGTTGGGGGGATGCCCCGGGACTTGGTGATGGTGTTGGGGGAGTGCTGTGGGGAGTGAAAGGGGTCACTTTCGTACTCACTCAGTCCAAAAAGCTGACACCGACAACCGGATAAACCAAAGTTCTGGACACCACTGCCGCTGAGGGGAGCTACTTTTGGTTCCCGTCCCCAATGGTGCTGCCTGGTGATCTGTGACCTTCCTCCTGGCACTTAGTTCACTTCTTTGTTGGTCCCGGTAGTATAGAACTAGTCGGGTCCCGCTCTGCAGTGTGGCTAACTATGAGAGCTTGCTCTCAGGGTTCACGCTTGGGATTTACTGGACCGTTTGAGTGGAAAGTCCTATCCCCCTCGTTGCGCTAGTACCTCGATTTTGGAGCGGGTGGAGAGTGGATCTTGAAGGTTCCATTCTCATCGGGTAAATTGTCAGGTTGCCTGAAGCTGCTCCCTGACATAGGGTCCACGTACCCCGTCGTGCCCTGGTCCCAGCCCGGTGATTATACAAGGCTGCCGACTGTCTTCCTCCACAGTTCCGTGCCCCTTGTCATGATCCCCTGCAACCGGGGGTCCAGGTCCTACTAGGCCCAGACCACCGTCTGCTACCTAGTTGCTTCCAAGGAGCCCGGGTCCTGACCTCCTCTCTCCTTCACTTCCCACACTTCACGCTCCACTTTCCAAACTGACTGACACTCCTGACCTCCCCTTAGCCAACTCCCCAAGTGGGCGACCCTATTCCACTCAGGCCGTCCACTGGTGTGTTTGGTGGGTATGGTGCAGACTGTACCTAGGATTTTAATTGGCTGATGTAGGCAACACCATGTAGTTGCGGACCCATAACCAAGGAGGAGGTGGATATTGCACAGAAGGGCAGATTGCACAATACCCTGTGACGACCTGATAGTCCAGGGGCATCACACATTATCATGCCAACATAGTAAATTTTCTTTCACAATATAACCCCTCCCCACAGTGGTCCCATATTGAGTATGATGCACCTACAGTGCCCACAATTAAAGATGAGCGAACCTTTAGAGGTTCGGTTCTCTGGCAGCAAACGAACCAAGCCTCCAGGTGTCCGAACCTTGTCCGAGGAGGTTCAGAAACACTGATTAGCAGGTTGAGCCTCCGCCAATATACAGCCAGCCATAAGCAGATCCCTTCTGGGGGAGGGTGGGCAAGCATTTTCAAATTTTGTATCTTTTTATTTTGGGTTGCACACGACGTGTGATCACGCTGTTGTTACACCCAGTGTGCGCCGTTCAAACAGTGCAAGCGGCTCACACAGGGCTGAGCACCAAGTTTAGCGTTGCTCGAGAGAGTTAAGTTTGCATGTAAAGCATTCGAACTCTGAACCCGAGCCCTGTTTTTTTAAGTTGGTGTTCGGTTGAAAAAGCAAACCTCAGGTTCGCTCATCTCTACCCACAATGCAGAATGAGGCCATCACAGTATTCCAATACAATATGAAGTTCAGCAGGGCTGTGGAGTCTGAGTTGGTGTTCATTTTGGTGGAGTCAGAGTCGGTATAAAATGGACCCACTCCAACTACTATAATATATAATAAATTGGGTGCAGTAGTTCAATGCAGAATGTGCTGAATATTTTTTCATAGGAATTTGGGAAAGTTATGAAATGTGATATAAATGGCTGTTCTATTCCTGATCTAAGTCTACATTCACACACAGCGTTTTTTGAGGATACGTTTTTCAGCTGTAAAAGATCAACTTTTTAAAAAACCGCATCACCTGAAAGGTTTTTGAGCTCATAGATAATGTTTTCAATAGCAAAAGCAGATTAGAAAAACGCCACAGAAATCCTCATTCTTTGTGAGGATCCGTTTTTGAGCCCAAAAACGGATCCTCACAAAACGATACGTCTGAATGTCATATCTTGAAACCCATTGACTTTGCTGGATGCCCAGAGTCACTGCATTTCACTGCAAAAAAATGGATCCGCAAAAACGCTGTGTGTGAATGTATGTAGCCTGAAGATCTAGGCTTTGTCTTAGCTGAGATAAGTCTGTGCTGCCCTTGAGCACCAGTTAAGCTCCTCCTCTACAGGCAAGGGTAAAAAGTAAACACTCAGAAAGAAGGAAGGCCGCACTCATCTCAGAATTGCTAGAGTGAACAGGATAAGAAGATTAAGGTAATTACTTTTTAAAGCATATTTAAACTTTCAATAAACTGTATAAATCAATAGTCCAGTATACTGTATGTTCTCTTTGTATGCTTGATGTTTGTTTGTATTTTTTTTTTAGCTCATGTGAAGCCCCATAAAAGGTGAGAAAGTTCTAGTCTCTATGACAAAAAATAAATCCTTAGGTCACAAATGAAGATGACTAGGACACACAGATGCCCTGGATAATCAAACGCCTGGGGCCCTGGAAGGTAAGAGATACGCCAGGTACCACTGTCCTGGACTCTTCACCAGATTCCTGTATATCGATCTGCACATCTAATCCCGGAACCAGCGGACAGTTCTGGATTTGGGCCTGTGCCCTGCAGTCTCGGACGGTGGCAGAATGTCCCTCACTGCCACCGACCCACTGACAAATCCTGCCGGGGAGAAAGAAGTGGCAGTTGTATGTGACTTGTCAAGATTTTCTTCAGTGTGCCACATAATTTATCCCGCTCTCTGTTCTTCAAAGGTTTGGGGGGTGATACAAAACTAATTTTGGTTTTTATTTTTCCTAAATGGCTATTTAAAGGGGTACTCCGGGTAATAAAAAAAACCCCAATATTCTACTATCCCTGCCTTCATAAACTATAAAGATGTAATGCCCAGTGCAGTCCTATATCCTTATCATACTTGCAATTCAGTATATAGTGTGGATGTACAGTGCCTTGCAAAAGTATTCACCCTCTTGGCGTTTTTTATGTTTTGCTTCCCCACAACCTGGAATTTCAGTTTTTTTGAAGGTTTGCATCAGTTCATGTAAAGATCATGCCGACAACTGTGAACATTTATTTTTCATTTTATTGTGACGCAAACAACAAGTAGTACAAAATTACAGAAAACTATTCATCCCCCTAAAGTCATTATTTTGTGGAGCCTCATTTGGCAGTAATTACAGCTGCAAGTCTCTTGAATAAGTCTCTATGAGCTTTCCACATCTTGCCACTAGGATTTTTGCCCATTCCTCAAGGCAAAACTGCTCCAATTCCTTCAAGTTTGATGGTTTTCTCTGGTGAACAGCAATCTTCAAGTGTGACCACAGCTTCTCAATTTTATTAAGGTCCGGCTTTGACCAGGCCACTCCAATACATTTACACTTTTACCCTTAAACCACTTGAGTGTTGCTTTAGCAGTAGCTTTGGGTCATTGTCTTGTTGGAAGGTGAACCTCTGTCCCATTCTCAAATACTGACAGACTGAAGCAGGTTTTGCTGTAGAACAGGAGTGGGGATCCTCCGGCCCGCGGGCCATTTGCGGCCCGCGATGAGTTTTCCTGCGGGCCCTGGGCAGATTTCCGGGAACCACAGTGCTTGGGCGGCAGCTGCGGTCTTACCGGTTGCTGGCCCTTTAAATCCTAACTTGTGTATGTATTCTGTATGTAACCCCTTCTCATGTACAGCACCATGGAATTAATGGTGCTCTATAAATAAATAATAATAATAATCCTAATGGTGATGTGAGGACGCGCACGCTGCTGCGTGCACATACCATGAGGTCCTTGCACTGCTCAGAGCTTACCTTGTGGGTGAGGTAAACTGCGCGAGTTTTCCTCCCATCCACAGAAGAACAAGAGGAGCAGCAGCTTACCGGCCTCCCTGCTGCACATGCCTCCTGTACCTGTGAGTGACTCCTCCCCCCCGTGCTGTGAGGCTGCAACCAAGTGCTGTGTACCCCCCTAAGGCTATGTGCGCACGTGTGCGCTCTGCACCGCACCTAAAAGGTGCGCTTCAGAGCGCAGCTGAAAAGCTCCTTTCTGATGCGCATGGTGCCGGCAGAGAACGTGCGCTCTGCATGCTGCCTCTCCCTATAGACAGCATGCAAACCGCACGGAAGAAGTGACATGTCACTTCTTAGAATGCAGCGATTCGGGCAGCAGCCGAATCGCTGCGTTCTAATATGCCACGTGCGCACGGCTCCTGCACAATCTCCATTGACTGTGCAGGGCACGCAGGACGCATGCAGTTACGCTGAGCTGCAGATCGCAGCGTAACTGCATGTAATACGCACACGTGCGCACATAGCCTAATAGTGTGTGTATGGCAGCCCTCAGTGCTGTGTGCCAGCCCCCAGTGCTGTGTGCCAGGTCCCAGTGCTGTGCCAGATCTCAGTGCTGTGTGTCAGCTCCTAGTGCTGTGTGCCAACCTCCAGTGCTGTGTGCCAGGTCCCAGTGCTGTGTGCCAGGTCCCAGTGCTGTGTACCAGGTCCCAGTGCTGTGCCAGCTCCCAGTGCTGTATGTCAGCTCAAGGTGCTGTGCACCAGCCCCCAGTGCTGTGTACCCCGAGTAGTGTGTGTGCCACCCCCTAGTGCTGTGTGCCATCCCCCAGAAGCTGTGTACTTGCCACTGTTGTCCGTGCCCCCCCATTGCTGTCCTTGCTCCCTTGGTGATGTCTATGCTTCCCCAGTGATGTCCGTGCCGCCACCAGTGCTGTCCGTGCCCCAAAGTGATGTATATGTCTTAGCCTCTCCTGTAATGTATATGCCCCTCCTGTGATGTGTATGCCCCAGCCTCTCCTGTGATGTGTGTACCCCCAGCGTCTCCTGTAATTTATACGCCCCAGCATCTCCTATGATGTGTATGTCCCGGCGTATCCTGTAATTTATGCGCCCCAGCGTCTCCTGTAATGTCTATACCCCCAACCTCTGCAGAACGAGACAATCCTGAAAAAGCAGTTGTGAGAAACAGGATCAATATCACCGAACATCACAGCCACACCAAAGAAAAGCAGCTCCAGGCACCATAGTAGGGGTGAGTTAACAAATTGTTTGACCAAATATAGCAGGGTAGATTTCAAGTTGATAATTTGATGTGGCCCCCGAAAGTTCAAGAAAATTCCAAATGGCCCCCGGCGGTAAAAAGGTTCCCCACCCTTCCTGTAGAATATCCCTATATTTCGCACTGTCCATCTTTCACTAGACTCTGACCCTTTTCCATGTCCCTGATGCCAAAAAAACATCCCCACAGCAGGATGCTGCCACCACCATGTTTCACTGTGAGGATGGTTTTCTTGGAGTGATGAGCTGTATTAGTTTGGCAGCAGACATAGCGTTTACCTTGGAGGGCAAAAAGTTCACTTTTGGTCTCTTCTGACCACAGCACCTTCCTCCATACATTTAAAGAATCTCCCACATGTCTTTTGGTCAAATCAAAACGAGTCTTCCAATTTTTGGTTGTAAGTAAAGGCTTTTCTTGTCGCCACTTATCCATAAAGGCCGGCTTTATGGAGTGTATGGCTTATTGTGGTCATATGGACAGATACTCCAGTCTCTGCAGCTCCTTCAGAGTTACCTTTGGTCTCAGTGCTGCCTCTCTGATTAATGTCCTCGTTGCCCAGACTGAGAGTTTTGGTAGGCGGTCCTCTCTTGGAAGATTTTTTGGGTACCATGTCTTTTTATTTTTTATTATTATTATTATTATTGCGCCATTTATTCCATGGCTCTTTACAAGTGAAAGAGGGTATATGTACAACAATCATTAACAATACAAAACAGACTGGTATAGGAGGAGAGAGGAACCTGCCCGTGAGGGCTCACAGTCAACAGGGAATGGGTGATGGTACAATAGGTAAGGACAGAGCTGGTTGCTCAGTGGTAACTGGACTGAGGGTTATTGTAGGTTGTAGGCTTGTTGGAAGAGATGGGTCTTTAGGTTCCTCTTGAAGCTTTCCACGGTAGGGGAGAGTCTGATATGCTGAGTTAGAGCGCTCCAAAGTATGGGGGAGGCACGGTAGAAGTCTTGCACGCGATTGTGGGAAGAGGAGATAAGAGAAGAGTGGAGAAGGAGATCTTGTGAGGATCTGAGGTTGTGTGCAGGTAGATACTGGGAGACTAGGTCACAGATGTAAGGAGGAGACAGGTTGTGGATGGCTTTGTATGTCATGGTTAATGTTTTGAACTGAAGTCGTTGGGTGATAGGAAGCCAGTGAAGGGATTGGCAGAGTGGCGAGACTGGGGAATAGCGAGGGGATAGGTGGATTAAGCGGGCTGCAGAGTTTAGGAAAGATTGGGGGGTGCAAGAGTGTTGGAAGGGAGGCCACAGAGCAGAAGGTTGCAGTAGTTGAGGTGGGAGATGATGCACTAATGTTTTCGCTGATTCTTGGTTAAGGAAAGCACGGATCCGGGAGATATTTTTGAGTTGTAGTCTGCATGAGGTGAAGAGGGTTTGGATGTGTGGCTTGAAGGTTAGAGCAGAGTCGAGGGTTGATCTAACGCAACGAGCTTGTGAGACTGAGGAGAATGAGCAGCCATCAAGTTTGAAGGAAAGGCTTGTTGGAGGAGTTGAGTGAGAAGGAGGAAAGACAATGAATTCTGTTTTGTCCATGTTAATCTTTTGGAATCTTGCAGAGAAGAAGGATGAAATAACAGACATTGTGGAATTTTGGTTAGTAGAGGGGTAATGTCAGGTCCAGAGAGGTAGAACTGAGTATCATCAGCATAGAGATGATACTGAAAGCTGTGGGACTCTATGAGCTGTCCCAGGCCGAAGGTGTAGATGGAGAACAGCAGGGGTCCAAGAACTGAGCCTTGGAGGACACTGACAGATAGGGGGCGAGATGAGGAAGTGGTTTGAGAATGGGAGATGCTGAAAGTTCAGTCGGTTAGGTATAAGGAGATCCAAGATAGGGCCAAGTCTGTGATGTCCAGAGAAGAGAGAATCTGTAATAGGAGGGAGTGGTCAACTGTGTCGAAGGCAGAGGACAGGTCCAGGAGGAGGAGGACAGAGTAGTGTCACTTGGCTTTGGCGGTTTGAAGGTCATTGGTGACTTTGGTTAGGGCACTTTCAGTAGAGTGATGTGGTCGGACGCCAGATTATAGCTGGTCAAAGAGGGAGCAGGATTTCATAATATTTGATAATAATGGATTTGCTATTGCTCTGGGGATTATCAGAGAATTGGATATTATTTTTAAAACCCAACTCTGACTTGAACTTCTCAACAACATTGTCTCTGACTTGTTTGAAGATCCCGTTGGTCTTCATGGTCTTGTTTGGTTAGTGGTGCCTCTTGCTTAATGGCGTTGCTCTCTGTGTGGCCTTTCAGAAAAGGTGTGTATATACTGATAGACCCCGGGACGCTTAGATTGCACACAGGTCGACTTCATTTCATGTGACTTATGAAGATAGTTGGTTACACCAGAAATCTTTAGGGGCTTCATAGCAAAAGGGGTGAATACATATGCAAATTTTTATTTATTTTATCCCATAAATTAAATTTTTGCTATATTTTTCTCACTTCACTTCCCCAACTTAGACTATTTAGTCATGATGCATTATACACAAATAGGATTACTAAAACAATTAACTACAGGTTGTAATGTAACAAAATAGGTAAAATAGTCAGCGAGACGTCATTAGAGGGCAGAGGCTGTGGTCACTGAAACACTGAATACACGGCTCTGCTCCGTACACATGCGGCTCTGCTCCGTACATGTCGTACACACGCGGCTCTGCTCCGTACACATGCGGCTCTGCTCCGTACATGTCGTACACACGCGGCTCTGCTCCGTACACATGCGGCTCTGCTCCGTACATGTCGTACACACGCGGCTCTGCTCCGTACACATGCGGCTCTGCTCCGTACATGTCGTACACACGCGGCTCTGCTCCGTACACATGCGGCTCTGCTCCGTACATGTCGTACACACGCGGCTCTGCTCCGTACACATGCGGCTCTGCTCCGTACATGTCGTACACACGCGGCTCTGCTCCGTACACATGCGGCTTTTCCCCGTACACGTTGTACACATACTCTCCACTTCGTAGACGTGCTGCTGCTCCATACACATGGTATACATGTGGCTCCACTCGGTACACGTCGTACACACGCGGCTCCGCTCCATACACCTCGTTCACACATGGTTTTACTCCGTACACCTCACACACAGATCTGCTCCGTACACATCGTACACACACGGCTCTGCTTCATACACACTGTAATCCCTCCTGACCCCACACATAAACTTCACCTCATCCAGCACAGCAGAGTCCTGCACACGCTGAGGAGCTGATCATGTGACCCCTGACTCCTCCCCTCCATGTGACATCATCACAGGTCCTGTAACAGCCATATAGCCAACATATTCTGCAGCACTTTACAATTCAGAGGCGATATATACAGACAATAAATTACAGAATGACACAATTCATCCTCTCGGAACAGTGTCTGGAGGCTGTGGTGGCTGCTGCACACAATGTTGATCATAAACAGATCACGCAACTGACAGAATCCATGGATGGTAGGTGGCTGAGTGTCATCATAAAGAAAGGGGGCTATATTCATCACAAATTTTTTGGGGTTTTGTTTTTGCATGCCAGAAATGTTTATTTCTAAATTTTGTGCAGTTATATCGGTTTATCTGGTGAAAATAAACAAGTGAGATGGGAATATATTTGGTTTTTATTAAGTTGCCTAATAATTCTGCACAGTAATAGTTACCTGCATCTCCCAGACACTGTTCCGAGAGGTGTACTATTTTCCCTCCCTGTAGATCTTACATTTTATGAGGGACCACAGGTTCTCTATGGGGTTCAGATCAGGTGAACAAGGGGGCCATGTCATTATTTTTTCATCTTTTAGACTTTTACTGGCCAGCCACGCTGTGGAGTAGTTGGATGCATTTGATGGAGCATTTTCCTGCATAAAAATCATGTTGTTTTTTTTAACCATACGCTTGAAGTAGTTGTCTTCCAGAAACTGGCAGTAGGGCTGGGAGTTGAGCTTCACTCAATCCTCAATCCGACAAGGTCCCACAAGTTCATCTTTGATGATACCAGCCCATACCAGTACCCAACCTCCTCCTTGCTGGTTTTTGAGTCGGAGTGGAGCTCTCTGCCCTTTACCGATCCAGCCTCAGGTCCATCCATCTGGCCCATCTATCCGGCCCATCAAGAGTCACTCTCATTTCATCAGTCCATAAAACCTTTGAAAAATCAGTCTTAAGATATTTTTTGGCCCAGTCTTGACGTTTTATCTTATGTTTCTTGTTCAAAGGTGGTCGTTTTTCAGCCTTCCTTACCTTGGCCATGTCCCTGAGTATGGCACACCTTGTGCTTTTTGATACTGCAGTAACATTGCAGCTCTGAAATATGGCCAAACTGTTGGCAAATGGCATCTTGGCAGCTTCACGCTTGATTTTCCTCAATTCATGGGCAGTTATTTTGCGCCTTTTTTGCCCAACACGCTTCTTGCGACCCTGTTGGCTATTTGCCATGAAACGCTTGATTGTTCGGTGATCACGCTTCAAAAGCTTGGCAATTTTAAGACTGCTGCATCCCTCTGTAAGACATCTCACAATTTTGGACTTTTCAGAGCCCGTCAAATCTCTCTTCTGACCCATTTTGCCAAAGGAAAGGAAGTTGCCTAATAATTAAGCACACCTTATATAGGGTGTTAATGTCATTACACCGCACCCCTCCTCATTACAGAGATGCACATCACCTGATTTACTTAATTGGTAGTTGGCTATTAAGCCTATACAGCTTGGAGTAGGACAGCATGTATAAAAAGTATCATGTGATCAAAATACTCATTTGCCTAATAATTCTGCAAACAGTGTATATTAACATCATGAATTGTGGTATGTGTTAAAAGGTCCCGCTTTCACCCGTGGCCCACGGAAACCTTGAACCAGCCCTGCCTCCATCTATAGAGCCACGATTGATCCTAGAATGTTTGGTCCCGTTTCAGGTTAGTCGGCATGACTGGCTTGGTTACTGGGCGTGGTGGTGTTTCCTCTAATCCACTATAATCATGCAGGCATCGCCCCCCCTGCCCTCCCATCTGGAGGTATTACCCCCGGACTCCCGCTTCTATTATAAACTCCATGATCACATGGACTTCATTTTGAATATGACCCATATCACGTGACAAATTACATCATACCTAGAAGGAGCCAATACAGTCTAGTATTTACCTTGCCTCCACCTGCAGAGCCGCACACTAGATACAGGTGCATCTCAATAAATTAGAATATCATCAAAAGTTAATTTATTTCAGTAATTTAATACAAAAATGAAAACGCATATATTATATAGAGTCCTTATAAACAGAGTGATCTATTTCAAGTGTTTCTTTCTGTTAATGTTGATGATTAAGGCTTACAGCCAAGGAAAACCCAAAAGTCATTATCTCAGAAAACTAGAATAATTACCACAAAACCTGCAAAGGCTTGATAAAAGTTTTAAATGGTCCCTTAAGGCCACTTTACACGCAACGACATCGCTAACGAGATGTCGTTGGGGTCACGGAATTTGTAACGCACATCCGGCCTCGTTAGCGATGTCGTTGCATGTGCTGCTGGAGTCAGTGCTTCAAGAGCCACAACACACAGATGCATCCAGGACATGAGTTTTCATTGGCTGTAAGCCATAATCATCAACATTAACAGAAATGAACACTTGAAATAGATCTCTCTGTGTGTAATGACTCTATATAATATGTGTTTCCCTTTTTGTATTGAATTACTGAAATAAATTAACTTTTTGATGATATTCTAATTTATTGAAAAATACTTGTATACAGGACCTGCGATGATGTCACAGTCATGTGATCAGTCACATGAGGGGAGGAGCCATTCTATAGTTTGTAGGAAGTGAAGTGTTTTCCCTTGTATGAAGTGGCCGCATGTAAGAGAAGAAGCTGCAGAGAGTGAGAGAGTCGGGCAATGATGGCGCCGAGAACGAGCGAGAACAGACTGTGTGTGATAAAGGGGGACGGGGCAAATCCTGGTGGCAGAGGGAGCGGAGCTTTCACCACTAGGATTTAGTCACAGCCATATATCCAGTGTGCGGCTCTGCAGGAGGAAGGATGTGGAGATTCCCCATTACATTAACCCCCTCAGTGCTGCGCTCACACTCCAGGAGACAGAACGTGTTCCCGTCTGTGCGGCTCTATCAGGAGATCTGTCTGTATGGGATTAGATTGGGTCACTTCCCTCCTGACGCCGCTCGCTGCTCTTTTACTGTACAGTCTCCATTATGGCCGTCACCTGCTCCATGTTGTCACTATCAGCAGACGCATGTGTGCCCTATTTACACCTCCCTACCCATCCCTGTGTTGTAAAATTGTGTAATATGAAAGTAATAAAAAATGTTTTATTACTTCCATATTCCCTATGTAAATAGCAGGGTCTCTAGCCCCATGGGCGTCGCATTGCCCTATGTGCGTTTGCATACTTTCCATGGTATCACGCCCCTGTGGGCATGATACCATGGATTTACACGAGTGACGTCCCCCGTCGCTCCTTCAGATCCAGCTCGTGTTTGCACTTTCCATTCCCGCAACATTTTCCGGGTGTTCACTCACCGGCTTCAGACGCGCTCTGCACATGATCAGACTCTTCTGATCATGCGCAGTGCGCGTCTGAAACTGACAACGAGCACCCGGAAAAGGCTGCGGAAATGGTAAGTGCAAACATGTGAATCCATGGTATCATGCCCACAGGGCCTTTATGCGACTTTACCTTTCACTGCTCTGATCGTAGCTGCACTTCATTTCAATGATCGATCATTGCAGTACAGTGCAGCTGACAGAGCTGCACTGTGAAAAGCTTCAGTGATCATGCTGCAGGCATGATACATGAATCTTCCCGTAGTCTGGTGACCCAGCAGTCCTCATAACAACCTTGAGTAACCATGGCAACGATCAAGCCCTCGCGATTACATCGCGGAGGCACCGATCGGAGGGGAGAGGGAGCGTGATCTCAATAACCTTAAGTACTGTGATCAATATAGATCGTGGCATTTAGAGGGTTAAACACCAAGAGACGATGCCAGGGATAACTCCTGTGCCCCTGTGATCGCTGGGATGTACCTATATGTCCTGGGTCAAGAACCAACTCCCTTCTAGGACGTATAGTTACGTCCAAGGTCATGAAGGGTTAATGTGCTACCATTACAGTATGTGTCACTGACCTCCCCGGTTCCTGATGTCTGTGGCTGTTACTACACTTTATAACTTTCTGTCTTGTTTTGCCCAAGACTGGATGTAATGATCATGTGAAGCCCGTAACCGCTCCGGAGATTTCTTACATGGGATCTTTCTGATGTTAAATCATCATCTTCTTTCCACTCAGGTCCCTACAATATCGGATCCTCTCAGATCTTCTACATAAGAGCATTTTCCTGACTGATCCATCAAGGATGGCTAAGGATAGTGACAAGATGGCGGAGAGGATATTACACCTCACCCTAGAGATCCTCTTCCGGCTTACTGGAGAGGTGAGAGATTCTGATGACGTCACATTACATCATTCTTATCTATGGGAATAACAGATGGACAGAACTGGAGAGGAGAGGACTATGGAAATGTCTGTAGTGAGATTTATTAATGTGTCTCTCCATATCCAGGATTACACAGTAGTGAAGAAGATCCATAGTGAGCGCCGTCAGACCCCTGTGTCTGAGGGATGGGGAACACCCCTGAGCCCAATCACAGAGCCTCCACATCACCCCCTGATACATCAGGACATCAATGACCAGAAGATCCTAGAACTCACCTACAAGATGATTGAGCTGCTGACTGGAGAGGTGACACTGTTGGGAATGCTGGGACATTATACAGTAACGCTATGAAGGGATCGGGTGATGACGGTATCATTGTATGTGTCAGGTTCCTATAAGGTGTCAGGATGTCGCCATCTATTTCTCCATGGAGGAGTGGGAGTATTTAGAAGGACACACAGATCTGTACAAGGACATCATGATGGAGGTTCCCCAGCCCCTCACATCACCAGGTAATAGACAGGACTAAATACGCACGGCCTATAATTATCTGTATGTAAAGAATGAATTCAGTCCCTGTATGTGTTTCCTGCAGTTCTATCCAGTGAGAGGACAACACCAGAGAGATGTCCCCGTCCTCTTTTTTCTCAGGACTGTAAACAAGAAAATCCCGATGTTCCTCAAGATCATCAGGTAGATGGAGAGAAGGTGTCATGAACTCTCCCCTATAATGTGTAGACGCCTGTGAAGGTCTTTTGTTTAGTTTTGGTTAATCCTCCAGTATTATACTATGAATGAACAATTTACTAGAGACACTTTCACACTTGCATCTGAAACCTATTAGACACATGACCGTGTAGTGCAGCATATAATGTAGCGATCAGTTTTCACCTTGAAAAGGTTGAACTATCTGAATGACTTTGAACTGGGTCCCTAATGATGACCGAGTGTAATCGTTAGGTTTCGCTGCTCGCACGAATAGTATGGTATTCGAGTTAAGGCCGCTTTACATGCTGCGATATCGGTACCGATATCGCTAGCGTGGGTACCCGCCCCCATCTGTTGTGCGACACGGGCAAATCGCTGCCCGTGCCGCACAACATCGCCCGGACCCGTCACACTACTTACCTGCCCGGCGACGTCGCTGCGACCGGCGAACCGCCTCTTTTCTAAGGGGGCGGTTCGTTCAGCGTCACAGCGACGTCACAGCTGTGTCACTGAACCGCCGCCCAATAGAAGCGGAGGGGCGGAGATGAGCGGGACGTAACATCCCGCCCACCTCCTTCCTTCCGCATAGCAGCCGGGAGGCAGGTAAGGAGAGGTTCCTCATTCCTGCGGTGTCACACGGAGCGATGTGTGGTGCCGCAGGAACGAGGAACAACCTCGTTACTGCTGCAGTAACGATTTTTGAGAATGAACCCCCATGTCACCGATGAGCGAATTTGCACGTTTTTGCAACGATGCAAAATCGCTCATAGGTGTCACACGCAACGGCATCGCTAATGCGGCCGGATGTGCGTCACAAATTCCGTGACCCCAACGAGTTCGCAGTAGCGATGTCATAGCGTGTAAAACCCCCTTTTTTCACCATATTGCAAGTTTTTGTGTACTCTCATCGCGATATTCATATGTCCTGCCCAGCAGGTTTGGCGCCTGATTTGCAGCTAATAAATCTGATGGGCTTCTTAACCAATCACAGTAATACCGCAGCCATCTTGGTTATGGCATTACTGTGATTGGTTGGCCGCGCAGCATCATAGGGTCTGTAAAAGCCCTTCCGCTGCCATTTTGCGAACATTACATCCGGAGCTAGGGTTGCATAAGCATAGGGACAGAGTGAGCAGCTGCGAGGGAGAGTGTTTAGGCCTCTTAATAACACAAAAGCTCTTTTCAGGGCTATCTGCAGTATATAGTAGGTCAGTGTAGTGTAGGGAGGGAGATATTTTCAAGCAGGGACAGAGTTTAAAGGAGCTTGTCACTACCTCTATAGTTCCAGAATACAATAGCTGTTTTAAGAGCTGAAACCACTGAACAAGTTCACAGTACAGGTGGGAGAGATTGTGGATTAGGTAGGGAGAGGTTAAACTGTTCTTCCAGTGTCCATATATGAACAGCTCTTGTCAGAGCTGTTTTTTTCTATCACACAGAGAAGTGTCATTTTGAGCTGCCTCTTGTTTAAAAGCACTTGTCTATTTCCCCCCACTATTTTTGGGGTCACAGCTTGGCTTGTGCCGTCCACATCAGCCACATAAATACGTTGCTAGTGAGCTTGCCAAATACAAAGCAGTACTACTAGCATTTTGTGCTGCATTATACACTATATGCAGAGGTCCTGTTTCCCCAATATTTAGGGGGTCACAGCCTGGCAGCACATGTCCACATCAGCCACATTAATACGTTGCTAAAAGCCATTGCAAATACAAAGCACAACTCTACCATTTTGTGCTGCCTGATACACTAAACGCATCGGTTCTGTGTCCCCAATATTTAGGGGGTCACAGCCTGGCTTGTGTCATCCACATCAGCTGCATTAATATGTTGCTAGTAGGCTTGCCAATTACAAAGCAGTACTACTAGCATTTTGTGCTGCCTGATACACTAAAGTGCACCGGTCCTATTTCCCCTCGATTTTTGGGGTCACAGCTTGGCTTGAGCCATCCACATCAGCTACATTAATACGTTGCTAGTGGGCTTGCCAAATACAAAACAATACTACTAGCATTTTGTGCTGCCTGGTACAAAGTACTCACTAGTACTTTTCCCACAATATTTTTGGGGTCAAAGTTTGCTTGGCTTAGGCCATCAACATCTGCAAATATGTCACCAAAACCCAAAATGACAAAAAAAGCCAGTTGTTAAGGGACAGGGACATGGGCATGGTGTTGTCAGTGGTGGGAGACAAGCCACTGAGTCTGTGTCAGGTCAGAAGAATCTTGATGCATCCACCATGTTCCTTGCCAAATTTCACTTTCTGGAACGTAATTGTGTGTGGAAGCCAGAAGAGCGAGAGCACATTTTGTTTTGGATAGCAGACAAGGCCTCTTCGCATTTCTCACGCAGCAACAAATCTTCCATGACCACACAGTCTACTGTGGATACACAGAAGATTGGCCCATCCAATCCTCAACCTTGTCCTCCTTTCTCCTCCCATCATGAGTCACAGGACACATATGATACCAAGCTAGTTCACTCTGAGGATCTGTTTTGTACATGGCCAGAGCTAACCAAAGGACTCTCACAGTGTCGCATTGAAGAGGGGCGTGAGGAGGTGGCATGCGTGGATGCGCAAATATTTGAGGACCTATGGCCAGAAGCATGCCACTTTGAAGAACCTGATTTACTGTCTCCAGAGATGGAAGCTGATGATGATGATGAGACACCGTTGCCATCAGGTCAGCCTACAATCTCAACTGGGCAGGAGGATCAGATGGAAGACGAGGTGGTCGGTGATGAGTCCACTGATCCAGATCCAATCTGGACTATTGACATGCATAGTCAGCACAGCAACACAGAGGAAGATGGATATGTAGCACCAACACAGGCACCAAGGGATAGTGGTTTGCCCACATTAAGAACTGGGTCAATTGTTACGACGAGCACCCCCACTGTGGCCCAAGTCAGGGCAAGGAGGCGTTTAGCCGCTGTCTGGAAGTTTTTTTTTTTCTGAAGGTCCTTCAGAGAAAAACATTGTAATCTGTAGCATCTGCCATACCAAGTTGAGCAGAGGTCAGAATATACCCAACTCCTTTTATTGACTAATATTAAAATTTTTCTTTTTAATCATATGCATTAAAAGTTTTTCAGAACCAAGACAAACAAACAACAATTATTTTTCAGTGAAGATTAACAAGGTGTCTTACTCATTCTACTTGAGGCGCTTAAGAGGCAGAGAGTAGGTGATATTATTGATCAAGACAGTATCTCAAAACAATGTATATCAATACTAGAGGGGAACATGTAGAGTAATAACCATTTCCTTATTCTTCCCCTACCCGGGTCTCTTCCTGCCTGCCAATGGAGTACATCCTTACTTAACCGATGCCCCCATTCCTCGGCGACTCTCCCTTTTCCTTCCCCTAACTCTCCCTCTCAGATTATAATCAAGGGCCTCTGCAGTGATAAGAAACACCTATGTTTCCTCGCACCCAATTATATATGAGGAAATGCAAAATTATATAGCATTATATAGGAACATTCCAAGATAAAAATCGAAGGAATTCCACTAATACTTTCCCTCAATACTCTTTCTCCTACCTGGCAATGGAGTACACCCTTATTTTTCCGGTGCCCCCATTCCTCGGCGGCTAGCCCTACAAATGCCCTATATTCCTTATGAGTAATCACGAAGCATCAAAAATTTTCAATAAATATAACAATAGGACTTTGCACTTATCTGTAATTTCTTTGTTGCAAGGTGCCTAGAAAACATCCAATATTCCATATCAAAAATTCCTTAGGATCTCATCTCAACGCGTTTCACTCCATATAAATGACCAACAGAGTTCATCAGGAGATTTTTTTCATATTTCATAGTGGCATAATAGCCTGCTTTGATGTTGTGGCCTCCAGGAATCAGAGCGGTATGACACCTGGTGTGAAAAATGAAAAAAATCTCCTGATGAACTCTGTTGTTTGTCTTGGTTCTGAAAAACTTTTTAATGCATATGAATTAAAAGAAAAATTTTAATATTAGTCAATAATAGGAGTTGGGAATATTCTGACATAAAGCTAAAACTGTATACCAATTTAAAGAATTCTTTTTTCTGAGAAATTTAGAACACCAGGGTACCAAATTTGTGTCTGTGGGTCAAACCACTGCCATGTCACCTGGGCTACGTCCTTCACAATCTGCTGTTCAAAAAGAAGGCGCTCATACATCCTGCCCACAGGCTGCGATTGCACAGACACAGCAAACATCAACCACATGCACTTCCTTGTCCCAGCAAAGTGTCCAGTTGTCCGTGCCTGAGAGCTTGGAATGGAAGCATAAATACCCAGCCACACACCCACAGGCACAAAACCTAAACTCACACATTGCCAAATTGCTAGTCGTGGATATGTTGCCGTTTAGGCTAGTGGGAACACAGTGTTTCTGTGATCTCTTGGCTGTCGCTGCCCCACAATACAGTGTTCCCAGCCACTACTATTTTGCCCATTGTTCCGTCCCTACGTACACAAACACGTGTTAAACAATCTCAACCATGCTGTGATCAAAATTTCCAAATAATTCAAATGACCCATATTCTCATAAAACATACAATTCTTTATTGTTTTATTAGACATACACACAGGAAAAATATTAAAAAGATGGATAATTATATAAAAATATCCTGGGCTCAACAAGTGTTAGTTTTTCTTTTACATTGTACATAATAAATTCATACAGGTTCATAACACACACAATTTTTTGAATACAATTTTGTACATATATTTTTATGAGGTTGGTCTCCTGAAAAGGTACTCAAATCCTAATCCGCACGTATCGAGGTGTATTACACAGATATAATATATAATTAGTGATCTATAGGAAAGTGCTAGTGCATAATTTAAGTGACCAAAGATACATGAAAAAAAGGGGGTTGAATAGTTTTGTTTAGGGATAAAAAATAGGTTGAATCTGCTCATTCCAATAAATCTATGCAGGGTTTTTAATCATATAAGGCAAGCCACAAAAAAACTGCATCAGAAAAAATTGTCTCTTATAGGCACTCACATTGTTACATTAGTTACCAAAAAACTGTTTGTGAACAGATACCTAACGTGCCTATGCATCTCTATAAAGGGTTAACAGAGCAAAAATCAATCTGTTGAAGGATTGCAGAAATTGGGTTACATCAGCATGTTACTAGGCAAGCCACATAACATTAAGCCATGAACAATGATGTGATTAGAGCAATACTCATCAAGCAGGTATACAAGGGGTTAACAGAGAAAAACTCAGTCTGCTAAACACTTGCAGGAGTAGGATTACATCAGCATGTTACCAGGCAAGCCACATAACATTAAGCCATAAAGAATGATGTAATTAGAGCAATACTTTGTCAAGCAGGTACAAGAATTAAATCAACATATTGTCAAACAAGTCATATAGAGCGGCAAAGAACCATAAGCATTAATATAGATCTTACATAAGAGCCACAGGATCCCCCTTAACGATCGTTTCGTCTCTTCCTCAGAAGGGGTGAAGTCTGGTAAGGCACACAGTCTATTTATGTAACAGCTGTCCAATGACACGCTGATTACTGATAGCAGCAGCTGTGTAGCGCTTACCATGGAAGCCGGAGAGTCCAAAGCACCTGGGTCAGCGTCCCGCAGCCCATGGAAACTCCCCCTGGTAACCCAGGGAGCGCGTCCATGAACCACGTGAGGACGCCTCACCATGGAAACCCGACAACCATGCGGCCCAGGGAAGCGCATGCGCTCTAAGGATTTTTTCATACTTGGAAGTTAACAACAGGAATACCAGCTATACCGATGAACCTAAAAAGATCCATAGTGTGAAGTAGATTAATCTAGATTAATGCCCATGTAAAACGGGCTCTGTTCATGAATCTAAACAAGTGTATAAAGGTATTGGTAGTGACAAATAAAAATGCAGAAAATAATTAACCACTGATAGATATGAATTAAATACAATAAAATGTAGAACAAGCCACATTCATGGATCTAAACAAACATCTATGTGTATATAAAGATATGAAATTACAACTAACGATAAAAATAATAATAAAAAAAGTGACAGTGCAAAAGTGCAAAGTGAGCAAAAAGTGAAGTGAGATGATTAGTGAATAAATACTATACTTAAGCAAATTCATTCAATTTCTAACAGATAAAACTAGACTGGACATGACAATCACACAAACAGAAAAAATGTGCAAAGCGTACAAAATAATAATAATAATATATGTAAAAATCAATGTGAAAAAATATATAAATATATCTAAAGATATATATAAAAATATGAGGTGACCCTGAGAACAGGAGACCATCTACATAACCACATTGCACAATCCCAAATTGTATGGTTTCCCAGGGTGGGAGAAAAGGGAGAAGAGGGGGGGGGGACCGGAGGGGGGGGATAGGAAGGAAGGGAAGTGAGGGAGAAGGGGGGGGGGGAAGGGGGGTTGGTTTCCAATGATTTCAATTTTCGAGAATTCAAATAGCGCCTAATTGATTTCTTAATCTCTCTCCAGTACTTTCTTTTATACAATATCCAACTGTAAACACTACAAATAAAAACAAGTAAAAAGGATTAAAAACATGTTAAATATTAAAAACACAAACCACTACAAACATCAAATGTATTAAAAATAGGGTTTACAAAGCCAAGAAATAGAGGGCTAGATATTGGTTCTATATTCTATAAAAAAAGTGGCATAACTCAAAACTTCATTGAGACCCTTTAGACATACCGTGTCTATTTTCCAAATACAAAAAGGCCTCTCGTTGTGCTAATAATTTCTTTAAATTTCCTCCTCTTTGGTTGAGAACAATCCGATCAATTCCCATCACTTTCAATAATGTGGCATCGCATTGATGTTTCGCTTTAAAATGACGAGGTATTGGTTTCAGCTCTGCACCTTCATCCGTCTTGGAAGCGTTCAAAATATCGAGGACATGTTCTCTTATCCGTACTTTCAGCTTCCTGGATGTTAGCCCAATATAAATTAGGCTGCATGGACATGTTGCAAAATATACAACACCTTCGGTGTTGTATGTGATGTGTTGAGTAATGCGAAATTGTCTTTCTCCACTACTTGAGTGGAAGACCTCCGATCTTTTCATGTTAGGACACGCCAGACCCTGTCCGCAAGGATAAAAACCCCATTTGGGTCCTGTGGTGCCAAAGGGGTTCGGATTCTCCTTTCCCTGATAATAACTGTGGACCAACATGTCTTTAAGATTTTTGGCACGTCTGAAGATAATTGACAGTTCATCAGGAATACACGTTTTTAATACTTCATCTTGGCTTAATAAAGGCCAGAATCTCTTCATCACCTCTTTCATTTGCCACCAATCCTCATTATACTGTGAGATTAACCTCACTGGTTGTATCAGATTGCTTTTTTTCTTCACTTTCAATAAGTCTGACCTCTTGGCCTATGAGGCTCTCTGAAAGCTCTTCCTGATTGTTCGTCTGCTGTAGCCTCTCTCGGAATCTTATGAAGAGTTCACGTGACTGCTGAAAAAATGAATCATCTTCTGAACAATTTCTTCGGAGTCTTAAAAATTGACCATATGGAATATATTTCTTTAATGATCGAGGATGAGGCGAAGAAAAATGGAGCAATGAATTTACTGCAGTATCTTTCATGGTATGAATAGAACCATGTTTGTCTTTATAGATTTTTAGGTCCAGAAATTCAATTTTCTCCTGACTCATCTTGCTAGTCAATCTGATATTGCGATCATTCTGATTGAGAGAACAAATAAATTGGTCCAGGTCTCCTTTGTCTCCCTGCCAAATCAAAAAAATATCGTCAATGAATCTTGCCCACAATAATATTTTGTCAGAATTTTCAAAGGTGTCACTGAAAAGAGACTACCTTTCCCACAACCCCAGGAACAGGTTAGCATAGGAGGGCATGAAGGCCGCTCCCATGGCTGTCCCCTGGAGCTGTAGGAAAGAGGACTCCTCAAACAGAAATTATGCGTCAGTGCATATTCCAGTAGTGTAAGCAAGAATTCATTGAAATTACTGTCCAGGTTTCCCATGGATAAATAATATTGGACCGCCTGAATTCCATCATGATGTTTAATAGATGTGTATAATGCTTCCACATCAAGGGTCGCCATCCACATATCATTTTCCAATTGGATACCTTCGATTCTCCGTAGAAAATCGGTCGAATCTGTAATGAATCACGGTAAGTCAAATACCAAAGTCTTCAAGTGAAAATCCAAAAATTGACACATTGGCTCACATAGGCTACCATTGCTGTAAACAATGGGACGCCCAGGTGGAGATATTCTATTTTTATGTACCTTTGGTAACAAATAGAGACAGGGAATCCGTGGATTTTGCACCGTCAAGAATTCCTTTTGTTCCTCCGTGATGATTCCATCTCTCAACACATTTTGCACCAATCCCTGTAGTGACAAGGAAAATGATGTAGAGGATTAAATGTAAGTTTCCTGTAGCAATTGTTATCTTTTAATTGTCTTAAGGCTTCTTTAACATACATTGCATGTGGCCACAGGACCACGTTCCCCTCTTTATCAGCGGGTTTTATCAGTGATCTCTTGGCTGTGGCTGCCCCACAATACAGTGTTCCCAGCCACTACTATTTTGCCTATTGTTCCGTCCCTACGTACATAAACAAGTGTTAAACAATCTCAACCATGCTCTGATCAACACTAACCAGGAAGCTCCACCTAACAACAGACACGTGGACAAGTTGTTGTGAACAAGGACTATACATATCTGTCACGGCACACTGGGTGAACCTGTGGAGGCTGGAATAAAGTCACAAACTGGAAAATCACACATCCTACCCACGCCAAGAATAGTGGGCACACCTACAATCAGGGTTTCAGACTCATTATATGCTACTTCCTGTCTCCCTTCCTCCTCCTCCTGCTCCTCATCCTCTGCTGAATTTCCTTCCCATCACTGCCAAGCTGGGAGCTGTGCAGCAGCGCATTGGCAAAGTGGCAACACAGTCTGCTGAAGCTGATCTTTTTAGGTCAGAAACCACACACTGCAGCAGAGCTGTGGGAAGATATTAAAGAACAGATGGATCAGTGGCTCTCCCCACTGCATCTCCAACTCGGTCTCGTCGTCTGTGATAATGGGTTAACCTGCTGGCGGCTTTAAAGGTCGGCAAGCTGGTATATGTGCCATGCATTGCTCACGTGCTCAATCTAGTTGCTCAGAAATTTCTCAAACTATACCCTGACTTGCCATACCTACTTGAGAAGGTGCATCGTATTGGCGCCCATTTCTGCCATTCCTCTACCACTTTTCCTGGTCTTACAGCGCTGCAAAAGCACTTGAATTTGCCAAGTCACCGACTCATGTGCGACCTGCCCAAGTGGTGGAATTCTACATATCATATGTTGGCGAGGATTGGTGAGCAGCAGAGGGCAGTAGCTGAATAGCAGCTTCAACATGCCCGGCAGACGGAGATTCAGCCAGCACACGTAACATCTGTCGACTGGGTGTGGATCGCTGACATTTGTGAGGTTCTTGAGAACTTTGAGTAGTCCACCAAACTCGTGAACGGTGATCAGGCTATTATCAGCTTAACCATCCCGCAACTGTGTCTGTTGAAACAATCACTGCATAATCTCAAAGAGGAAGCTGTGAGTACCCAGCATGTGGCTATGTGGCTATGGAGCTAGATTTCCCAATGGGTGATGCTGCCCAGTCAATATTTTGAGGCAACATTGGGTGATGATAAGGAGGATGAAGACTTATTTTTCTATGCTATCTAGGGGACTCTCAACCCCAGCTTCATGTCTGTCCAGCATGAATGGGCTAGAGAGGAGGAGGAGCCGAGACAGCATGAGGAGAGGATGGGTATTGTTCCTCCTGGTGGGGACACAGAACCTTTGCCTGTTTGCAGCTTGGCCCACATGGCACAGTTTATGTGAAAATGTCTGTGGCAAGACCCTCGCGAAATCCACATTTTATCCAACAACCTATGCAGGTTGACCACCTTTCTGGACCCACGGTACAAGGGAAAATTTCCTTCTCTGCTTTTGGAGTCACTAAACGGTTGCACAATGGAAGCCTTCAAAAGGGTTGCTGTAGATCAGTTGCTGAAAACATCACCCTCAGATAACGCTGGCGGCAGAGTTACCGGCTCTTTTCAACACCAAGGATTAATGGAGAGAGACACGAACACCAGGTCCAACAGAGGTGGGGGGAAAATGTGCGCAAACTGAGCCATTTTCAGTAAACCAGCACATCAGCAAGGGCTATCTGTGCCTGTAACAATGCCAAGTAGAGAGAAGTTGTACAACATGGTCAAGGGGTACTTAAGTGACCATACCTGTGTCCTTTCTTATGCTTCAGTTCCCTTTTAATTATAGGGTGTCCAAGCTGAACACTTGGCCCAACCTCTCCTTATAAGGGGCCCTTTGCACACTACGACATCGCAAGCCGATGCTGCGATGTCGAGCGCGATAGTCCCGTGTTACGAGGGGGACCCGGGGAAGCGTGCCAAGATGGGAAATGGACTGCTTCCGCCGGTCAAGGTCCACTGTGCGGTGTAAGGGACCGCCGCTATGGTGGGTGAAGAGTGAGCGGGTTGCTGCTAGCGATCGTCTGGAATGTCACAGACGATCTATGTACACCGATCTGCCCTAACCCGTGAGGGTTGTATGGCACAGATCTCACGTCTCGGTGTACCTGTTGCACGGGGAAGCACAGAGGTGCCCACGCACGTGTGCCAGTGGAAGTCACGAGAATATGGCACGAGGGTAGCACAGAGGTGCCCACGCACGTGTGCTTTCAATAAGCTGGTGAGTCCAATGGAGACTTGAGGAGCTCACCTGGGACAGGAACACGGCCTGTTGACGGGGGTACTGCCGGAGCAGCAAGGCAGGAACACGGCCTGCAAACGAGGTACTGCCGGAGCAGCAAGGGCCAAGCCCACAAGAGACAGTAATGCCTGAGCAGTGGCGTGGCAGCACACTGCCAGACATCCAAACATAGAAGGACGGTCGCGCGCCGCCATGATGGCAGGGGGAGCTTTTAAGGAGGTGCAGCTCCACCCGAGGGCGGGCGCGAGGCGGAGATGACGGACTTGACCCAATCAGGGTCCACGACGTCCCAGCCTGGCCAGTCAGGATTGACCACGTCACCAGCCTTGTCATCAAGCCGTGTGACGTCAGTGAGCGAATCAGGACCCACCACGCATTGCACATGCTCACCCTCCTGCCTCTGGGAAATAGAGGCGGGATCCTCGGTCTCACAATGTGCAGAGATAACGGGAATCTCACTGCTTCCCTGAGCAGTAAACCTCTGCACATTGCGCAGCCTCGCAGACCTTCGGGGCCGCTGAGCAGGAGAGTCTGCGGCAGGCCAGGAATGGGAGACCGCTTCACTCCTTTTAACAGGAGAACCACTAGGTGTCACCCTTCTGCTGCCTCTCTGAGAAGGTATCTCCTGCACACTGCGCAGTCTGGCAGACCTTCGGCGCTGCTGAGCAGGAGTGCTCGTGGCAGGCAAGGAATGGGAGACTGCCTCAGTCCTTGCCTCAGGAGAGCCACGAGATGTAACATTACCCCCCCGTCTAGGCCTCCCCCCCTGTCCGTGCTCGAAGGCCGCTATCAAACCCGGGGCGCGGATATGATCCTCCAACTCCCAGGATCTATGCTCCGGACCACGGCCGGCCCACTCCACGAGGTAGTACCTCTTGCCCTGTATGACTTTTGTCTCCACAAGTTTTGCCACCTCAGGGTCGTCGGACGGGGAGTCGGTTTGAGCCAGCAGGGACCCCGAGAATTTATTAAGTCGTACGGGTTTCAGGAGGGACACGTGAAAGGTGTTGGCTATAGCCCAGCGTGGAGGGAGCTGGAGTCGGTATGCCACTGGGTTTACCTGCTGTAGTACTTTTTTTTAAATCAGATCTTTTTTTATTAAATCATTAGGGATCAATACAGAGAGTATTTCACTTTTCATATAACTGATAACCATAAACAGATAAACACATATGATTTATAAATCAGGTTCTTTCTCTGCATATATGTAAATATAATAATAGAGTTCTCAAATCATAATTATATTATATAACTTGAGCCTACAAACCTCGTGGCTCTACAAATAAACAAAACTTAAATTATGCAATAATGCCTCAGACTAACAGAAACACCTCCTCCATCAGCCGTGTCGCTCCACATCATATTGCTATACTCTCCCGCCCCTCCCTCTCCGTGCAGTCATCCATGAAACCATTCCAGTCCTCTCTCACCTCTTCATTCAAAGTCTATTTCGCCACAGAAAAAACTAGTTTTAATTCCCTTCCTCACACATGCCATCACTGCAGGCACAACAGTAACCGGTCCAGCATTGCATCCCGAACCAGTGCACTAGAGGGTAGGCCCGGCAACTCCATCCATGGCCGCCAAATGTTGTAAAACTTTTTCAATGTTTTTCTTTTTAAATAAACTCCCCTTTCCAATCTTATGACGTTATTTAATTTGTTTTTGAGCTCTGGTAATGTTGGTGGTAGAGGGTCTAACCAGTGATATGCAAGTAGCTTTCTTGCTTGGTACAAGATACGTGCTATTCCCAGGGCTGTTGGAGAATCCGGATCCACTTCTCCTTCCCATAGGCTCAACAGGCACAGGCGGGGCGACGGTTGTATTGTGATATGATATATTTGACCTATAAGTCCCAGGGTTTGGTTCCAGAAATCACCAATGTGTCCACACTCCCACATAACATGCATCAAATGGGCATCATCCTGTCCACACCTAACACACTGTGTGTTTGGTCTGAGTCCCATCTTAAATAGTAGACTGGGAGTTTTATATACCCTGTGGATGAGATATATTTGAGACAGCTTTTGGCACTCCGATACCGCCAGTTTAGGAACTTGTTCCAATATATCAGACCACTGGCCTTCCGTCAGGGGACCGACGTCTCGTTCCCATTTGCTTTTAACAAGCAATGGATGTGTTTCCAGATGGGCAGGTAGTAATTTTTTATATAGTTCCGAAATAAGACCCTTAGAGGACTCAGATGTAAGCAGCCTATGTAATGTTTGATTATGTGTCACTGTGACCGGGTTTGTCCTCCCCTGTCTTTCCAGTGCGTGTCTCAGCTGCAAATACTGATAAAAGAAGACATGCGGAAGGTGAAACTCCGTTCTCAATTGTTCAAAGCTTTTAAGAGTATTATTTTGTAGTACTTGTGACACTAAATGGATCCCTTTATCCTCCCATCCTCTGAACCCTACTAATTTTTTAATTTCTGGCAAGTCGGGGTTCTGCCACAGTGGCCAGAGCTCTGTAGGTCCGCTTATCCTCAAAAGAGACTTACCCCTGTCCCACACCCGGAATATCATAGCCAGTGTGGGATATCGTGCCCCATTTATCTGTCTTTGTCCCACATCCAACCGGCAACCTGGGTACTTCCATACTGATCCCTCTCTCACTATATCACCACTGGTATCATACCCTCCTTCTTTGCCCCAACCCCTCAGATGTTGCATCTGGGAGGCTATATAGTATATATATGGGTTTGGTACCGCCAGTCCTCCCTCCTCCTTTCCCCGCTGTAGCACTTCCAGTCGAATCCTAGCTTGCTTTTTCTTCCAAATAAGTTCCCGGAATATTGTATTAATTTTTACAAAAAATTCCCTACATATCCACACTGGAGAATTATGTATAAGGTATAGTAATTGTGGCATCATTACCATTTTAATTAAATTGGATCTGCCGACATTTGATAGCGGCAAACGGCACCAGGTATGCACTTTTGCTCTGAATCGCTGTAACAGGGGTTCCAGATTTAGGGCCTGGAAATCCTTCGGGATTGGGCTGACAATTACTCCCAGATATTTAAACTCCCGGACCACAGGAACTGGAATCTGTAAGTCCGAAAAGTCCCCCGGAAGGGGGTCCAACGGCATTAAAGCCGACTTGGACCAGTTGATTAGTAGACCAGACCTCTGTCCAAATTCCCGAATGATATTCATTGCCGGCAAAATCGAGGAACGTACCCTGTCTAAATATAAGAGTAGATCGTCTGCGTATAATGATATCTTTTGTTCCACGGCTCCACACCGAAATCCCTCTACCTCCCTGGATTTCCGTATTGCCACTGCCAACGGCTCCACTGCAGTTGCGAATAGCAAGGGTGAAAGCGGGCACCCCTGTCTAGTACCTCTTCCAAGAGGAAAAGACTCGGAGACCCTGCCATTAACCCTAACCTTTGCCACCGGTGAGTCATATAGCAGTTTTACCCAATCTATGAATCTATGTCCAAAGCCCATTTTCCGAAGTACAGCCCACATATATTCCCATTCAAGGCTATCGAACGCCTTAGCGGCGTCTAATGACAAAATTGCCCTTTCCCCCGGTACCTCAGAACTATGTTGAATTCCCAAATATAATTTCCTGAGATTCATAGATGTGGCTCTGCATGGAATGAAGCCTGTCTGATCACTCTGCACTATAGATGAGATGACTCGGGACATCCTATTGGCGAGCACCTTGGCCAGCAATTTAATGTCTGTTTGTAGGAGAGAGATTGGGCGATACGAATCCGGGATCTCTGGATCTTTTCCAGGTTTTAATATTAAGACTATTAAGGCTTCCCTCATAGAGGGCGGGAGGACCCTCTGCCTTTCAGCCTCTTCAAATACCTTAAGTAGTTTGGGTAGCAGTAAGGGTGCATACGCTTTATAAAACTCTCCAGGCAGGCCATCCGTTCCCGGAGCTTTTTCATTTTGTGTCTGGCCAAGCGCTTCCTCCAGTTCTTGCAATGAGATGTCCCGGTCCAGCAATTCCCTGTTTACATCACTCAGTGAAGGAAGAGAGAGAGCATCCAAATACTGCTCAATCTCAGTCTCCGTGAGGTCACAGTCTGATGTGTATAGCCGCATATAATAGCTCTTTATTTCTCTTATTATATCCTCGCTTTCTGTTACAAAGTCACCTGATTCCGTCTTTAACCTATTTATATAAGAAGATCCTTCCTGTGCTCTAATGACTGTGGCCAGTAGGTGCCCCACGCCCTCCCCTGCCATAAAATAATTTTGTTTAAGGAAATAGCGTTTATTTTCTGCCACCGACATGAGATTTTCTTTGAGTGACATCTGTGCCTTCTCTAGAGTGTTTTTAGTTTCTACTGTTGGGTTGAGCACCACCGCAGCCTCCGCATCAGATACCTCCTGAATCAGACTCTGGGTGTAACATTTGGTTTGATTTTTGCGAATGCATATTTCTCTAATATATATGCCCCTTACCACAGGTTTCATAGAGTCCCAAACTATGTGTGGCGGTGCAGAGCACTCATTAACATGGAAGTATTCTAGAATGTTATCATGTAAAGATTCCCCAATAAGCTGGATCCAGAAGGGATTAAGTTTCCAGATAGGCCTGGGCAGAGTGACGGGGTTTCCCCATGCAAGCGTAACATGTAATGGTGAGTGATCAGATACGCTTCTAGGTAGGTAGGCCACCTTTTGTGTATATGAGGCCATAAGTGCGTTTCCAATAGCCAGGTCTATCCGTGACATGGTGTGGTGGGAGCTAGAGTAACAGGAGAATTGTTTGGTTGTGGGGTGTTGGGCACGCCAAAGATCTACAAAACCCAACTCCGTTAGCATTCTAGCAAATGAAGTCGGGGCGGCGTTCTCCGATATGTTTCCCGAGTGTAATTTATCTAGATAGGGATGTAAGTAATTATTAAAATCCCCTATCAAAAGCGTCGGCACAGATGGAAGGGAATCTAAAATAGACAATATCCTTTTTACCGGTTCGACTGAATATGGTGGAGGGATATATATCGCAACCAGAATAAATTGTATACCATACAGCGTGCAAAGCAAACATACAAATCTGCCCCCCGGGTCAATCACTGATTTGGTACATGAGAACGGGATGGATTTGTGCACCAACACACTCACACCCCGTGCATGGGTCGAGTATGTGGAATGATATTCATGCGCGATCCATCCCTTCCTCAGCCAATGAACATTATCCCTGACCATGTGGGTCTCGGAGAGACATAAAATAGCCGGTAAAAGTTTCTGTAGGTGAGTAAATATAGCACATCTTTTGTTCGCATCTCCGAGCCCTCTAACATTCCACGCTACAATATTTAAAGATGTCGCCATAAGCGTAGACTAAGATATGATCCGGACGGATACTTCATACCTGGAGGAGAGAGGCGTTCTCCACCGATTCTCAAAAACATTAGGTTGAGCGACACGACTGAGGCACACCACACTTCCCAAACAGATTGCATCATACAACAATAAACAAGAAAAACAAGGAGAGAGATAGGGCTCCGCACACCAGTGCGCAGTGCCCCTGCCCTCAAAATCAAGTGTATCTTACACATTTCTCCCAAATAGAGAGAATCAGGGCTAAAAACACGCCCCAAGTCCATGCAGGGAGGGGGTCCACAACTCGCTAGTGCAGCGGGTGTCCACAATGAACCGGCCGTCTCCCAACCTGGATCCTAGATGAATTTAACTGTAATGAGCTCACCAGCATAGCGTCCCAAACAAAAACAACGCCTGGCGGCAGAAAGGGAAGTCTCAGGTATTCTTCCTCCTCAGGGATCTCTCATTGATATCCAGCCAAGACAATGCCGCCCCAGCCGTATCAAAAAAATGAGTCTCTCCGTTCGCAGCAATCCGCAGCTTAGCAGGGTACATCATGGAGTATGGCACTTGCAGGTTGCGCAGTCGTTTTTTTATCTCAATAAATTGCACTCTTTTACGTTGCACTTCCATGGAGAAATCAGGAAATATTGATATCTTCCTCCCATCAATTGCAAGTTCTTTGATATCTCTGGCTCTGCGCAGGATAGTGTCCCTATCTTTATAGTGCAGTAGTTTAATCAGAATAGGACGTGGGGGTGCTCCCGGCTGTGGGGCACGCGCAGGGACCCTGTGCGCCCTTTCAATGGTGAAGAAAGGGGACAGTATGTCTTTTCCCATGGTGTCTTTAAGCCATTTTTCAAAGAAATTCAGTGGGTCATTGCCCTCCATCCTCTCTGGGACCCCCACCAGTCGCAAATTACTTCTGCGGGAGAGATTTTCTAAATCATCCACCTTGTTTAGCAGTGTGGAGATATTTTGCGTGGCCTTTCCCAGCTCTCGTGACATTGGGGGCAATTTATCCTCTGTTGTACTCACTCTTTCCTCCAACTCCCCCATTCTGACAGTCACCCCTTGCAGCTCACGTTTAATACAGGCCATATCTGAGGTGACAGTTCCCATCTGGCTGCTTAGAGTGGCCAATGTGGTATTGCAAGAGTTAATTGCTGCCAGAATGTCTCTCAGTATGGCCTCAGTGAAAACAGGTGTTGTTTGCTCCACATCTCCCCCTCCTCCCTCTGCCAGCACAGGCCTGTGTGTCTGCATACCTTGTGCTGCTGAACATGCAGGGCCCAGGGTACTCACAGTCTCACTGTCGGGTATGTTTTCTCCCTGCTCCAGGGCCCGTTCAGCGCTGCCATCGGGTGCCTCGTTGCAGGTAGGCTCTGTGCCAGGGGCCACTCTGGCAAACCGCTCCAACCTGCTTGCTACTCCCACTGCTCCAGCTCGGGATGGTGTGGATGCCGGCGGCGCCATATTGGATTCTTCAGAGGCACGCTCCTGCGCGTCTCTGTCCCTTTTATTGCTACTGCGGGTCGGCATATCCTGGCTGTGCTCGCTTCCCTGGGTGTTATAAGTTGTGTTGCAGCCCTCCAGGGTCGGTAGTGCCTGTCAGCAAGGCCGGTGTGCAGGATAATTCAGGATCCAGGCAGGAGATCACCCACGCTGCTTCCTCTCTACATGAGGTCCAGGCCACACCCTGCTGTAGTACTTTAAACGGACCCAGATACCTAGGGGCGAATTTGGCTGCCTGTACCCGTAGGTTAACATTCTTAGAGGACAGCCATACTAGGTAACCAGGGGCGAAGGATGGTGCAGGGCGGCGGCGAACATCAGCCGTTGTCACCATCCGGTCTTTAGCCCTTTTAAGAGCCTCTTGGGTGTCATCCCAGATCTCCCGGGCCTTGGTAGCCCAATCCTCCACTCTAGTATCGGGTGACGTAATGGGCATCGGAACCGGGATTCTGGGATGTTGTCCGTTATTGAGTAGGAACGGAGTCTGGCCAGAGGATTCATGGACCGAATTGTTAATGGCAAATTCGGCCCAAGGAAGGAGGTTAGCCCAGTTGTCGTGGTGCGCGGATATAAAATGGCGGAGGTAAGTTACCAAGGTCTGATTAGTCCTCTCCACTAGTCCATTGGTCTCGGGATGGTATGCGGAGGAGATGTTCAGCTCTATCTGCAGGAGCTTACAGAGCTCTCTCCAGAAGCAAGACGCGAACTGGGGACCCCGGTCGCTCACCACCTTGTCAGGCATGCCATGCAACCTAAATACATGCCGAATGAACAAGGTGGCGAGAGCACGTGACGTCGGGAGTCGTGGGAGAGGCACCAAGTGGACCATTTTAGAGAAGTGGTCCGTGATGACCCATACGACCCTGTGCCCTGCTGATTTGGGCAGATCTCCCAGGAAGTCCATCCCTACCACTTCCCAGGGACGATCCGGCACTGGCAGTGGGTGAAGAAGACCTGCCGGTCTCTGCCGGGACGGCTTATTCCGAGCACACGACATACAGGCTCCCACATATTCCTGTATGTCCTGGGGTAGTCTCGGCCACCAATAATGCCTGGTCACCAGGTCTCTGGTCCTTTTGACCCCGAAGTGACCCCCGACCTTGGAGGCATGGGCCCACGATAGCACCTCGTTCCGTAGTTCAGGGGGAACGAGGGTTTTGCCAGGTGGCACCTGGTCCAAAGAAGTGGGAGTGACCATCCTCAAGCTGTCCGGGGGTAGTATAAGACGAGGCTCCTCCTCGTCCTCCTCCAACACAAGCATACAACGTGACAAGGCATCGGCCCGTACGTTCTTCTCACCGGCCAGGTGGCGGATAATAAAGCGGAACCGGGAGAAGAATAAAGACCAACGGGCCTGCCTTGGGTTCAGGCGTTGTGCTGTCTGGAGGTATGTGAGGTTTTTGTGGTCAGAAAAAACCTCAAATGGATGCTTCGCACCCTCCAGGAGATGCCGCCATTCCTGGAATGCTAGTTTCATCACCAGTAACTCCCTATCCCCTATGGAGTAGTTCCTCTCGGCCGGAGAAAAGGTCTTGGAGAAAAAGAAACACGGATATTTCCTTCCTCGTTCGTTTTTCTGGTACAGGACTGCACCTGCACCGACCGAAGAGGCGTCTACCTCCAGTGGGAAGGGTTTGGAGATGTCTGGACGATGAAGGATGGGAGCTCTGGAGAAGTGAGTTTTGAGAGTGTGAAATGCCTCTACCGTTTCCCATGTCCATGCTTTGGGATTAGCGCCCTTGCGGGTAAGGGCAATGATGGGTGCTGCCACCGTCGAGAAGTTGGGAATGAACTGGCGATAATAATTGATAAACCCCAAGAATCGCTGGATCGCCTTCAGCGAGCGGGGCTCAGGCCAGTTCATCACTGTCTCCAACTTCCCCGGATCCATTGCTAACCCCTGACTGGACACTATGTACCCCAGGAACGGCAAGGATTCCTGTTCAAAAACGCACTTTTCCAGCTTAGCATATAACGAATGGGTGCGGAGCCTCTTAAGTACTCGGATGACATCCCTCCGATGGGTGGTAAGATCGGGGGAGAAGATAAGAATGTCATCCAGGTATGCAACCACGGAAAGATACAAATCCCGGAAAATGTCATTCACAAAGTCTTGAAATACGGCGGGGGCATTGCAGAGTCTGAAGGGCATTACTAGATACTCGTAGTGACCGTCCCCGGTGTTAAAGGCGGTCTTCCACTCATCGCCCTTTCGGACTCGCACTAGATTATACGCCCCGCGTAGATCCAGCTTTGTGAAGACCTTTGCCCCGCGGAATCGATCAAATAGCTCAGTAATGAGGGGCAAAGGGTATTTGTTCTTGATTGTGATTGCATTTAATCCCCTGTAATCGATACAGGGGCGCAGATCCCCTTCCTTCTTCTGCACAAAAAAGAACCCTGCACCAGCCGGTGAAATAGACTTGCGAATGAACCCCTTCGCCAGGCTGTCCTGAATATATTTGGACATAGCCTCCGTCTCTGGAGCAGAGAGTGGATACACTCTGCCCCTAGGGGGCTCGGAGCCTGGCTTCAGGTCTATTCGGCAATCATATGGCCGGTGGGGAGGAAGAGTATCTGCGGCCCTTTTGGAAAAGACATCCCTGTAGGCCTCATAAGGTGTCGGTAAACCCGGCCCCTCAGTATTCCCTGAGGACCCAACCGACCTAATGGTAGCGGGTGGTTCGGTAGTCACGAGGTGCTCTCTACAGGATCCTGCCCAGGATGAGATCTCCCCTGTTGCCCAGTTGAGTATAGGAGCATGCTGTCTCAACCAGGGAAGGCCCAGTAGGATCTCATCCGTCCCCCCTGGAAGCACCAGGAAGGACACCTGCTCATGGTGTCCCGGTGGTACATCCATCCTGAGAGGGATGGTGATCTGGGTGATAGGATCGAGTAGTATGGACCCGTCGACTACCCGGACCCTGAGTGGCTTGGGCAACAGAACCAGGGGAACTGAGTATCGGGTTGCCAGGGAGGTCGAGATGAAATTGCCTTCAGCGCCTGAGTCCAAGCAAGCCAGGGCAGAGAAGAGAGTAGTGCCGAACTGCAACTGGGTGCTGATAGTCAACCTAGAGGGAGAAGTAGCGTCTAGAGTCCCCCCTCTGATAGAAACTAGACGCTGTCTTTTCCCGACGGTTTGGGACATCGGGTAGCTATGTGTCCCCTCTGCCCACAGGAAAAGCAGATGACACAAGACCGAGAACCTGGGGCAGAGGAGACCACCTTGGACACCTCCATTGACTCCACGGAGTCGCCTACAGGACTGGCTGGGGGACCTGTCTGATGGAAGACGGGAGTCAGACGCTTTTTAGGCCGAGAAGACGTGGGTGCTGAAGAGACCTCGAGCCTTCGCTCCGCCTGGCGGATGTCTATGCGAGAGGCAACCTGAATCAAGGACTCTAAAGTGGCAGGCACCTCACGTGTGGCCAGTGCGTCTTTGACAAACCCTGCCAGGCCCTCCCAAAACACAGGGACAAGGACCTTATCCGGCCAGTCCAGCTCTGCGGCCAGTGTCCTAAAGTGTACAGCAAAGTCCCCGACTGAAGCAGACCCTTGCCGAAGTCGTAGGAGGCGCAGCGCGGAATCGTGGGTGACTTGAGGCCCGAGGAACACCATTCTCATGGCCCCAAGATAAGCTGCTAAGTTATTCACCACACGATATCCGCGCTCCCACAACGGCGTGGACCACTTCAGCGCTCTCCCTGTGAGCAGGGACTGGACGAAGGCTACCTTCGCCTTCTCGGTAGCGTAAAGAGTCGCGGACAGCTCTAAGTAGGTGGTAACCTGGTTTATAAAACCACGGCACTCAGAGCTGTTGCCGCTAAAGCGCTCTGGAAGCGCAAGGCGAGGAGACCTTCCGCCCAATAGCACAGCCTGGGTAGCCGCCTGGGTCCGAGTAGTCTTATCGGAGGAAGACTGCTCCACTGCTGCCAATCGTGACTCCAACTGCTGCACATAACGCAGCAACTGCTGCTGCTCTTCAGCCATAGCCAGACCTTTGGCGCGACCGTAATGTTACGAGGGGGACCCGGGGAAGCGTGCCAAGATGGGAAATGGACTGCTTCCGCCGGTCAAGGTCCACTGTGCGGTGTAAGGGACCGCCGCTATGGTGGGTGAAGAGTGAGCGGGTTGCTGCTAGCAATCGTCTGGAATGTCACAGACGATCTATGTACACCGATCTGCCCTAACCCATGAGGGTTGTATGGCACAGATCTCACGTCTCGGTGTACCTGTTGCACGGGGAAGCACAGAGGTGCCCACGCACGTGTGCCAGTGGAAGTCACGAGAATATGGCACGAGGGTAGCACAGAGGTGCCCACGCACGTGTGCTTTCAATAAGCAGGTGAGTCCAATGGAGACTTGAGGAGCTCACCTGGGACAGGAACACGGCCTGTTGACGGGGGTACTGCCGGAGCAGCAAGGCAGGAACACGGCCTGCAAACGAGGTACTGCCGGAGCAGCAAGGGCCAAGCCCACAAGAGACAGTAATGCCTGAGCAGTGGCGTGGCAGCACGCTGCCAGACATCCAAACATAGAAGGACGGTCGCGCGCCGCCATGATGGCAGGGGGAGCTTTTAAGGAGGTGCAGCTCCACCCGAGGGCGGGCGCGAGGCGGAGATGACGGACTTGACCCAATCAGGGTCCACGACGTCCCAGCCTGGCCAGTCAGGATTGACCACGTCACCAGCCTTGTCATCAAGCCGTGTGACGTCAGTGAGCGAATCAGGACCCACCACGCATTGCACATGCTCACCCTCCTGCCTCTGGGAAATAGAGGCGGGATCCTCGGTCTCACAATGTGCAGAGATAACGGGAATCTCACTGCTTCCCTGAGCAGTAAACCTCTGCACATTGCGCAGCCTCGCAGACCTTCGGGGCCGCTGAGCAGGAGAGTCTGCGGCAGGCCAGGAATGGGAGACCGCTTCACTCCTTTTAACAGGAGAACCACTAGGTGTCACCCGTCTGCTGCCTCTCTGAGAAGGTATCTCCTGCACACTGCGCAGTCTGGCAGACCTTCGGCGCTGCTGAGCAGGAGTGCTCGTGGCAGGCAAGGAATGGGAGACTGCCTCAGTCCTTGCCTCAGGAGAGCCACGAGATGTAACAGTCCCCGCCCCTGTCGCAGCTGCAATATCATGGTGATAGCTGCCGTAGCGAACATTATCGCTATGGCAGCTTCACATGGACTCACCTGCCCTTCCTAAGGGGGCGGGTCGTGCGGTGTCATAGCGACGTCACACGGCAGGCGGCCAATAGAAGCGGAGGGGCAGAGATGAGCGGGATGTAAACATCCCGCCCACCTCCTTCCTTCTGCATAGCCGGCCGGGACGCAGGTTGGAGATGTTCCTCGCTCCTGCGGCTTCACACATAGTGATGTGTGCTGCCGCAGGAAAGAGGAACAACATCGTAACATCGGTCTTTCCCAATTCATGGAAATGACCGACGCTACACCGATAATACGATTACGATGCTTTTGTGCTCGTTAATCGTATCAAAAATGCTTTACACACTACGATGTCGAGAGTGACGCCGGAAGTGCGTCACTTTCGATTTGACCCCACCGACATCGCACCTGCGATGTCGTGTGCAAAGTGCCCCTAAGCCTTGGAGGTGCTGGCCTGTCCGGCTGCTATGTCAGAGCATGTTTTCAGTTCTGCTGTTCAGTTTGTAATCCCTTCAGATGAGAGCAAGGCAAACTAAATTCTCCCAAAATGTTTTGACTACGGCCGTTAAGGTTCACCCCTTCCCATATAAAGCAGTTTCCTTTCTGCGTCAACCATGACTCAGCACAGAGGACTAATTTTTGTAAACATTATGCACATTGTGCAGTGATGGACACACCAGGACAGTACTCCTACTCCAGCCTAACTACTATTTGTCATTGGACGCCCTTGTGATGGTGACCCCCTGTGTCAACCATGACTCAGGCCATAGGGGTAATTTTTGTAAACAATGCACATTGTGGACTGGATAAACCAGGACAGCAGTCCTACCAAACTAACATTTGCCATTGGAGACCCTTGTCACGAGTTGTCCCACATTGTGACTGAAATAGGGATACATATTCAATAGAAATCTTCTGTCAGTCACCATAGCTGGCAAAAAAACATCCATGGGTTTTCCCACATTGTGACTGAGATAGGGGAGACATATTCGATAGCAATTTACAATGACTTTTGATGAACAACTGATGACCCTCTGAAAACTTGAATTGAGGGCCACAACTACTACACTAGTCCTACGTAGATAATGTTTGTCATGGGAGGCCTTTGTCATGGTGTCTTTCTTAATCTATGACACAGCACCCAGGAGTAATTTTTAGAAATCCGATGTACATACGGCACTGGACCAAGTACTAGAGTATCAACAAGTCTTCTCTTCCAATATAGTCTGGGAATATTGCCAATAAATATTTCTGAGCCATTTGGAGGAGCTTCTCCAATCCATCCTGGAGGTGGGGCACCATATATCCATTGTCCATTCACTTGCACAATTTATATATTTGGGCTCATCATCCAGTTGACTAGTGCAGCTTTATTTTTTTCTGTTGGCAGAGTTCAGCCAAACCTGAGGCTTGCAGGCTGCAGTCACGTCTCCCTTTTCTACTCCACGTCGCTTGCCCTTCTTTTCTTTAGTCTTTGCCCTTAAATGAGTGAGTGAGGGCTCTATGATATGAATAAGCAAGGGCACTCTCAAATGTACAGAAGAGAGCCCTTAAAAATTTATAGAGGAGGGCCCTTCCAAACGTATGTTACAGGGCCACCTGAGGACTCTTACCAAACTTAGGTTTCCTAACACCTGCAAGCCCTCTGAAAACTTGAATTGAGGCCTGCAGAATGACATGGAGGAGGAGGGTAAAGCCCAACATCACAATGGGCACATTGTACACTGTATTCCCCTATCTGAGTCTCAATGAGGGAGGGACCGCCCAAATATAGACATAAGAGCTGTCCCACCCAAATGTATGTTACTGGGCCATCTCAGGGCCCTCACCAAACTCCAGTTTCCTGACTACTGCAGGCTCGCTGAAAACTTAAATTTAGGACCGCAGAATTTCATGGAGGAGGAGGGTAAAGCCCAACACCACAATGGGCACATTGTACACTGTATTCCACTATCTGAGTCTCAATTAGGGAGGGACCGCCCAAATGTATAAGTCAGAGCAGTCTTTCCCAAATGTATGTTAATGACCACTTCTGGGTGCTCACCAAACTCAGGTTTCCTGACACTTGCAGGCCATCTGAAAACTTGAATTGAGGGCTGCAGAAAGACATGGAGGAGAAGGGTAAAGCCCGCCGACACAATGGGCACATTGTAAACTGCTATAAATATGTATTCCACTATCTGAGTCTCAATGACGGAGGAACCATCCAAATGTATAAGTAACAGCAGTCCCTCCAAAACGTATGTTACAGGACCACTTGAGGCCCCTCAGGTTAAAGATCAACATAACAACGGGAACGTTCTAGCTGTCCTTGTAAAGTGCTGGGAAATAGCTAACTAGAAATTATGTATGACAGAGGGATGTACAAAATGTATAAGTCGGGGCCCTCCCAATTGTAAAAGTAAAAAAAAGCCAAAACACTACTTGTGAACAAACGCTAACAGGGATATTTTTTTTTCTCCAATTTATTTTCCTTATATACAAGTGATTATGCAGGAAAAACTGTTTCTTAACCTATTTGGCCTGTAAAATTCAATTTAGGTTAGGTTTGGTAGGTTTTCTTGTGCATCTGTAAAAGTGGTGTAATACTGTGACATCCTTATTCACAGAAACCATATGTTAGTCAGAAATGCATGCAAGCATATTCTCCAGGCTCTCCCCATTCAGTTTCATCACTTTCCCCTCCATTTCAGCCTTTTCCTCAGGCCCCCAGACCTCTTTGTTGGGTTCAGCAGAAAATTACTTGCATTTTCCATTGACTTGCATTGTACTCCCTATTCGGAATGAATACGCGAGTATTACAAAGTACTCATTACGAGTATAGCGATTTAGAAATATTCTGGTGCTCGCTCATCTCTAAAGGTCACTGGTGCTAGATTAGCCAGGACTAGTGATGACTGAACTCGCAGATAACTGGGACCAGCTGATCCCGGTGTTCCAATTTCAATTACCAACATCTGGTTCCAGGCCGGATTCTGGTCCCCACATAAGTCTATGGGGACCAGAATCTGGTGATTAAAAATGGTGGTAGAAGGGATAGTGGGATGGGACTAAACGCGCTGTACTTACCAGGCTGCGGCATGGCTGTACACTGCTCCCAGACCGCCCATTAACTTCCGGTACCGCGCATTACTTTAAATGAATATGCACAGCATTCCCCACCCACCCACACCTCAGATTGGCTGCAGTCAGACGCGCTCCCACTCTTTGTGGCAGCTTGGCAGCTGACTGCTTCCAATCACAGGCGCTGTGTGCGTCTCTCTTAGTCTAAAAATGAATAAATATATAAAACATTTGGCGTAATCGTCCTCCATATTAAGAGACGCAGCATAGATAAAGCATGCTGCTACTGGCTGCAGACCCCAGCCGCGCGCTTATCTTGGCCGTATAGCAAAATGGGAGAAACTGCATGCAGCGTTTTTTTTTTTGTTTGTTTTTTTTAATTATTTAAATACAGTAAATAATTTAAAAAAAACGACATGCGGTTCCTCACACCCAATTCTGTTACCCAGCCAAGATAAATCCCAGCAGCTGGAGGCTGGTTTTCTCAGGCTGGGGAGGTCCAGCCTAAAAATAACAGCCTGCAGCTTCCCGGGATTACTGCATCCATTAGATGCGACAAGCACGGCGCTTTACCTGGCTCTTTCCGATTGCCCTGGTGCGGTGGCTTTCGGGGTAATATAAAAGGATAATGGCAGTGCACAGCTGCCACTAAGCTCTCGATTAGCAATGGTAGGCATCTATGAGACCCCCGCATCACTAATCTGTAAGTGAAAGTAAATAAACACTGAAAAAATCCTTTAATTGGAATAAAAGACAAAAACCATCCTCTTTCACCACTTTATTAACAACCAAAATACCACTGCAGGTCCAATGTAATCCACATGAGGTCCCAGAATGATTCAACTCTGCTACATCTGAAGCTCACAGCACGCAATCATGGAACATGACTTCCCACTATGAGCTCCAGGCAGAGAATGAATGAGTCGTGGTCACAGCTGGAGTCCTCCACCTGTGTCCGCAGATAACCTGACCTCAGAGGAGCTCTGGTGACCTCAGTGAACTCATCTGCATCTTCTGCCCGAAAACTGCATTTTTTTGCCAATAGATGCAGATTTGGTGCTGAAGTTTTAACATCATATTCTTGCACCCATTATACACCTCCTGGCAAAAAAAATCACATCACTATCACATCATAGATCATGCAGTTTTGATGCTTTTTTTCCCCCATTACTTGTAGATTGGGTGCATGAATATGGTGTAAAATTTTCATTACGGTGCTGAAATCTGGTGCAAACATTTCGCACAAAATTTGCGCCTTCTGTCAGAAAACTGCACCGAAATGGCGCACAGGGGTCATCAAGCACAAAATTAGTGATGGGTAGGGGTCTATGAGTAAAGAAAAATAAACACAAACACAGAGAAAAATCCTTTATTTGAATTAAAATACAGCACTCTTTTTTCCCTCTTTATTAACCCCAAAAAGACCCTTAAAGTTCCGCTGTAATCCACACAGATGTCCCACGATGGTCCTGGCTCTACTACATCTGAGTCTGGAGAGACTGAAAACATGTCCAATGTATCCAGGCCCAGGGAATAGATTGACAAGGGGGACAAGGCTGGCAGCAGTGACATCACTCAGTTCACCGGAGGTCATACCCATTTTCCCACGGTATGACCTCTGGTGACCTGACCCCGGCCACGCTGACAGAGCCTCCATCTCTCCTGACTCGTTTTCCATGCTGTCCTCTCCCAGTGTACCATACGTGCCTTGTCTTGGCTATCTAGACTTTTTTAAACCTCTAAGGGGTACTTTACACGCTGCGACATCGCTAGCAATTGCTAGGACGTAACATCCCGCCCACCTCCTTCTTTCCGCATTGCCGGTGGACGCAGGTAAGGAGATGTTCGTCGTTCCTGCAGTGTCACACATAGTTATGTTTGATGCCGCAGGAACGACGAACAACATCGTACTGGTGGCAGCAGCGATATTAAGGAAATGAACGACATGTCAACGATCACCGTTTTGGAACGATTTTGCGATCGTTGATCGTCGCTCATTAGTGTTACAGGCTGCGATGTCGGTAACTGCGTCGGATGTGCGTCACTAACGACGTGACGCCCGACGATATATCGTTACCGATATCACAGCGTGTAAAGCACCCTTTAGTTTGTGTTGCATGTAGTCTTTGTCCTTGCAGTCTCAGGGTTTGCAATAACCGTTGGTTACCTTTCTGGACCTCCAGCTCGGAACCACTAGAGTTGCTTTTCTTTCTTCCTTACTGGATCTCTGACCTGGTCCAAGGTCTCAACAGCTGTACTCCAGTGTCTCAGCTGCGTATTGGTTTTAGGGTCAGTTTAGAAGCACAATGTCCTCATCCTTTCCATCCTTGTCTCCTCGTCCTTTACAGTCTTCAGATATTAAGTCCCATTTACACACAACGATATTGCTAATGATATGTCGTTGGGGTCACGGAATTCGTGACGCACATCCGGCGTCGTTAGCAACGTCGTTGCGTGTAACAGCTCCGAGCGAGTGTTAACGATCAAAAATACTCACCTAATCGTTGATCGTTGACACGTCGTTCATTTTCAAAATCTCGTTGGTCGTTGTGAACGTAGGTAGTTCGTCGTTCCTGAGGCAGCACACATCGCTACGTGTGAAACCCCGGGAGCGACGAACAACAGCTTACCTGCGTCCTCCGGGAACGAGGTGGGCTTGTCGTTAATGCGGCTGGTCTCCACCCCTCCGCTTCTATTGGTCGGCCGCTGTGTGACGTCGCTGTGACGGCGCACGAACCTCCCCCTTAGCAAAGAGGTTGTTCGCCGCCCACAGTGACGTCGCTAGGAAGGTACGTATGTGTGACGGGTGTTAGCGATATTGTGCGCCACAGGCAGCGATTTGCCCCTGATGCACAAATGATGGGGGTGGGTACGCTCGCTAGCGATATCGTAGCGTGTAAATGGGCCTTTAATCCTATAGAGCATCTCTGGGTCGAGGTAGAATAGGATGCCCCATACCTGTCATCACCTTCATCTAATTTTCGGTAAATTTAAGAAGCTTTCATGTCCTCATGAGCCTGTAATCCTGCAGAACTATGTCATCACCTGGAATCTTTGATGTGATAAATTGCTGAACTCCTAAATGCCAAAGGAAATCCAACGCTCCTAGATGGTGTCTGTAATAATGTGGCCATTCAGTGTATGGTTTATACTTGGTGGAGATGACAGGATAAAGCTGATCATAGACATTAGATGTTGTCCGGATCTTCTCACAATTTTCTGGTTATGGAGACTGCTGGTTACAATTAGGAGGCGACAGGTTGGATTATACAGGAGACCTGCAGCTCTGTGATATCTACTGCTGTCAGTTTTGGTCGTCATGTTCATTTCTGATCTTTTCTGTTCTTCTGAATCATTTCCCGTGACTTTTCTAATATTTGTTTTAGGGTGAAGTTCGGACTCATATTATTACTACGAAGACATATGTGAGGGGTGATCAGCCGTGTAAAGAGGAGATTCTTACGTATGACTATCCAGGTGAGTAGTGACCACTAAATGCAGAGAAGTCACAGATTTTACTCCAAAAGGAGATGTCTCACGGTCACTACAGGCTCCAGCCTTTAATAACTCCACAGGAGTAAAAGCATATCAGGAACACGATCCAAGTTAGGTAGGTGGAAGCACAGGTAGTAGTGCTCATCATATATATGGCAGTTGGTACTAGCGTATCCTTTATTGAAACAAATACATGAGCTATGTTGGGCAGACACCTTCCCAGTTGGCCAACGCTGTTTAGTGTGAGCACAAGCTTTCTCAAGGCCATATAGCAAATGTTCACCCCCCCCCCTTGTGTTAAATAGCAAAAAGTATCATGTTTTACACCTAATTATAATATAAATGAGGCACTTCCACATTGCTATCTAGAGTTAATGAAATGACTATCTCTCAAACAGTACACGTATAAAAGAAAATATATACCACATTATTTCAAAGTTTTGACAGCAAAGTATTTTTTTTTCTCCATTTAAGCCTGGAAGACCAAGTGCATCACATCTACTAATGATTCTTCTCTCCATCTGCAATAATTTTAGGTCTCTGAGAGCCGTCAGCAGGTTGATCTACCCTCATTAATCTTGCAAAGGACAGACATTTTATGACGCTCACGGGCAGGTCTGAAGGCAGTTTTAGGCCCCCTTGACACGTCCATGAAAATCACGCACGTGTTTCACGGACGTATCAAAGGTGCGTTTTCCCCACCGTGTGCCGTGTTTATGGCACTACGTGTGTTCTCCGTGTGTTATCCATGATAACACATGGAGGACGAGAACTTTCAACTCATCTGTCCCTGGCGTCGCTGTCCGTAGTGCTGATCTTCGGTCTCCAGCCCTGCCGACTCCTCGCTGCTGCCGCTTCTGCTGCAGTGAAGTGAATATTAAATGAGCATAATGAGCGGCGGTCGGCAGCAAGTGACAGCAGCGGCAGAGACAGGAGGGCTGGAGAAGGTGAGTAAAGATTTGTTATTTTTTTTCTCTGACACGTGTGTTTCTCCGGCGCGTGTCACACAGGACTGCATCCACACTACATCCGTGTGGTACGTGTGCGGGCCGCGTGACACCCGTGCTGCCAGAGAAAAACGGACATGCATCCATGTGGAGCACACGGGCTCACGTCTGCGCCACACAGAGGCACAGGCCAATGGCTGCACACGTGCGTGCACATAAACCCATTGATTTTAATGGGTTTACATGTGTCCGTGTCTCGTGTACATGCGGGCACAGACCCAGCACGTACCGGAGACACGTGCGTGTGAAGGGGGCCTTAGTCAGATAATTTGGGGTCAGGTACCAGGAGAGCTCATTGTAGATTCGGGGAGTAAACTGAGGTGTAGTCAAGTAACAGTCCAAGTTCAGAATACCAGGAGAGCATGTCGAATACAGGGAGCAAACAGAGGAATAGTTAGGCAACGGTCCAGGGTCAGATAATGATGATCAGAACACAAAAACACAGGCTAACAGCACCACTATAATGGAATGTACGACTGGAAGAGTTCAAGGAGAGATTGCTCAGCTAAGAAGCTGGGCAATCACTGGGAAAATTGAACACCTGAACAACCCAGAATCAGAATGGACGACTATGCTGTCATTCATCTAAGGCCGATGTCCCACTTGCGATTGCCTCACATGTATCTCGCGCCAGTTTCGCGGTGCATCACCCAACACGGACTCACTCTCTGCTCACAGGAGCTGGTCAGCTGCATAGAGATGCATGCAACCGACCCGCTTCTGTGAGCAGAGCGTGAGTCCGTGCCAGGTGATGCACCGCGAAACTCAGTACATGCGGGGCAATCACAAGTGGGACACCGGCCTAACTCACAGCTCAGTATGCCCAGATTCCAGCCAGCATACATTGTCTGACAGTGTCGAGGCCTACTACACGGCAGAATCGTGACACATTTGCTTTCAGCTCCATGACGATCACAAACAGGATTAATTTAGCACATCCTTTTCCAGTCTGAATCGAAAGACCATGTTCCCGAAAACAGAGGTAAACAAGCCTAATAATATTTCCTATATAAAAAGAGAAACATGGACAGAAAATCACAAGAACTGCAAACTAAGTTTTACTTGTGATAAAATCCTTTATCAAAAATTCTTCTCCACCCACTTTAAAATGGAGAAATTGAGAACAAAACGAGCAGTGGCCAGTTATAGTTAACCTATTTTTAACCAATTAACATCCATATTAGTTGTTTCAATGTGTCTTACTTGTACTAAAAAGCCCCTCAAATTTGACAATTATGAAAAAGACTATAGGTGAAATAGCTGCTTTCTCTTTTAAACCAAGATCATCAACCAGTAAATACCAATTACGCTGGCTAATGCGTCTGATGTTTTCTGACACGGGTTTATTTTTTTCATTTTGACGTCAAAGCCTTATCATTAATCTTATTGGTTCTGATCAATAAAATAAACAGTTCCTATCAACCTGTAAGTTGAAAAGGCTTTTTAAGTTGCCAACTCTGAATTCCCCCTTACACATTTTCATGTCATTAGTTCCTTTTACTGGGTCAGAACATCAGCACAACAACTATTAATCCTTTGCAACTGAATTAATTGACTGTAAGGCAATGATGTTTTTTCTATGTTGTGGCTGATTACTATTTTAATGCAGTAATGAGTTTGTAGCAGTTGGTTTTCAATAGCCCCTACCGTAGAATACTGTACAATTTCCCTTTCTGCATAGAAATGTTGTCATCCAAAAAAGTTCCAGCAGTACCATCATATTCAGCTGTAAATTTCATATTCCATGATATATTATTCAGATTTGCATAAATTCCATGATTTTGATACCCTGGTCATTTGATCAGAAAAGAGGTATCATCTACATATCTACTCCAGCATTTTATATATTGTTCAAGATTTTCATGGGGCGAACTGCAAACATCGGTCCTCTGCAGGATTTATGAGGGTAGAGAGACATATCAAATTATTGCAGATAGAGTGTAGGATCACTAGTAGTGATGGGCGAACCCGAACTGTAAAGTTCAGGATCTGTACAAACACATAGTGTTCGTGCACATGATCCCAACACAAGCTTTCCTGGGAAGCTCGTGTTATAGTTCGGGCACAGGGGCAGTAAAAACAAGCACATTATTAAAAAACATTATGATTATACTTACAGGTCCTTCGACACCTCCTGTAGACTCTGTCTCTCGGCCGCTTCTGCTTCTGGGTTCGATCATAAATTCCAGGGGTATTCACTGCACTGCTGTCACTCGGCAGTCTTTGGCTGTTTTTGGCCGTGTTCGTGGTGACGTAAGGGTTCACCCGAGTCCATGGCTCATGAACTCCATTAAACTTTGACTGTCACTATGCGAGTCTCGCATCGGTATAACCTGGCACGGCGTACACTCTCCTGACAGGTGCAGGTCGACTGCATGTATTTCCATGCAGCTGAGGCGCTCCTGTCAGGAGAGTGTCAGGCTGTGCTGGGTGATGCAATGTGACACTCACACGAGTCATTTGCAAGTGGAATCATACCCTCAATGTCAGCTTGTAATTATTTTCTTCACCGCCAAATGGTGTAACATTCCTTGAAGCACCTATGGTGTTAATATACTTACTACACCCCAAGATCAATTAATTGAAGGGTAGAATCTGTAAAATGGGGTCACTTATGTGGGGCTTCTGTGGTTCTGACACCTCAGGGCTCTGCCAATGTGACATGGCACCCGCAAACCATTATAGGAAAATCTGCACTATAATTATGAATCTCCTTCCCATCTGAGCTTTGCCCTATGCCTGAGAAGTATGTGACCACATATGAGAGATAAAAATGCTCTCTATACCCTTAAATGAATTCCTCGAGAGGTGTAGTTACCAAAATAGGGTTACTTCTGGGGTTTTTGCTGTTTTGCCATGTCAGGAGCTCTTCAAATGTGACCTGGCATCCTCTATACCAGCCAAAATGTCCCTCCTTCCCTTCTGAGTCTTGTCATGTTCCCAAACAGTATTTTTGTCCCACATATGGGGCATCGTCCTGCTCAGATGAAATTGCAAAACATATTTTGGGGTCAGTTTTCTCCCATTGCCCTTGTGAAAATAAACATTTGGGGCAAAAACAACATTTTTCAGCCAATTTTGTGCTTCAAAAGTCAAATGGTGCTCCTTCCCTTCCAAACCCTGCCGTGCGCCCAAACAGTAGTTTTCCCACCACATTTGAGCATTGGTGTCCTCAGCACAAATTGCATGACAAATTCTATATCCATCTTTTCCGTTTACTCTTGTGAAAATGAAAAATGTGGGCTAAAGCAATATTTTTGTAGGAAAATGTAAAATGTAAATTTTTCCCTTTCGCATTGCTTTAATTTCTATGAAGTACCTGAAAGGTTAATAGATTTCTTGAATATGGTTTTGAGCACATTAAGGAGTGCATTTTTTGTTAAATGGTGTTAATTTTGTGTATTTTCTGTCACACATGCCCTATAATCACTTCTATTCATTCTACAATGTTTTGGTTTTTTTTAATTCTCTTATTCAGCATGTTTACTACAGTGGAACCTTGGTTTACGAGCATAATCCGTTTTCGGAGTGTGCTTGTAAACTACGTTACTCGTGTAACAAAGTAAAATTTCCCATAGGAAATAATGCAAGTTCAGACAATTCGTTCCACAACTTGTTCAATGTCCCATCCTGGTCCCCTATTGTGCCATTTCACACATGCACAAACATGCACAAACACACGCAAACACACAAAAGCATGCACACACAAATATTATGCTCACCTTACCTTCCGTTCCATCGCCGGCCTCATGGTTTTTGTAGTTAGCCGGTACAGGATGTGTATTGGGTAACCATCGCGACGATAGAGGAACTTCCGCTGCCAGAGCGCTGACGTCAAAGGCAGAGCCTCTTGCTTCTGATTGGCCAGCGCGCTGCCTTTGAGTAGCTCCTGCAAGCGGAAGTTCCTCCATCGGTCGTGATGGTTACCCGATACACATCCTGTATCGGCAAACTACAAGAACCATGAGGCCGGCGATGAAACGGAAGGTAAGGTGAGCATAATATGTGTGTGTGCGTGCTTGTGTGTGTTTGTGCGGACTGCAAGAGAGGGTCAGAGCGCGGTTAAAGTATGGAACCGGACGTGTGTGCGGTGAGTATTTGCTCGTACAGCAAAGCTTGCTCGTAAACTGAGTTACAAATTTACATCAAGCTTTGCTCATATAGCAAAATGCTCGCAAACCGGGTTACCCGTAAACCAAGGTTCCACTGTATATGGTAAAACTGATGTGACAGTATGATGTCTCATATCGGTACGAGTTTGTAGATACTAAACATGTATCATTTTAGTTTTAGCTAAGTGGTGAAAAAAAATCTGAAGTTTGTCCCAAAAAAAAATTGAGGTTTTGTCTCCATTTTCCGAGACCTGTAGCTTTTTCATTTTTTGGGATCTGGGGCTCAGTGACTGCTTATTTTTTGCATTCTGAGCTGGCGTTTTTAATTACACCATTTTTTGTGAAAATGCGATGTTGCGTCGAACAAAACAACGTAATTTTGGCTTTTGGAATTTTTTTTCTTGCTACGCCGTATAATGATCAAATTAATTGACTTTATATTATGATAGAGCAGGCATTTCTGAATGCAGTGATACCAAATATCTGTATTTTTTGTTTTATATTCAACGGGGCAAAAGGGGGTGATTTGAACTTTTTTTTTTTTTTTTTTTTTTACTGATTTTACTACTGTAGTCTATAAACTACACTGTACACTGCAATCTTCTTCTGTCACAGCGATGCTGCAGAGGGTTACAATAGAGAAATTAAAATGTGAAAATGTATATTCTATCAATTGCGCTTTCGTGGTCTACTGTCTTAGTCTGTTACTAATTGAATTGTATTACAATTTGTATGGAAATATTATAAAGTTTATAATAGATTAATATTTATATGTAACTCGGTTATAAATGATTTAGTGACAAAGTGTATAATTAGTGGAGGAAGGTTGAACTAGATAGACATTAGGTTGAAAAAAAGACCTATGTAATAGTTCCAATGCAGTGTTATTTAAAAATGATAACATTTGATTTATTCTTGCCAGAAGACTGTATCAGGAGCTCTGAAGAACTTCAGATATTCTCCGATTTTGCGACAGATACATGTGAAGAAAATGTCGTTATACCAGACACACATCAATCCATGTTCCTTTCTTCTGCTTCCCCAAAGACAAATATACAAAACAAAGGTCACAGAAGAGCAGTTGAACATAAAAGAGCTGCCATAGAGGACGAACCATTTTTATGTTCAGAATGTGGGAAATGTTTTAGTCATCAATCAAAACTTGTTTATCATCAGAGAATTCACACAGGGAAGAAACCATTTGTATGTTCAGAATGTGGAAAATCTTTTAATCGAAAAGCTAAACTTGTTCTACATCAGAGAATTCACACAGGAGACAAGCCATTTTCGTGTTCAGAATGTGGGAAACGCTTTTATACGAAAGCTCTAATTGTTCAACATCAAAGTATTCACACTGGGGAGAAGCCATTTTCGTGTTCAGAATGTGGGAAATCATTTTCTAGGAATGCAAATCTTGTTCGTCATTTGAGAATTCACACTGGGGAGAAGCCATTTTCATGTTCAAAATGTGGGAAATGTTTTACAGGAAAATCACTTCTTATTTCACATGAGATGAGTCATGAACGAAACAAAGCATTTTCTTGCTCCGAATGTGGAAAATGTTTTAAACAAAAATCAGTTTTAAGGATGCATCAGAGACTTCACACAGGAGAAAAGCTATTTTCATGTTCAGAATGTGGGAATCAGTATAGTGTGAAATACAAACTTGTAGCACATCAGAAAATTCACACAGGAGAGAAGCCGTTTTTATGTTCAGAATGTGGGAAATGTTTTAATCGAAAAGAACATCTTGTTAGGCACCAGAAAACTCACACAGGGGAGAGGCCATTTTCATGTTCAGAATGTGGGAAATGTTTTTCTAGCAAATCTGAACTTGTTATACATCAGAGACTTCACACCGGGGAGAAGCCATTTTCGTGTGCAGAATGTGGGAAATGTTTTAATGCGAAAGCAAAACTTGTTAGACATCAAAGAACTCATATAGCGGTGAAGTCATGTTCAGAATGTGGGCAAAGTTTTACAGACAAATCACAATTTGCTATACATCAGCTGAGTCATGAAGGGGAAACAAGGCGTTTTCATGATCCGAATGTGAAAAGCACTTTAAACAAAAATCTGTTTTAATAAGTCTATTTTTATTGAAATTTTCATCAAATCACAATCACATATAAAAGTAACTACGAGAACAAAAATCTGTTTTACTGTTGCATCAGATAATTGGCACAGGTGAGAAGCCATATTAATGTTCAGAATGTGGGAAATGTTTTAAAGTGAAACATCATCTTGTTAAACATCAGAGAACTCACACAGGGAAGAAGCCATACTCACATTTCAAGTGTGGAACATGTATTATAGAGAAAGTCACAGTCATATTAGATGTGCCGCCCACACACCAGCCATCGGGCTGCTCGAATCCGGATCTGCGGTATGGCTCGAGGGGTTCTTCCGGACCCGGGGGTCGCGCAGACACTTCGAATAAAAAGGGGACGTATTTGTACGGGATTTGCTGTAGATATTCTTTGACGCCACCCACGGTGTGTTGCTGCTGTGGGGCACCCGGGGGCGATGTGATGGCAGCTGGATGTTAACCCCTCCGTGGGTAGGAATGGATGCCCCGGGGCCCAGTGTCTCTGTGCTAGGCATGGTGACTGCAGGGGCCGGCGCACCCGGTCAGGCCTGGAATTGTTAGTTTACTCACGATCGGAAGAATCAGACAAGCCCAATAGTAAACCAAGGTGCTGGTGGCCGGCCGCCGTGGTTGGGTGTATCTGGTCCCACACTCGGGCTGGTGGTCAATGTCTCTTTCCTCTGCATTCTGTGTTTGGTGTGTTTGGACTTCCTGGTGTGAAACACGGGAGTCCGCTCCCAGTCCTTTTGTTGGGAACCTTTCCCGCTGACGCTGAGCCTTGGGATCTACCGGGCCCTGGCGGATGCCCTATCCCTCTGGGTGGGTGGTTGTCTGCTTTTGGGACTTTGGTTGCGACAAGACCTAAAATCCTGCCCTCAATTTTTTAATTAGCTAGGCCGTTGGTTCCGGTCCTGGCTTCAGGGTCAAAGTACCCCCTATGTGCACTGTTTCCGGGTCGGTTCTCCGGTGTCGGTACTGGCGGGCTCCAACCCTGTCCCGGTCCACCTCGGATCTCCGGCAGCCGTCTTCCCGTCTCCTGCCTGACACGGACCACCGTCTGCCACCTAGCCAGTACGCCGGGGCTCCAACCCCGACGCCTTTCTTTTCTGTCAATCAGCACTGACACTGGCTTACACTCCAATTTCCCACTCCTCCCCACTTGAACTTCAAAACTTCACTGACTCTCTTCCCGTCCGGGGTTCTCTAGACCCCTAGGTGGGCGTTCTCCATCCACCTGGTCCCGCCCACTGGTGTGTCTGTCCTACCCTGAGGGGGGTGACTAGGATTTTAGGTTAGCTGATGTAACCCTGTGAGGGACGGTGTTATGCGGGGGCCTATGTGTGACCACCTGGTGTGCCAGGGCGTCACATTAGACATCTGGTAATTCATACAGGGCAGACAGATATTAAAATATAGAGAAATCAGGTTGTCAGTTTAAGGCAGGGGTGCACAACCTTTTTTTTTGGTGCAAGGGCCTTATTGTCATACTAAACTAAGTCGGGGACCGCACTAAAAATTAAAGAGGTTTTGCCTTCTGTGACATTTATAGCATATCGAAAGTATATACCATAAATGTATGATAAGTGCAAATTCTACTTATAGGACTCTTACCTGCAAAAATCAGCACTATAATGGAAAGTTCATGCTGGGTTGATTTTTGTTTTTACAAGCATCTAGAAATAGATTCTACCTCTAAATCCACAAAAAAAACATGTTCAAGATTCTTTGAATAAGTTTCCGATTGATTTTAATGGAAAAAGCTCCTTTAGTGCACACAGCATTGTTTTAACGATTTTATTTATGAGGATTTAGAAGTAGATTTTACTGCAAATCCACATAATGTGTGAATAGGCTCTAAAGAGGAAGAGGTCATGAATGCAGATGGCTCTAGATAATGTTTTTTGCTTACTGTCCAATTCAGATCTCCCACAAAATACAGTGTCGCGAGTCTCAGACACAGATATACTTTCTTTTTTTTTTCCCGGAGAGCCAAATGGGATAAGTGACCTCATTTTCCAGATGTATGAGGCATCCAGAGATGTCTACACAGGGCACCATTAGTACCGTATTTTTCGGACTATAAGATGCACCGGACCATAAGACGCACCCTGGTTTTAGAGTAGGAAAATTAAATTTTAAGCAAAACATGTGGTTATGACACACTGTTATGGGCGAGGATCTGCTGCTGACGCTGTTATGGGGGTAATGTCCCCAAATTCTCTATCAAGGTACCCTATCCTGGTAATGATCCTTTTGCCTTGTATATGATGCCCATCCTTGTATATATATATATATGTCCCTCATCCTGGTATAGCCTCCATCCTGCTATATAACACCATCCTGGTATAGCCCCCATCCTCCTATATACCCCCATCCTTCTATATACTGCCATCCTGGTATAGCCCTCATCCTGCTATATACCCCCATCCTGCTATATACTACCATCCTGGTATAGCCCTCATCCTGCTATATACCCCCGTCCTGCTTATATACTGCCATCCTGGTATAGCCCTCATCCTGCTATATACCCCCATCCTGCTATATACTTCCATCCTGGTATAGCCCTCATGCTGCTATATACCCCCATCCTGCTATATACCCCCATCCTGCTATATACTGCCATCCTGGTATAACGCTCATCCTGCTATATAACCACATCCTGCTATATACCCCCATCCTGGTATAGCCCTCATCCTGCTGTATACCCCCAACCTGCTATATACTGCCATCCTGGAATAGCCATCATCCTGCTATATACCCCCATCCTGCTATATACTGCCATCCTGGTATAGCCCTCATCCTGCTATATACCCCCTATCCTGGTTTATGGCCGCATTATGTGGCACACAAAAAAAAAATGTTTATACTCACCTTTCCTCGCTCCACGCAGCATCGCTCCTCCTCCTGTCTTTGCCAGCAGCAGTGCCGCTGACCTGCGTGGAGCAGTCACCGGTCCCTGCAGCATCGCTCGTCCTCCTGTCTGCCTGCCCGCTGAAGTGTGTGGAGAGCGGTGCGCACAGGGATGACGTCATCGATGTGCGCACCTAGTCTCCACACACATCAGCGGGCCGGCAGACAGGAGGATATCGCGATGCTGCAGGGCGGTGAGTATACTTATTTCACTGCGCCCCGCGCTGATGATGATGCGCGGGGAGCAGTGAATAAAGCCGCACGTGATCACTCCAGGGGTGATCACGCGGGCTGGCTGATAATTATGCGCACATTTGGGTGGAAAAAATGTGTCTTCTAGTCCGAAAAATACGGTACTTGCCAGTCCCTGCTTCTCAGCTGCATTCAACTATACTTCTGTGTGCTGTTGCTCACATAAAGTTAAAAGTTAACCAATCAGACAAGATTTTTCTGTCCATACAGTTGGATGCCGAAGATAAAAGCAATGCGCCATTCTGGGCCCTGGGCTGCAGATTGTGCACTCCTGGTCTAAACCCCCAATCCAATGGGTCTTCCCTCATATGTCTTACTCCAGAGGCTTCTCACTATTGATCCACAAATCTCGTCAGTGGGACCCTGTGCGAATTTGGCAAGACATGGAGCGAAGTTTTATCATTGTCCATGCCGAGATTAATACTTAGCCCTTTACAATTCTTTGTATATATGATCCTCAGCTTGCAGGACCTATGTGTTTCAGGAGCCCATTAGCTTTGCTCAGTAATTCCCCTCCTATCTTCTCTGCATGGGTGATTCCAATCAATTTGTGCATCAGGTATTTGCTAGGTTTCATTCACCATTAGACTCGCTTGATGCTATTCCCTGCCAATTTAGACAGTTGCTTAGGGATGTGATATGGATTGACCTCTGGAAACATCCAATCCAATACTTAGAAAGTTCACTTGTTATTCCCTGGTTAGGCATTCACTATCCATAATAGACTATATATTTGGTTCCCCAAATGTGCCTATTTTTGGCTTCTCTGCCTCTGTTGTTATCTAAATCTCATGCAATAAGTCCCCCTCCTTCTATCCCTAAGGCACTACTGGTTGTGTTCTCATTTATATACAATGCTTGGCAAAAGTATTTAATACTTTGTAGTCCACAAAGAGAAATCTGAAAGACAAAAATAGAGAAATAAAAACAAGACACTCCCTCATTCATCAATCTATTAATAAAAATCCCCACAGCTCTGACGTTGTCCTTGACATTCCCACGACATCCAACGATTCTGTAGTACCACCTAAGGAGCCGCATTCTGAAAATGATGCTTCATAGCTGACTCATGGTCCAGTTGCGCTCTGCAAACCCGATGACTGTGACGAGCAGTGATGACATCAGTAACGTTACTGCTCATCACCGTTCTCGATGGGTCTCATGAGAGGGCATTGTGAGATCCGGAATGTCCAACAAATGATTATGTCAGTGACTTAGTGACGTCACTGCTCATCTCATATTTAGGGTCTCACGCTGCCCACTGTGTCACTCTGCAAGAGCGGTGATGAGCAGTAACATTACTGACATCATCACTGCTTGTCACAGATTCAGAGATGTTGTGGGAACACCATGGACTATGTTGGAGCTGCATTTATTTTTTAATAATTGGTGAACAAGGGCCAGTCTTTTTTTTATTTCTTTACCTCTTTTGATGTCTTTCAGGTTCCCATTCATGGAATATGTTGAATTTAGTGGACTACTTCGGAGCTGCATGGCTTTTTTTAAAATAACTTGGTGAATCAGGGCAAGAGATGGGGAGTGTTTTTCATAAAAGAAATATTTTTGTGTATTTTTTTGCTCTTTTAACTTACTGGATTAGTAATGGGGGTGTCTGAAAAAATGCCCTTCCATTACTGACCCCTGTGCTTGGTGCCAGCTGACACTATACAGCTGACATCAACCCAAACATATTACCCAGATTGCCACCGCACCAGGGCAATCAGGAAGAGCTGGAGTATAGCATCAGAAATAAAGAATTTAATGTGATATGCCACTTTTAGAGCAGCTGCAGGCTGTTTGCTTTACCTTGGCTGGTTATCAAAAATAGGGGGGACCAAACATTTTTTTTTAAACCACATGAAAGGCACTAAAGGTTGTAGGCATACAAACCCTGCCGTAATCTAAAGGGTGCTTTACACGCTGCGATGTCGGTATCGATATCGCTAGCGAGCGTACCCACCCCCGTCGGTTGTGCGTCACGGGCAAATCGCTGCCTGTGTCGCACAACCTCGCTTACACCCGTCACACGCACTTACCTGCCTAGCGACGTCGCTGTGACCGGCGAACCGCCTCCTTTCTAAGGGGGGCGGTTTGTTCGGTGCCATAGCGGCGTCACAAAGCGGCCGGCCAATAGAAGCGGAGGTGCGGAGATGAGCGGAACGTAACATCCCACCCACCTCCTTCCTTCATTGCCGGTGGACGCAGGTAAGGAGATGTTCGTCGTTCCTGCGGTGTCACACACAGCGATGTGTGGTGCCGCAGGAACGACAAACAACATCGTACCTGTGGCAGCAGCGATATTAAGGAAAGGAGCAACGTGTTAACGTTCACCGTTTTTAAATGATTTTGCGATCGTTGATCGTCGCTCCTTGGTGTCACACGCTGCGATGTCGCTACCGGCGCCGGATGTGCGTCACTAACGACGTGACCCCGACGATATATCGGTAGCGATGTCGCAGCGTGTAAAGCACTCTTTAGTTCTCCCTCTTACACCAACTCTCCCTGAACTGCTTCTAGAGGACAGTGAGTCAAGCATCAAGTCACCGGGTCCTATACAAGACCCAATGTGGCCATTCCAATCACAGTAATTCAAGTAGCCAACATGGCTATGACATTACCATGATTGGAAGGCAATCCCTGCATGTAAATTGGCTGTCTAACAGCTGTGAAAAAATGCGGGGCAGGGACTCGAGCATGGTGTTCTAACACCAACGATACTCAATTGAGTAACAAGTGAACCCAAGCACCCCAATGCTTGATCGAGTATCGAATAGTGGCGAGCAAGCTCACTCATCACTATTAGGGAAGGTTTCGATAGAATTGTTGGAGCAGAAATGTGTACATCCATGGCAGAAATACAACAAATACAGTTTTTTACAGTTTCTAGTTTTGATCTATTTTGACATTTGTCTTCAGTCTGCTCAGAGCTATTGTATTTCTGATGCTCGGTGCCTTGCATAATGTAATGCTCAGATTTCTAGGGAGGATTTTTCCCAGGATGGGGTCATTTAGCAGGATCTGCAATCTTAATATTATCACGTGTGTGTGACGGACAGTCAGGTTTCTGGCCATCGAAGGTCACAGAATCGGGCTCTGCAGAATGCTGCTTGACTTTCCATTGTTCCTGCTGTCAGTATTCATTCGTATAGGTAGCTTTCCTGCTGGGTTTTCATCTCTCACCATTTTGGACCCAGCAGGAGCTCGACTTCCACCCAGCTGTTGTCAATATTCCCTTGGTGTTTAAATACCCCTTCCTTTCTTTGGACTGTGCTGGTGATATTTTTAGTTCCTACAAGCAGAGGTTGCAAGCAAGTGGTTTGTACTCCTCTGAGGTATCATTGCTGAAAGCTCTGCTGAACCTCTACCTGAGTCATCTAAAGAAAAGTAGTTCATGCTTTTCTCCCTGTGTATCCCTCTTGTGTCTTCTATAGTGGGGTTGATGTAGAGCTTATCCCATCCGTTCCCTAATTAGAGCCCAGCACTAGGGATATCTAGGGTCCGTTATCCTGCTTGGCGCATAGGTGCAGAACCTATCTAGAGTGGTGAGGGACCCCAAGGATCAGCAGTAGGTTCAGTCAGGGGTCACCATCTTCCCTCTCCCTAGACGACACAGGGTTTTCCTTCCTTTTCGCCGTGCGCTTGGTACTTCCCTGTACCTAGTGTGACAGATATTTCTCAAATCTTTCCATTTTCCAAATAAAATGTAGTTATGAAATTAAATTCAAAGTCTTTTTGGTGGTGTTTGTGTAGTGCCCCTGAGACTGGTCGCTACAGGGTATATCATTATATCCTTCCCTGGCAGGTCAAGATGCTAATCTAGTAAGTGCTACACACACCTCACACCACCATACAGCAGGGAGAAGCAGTCACTAGGAAAGGTTTAACAATGTTTCTACAGACACAGGAAGTGACTCAGCCAGTTCTTAGCAGACCCAGGTTGCCATAGCAACTTCCAAAGTGGGGGCATGAGCAGTTAGGAGAAGAAAACTTTCACTTTATGTCAGAATGAGCTTGGACACGAGACAGAGCAGACGCACAGTGGTGCAACTCCTTGAAGGGGAGGCTGTCAGGCCTTCAGGGAAACAGAAAAGAGCTGTCTGGATGTAACACCGAACAGATAGCTCCACCAAGCTGGGGGCCAGTAACATCTAGAGCAATGCCTGTAATTGTGGACTAAAAGGGAGCAGTCGCCAGAGAGACGGGACTGGGCACAAGAGAGGTACAGAGCCCTAGTTCGGGTGGCCGAGGTGCGGCAGCAGAGAGGGAGCCTGAGAGAGGGGGATAGAGGTCTGACCCATGAGAGGCCCAGGCTGCCGGCCATGCGGACCGAGACCGGGGAAGAGTACAGAGTTGTGCATGGAGGAGAAAGGCCACAGATTACCAAACCAGATCCAGCCTCTGACCTGCCCGTGAAGCGACCGGAGTCTCTGATGGCGAAGACCAGCACCCGGGGTGCGATACCACCTGGGCCAGTAAATAAAGTGACTGGAACCCGCACCTGGTGACTCTGTGAGTAACTGCTGCCACCCTGCGCTCCGGCGCTCTCATGGACTGCTGCCCCCGTTCTCACCAACCTCCCAGGGTACTCCGCTCCGCCCGTGGGGAGCGATACCATCCCGGCTGCACATAACATCTGCCCCGGAGAGAGACTGTGCAGCGGCGGCCAGTTTCTGGCCGCATACCGCGGGTGGCGCTGCAAAGCATCCCCATTCCTCATCCAGTACTGCCCCTGGGAGAGAACTAGTCGCAGGAAGGGTCGGCGGCGGAGGAAGCCGAGACCCCAGTCACCGCTGCAACTGGTGACACACTTCCCAGGGGCCCGTCACCCTCCTTCCATCCCCATCTGTATTGAATACTTGTCTGTCTGCTGTTCTTGTTTTACATGTAGCCACCGGGGTCACAGAATCGGATCAGGCCAGTCACCGCTACCCCAAGGAACCACTGGCCCGGTGACGAGTACCCTAAGGCCCCGTGGACGCTACATTTGTTGCAGAGTTTGAGAGAAAAAAGTCTTGATTGGAATTCTTAGTTTCAATAAAAGCATTTTTTTTATCAGGGAGTCTGGAAATCCACGTTCTTTAAATCTATTTCAGAGGAGGTTAGCTTGGAGTTTATAGTCACTGTCAAGAGAACAATTTAATTTTAACCTCTTATATTGGTTATGGGGTATATTATACCATTTGTGGTAATAGTCAGTTTGAAAATGTACATAGCTATTTGCATCCAATCTTCTGAAAGAAGTTTTGGTGAGTATTGATTCACCTGCGTGAAAAATATTAGGTCAAGAAAATCAATGGTAGATTTGTCCATATTGGGAGAGAAGGATAAACCTCAATTGTTAAGAGTTTAGCCAATCTATAAAAAAATGAATGTTCTGAATTATCCCATATGAGGAACAGATCATCTATTTACAATAGGATGTGTAGAAAACACACGTGGAGTTTCATATTCATAAAATTATCATTTTATTGAATACAAAAAACATGCAAAAAGTTTAAAAAATATTATCATATTATAATATAGATAGAGGGCTCTAAAAAGGAGGGGTATCCCCACATGTTAGTGACAACACATAGAAAAGTCACTTCAAACATACAGAATAAGGTGCATGCACCTGAATGTGCAGAAATGCACACCCATGTGCATCACCAGAACATCTATGTAGTGTTTATACACAATTATGTTTTTGATAAATTAGTGTTAATGATGATTTCTTTGAATACCTCCATGAAAAGGTTTGCGTAGGAGGGTGCTACTGTCCAACCCATTGCAATCCCAAGCACCTGATGGTAGCATGAGTCAAGAAATGTGAAATAGTTATTAGTAAGGATGAAGGAAAGTCCTAGTTTGATGATGTTTTTAGGTCAAGTGGTAGTCTAAAGTCATGTATAAGGTCATTATACTGCAAGATCCATGAGGCCGGCGATGGAATGGAAGGTAAGGTGAGCATGATATGTGTACCTTCCGTTCCATCACCGGCCTCATGGTTCTTGTAGTTCGCCGCTACAGGATGTGTATAGGCAACCATTGCGACGATGGTTCCTCCGCTGTCAGCCGCTACTCAAAGGCAGCGTGCTGGCCAATCAGAGGCAAGTGGCTCCTGCCTTTGACGTCAGTGCTCTGGCAGCGGAAGTTCCTCCCTCGTCGTGATGGTCACCCGATACACATCCTGTACCGGCGAACTGCAAGTTCCAGGAGGCCGGCGATGGAACGGAAGGTAAGGTGAGCATAATATGTGTGTGTTTGTGCGTGTGTGGAATAGCTCAATAGGGGACCAGGATGGGACATTTAACAAGTTGTGGAACGAATTGTCTGCATTGCAATGATTTCCTATGGGAAATCTTGCTTTGCTGAACGAGTAACTTGGTTAACAAGCACACTCCCAGAACGGATGGTTCTCGTTAACCAAGGTTCCACTTTAGTAGTTAGGCTGGAGTAGCAGTACTGCCTTGGTTTGTCCACCACTGCACAAAGTGCATAGTATTTACAAAAAATAGCCCTATGAGCTGAGTCATGGTTGACACAGGAATGAAACGGCTTTATATGGGAAGGTGTGGACATTAACAGCAGTGGTCAAAATCAACATTTTGGGGAATTTAGTTTGGCTTGCTCTCATCTGGAGGGATTAGAAATTAGACAAATCCAGTCCTTATTGAATTTAATCAGAGTAAAGGTGGCTTTACACGCTACGAGATCGCTAAAGCGATCTCGTTGGTGCCACGGAATTTGTGACGCACATCCGGCCGCTTTAGTGATGTCGTTGTGTGTGACACCTATGAGCGATTTTGAATCGTCGCAAAAACGTTCAAAATCGCTCATCGGTGACATGCCCCCTCTTCCCAATTATCGTTGCTGTAACGATGTTGTTTGTCATTCCTGTGGCAGCACAAATCGCTATGTGTGACGCCGCTGGAACGACGAACATCTCCTTACCTGCGTACACCGGAATAGGAGGAAAGAATGAGGTGGGCGGCATGTTCCGGCCGCTCATCTCTGCCCCTCCTTTTCTATTGGGCAGCGGTTCAGTGACGCTGCTGTGACGTCGCTCTGACGCTGAACGAACCGCCCCCTTAGAAAGGAGGCGGTTCGCCGGTCACAGCGACGTCGCAGAGCAGGTATGTGTGTGTGACGCTGCCGTAGCGATAATGTTCGCTACGGCAGCGATCACCACATATCGTGCGATGGGGGCGGGTGCTATCACACGCGACATCGCTAGCCGATGCTAGCCATGTCGCAGCTTGTAAAGCGGCCTTTAGTCTGTCTGCATTTTCTGTTGAGAGGCGTGTGCGCCTATCAGTGATGATTGCCCTTGCAGAATTGAAAACACGCTCTGACATCACGCTAGCAGCCAGGCAGGCCAGCACCTCCAAGGCGTATAAGGAGAGGTTGGGCCAAGTGTTCAGCTTGGACACCCAATAATTAAAGGGAACTTAAGTGTCAGAAAGGATGCATGTATGGTCAACAAACACAGCAGCGGGATGGTTAAGCTGATGATAGCCTGATCACTGCTTATGAGCTTGGTGCAGTACTCAAAGTTCTCAAGAACCTTACAATTGCGATCCACACCCACTCGACAGTTGTTATGTGTGTTGGCTGACTCTCAATATAACGGGCATGTTGAAGCTAGTATTCAGCTACTGCCCTCTGCTGCTCACTAATCCTCGCCAACATATGATATGTAGTGTTCCACCGCGTGGGCAGGTTGCACATGAGTCGGTGACTTGGCAAATTGAAGCACTTTTGCAGCACTGTAAGACCAGCAAAAGAGGTAGAGGAATGACGGAATGGGCACTAATATGGTGCACCTTCTCAAGTAGGTACGGAAGGAGAAGGAGGGGAGACAGGAAGTGGCATATGATGAGGCGGAAACGCTGGTAGAAGTTGGGCCCGCTATTCTTGGCGTGGGTACGATGTGTAATATTTCAGTTTGCGACTTTGTCCCAGCCTCCACCAGGGTCACCCAGTCTGATTTGTCAGGTCTCCACAAGGAGAACATTCTTCCCCGTGGTCCCCACTATTGCTTCTCATGAGCCAGATCAGATACCCATACTTTGCACTGATGAGAGGAAATCACCCCGAAACAAATTGGGGTTGTGATTTGGCAAAAATCCTAAGTTATATGAAAAGGCTTGTTAAAGGGCCACTTTTGACTTTCAGGATTGCTACTTCAAAAAGGTGGCGCTAGAAGTTGTCTCCTTCCTCCCTGGAGAGACAATTTGCATAAATATGACCAGTGATGTCATCTGCGCTGATCTCCTGCATCACCGTATAGTGACACTACTCTGATCCTGGCTTATTACTATACAAAAGCCACCAACAGTCCAGACACTGCGTTCATCACACAGGGGGGAAAAGAAAGTGCACAAAGACAGCGCAGGTGAGAAAAGAGAGTGCACAAAAACAGCACAGGTGAGTGAGAGCATGAGGGAGAAGAGAAAGAAAAGAGAGCACAGGAAGAAGAGAGAGCACAGAGAGGAGAGTGAACACGGGGGGAGAAGAGAGAGCACGGAGTGGTGAAAGAGTCAGCATTGGGGAGAAGAGAGAACACGGGGAGAAGAGACAGTACGAGAGAAGAGAGAGCATGGAGAAGAAAAGAGCACACGGAAGAAAAGTGTGAATGGGGATGTGAATGGGGAAATAGAGACCATAGGGAAGAGAGCACTGGGAGAAGTGAGAGCATGGGGGCGGGGAAAAATAGAGCATAGGGAAGAGAGCACGGGGAGAATAAAGAGCACTGGGAGAAGAAAGAGCACAAGGGGTGGGGAAAGAGAGAACGTGTGGGAAAAAGAGAGAACACTAGGAGAATAAAGCATAGGGGTGAGGAAAGAGAGCACGGGAAGAAGAGAGAATACTGGGAGGAAGGGAGAGCACAGAGATAAGAAAGAGCATGGAGGGGAAGATAAAACATGTAGAAGAAGACAGCACAGAGGAGAAGAGCCTGCATGGGGAAAAGAGAGAACATGGGGATAAGAGAGAGTATGGGAAGAGAAGAGAAGAAGGGAATTTTGTTTACTTACCGTAAATTCCTTTTCTTCTAGCTCCAATTGGGAGACCCAGACAATTGGGTGTATAGCTATTGCCTCTGGAGGCCACACAAAGTATTACACTTAAAAGTGTAAGGCCCCTCCCCTTCTGGCTATACACCCCCAGTGGGATCACTGGCTCACCAGTTTTAGTGCCAAAGCAAGAAGGAGGAAAGCCAATAACTGGTTTAAAGACCAATTCAATCCGAGGAAACATCGGAGAACTGAACCATACCACATGAACAACATGTGTACCCGAAAAAACAGAAAAACCCCGAGAAAACAGGGCGGGTGCTGGGTCTCCCAATTGGAGCTAGAAGAAAAGGAATTTACGGTAAGTAAACAAAATTCCCTTCTTCTTTGTCGCTCCATTGGGAGACCCAGACAATTGGGATGTCCAAAAGCAATCCCTGGGTGGGTAAAAGAATACCTCATGATAGGGCCGTCAAACGGCCCTCTCCTACAGGTGGCCAACCGCCGCCTGAATGACTTATCTACCTAGGCTGGCGTCTGCCGAAGCGTAGGTATGCATCTGATAATGCTTGGTAAAAGTAAGTAGACTCGACCAGGTGGGTGCCTGACACACCTGCTGAGCCGTAGCCTGGTGCCGTAATGCCCAGGATGCACCCACGGCTCTGGTAGAATGGGCCTTCGGCCTTGAGAGAACCAGAAGCCCAGTAGAACTGTAGGTTTCAAGAATTGGTTCCTCGAGCCCCCGAGCAAGGGTGGATCTGGAAGCTTGCGACTGTTTACGCCGACCAGCGACAAGGACAAAGAGTGCATCCGGGTGGCGCAGGAGCGCCATGCGGGAAGTAGAACCTGAGTGCTCTCACCAGAACCAACAGATGCAAATCTTTCTGAAATTGATGGACTGGACGAGGACACAAAGAAGGTGAGGTGATATCCTGATTGATATGAAAATGGGATACCACCTTAGGGAGAAATTCCGGAACCGGACGCAGAACTACCTGTCCTGGTGAAGGACCAGGAAGGGAGTTTGTATGAGAGCGTTGCTAGCTCGGAAACTCTCCTAAGAGACGAGACCGTTACTAGAAGGCCACTTCCCGTGAAAAACGGGAAGGGAGACATCCTTCAAAGGCTCGAAAGGCGGCATCTGGAGAGCAATTAGAACCTTGTTCAGATCTCAGGGCTCTAACGGCCGCTTGTACGGAGTGCTGAGAAGACAAACTCCCCGTAGGAACGTGCGTACCTGAGGAAGTCGTCGTTTCTGAAAAAATACAGATAGCGCTGAGACTTGTCCCTAAAGGGAACTGAGCGACAACCCATTTTCCTACCTAGATTGCAGGAAGGAAGGAAACATAGACGATGCAACCGGCCAGGGAGAAACACCCTGCGCCGAGCACCGAGATAAGAACATCTTCCACGTCCTGTGGTCAATCTTGGCGGACGTTGGTATGTTAGCCTGTCTCATGGTGGCAACCACGTCCTGAGGTAATCCTGACGACACTAGGTTCCAGGACTCAATGCCACACCATCCGGTTGAGGGCCGTAGAATTCAAATGGAAGAATGGCCCTTGAGACAGCCAGTCTGATTGGTCTGGTAGTGCCCCCGGTTAGCCTACCGTGAGGCACCACAGAACCGAGTACCACAACATCCTCGGCCAATTTGTAGCGACGAGGATGGCGCGGCCGCAGTCGGTCTTGATCTAGCGCAGTACTCTGGGCAACAATGCCAGAGGTGGCACCTAAGGTAGCTGGAACTGCGACCAATGCTGAACTAAGGCGTTTGCCGCCAGAGCTCGATGATTGTGAAACCGTGCCATGAAGCTGGCACATTGTTGTTGTGCCGTGACGCCATTAGATCGACGTCCGGCCTCTGTCAGCGGCGCCAGATCTCCTGAAACCCGTCCGGGTGAGGAGACCATACTCTTTCGGCCACACCTCAGCGACTTAGGAAGTCAGCTTCCTAGTTTCCACACTTGGGATGTGAATTGTGGATATGGTGGATGCCGTGTCTTCCACCCACATCAGAACCTGCCGGACTTCCTGGAAGGCTTGCCGGTTGCGCGTTCTTCCTTGGTGGTTGATGTATGCCACCGCTGTGGAGCTGTCCGACTGAAGTCGGATATGCTTGCTTTCCAGCCGCTGTTGGAAGGATTGTAGGGCAAGATACACTGCTCTGTGTTCAAGAACATTGATCTGAAGAGTGGACTCTTGCTGAGTCCACGTACCCTGAGCGCTGTAGTGGAGAAAAACTGCTCCCCACCCTGATAGACTCGCGTCTGGACCTTCTTTTTGACCAAGAGGTGAGAAGAAGCCACCACCGTAGAGATTCCTTGGCCGCCTGAGAAAGAACGACGACTCTGTTGAGGGACGTCGACTCCTCGTCCCATTGGCGGAGAATGTCCCATTGTAGTGGACGCAGTAAAACTGCGCGAAAGGAACTGCCTCCATTGCTACCATCTTACGTAGGAAGTGCATGAGGCGTCTCAATGTGTGCGACTGGTTCTTAAAGAAGAGCTTGCAGCCCGTAGTGAATGCTGTTTGTCTAGCGGCAGCTTCACTATCGCTGAGAGAGTAAGAAACTCTATGCCTAGATATGTTATCGATAGGGTCGGGGTCGGATCTGACTTTAAAAAGTTGATGATCCACCCAAAACTTTAGAGAGTCTCCAGCGCAACGTTCGGGCAGTGTTGGCATGTTTCCTAAGAGAGTGCCTTGACAAGTAGATCGTCTAAATACGGGACCACAGAGTGACCCTGAGAGTGCAGGACTGTGACTACTGCTGCCCTGACCTTGGCGAAGACCAGTTGGACTGTCGCTAGCCGGAAGGTAGAGCTACGAACAGAGGGTGTTCGTCTCCTATAACGAAGCGTAGAAACGCTAGTGCTCTGGATCAATCGGCACGTGTGGATAAGCATCCTTGATGCCTAATGATGCTAGGAAATATCCTTGGGACCTTGAGGCGATGACATGGCGGAGGGATTCCATCCGGAACCGCCTGGTGTCCACGAGCTTGCTGAGCATTTTTAGATCCAGAACGGGACGGAACGGCCCGTTGTTATAGGTACCGCAAAGAATTTGGGGTAAAAACCGTGACCTTGTTCCTGAAGAGGAACGGGGGTCATCACTCTTTCTGCCTATAGAGTGCACCCTGTTTGCAGAAGAGCAGCGGCCCGGCCGGGAGGTGGAGAAATTCTGAAGAATCGAGTTGGAGGACGAGAAGTGAGCTCTATCCTGTACCCGTGAGACAGAATGTCTCACACTCAATGGTCATTGACCTATGGCAGCTAAATATCGCCAAGGCGGGAGAGCCTGCTACCGACCGAGGCTGCAAGTCATGAGGAAGCCGCCTTGGAAGCGGGTTTTCAGACTGTCGCTTTTTTGGGCGAGACTGAGCCCGCTAAGAATCTTAGCTCCTCTGATCCTTTTGAGTCCACATTGGACGAGGAAAAATGGGACCTGCCCGAGCCTCGAAAAGGCCGAAAACCCCGACTGCCTCTTGCTCTGTTGGGGTTTGTTGTGTCCGGGCTGAGGAAAGGATGAATCCTTACCCCTGGACTGTTTGATGGTTACATCCAACGCTCACCAAACAGTCGGTCAGCAGAAAAAGGCAACTGGTTAGGCAACCTTTTTTGGAAGCAGAATCTGCCTTCCATTCACTTAACGAGCAGACCAGGCTCTGCTAAAAAACACGGAGTAGCGGAGGCTACCGCCGCACGGTTCGCAGAGTCCAGGACAACCTGAATCGCGTAAGAAACAAATGCAGACATTTGAGAGGTTAAGGATGCCACCTGCGGCACAGATGTACGTGTAACCGTGTCAATCTGTGTAAGACAAGCTGAAATAGCTTGGAGTGCCCCAAGGGAGAGAATGCCGGAGCCAACGGTGCGCCGACAGCCTCATAGATGGCTTTCGACCAGAGATCCATCTGTCTGTCAGTGGCATCTTTGAGTTTGCAGTTCCATCTCCCACTGCAACTATGGATCTAGCTACAAGCCTGGAGATTGGTCAGGGGACAGGGATAACGTGTATCCTAAGCCGTTTGGAGAAGCGCATATCTGGATAAGCGTGGTGTTCCTGGACTGCCTCTCTGAAGGCAGAGTGGTCCAGAAAAATACGTGAAGCTGACTCCTCCACTGGAGGAGCTGTGAGAAATAACCCACATTCTATAGATGGACGCTATAAGATTATTTACTATGGCGTCACAATCAGGTGTATCCAGATTGAGAGCGGTCTCAGGATCAGAATCCTGAGCCGCTACTTCCGCCTCATTACACAGCGAGTCCTTGCCTCCTTCGCACAAAGCACAAAACTGGTGAGCCAGTGATCCCACTGGGGGTGTATAGCCAGAAGGGGAGGGGCCTTACACTTTTAAGTGTAATACTTTGTGTGGCCTCCAGAGGCAATAGCTATACACCCAATTGTCTGGGTCTCCCAATGGAGCGACAAAGAAAACACGGAGGTGAAGATAGAATACTGGGAGAACAGAGAGCACAGGGAAGAAGAGAGAGGACAGAGGAGAAGGAAGAGCACAGAGGAGAAGAAAGAGCACAGAGGAGAAGAGAGCATGGGGAGAAGAGAGCATAGGAAGAAGAGAGCACGGGGAAGAAGAGAGCACAGAGAAGAGAGCATGGGGAAGAAAAGCGAGCATGAGAAAGAAGAGAGCATTGGGGAAGAAGAGAGAGCACAGGGAGGAAGAGAGCATAGAGGAGAAGAGAAAGCAAGGAGAGAAGAGAGCACGGGGAGAAGAGAGAGCATGAGGAAGGAGAGAGCAGTGGAAAAAGAGCACGAGGAAAATAGAGAGCACAGAGGAGAAGGGAGAGCACAGAGGAGACGAGAGAGCATGGAGGAGAATAGAACACGGGGAGAGAAGAGAGCATGGGGAAGAAGAGAGCATTGGGGAGAATAGAAAGCACAAGAAAAAAAGAGCATGGGGAAGAAGAGAGCGCACTGGAAAAAGAGAACACGGTGTATAAAAAAGTGCACAGGTGGATAGAGCGCACAACAGGGAGAGAGTGCAGGATTATATTTACGGGGGGATTATATTTACAGACACTGTATTATATATATACAGCCCGCAACCTCTATATTAACATCATGAATTGTGGCGTGTGCTAAAGGGGCCCACAAAAACCTGGAGCCAGCCTTGCCTCCATCTGTAGAGCCGCACACTAGAGGAGCATCTGAATGCATCAGAATATAATCAAAAAGTTAATTTATTTCAGTAATTCAATACAAGAAGGGAAACACATATATTATATAGAGTCATTACACACAGAGGGATCTATTCCAAGTGTTTATTTCTATTAATGTTGATGATTATGGTTTACAGCCAATGAAAACCCAAAAGTCCCAAAGCCGCACACTAGATATGTGGCTGATCTGTGCTTACAGGACCTGTGATGATGTCATAATCATGTGATCAGTCACATGGGGGGAGGAGCCATTCTAGAGTTGCCCGGAAGCGAAGTGTTTTCCCTTGTAGGAAGTGGCCGCATGTAAGAGAAGAAGCTGCAGAGAGGGAGAGAGTCGGGTAATGATGGCGCCGAGAACAGACTGTGTGTGATAAAGGGGAGCGGGGAAATCCTGGTGGCAGAGGGAGCGGAGCTTTCACCACTAGGATTTAGTCACAGCCATATATCCAGTGTGCGGCTCTGCAGGAGGAGGGGTGTGGAGATTCCCCATTACATTAACCCCCTCAGTGCTGCGCTCACACTCCAGGAGACAGAACGTCTTCCCGTCTGTGCGGCTCTATCAGGAGATCTGTCTGTATGGGATTAGATTGGGTCACTTCCCTCCTGATGCCGCTCGCTGCTCTGTAAGGCTAAGTTCACACGACCATTCCGTTTTTGTGGTCCGCATAAAACGGTCCTTTTTTTCCACAGATGCACCAGTCCTGTTCCGTTCCGTATATGATCCGTGTGTCATCCATGTGACTTCCATCTTTTTTTGCTGACTGCAAAAAAAACAAAGGCGAGATACATACAGTCCAGGGTATCTGGCCAGATGCTGGTCCCCATATAAGGTATATGGGGAACAGAATATTGCGCAAAGGGGTAGGACAAGCGCTACATGCTCACCAATCACTGGGGCGGCTGTCACACTGCTCCAGCGGCAAGTCTTTGTTCTTCCCAATCCGGCCACTTACTAGGCTCATACATATTCACTCCTCCCCCCGTCTGTGATTGGTTACAGTCAGACAATCAATAATAGCTGCTGGTGGGCGGGTCTATATCGTACAGTGCAATAAATAAATCATTGAAGAAAAAAAAACGGCATGCAGTCCACCCCAATTTTAATACCAGCCAAGATAAAGCCTTACAGCTGCTGGCTGGTATTCTCAGACTGGGGAGACCCACATTATTGGGAGCCCCCCAGCCTAAAAATATTAGCCAGCAGCCGGACAGAATTGCCGCAACCATTAGATGCGACAGTCCCGGGACTTAACCTAGCTCATCCCGAATGCCCTGGTGCGGTTGCAAACGGGGTAATATACAGTATGTGGTTGACACCAGCTGTGTAATGTCACCTGGCATCAAGCCCAGAGGTTACTGATGTCACGGCGTCTATCAGATACCCAACATCATTAACACAGTAATTAAAAAAAAAAAGACAAACATTTTTATTTGAAAAAACCTTCCCCAACACATTCCCTCTTTCACCAGTTTATTGACAAGAAAAAACAAATCCGGGTCCGGCGTAATCCAGTAAAGGGGTCCCACAATGATCCATACTCGCTGTCCCAGTCAATGAAGAACAGAATGTTCCACATTGGCTGGGAGAGCAGTGCAGTGACTTGAGCTAACATGAATAGGTCAGCCCAGGTCACTGTAGGGCATGACGAGCGTCGGTGTCAGGAGGTTAGCTAGGTACATTACCTGCGGTGATAGACGCTGCTGCACTCCTGACGTCAGCGCTCGTCATTGACTTCCATTGTCCACCGCGTTCACAAGCGAAGTATCGCATGAGTCCGTGACGTCACCGCTAGTCACAGTTTCGGGCCACTCACGAGACTTGATGTGAGTATGCGACGGGAATTGAACTCAGTGACATCAGGAGTGCAGGACTTCATCACAGCAGGTAATGAACTTTGCTAATGTCGGCACTCGTCATTCCCACAGCTGCTGACACTGCTGTGCACGCAGATGCTGACACGCTGCAGTGAGAGCAGTTGCAGGGCTGGCACGGGACACAGACTGCAGGGGCACTTGACGGAAGTCACACGGAAGTGCTTCCATGTGGCTTCCGGGGATTTTGCTGACCCATTGACTTATATTGAGTCACGGTCAGTTATTATGGGACAGAATAGGACATGTTCCATAATAACGGAACGGACATACGGCATCCGATGTGTTTTTTTTGTAGGAACTGATGCACACGGAAGTGCCATCTGATCCTACACAAAAGACATTGAAAAGATGGTCCTGTCAGTAGGTCCGCAAAAAAAAACAAAAAACTGAGCAGGACAGATGGAATGGTCGTCTGAATGAGCCCTTACTGTACAGTCTCCATTATGGCCGTCGCTCGCTGCATGTTGTCACTATCAGGATATAATAACCCCTTCACCTCCGAGCCTGGTGTCACCTTCATGATGAGGCCATTTTGTTTCATTCTGACCAGTGTCAATTTATGAGGTTATAACTCTCGAACGCTTCAATGGATCCCGGTTATTCTCAGATTGTTTTTTCTGTGACATATTGTACCTCATGATAGTGGTAAATCTTATGACGATATATTTTTTGTTTATTTGTGAAAATATCAGAAATTTGGTGAAAATTTTGAAATTTTCAAACTTTGATTTTTAAGCTCAGTGAGTTCTGTCACACAAAATAGTTAATAACTAACATTTCCCACATCTCTACTTTACATCAGCGCAATTTTTAAAACATCATTTTGTTTTGTTAAGAAGTTAGAAGGGTTAAAAGTTCATCAGCAATTTCTCATTTTTCCAACAAAATTTACAAAATCATTTTTTTAGGGACCACATCACTTTTGAAGTGACTTTGAAGGGCCTAGGTGACAAAAAAATACAGTGAAACCTTGGATTAAGAGTAACTTGGTTTGAGAGTGTATAGCAAGACAAGCAATGGTTTTTAAAAATTAGTAACTTGGTTTAAGAGTAATTCTTTGCAATAAGAGCAAATACTCCTGGTTCACACTTCCGGTACCGTCCTTTCACCGCGTTCTGATCCGCTCTGGAGGTAACTTTCTGTACATATTTACTGTATACAGTATACCATTGTATAGTATATATTATATAGCATGTCTATGAATTTGCATTTGTGGGTACAGTATTGTACTTTCTTTCTGCTAACCAGTACAGCACATTGCTTGTACTGTAATCTAATTGCCTGTGCAGAATTCCTATCCCACATTTGGCTTTGTTCTGCCCTTATTTTGGGGAGAATAGATTTGGAGTGTGCTTTTTTTGTGTATTGTACTAGAATAAAGGTTGTCATATTTATACATCATTTTTCTCTCTATAGTAAGCCTTCCGTACACCAACAATTCTATTGTAAGCTAACGTGCAGTTTAATTTGTTTTATATGTTTTTACTGTACAGTATTTTGTATTAGTGTACTGTAATAATTTTATATGAATACAGTACATTATTTTGTATTACTGTAATAAGTTTGTATAAATACAGTAAAAATGTTTGGGTTGTGGAACGAATTGTCTGCATTATTATTATTTATTATTATAGCGCCATTTATTTCATGGGGCTTTACAAGTGAAATAGGGTATACGTACAACAATCATTAACAGTACAAAACAGACTGGTATAGGAGGAGAGAGGACCCTGTCCACATAGGCTCACAGTCTACAGGGAATGGGTGATGGTACAATAGGTGAGGACAGAGCTGGTTGCGCAGTGGTGTACTGGACTGAGGGTTATTGTAGGTTGTAGGCTTTTTGGAAGAGATGGGTCTTGAGGTTCCTCTTGAAGCTTTCCACGGTAGAGGAGAGTCTGATATGTTGAGGTAGGGCGTTCCAGAGTATGGGGGAGGCACGGGAGAAATCTTGTATGCGATTGTGGGAAGAGGAGATAAGAGAGGAGTAGAGAAGGAGATCTTGTGAGGATCTGAGGTTGCGTGCAGGTAGGTACCGGGAGACTAGGTCATTGATGTAAGGAGGAGACAGGTTGTGGATGGCTTTGTATGTCATGGTTAATGTTTTGAACTGAAGTCGTTGGGCGATGGGAAGCCAGTGAAGGGATTGGCAGAGTGGCGAGGCTGGGGAATAGCAAGGGGAGAGGTGGATTAAGCGAGCTGCAGAGTTTAGGATAGATTGGAGGGGTGCAAGAGTGTTGGAAGGGAGGCCAGGGAGCAGGAGGTTGCAGTAGTCGAGGCGGGAGATGATGAGGACATGCACTAATGTTTTTGCTGATTCTTGGTTAATGAAAGCACGGATCTGGGAGATATTTTTGAGTTGTAGTCTGCATGAGGTGAAGTGGGACTTGGATGTGTGGCTTGAAGGATAGAGCAGAGTCGAGGGTTACTCCAAGGCAACGAGCTTGCGAGACTGGGGAGAGTGAGCAACCATCAAGTTTGATGGAAAGGCTTGTTAGAGGAGATGAGTGCATTTCAATTATTTCCTATGGGAAAATTCGCTTTGATATAAGAGTAACTTGGTTTAAAAGCACACTCCCGAAACGAATTATGCTCGTAATCCAAGGTTCCACTATACACAAAAGTGGCACCATTCTAAAAACTGCACCCCTCATACTGTTCATAACCACATCCAAGAACTCAGGTGCTTCACAGGAACTAAAGCAATGTGAAAGGAAAAAATGAAAATTTTACATTTTCCCTCAAATATGTTAATTTAACACCAAATGTAGCATTTTCATAAGAATTTAAAAAGAGAAAATGTACCATACAATTTGTGCAATTTCTCCTGAGTATGACGTCATGACGAAAATCTACTGTTTGAGCGCATGGTAAGGCTCGGAAGGGAAGAAGCGCCATTTGAATTTTGGGACGCAAAATTGCCTGGAATCATTAGCAAAAGCCTTGTCATGTTTGGAAAGCCCCTGAGGTGCCCAAACAGTGGAGCTCCCCCACAAGTGACCCCATTTTGGAAACTGGACCCCTCAAAGAATTTATCTAGCTGTCTGGTGAGCACCTGAAAGCCCCAGGTGCTTCACAGAATTTTTTAACGTTGAGTTGTGAAAATGAAAAAATACATTTTTACGACAAAAATAATTTAACCCCAAATCTTTTATTTTCACAAGGGCAAGAGGAGAAAATGCACCATACAATTTGTTGGGTAATTGCCAATACCCCATGTGTGGTGGAAATATACTGTTTGAGCGCACAGCAGTGCTGGAAAAGATCACTATTTGATGTTTTGAACACAAAATTGTCTGAAATCATTAGCAGACGCCATGTCGCATTTGGAGATCCCCTGATGTGCCTAAACGTAGGAGCTCCCCCACAAGTGACCCTATTTTGGAAACTAGACCCCTCAAAAATGTATCTAGATGTTTGAGCACCTAGATCTCTCAGGTGCTTTACAGAAAAATGTGCTGTAAAAATGAAAAAATACATTTTTATCACAAAAATTTTGCTTTAACCCAAAATATTTCATTTTCACAAGGGTAACAGGAGATAATAGACCATACAATTTGTTGTGCAATTTCTCCTGAGTATAGCGATACCCAATATGTGGTCAAAAACTACTTTAGAGGTTAAGTGAAAAAGGGAAGGAGCGCGTTAATTGGAATAGTATGCCGGTGCCATGTCACATTGGCAAAGGCCCTGAGGTGCCTAAACAGTGGAGCTCCCCACAAGTGACCCCATTTTGTAAACTAGATCCTTCAATTAATGTTTTTCTAGATGTTTGGTGAACACCTTGAACCCCCAGGTGCTTCATATAATTTTATGACGTTGAGCCATGAAAATGAAAAAATACATTTTTAACCACAAAAATGTTACTGTAACTTCAAATTTTTCAAATTCACAAAGGTAAAAGAAGATAATGCACCATACAGTTTGTAGTACAAAGTGAAAAAGGGAAGGAGCACCATATTTGAGTTCAGATTTAGATGAAATGGTTTGCGGGTGCCATATCACATTGGCAGAGCCTTTGAGGTGCCATAACAGTAAAAAAACAAAAACCCACAAGTGACCCCATTTCACAAATTTCAGCCATTAATGAATTCATCCAGTGGTGCAATAAGCATATTGACATCTCAGGTGTGTCACAAAATGTTATAATATTGGTCTATCAATAAAAAATAATTACCGTATTTTTTGGTTTATATGACGCATCGGATTATAAGACGCACCCCAAATTCAGAGCAAAAAAAGGGGTCCATCTTATAATCCGGTGGTGTCTTACCGGAGAGGGCAGCAGCAGTGGTGGAGTCACAGGAGGCAGGGGTGGTGGGTGTCCCAGAAACGGTCAGCTGTGCTGGGGCTAGGGCTGCTGCGGCTGGGACAGTTGTGCTGGGGCTCAAGTTGCGGCTGCGTGCAGTGAGGGCTTCAAAAAATGGTGCCCGGAGTCAGCGCAAATTGAGCTCTCGGCTCAATTCCAAGCTGAGATCTCATCTGCGCAAGAGCCACCTCCGGGTGCAATTTTGCTTAAGTCCGCTGCCGGGTCGGAGATGACACGTGCGCAAATGAGAGTTTGAGCTGAGTGCTCCATCTGCGAATGCGCCGACTCCAGGCAGCATTATTTGAAGTTCTCACAGCCCGCCCCGCAGCACCAGAACAGCCACCGGAGACCCCGCACAGCCTCCCAGCACCAGCCACCGGAGACTCTTCACAGCTGCACCAGCCTCTGCAGACCCCGCACAGCCCCCCCAGCACCAGTCTCCACAGCATACCCACGGTTTCTTGCGACCCCTCTCCACCACCCTGTTACCCAAGTTACATTCAGATTATAAGCTGCACCCCTCACTTTCCTCTCAAATTTTGGGAGGAAAAGTGTTATTTCCAAAAAATTCTTATTTCCAAAAAAAGGTCTTATTTCCAAAACATTTTTAGCAGTAATGTCATGCCCAGTACATTGGGGTACCCTTTCATTGTGCCCACCTCGTGCTTCTGTAAACCTGCACCCCGTACATTTAATCGAGCTTTTTTTACTACCATAATGCCAAACATGGGGATGCTAACCCTGGTTTAGGCGAGCCATTGTGTTTTTCCAGACCCTTCGTAATACCAGTAAGATGGAATGGAAGCCTCCTATATTTCCGTTAACATACAACGGACCTGAGTGGGGACTTGTTTTTGTGGGTTGAGTTGAATGCTATTTGGTGGTGATTTGGGTACAGAACATTTTGGATTAGTCCACATTTATCCTGTGCTCTATGCTGAGCATTTACAAGTCCATCTCAATAAATTAGAATATCCTCAAAAAGTTAATTTATTTTAGTAATTCAATACAAAAAGGGAAATGTATATTTTATACAGAGTCATTATAAACATAGTAATCTATCTCAAGTGTTTTTTTTTCTCTTAATGTTGATGATTATGGCTAAAGCGGGCTTTACACGCTACGATATATCTAACGAGATGTCGGCGGGGTCATGTTGTAAGTGACTCACATCCGGCATCGTTAGTGATATCGTAGCGTGTGACAGATATGAACGAGCAGAAATACTCACCTTCTCATTCATCGTTGACACGTCGCTCATTTTCTAAAAATCGAACGTCCTGTTGTTCATTGTTCCCGAGGCAGCACACATCGCTCCGTGTGACACCCCAGGAACGAGGAACCTCCCCTTACCTGCATCCGCCGGCAATGCTGAAGGAAGGAGGTGGGCGGGATGTTTACGTCCCGCTCATCTCCGCCTCTCCGCTTCTATTGGCCGGCCGCTGTGTGACGGCGCTGTGACGCCGAACGTCCCTCCCCCTTCAGGAAGTGGATGTTTACCGCCCACAGAGAGTTCGTTCGGGAGGTAAGTGTGTGTGATGGGGGGTTACAGCATTGTGCGACACGGGCAAGAAATTGCCCGTGCCACACAAATGATGGGGGCGGGTCGATCGCACGATTAATTGTAACGTGTAAAGCAGCCTTTACAGCCAATGAAAACCCAAAAGTCATTATCTCTGAAAATTAGAATATTTTATAAGACTAACTGAAAAAAATATTTTAAACTCAGAAATGTTGGCGCCTACTGAAAAGTATGTACAGTAAATGCACTCAATACTGGGTGTGAGCTCCTTTTTCATGAATTACTGCATCAATGCGGCGTGGCATGGAGACAATCAGCCTGTGGCACTGCTGAGGTGTTATGGAAGCCCAGGTTGCTTTGATAGCAGCCTTCAGCTCGTATCCATTGTTGCGTCTGGTGTCTCTCGGCTTCCTCTTGACAAAACCCCATAGATTCTCTATGGGATTTAGGTCTGGTGAGTTTGCTGGCCAATCAAGCACAGTGATACTGTGGTTATTAAACCAGGTATTGGTACTTTTGGCAGTGTGTGGACAGGTGCCAAGTCCTGCTGGAAAATGAAATTTCCATCTCCAAAAAGCTTGTCGGCAGAGGGAAGCATGGAGTGGTCTAAAATCTCCTGGTAGACGGCTGCGCTGACTTTGGTCTGGATAAAACACAGAGGATCTACACCAGCAGATGACATGGCCCCCAAACCATCACTGATTGTGGAAACTTCACACTAGACCTCAAGCAGCTTGGATTGTGGCCTCTCCACTCTTCCTCCAGACTCTGGAACCTTAATTTTCAAATGAAATACAAAATCTACTTTCATCTGAAAACAACACCGTGGACCACTAAACAACAGTCTAGTTCCTTTTTCTCTTTAGCCCAGATAAGACACTTGTGCCGTTTTATATTGGCCATGAGTGGCTTGACACAAGGAATGCAACAGTTATAGCCCATGTCCTGGATACGTCCGTGTGTGGTGGCTCTTGAAGCACTGACTCCTTGTGAATTTCCCCCAAATTGAATGGCTTTTTCTTACGCATCCTATCTAGGCTGCAGTTATTTTAGTTGCTTGTGCACTTTTTTCTACCACACTTTTTCCTTCCACTCAACTTTCCATTTATATGCTTAGGTGCAGCACTCTGAACAGCCAGCTTCGTTAGCAATGACCTTTTGTGGCTTACCCTCCTTGTGGGGTGTGTGGATATTGACTTGACAGATGTCCAGAAGGCAGTCAGTCTTCCCCATGATTGTGTAGCCTACTGAACAAGACAAGGGACCATTTTAAACGTTTAAGAAGCCTTTGCAGGTGTTCTTTGGTAATTATTCTAATTTTCTGAGATAATGACTTTTGGGTTTTCATTGTCTGTAAGCCATAATCAACAACATTAAAAGAAATAAAGAAATAAACACTTGAAATAGATCACTCTGTGTGTAATGCCTGTATATAATATGTTTCCCTTTTTGTATTGAATTACTAAAATAAATTAACTTTTTGAGGATATTCTAATTTGTTTAGATGCACTTATACATCAGGGTTTCCATCTACAGTACATCTCAAAAGTAAATGATTGAGGTGAAACCCCCAATGGATCCATTCACTATAATGAGACATCAGAGTTACTCTGGACTCTGTTCAGCGGTGTCCATATTTTCAAAGGTGCACAACACTATTGATAACCGCACTTTTGTGCATGCCTAAACAGACACTTAAAAAGATGGACACCGCCAGACCACAGGCCAGATGTGAGATCAAATTAACTCTTTCTGCCTCATTACAGTGAACTTTACGTTGGGAATGTTGTCTGAATCATGTAAGTGCTCATCATAGAGCGCAGAATAAATATAAGCCGCACCATACTGCGATATTTGGAAGGCGGAATGAAGAAATCGACAGCAGTGGAAGAATTGGCTTTTTTTTTTTTATGCCATTCGCCGTGCGGTATAAGTGATTAGGTGCCTTCATTTGTCTGGTCAGTACAATTACTGCGATACCAGAATTATATAATTTTCTTTGGCTACTATCACACTGAAAACACTTTTTACAAAATAAAGGTATTGTGTATCACTGAACTTTGAAGGCTATAGTATTTTTGTTTTTGTTTTTTTTTAAACTGTGTTCACTGCAGGGGTTAACAGTGTGACTGTTTTATAGATCAGGTTGTTACATACACGGCAATAACCATTATGTGTATTTTTTTTTCTTAGTATAAGATGGTATACATGGAGCTTGTGAGACCATGTTCACACTGGCCATAAGACAAAGAGAAACCAAGGAAAAAATTGTGAAAACATACCCTGCTGTAACTAAATAAAAGCATAGTGCATATAAACATAGGGTACTTAGTAAACACTGTTTTTGATAAAAAAAAATAGCATAAAGCTATCCCACCAAACGTCAAGGTGTACCCAGTTGGGATAGTACCTACACTCTCTAATATTTAAACCTTACCATGGCTCTAAAATAGACCTCAATGTGGCTAAGGGCTGAGAGCGACCGGGTCCCAACAGGACACACAGCCAGGGGGATGCACAGAATGAAATGTCCAGCTCACTGAGAAGGGGGCCACTCCCTGTTTGTACTGAATACAAAAAAACTACATAAAAACAAAAAAGTGAGCCGGAGTATGAGATGGTATACATGGAACATATACTTTGCTGTAACTAAATAAAAGTTTCTCTTTGTCTTATGGCCAGTGTGAACATGGTCTCACAAGCTCCATGTATAGAATGTTATTTTTTTTTTTATTTTTTTTTTAAATTGTGAAAAGTTTATTCAGAGGGTCATTTATTATTCAACCCCTCAAACCACCAGAATTCTGTTTGGTTCCCCTAAAGTATTAAGAAGTATTTCAGGCACAAAGAACAATGAGCTTCACATGTTTGGATTAATTATCTCTTTGTCCAGCCTTTTCTGACTAATTAAGACCCTCCCCAAACTTGTGAACAGCACTCATACTTGGTCAACATGGGAAAGACAAAGGAGCATTCCAAGGCCATCAGAGACAAGATCGTGGAGGGTCACAAGGCTGGCAAGGGGTACAAAACCCTTTCCAAGGAGTTGGGCCTACCTGTCTCCACTGTTGGGAGCATCATCCGGAAGTGGAAGGCTTATGGAACTACTGTTAGCCTTCCACGGCCTGGACAGCCTTTGAAAGTTTCCACCCGTGCCGAGGCCAGGCTTGTCCGAAGAGTCAAGGCTAACCCAAGGACAACAAGGAAGGAGCTCCGGGAAGATCTCATGGCAGTGGGGACATTGGTTTCAGTCAATACCATAAGTAACGTACTCCACCGCAATGGTCTCCGCTCCAGACGAGCCCGTAAGGTACCTTTACTTTCAAAGCGTCATGTCAAGGCTCGTCTACAGTTTGCTCATGATCACCTGGAGGACTCTGAGACAGACTGGTTCAAGGTTCTCTGGTCTGATGAGACCAAGATCGAGATCTTTGGTGCCAACCACACACGTGACGTTTGGAGACTGGATGGCACTGCATACGACCCCAAGAATACCATCCCTACAGTCAAGCATGGTGGTGGCAGCATCATGCTGTGGGGCTGTTTCTCAGCCAAGGGGCCTGGCCATCTGGTCCGCATCCATGGGAAGATGGATAGCACGGCCTACCTGGAGATTTTGGCCAAGAACCTCCGCTCCTCCATCAAGGATCTTAAGATGGGTCGTCATTTCATCTTCCAACAAGACAACGACCCAAAGCACACAGCCAAGAAAACCAAGGCCTGGTTCAAGAGGGAAAAAATCAAGGTGTTGCAGTGGCCTAGTCAGTCTCCTGACCTTAACCCAATTGAAAACATGTGGAAGGAGCTCAAGATTAAAGTCCACATGAGACACCCAAAGAACCTAGATAACTTGGAGAAGATCTGCATGGAGGAGTGGGCCAAGATAACTCCAGAGACCTGTGCCGGCCTGATCAGGTCTTATAAAAGACGATTATTAGCTGTAATTGCAAACAAGGGTTATTCCACAAAATATTAAACCTAAGGGTTGAATAATAATTGACCCACACTTTTATGTTTAAAATTTATTAAAATTTAACTGAGCAACATAACTTGTTGGTTTGTAAGATTTATGCATCTGCTAATAAATCCTGCTCTTGTTTGAAGTTTGCAGGCTCTAACTTATTTGCATCTTATCAAACCTGCTAAATCTGCAGGGGGTTGAATACTACTTGTAGGCACTGTAAGTTGGGAACTATCCCTTCTAGGACGTATAGTTACGTCCAAGGTCGTGAAAGTTTAATGCTCTTCCATTATCTATACTGACATGCTCGGTTCTCCCATCGTGATCTCTGTGGCTCTTCTTGCACTTTATAACTGTGTCTTGTTTTGCCCAAGACTGGATATAGTGTTAGTGTGAAGCCGGTAACAGCTTTGGAGATTTCTTACATGGGATCTTTTTGATGTTACATCGTCATCTTCTCCCCATTCAGGTCCCTACAATATCGGATCCTCTCAGATCTTCTATAAGAGAAGTCCCCTGATTGACCCATCAAGGATGGATAAGGACAGGGACAATATGGTTGAGCGGATATTACACCTCACCCTAGAGATCCTCTTCCGGCTTACTGGAGAGGTGAGAGATTCTGATGACGTCACATTACATCCTTCTTATCTATGGGAATAACAGATGGACAGAACTGGAGAGGTGAGGACTCTGGAAATGTCTGTAGTGAGGTTTATTAATGTGTCTCTCCATAACCAGGATTACACAGTAGTGAAGAAGACCTCTAGTGAGCGCTGCCAGGACCCTATGTTGGAGAGATGGGGAAGACCCCTGACCCCAATCATGGGGCCTCCACCTCACCCCCCGATACATGAGGACATCAATGACCAGAAGATCCTAGAACTCACCTACAAAATAATTGAGCTGCTGACTGGAGAGGTGACACTGCTGGGAATGCTGGGACATTATACAGTAATGGTATGAAGGGATCGGGGGATGACATTATCATTATATGTGTCAGGTTCCTATAAGGTGTCAGGATGTCACCATCTATTTCTCCATGGAGGAGTGGGAGTATTTAGAAGGTCACAAAGATCTGTACAAGGACGTCATGATGGAGGCTCCCCATCCCCTCACATCACAAGGTAAGAGACAGGACTAAATACACACGGCCTATAATTATCTGTATGTAAAGAATGAATTCACTCCCTGTATGTGTTTCCTCCAGTTCTATCCAGTGAGAGGACAACACCAGAGAGATGTCCCCGTCCTCTTCTTCCACAGGACTGTAAAGAAGAAAATCCTGATGTTTCTGAGGATGATCAGGTAGATGGAGAGAAGGTGTCATGAAATGTTCCCTATGATGTGCTAGCAGCTGTGAAGGTCTTGTATTCAGTCTTGTTGTATCCGCCAGTATTATCACTGAACGAACAATTTATTAGACACACTTTCACTCTCGCATCTCAAACCTATAAGGCTATGTGCCCACGCTGCGGAAAATGCGCGGATTTTGCCCCGGATTTCTCGCGGAAATGCCGCGGATTTTTCAGAAATCTGCAGCACAGCTACTCCCGAGCCATTTCTATGGCATTTGGGAAACACTGTGCCCACGCTGCGGATTTGTTCGCAGCGGAAATCATGCGGATTTCCGTGCGGAAAAATCTGCAGCATGTCAATTATTGTTGCAGATTTACCTGCGGATTTTGCCTATTCAATTAAATGTAAAGAAAATCTGCACAAAATCAGCACCTATGAAAAGGTGCGGATTCCGGGGGAATGCTGCGGTTTTAGCTGCAGAAAAATCCGCAGATACAGAGTCCCGTGGGCACATAGCCTTAGACGCATGACTGTGTAGTGCAGCATATAATATAGTGATCAACCAAAGTAGAAGGAAATCCGAGCACTAACTTCCAGCTAGTAATCACTACACCTCATTCACCTGCCTCGGTGAACAGACTTTTTAACTCCTGGGTATGGGTCTGCAAACTGGCGGTGCAACTTCAAAGAAGAGACATATAACAATTGACATAAAAAAAGGTGACGATGGAAGGCACTCACCAGTTTTTTCTTGCAGAAAAATTCAGATTTATTCTTTTTTAAGGAGGAAAAAGTCTCTCAGACTTGTCAAAGCGCCGGCTGCTGGTGCGACACAGCTGTTGTTTGTGTGCTCTATGTCTCCCTCTCCCCCTCCCTCCTAGGATGTTTTTCCTCCTTAAAAAATAATAAATCTGAATTTTTCTTCAAGAAAAAACTGGTGAGTGCCTTCCATCCTCACATTTTTTATATAATGTAGTGATCAGTTTTCACAGTGTAATGGTTGAAGAATCTGAATGACTTTGAACAAGGTCACTGGTGCTAGCTTAGCCAGGACTAGTGATGAGCGGACTTACAGATAACTGGACCGGTGATCTGGTTTCTAAAAATCCAGTTCTGGGCCAGATTCCGGTCCCCATATAAGTCTATGGGGATCAGAATCTTGTGACTAAAAATGGTAGTTGAAGGGATAGGGGGATGGGACCAAGCGGATTGAACTCACCGAGGCTCCGGCATGGCTGTACGCTGCTCCCAGGCCGCCCATTCATTTCTGGTGCCGCGCATTATGTTAATTGAATATACACTGATTTCCCCGCCCACCATCACCTGTGATTGGTTGCAGTCAGATGCGCCCCCACCCTGAGTGTCAGCATGTCATCTGACTACTTCCAATCACAGGCGCTGTGTGTGTCTATCTTCTCTAAAAATAAATAAATAAAACATTTGGCTTAGGGTTCCCCGACATTATGATCCCCAGCACAGATAAAGCATACGGCTACAGGCTGCAGCTCCCAGCCGTGCACTTATCTTGGCTGTGTATAAAAATAGGAGGAACCTCATGCTGTTTTTCTTTTTATTATTTACATAAATAAGTTTTGAGAAACCATGTGCGGTCACCCCAATTTTAATACTCAGCCAAGATAAAGCCCAACAGCTTGGGGCTGGTATTCTCCAGCTGGAAAGGTCAAGCCTAAAAATAGTAGCCTGTAGCCGCCTGGGTTGTCGCATCTATTAGATGCGACAAGCCCGTTGCTTTACCGGCTCTTCCCAGTTGCCCTTGTGCGGTGGCAATCGGGTTAATATAAGAGGTTAAAGGCAACCCACAGCTGCCACTAATCTCTACATTAGTAATGGCAGGCATCTATGAGACCCCCCATCACTAATCTGTAAGTGAAAGTAAATAAACACAAACACCAAAAAATCCTTTCTTTGGAATAAAAGACAAAAAACACCCTCTTTACCACTTTATTAACCCCAAAACATCCCTGCAGGTCTGACGTAATCCACACGAGGTCCCACAACGATTCTGCTCTGCTACATCTGAAGCTCACAGCGCACGATCATGGAACATGACTGACCGCTGTGAGCTCCAAGCAGAGAATGAATGAGCCGTGCAATCAGCGGTGATGTCACTCAGGCTAGTCTTGCTCACAACTGGAGTCCTCCACCTGTGATCGCAGGTAACTTGACCTCACAAGACCTCTGGTGACCTCATTAAACTCAGTGAACTTACCCGCATCTCCTGGAAGAAAATTAAGGTCATTTTGCCAAAAAATGCAGATTTGGTGTTGAACCTTTACACTGGATTCCTGCACCCATTCTATTCATGCACCCAGCAGTTTTCATGCGTTTTTTCCCAGGAGGTTTAGTTTGTGTGCGTGAATATTATGTAAACATTTCATCACCAAATTTGCATCTCTTGGCCCAGAAATGCAAAAAAACGGTTTATCTGCCAGCAGGTGCAAATTTGATGCTGAAATCTGGTGCAGACATTTCAGCACCAAATTTGCAACATTTAGCAGAAAACTGCATCGAATGGCGCACAGTAGTCATCAAGCCCAAAATTAGTGATGGGTAGGGGGTTTTATGAGACCCCCATCACTAATCCTATAAGTAAAAAGAAATAAACACAGAAAAATCCTTTATTTGAAATAAAATACAGCACTTTCTCTTTCCCCTTTTTATTAACTTCAAAAAGACCCTTGAGGTTCTGCTGTAATCCACACAGACATCCCACGAAAGTCCTGGCTCTACTACATCCGAGCCTGGATAGACCGAAAACATGTCTGATCTCTCCAGGCCCCGGGAAATACTGATAAAGGGACCAGGCTTGCAGCAGTGATGTTACTCAGTTCACCTGGGGTCATACCCGGGTTCCCACGATATGACCTCTCATGACCTGAAGCATTATGGCTTAAAGTGCGTGGCCATGCTCTGCATCCCACCAGCCCTTTAGCATTAACAGTCCCTGGGTTCAAGGAGGGCGGGGATGCCCCACACCTCCCTGCCTTTGGCCGGTACTGTCACTGTTAGCTCCGCCAGCCCTTTAACACTGACAAAACCGGCTGCAGGGGGGGGAGTGGGGCTGCACCACACTCTCCTGACGGCAATGTGAGTATTAAAGGGCTGGCGGGGCATGGCCTCGCATTTTAAGCCAGAGTGTCGTACTCAGGTCACCAGAGGTCATTCCGTGGGATCCCAGGTATGACCTCTGGTGAACTGAGTGACATCAGTGTTGCCAGCCGGGTCCCCCTTGTCAGTGTTTCCTGGAGCCTGGAGAAATCGGACATGTTTTCCGTCTCTCCAGGCTCGGATGTAGTAGAGCCAGGACCATCGTGGAATGTCGTTTGGATTACGGCGGAATTTTAAGTGTCTTTTGGGGTTAATAAGGCTATGTACTGACGGTGCTTTTTTTTCCAGCACAAAAAAGCTGCTTTTTTGTGCTTCTTTTCATGCTTTCATGCTTTTATCTTGCTTCTTTTCATGCTTTCATGCTTTTTTTTCTTGCTTTTTTCATGCTTGTTTTCATGCTTCTTTTCATGCTTTTTTTCATGCTTTTTACATGCTTCTTTTCATGCTTTTTTGTTACCATTGACTGCTTGTTTCAGCTCATTAAAGTTGGATGTAAAAAAAAAGGTGTTATGTAATTTCCTTGTTCAACCCATTTTTTTTCAATCTCCATTTTGGACTAAAAGTGACAGGAAAATGACGATCTATTAGATCGTTTACCAGCGCCGTTATTCACCGGCTCATGCAGGCGAATAGCGGCGTCGGGAATCAGGTGCTCGGAGATCACCGTTGCTATAGTAACCCGCTCATTAGGTTACTATGGCAACAGTAGCAGCAGTGATGTCACCGCTTACCAACCTGCAGTCTCTGCTCACTCATTGAGTGATTAGACAGCACAGGGAGCAGAAGCGTTCTTTGTCCCCCATGCTTGGATCGAGGAGGGGTGAGAGGGAGTAATAAAGATGGAGTCCCTAAGTGTGTCTGTGTATTTATTTCTAATAAAGTATTTTTTCTATGTGGTGTCTTTTTTTAACCCTTTATTGGAGATTCTAAATGGCCAGGTCAAACTTGGCCTGACATTAATAATCTCGGGCTTAATACCAGCTGGTAAAACAAAGCTGGTATTAACCCCTTTTTACCCAGTGGGCCACCCGGCACCAGGTCCGCTGGAAGAGTTGGATACAGCGCCAGAAGATGGCGCTTCTATGAAAGCACCATTTTCTGGGGCAGCTACGGACTGCAATACGCAGCGGGGAGCCAAGAAAGCTTGGGCCACTCAGCACTGCGGATTCCAGTCACCAGCTGTCTGGTTGTACCTGGCTGGACACAAAAATTGGGCGAAGCCCACGTAATTTTTGTTTTAATTTTTTGGCGAAAAAAGGGCTTCCCTGGATTTTCCATTGCCAGTGAAGGTAACACCAAGCAGTAGGGGTTAGCAGCCAGTAGCTGTTTGGGTTACCCTTAGCTAGCAATAGAAAATGCAGCTGGAGCCTACACATTTTTTTTTTTTACCCCTAGCCCTTTTGGGTTATGTGTTTGGGTTTGGTTTTTTTTAATGAATTTAAAAAAAAAAAATCGACATGGGCTTCGCCATATTTTTGTATGTCAGCCAGGTACAGCAGGCAGGTACGCGCTGCCCCCAACCCCCAGCTGCCTATTTGTACCCAGCTGATTACCAAAAATGTAGGGAAGCCCTTTTTTTTAATTATTTCCTGAATTTCATAAAATAATTAAAAAAAAACACGACGTGGGCTTCGCCCAATTTATGTGTCCAGCCAGGTACAACTAGGCAGCTGGGGACTGGAATCCTCAGTACAGGGTGTCCCAAGCTTTCTGGGGCCCCCGTTGCGAATTGCAGTCCGCAGCCACCCCAGAAAATGGCGCGTTCATAGGAAGCGCCATCTTCTGGCGCTGTATCCAACTCTTCCAGCGGCCCTTGTATCGGGTGGCTCGCTGGGTAATAATGGGGTTAGGGTCAGCTTTGTATTATCAGCTGGCCCTAAGCCTGAAATTCATGATGTCACGCAAATATTAGACATAGCCATCATGAATTTCTAGTAAAGATAAAAAAACCCCAGAAAAATATTTTTATTAGAAATAAAACACAACACAATTAGTGACTCCATCTTTATTGAACTAAAGAACCCCCCTCCGCCATAGTCCTGGGTCGAGGGTCCCGCGATGTCCAAAACAGATCCAATATCATCTGATCGGAAGGCAAACTGATCAGATGATGACACATCATCTGATCGATTTGCCTTCCGATTAGATGATATTGGATCCAGGTCTTTGAACCTGATACAGGTTCAAGGACCTGATTCAGATTACGCATCAGCTGATTGTTTAAAAGCCTTTGCAGACTCCTGGGTCACGTCCCATGAGCTCCAGGACCCGCCGGTAAGCAGCTGATGCTGTCACCTGATAGCATCATCTGATCGTTTACATCCAGCAAAGATCAACTGATTCAACATCTGATTGTTAAAAAGCCGGCAGGCTTTTCACCGCTGGACGTAAACAATCAGCTGCTTACCGGCAGGTCCTGGAGCCCATCGGACGTGACCCCGGGAGTCTGCAGAAAGGTGAGTTAGGTAAAGAGTTCATCCCAGCGGCGGATCTCCAGGAAACCCCGGTGATCCTCCTACATGAATTGTATTCACTTTGTGACATCCCCGGACTTCCCTGCAGAGAGGTGTCACGGTAAAACACCGCAAGAATACTGAATGCCTGGTGCATGGCACAAGGTGAACACAGTTCATGCAGCAGGATCACCGGGTTTTTTCGAGGTTCACCTTGACGTTCTCTGCATTTATGTGGCATAGGCTGTGCACCAGGCATTCAGTATTCTTGTGGTGTTTTACCTCGACACCTCTCTGCAGGGAAGTCCGAGGATGTCAGGAGGTGAATACAATTCATGCAGGAGGAATACCAGGGGGGGGGGTTTCTGGAGATCCCCCGCTGGGAGGAACTATTCACCTTGTGACATCAGCGGGGGTCCCTGCATTGTTTACCACGACACGTCATTGCAGAGAAGTCCAGGGATGTCATGAGGTGAATAAAATTCTTGCAGGAGGATTACCTGGGTTTCCTGAAGATGCCCCGCTGGGATTAACTCTTTACCTAGTGACGTCAGCGGGGGTCCCTGCAGAGAGGTGTTGCGGTAAACAGTGGGAGATAATGAAACAGCCCCTGATGCTGGCTATGTGCTTTCCTCTATGAAGGAATCTACATAGCCATAGCTTTCTTTTCTCCCTAAAAATGCCCAAACGCATAAAATACAAAGCAACGTGGGCATTACACATGCGTTTTTTCTTGCTTTTTTCCCTGACTCCATTGAAGTCAATTGGGGAAAAAAAACAGGAAAAAATGCTAAAACAATTGACATGTTGCTTCTTTTTTTCAGCAAGAAAAAAAGCAACTGAAAAAGAAGCAACGTGGGTACAGCAGGTCCCGATTCTCATAGACTTTTCTGGGATGCTTTTTCCTTGCTTTTATTGATTAAAAAAGCAATGAAAAACACTAGAAAAAAACGCCCTGTGGGCACAAGCAGTGTATATGAATGTGCACTAATTAGCCAAGGAGCAGTGTACAGCAGTGAAGGAGCCTCGGTAAGTATGAAGCGCTCGCTTCATTCTTATTTTCTTTCTTTTTTCTTTCTTTTTTTTATTTCCACAGTTCCGGATCAATACCCGGAATCCCGGGCCCGAGTCCATCACCCGGGTACCTTTGAAACTGCATGGATCCAGAATTTTACAGTCTGGGTCCGCCCATCGCTAGCCAGGACCAGTACTTTATCATTTTGGTATCTGCAGCTGAAAATACTTACCGCAACAAAAGCAGTTGTGAACTGCCCAGGCCAAGAAAATAATGCACTTGTGAACTGCCCAGGCCAAGAAACTAATGCACTAACAGAATGCAGCCAAACCCCTAGTAGGTGGAGGCATCACAGGTGCAAGAGGAGCAAATCATACACTCACCTCCAAAATATGGAGGCGGCGATTGCTGGATGATAAAATGCACACTAGTGGCTTGCATAGGGCACAGTTCACACATGCAGGTGCCAGCAGCCTATTACCACTCCCATACTGTTCAACCAGGCGAGTTGCCAGCACTTATTTGCACCATACAGGGCAGTTACTATGTGTCACGCTCCCCGGGCCCTCGGCTCCCCTTCCCGGGTCTCCTGTCCCGCTCCCCGGCTCACCTGCCACGCTCCCCGCGTCCCAGTCTCTTGTGCCCGTCCTTCCTAGGCTCCCTGGCCGCCGATCCCGGCGCCCGACGGCCTCCCAGGCCCTGGCCGGCTCCCCTGCGTCCTCCTCTCAGCCTCCTTCCCTGGCTTCTGGCACCCGGGCCGCGCGCATGCGCATTAGGGCGCGCGCGGTCACTGACCCTTTCTTAAAGGGCCAGCGCCCATTAACAGGAAATGAGGTTAGACAGGTACGGGGTATAAAGGGGGTTCTTGTCCAAGGGGGCGGGGCCTGATCTTCGTGTTTTCTGAGCTAGGAGTCAGGTCTCCTTGTGTTTTCCTGCCATACTTACGTATCTCTCTTCTAGAGCTGATCCCGCCTCGCCATCCAGTCCTGCTGAATCCCGAGCCCCGCACGCTGTCCGTCTGCCATCTGACAGTCCGTACCATCTCGGATCCCTGCGGTGACCCGTCATCTCGCTCCAAAGGTTCCGGACCCCGCCTGACATCATCTTGGCTTCCGAACCTGAGCTACGTCACCCGGACTGCCATCTGTGACTCCGTGGTCCCAGGGACTCCTCCGCTACCTTCACTTGCACGGACTGTTCTGCTGCCCATCAGTGCTTCAGCTACCGGACTCCCTACCACCATCTTAGAGTTCGGCCCAGTGGATCCACCTCCTGGGTCTGCCCGACCGCCCGGCCCTGACAGTAAGATCAGGCCATGGATCCCGCTGCAGCACTATTGGCCCTGCAAGAGGAACTCCAACGCCAGCGTGAAGTCCAGACCCGCATGCTGCAATTTATGACCTCCGTGGACACCCGCCTGTACACGTTACAAGCATCAATGACGCCTGCGGCAACCAGGTCCCCCACTAGGCAATCCACGGCTCCCGCACCAGTGGCAGCCGCGTCGGATGCCTCCCGACTCCGTTTGGCGTCACCACCTCGTTATGCTGGAGATCCCAAAACCTGCAGGGGCTTCATAAACCAATGTTCCCTTCATTTCACGCAGCTGCCACATCTGTTCGCCTCCGACCAAGCCAAGGTCGCCTTTATAATGTCTCACCTGGAGGGCGAGGCACTGGCGTGGATGAACCCCTTGTGGGAGAAGGAGGACCCCATGACCAAGGATCTTCAAGAGTTCCTGCAGGCCTTTCGCAGTACCTTTGACGAGCCGGGACGCGCCTCTGCGTCTGCTTCATCACTTCTCCGCCTACGTCAAGGAACACTGACGGTGGGCCAATACGCCATCCGTTTCCGCACTTTGGCTTCTGAACTCGGGTGGAATAATGAGGCCCTGACAGCCGCCTTCTGGGAAGGACTTTCGAGTCGCATCAAAGATGAGTTGGCGGGTCGTGACGTGCCCTCCACCCTAGATGCCCTGATTGCCCTAGCCACTCGAGTGGACATTCGTTTTCAGGAGCGCTCCAAAGAGCTGGTTCGTGAGCGACGTGCCGTACGGCACTCCTCCCCGCCACAGAAATCCTCTGTGCCACAGTCATCAACAGCTGGGATTCCTGTCCACGAACCCATGCAGGTTGACCGTGTACGACAGTCTGACCAACGTCGAGCAGAGCGGCTCGCCAAGGGCCTCTGCTTTTACTGCGGAGAGGGCACACATCTCCTACGCTCCTGTCCGGAAAGGCCGGGAAACTCCAAAGCCTAGGGTTGGTAGGAGAGGCCACCCTAGGTGCTGGGACTCTCTCAGACCCAGTTATGTGGACGGTACAAGTATCAACAGGAGAGACGCGCTTCACGGCTGAGGCATACCTCGACTCCGGAGCAGCAGGCAATTTTATCCAGCAGGCCACGGTGGACAAATACCAGCTGCCTGTTACTCTACTCGAGAAGCCCCTACTGATTGCCTCGGTGGATGGGAGACTCCTCTCTGATACCATCTCCTGGATCACCAAGCCGGTGGAACTGCGTATCGGTGCTCTGCACACCGAGAACATCTCTCTCTACGTCCTTCCACACATGTCCCATCAAATCCTGCTGGGACTTCCTTGGTTGCGAACACACGAACCATCAGTCAGCTGGGGTACTGGCGAAATCACCCGTTGGGGCTCTGCCTGTCATGAAAGATGTTTAAAGTCTATACAACCAGTCCGACGACCTCCGGTTCCTGAGTACCTACCGGGTCTGCCCTCGGCCTATTGGTCCTTCGCGGACGTTTTTGACAAGAAGGAGTCTGAGGTACTTCCGCCACACCGTCCCTACGATTGCGCCATCGACCTGCTCCCAGGAACAACACCACCTCGAGGACGGATATATCCGTTGTCTCCAGCCGAAACCAGGGCCATGTCCACCTACATCACGGAAAGCCTGGCAAAGGGATTCATCCGGAGATCCTCCTCTCCTGCGGGAGCAGGCTTCTTCTTCGTTAAGAAGAAAGAGGGTGACCTACGCCCATGCATTGACTACCGGGGCTTGAATCAGATTACCATAAAAAACAAGTACCCCCTACCGCTCATCCCCGAATTATTCGATCGGCTCAGAGGAGCCCGTGTGTTCACCAAACTGGATCTTCGGGGTGCCTACAACCTAGTTCGTATCCGCTCTGGAGACGAATGGAAGACCGCGTTTAATACTCGCGATGGGCACTATGAATACTGCGTGATGCCCTTCGGTCTGTGTAACGCTCCTGCCGTATTCCAAGAACTGGTGAACGACATTTTCCGTGACCTCCTCTACGTATGTGTAGTAGTTTATCTGGATGACATCCTTGTCTTCTCTCCGGACCTCCAGACCCACAGAGAGAACGTAAAGCTGGTTCTACAAAGACTGAGAGAGAATCGTCTCTACGCCAAATATGAAAAGTGCGTCTTTGAGCAGTCTTCTCTTCCTTTCCTGGGATACATCATCTCGGGTACTGGGCTGCAGATGGATCCAAAGAAGGTCTCCTCCATCCTCCACTGGCCTCCCCCTTCTGGACTGAAGGCAATCCAACGGTTCCTGGGATTTGCCAACTACTACCGCCAGTTTATCCCTCACTTCTCCGCCCTGACTGCTCCTCTCTCCGCTCTGACCAAAAAGGAGGCTAATCCAAAGGACTGGTCACCTGCGGCCGACGCCTCGTTTTGCTCCCTGAAGCGAGCATTCGCCTCCTCTCCTGTACTCCACCGACCGGAGTTAAACCGCCAGTTCACCTTAGAGGTGGATGCCTCCTCCTCAGGAGCCGGAGCAGTGCTCATGCAAAAATCCTCCTCCGGGAAGATGGTGACTTGCGGTTTCTTCTCTAAAAGCTTCTCAGCACCTGAACGTAATTACACCATCGGTGACCGAGAACTATTGGCGGTCAAACTGGCTCTGGAGGAGTGGCGCTACCTCCTGGAAGGAGCAGTGTACCCTGTGATTATCTACACGGACCACAAGAACCTGGAATACCTGCGGTCCGCTCAGCGACTGAACCCACGACAAGCCAGGTGGTCCTTATTCTTTGCCAGGTTTGACTTCCAGCTTCACTTCCGACCCGCAGACAAGAATATACGCGCTGATGCCTTGTCTAGGTCTCTCATGCCTCTGGAGCAGGAGGAAGAGACTACCCAACCTATCATCTCTCCTAGCAAGATTGTTCCGGTGGCTCCTGTCACTCTGGCCCAGATACCACCCGGGAAGACCTATGTCTCTGAGACCGACAGGCAAAAAGTGTTACACTGGGGTCATGCCTCGAAAACAGCCGGCCATGCAGGCCAGAAGAGAACATGGGGTGCGATTGTACGCCATTACTGGTGGCCATCCCTTCGCACGGACGTTGCCGCCTTTGTCTCTGCCTGCCCCTCTTGTGCCAGGAACAAGACGCCCAAACACCTGCCCTATGGCCGTCTTCTGCCTCTGCCGATACCCTCAGTTCCATGGCAACACATAGCGATGGACTTTATTACGGACTTGCCAGTATCATCCGGACACACAGTCATATGGGTCGTGGTGGATCGGTTCTCCAAAATGGCTCACTTCGTCCCTATGCCCGGACTGCCCTCTGCTCAGGAACTCGCGGAAGCCTATATACAACATATCTTCCGCTTGCATGGCTTTCCTTCCCACATCGTGTCCGACAGAGGAACTCAGTTCACCTCCCGCTTCTGGAGGGCGCTCTGCAAGCATCTGGGAGTGACTCTGGACTTTTCTTCCGCTTACCATCCTCAGTCTAATGGCCAAGTGGAAAGGGTCAATCAAATCTTGACCTCCTTCTTACGTCACTATGTCAACGCCCATCACGACGACTGGTCCACGCTTCTGCCTTGGGCTGAATTCTCCCATAACCACCACGTCAGTGAGTCGTCCTCCAAATCTCCCTTCCATGTCGTTTACGGACTGCAGCCTTCCGTCCCGTTGCCTATATCCCCTTCTTCGGATGTCCCTGCTGCTGATACTGTAGCCCGTGACTTCGCTACCATTTGGGACTCTGTCAAGGCGTCCCTTGGGCGCGCTTCCCAGCGGATGAAGAAACACGCTGACAAAAGGCGTCTAGATCCTCCGTGTTTCTCTCCTGGTGACCTGGTCTGGCTTGCTTCCCAGTACATCCGACTGAAGATACCTTCCTACAAGCTGGGTCCTCGCTACATCGGGCCGTTTAAGGTCCTCAGCAAGATCAATGAGGTCTCCTACAAACTGAGGCTTCCGACCACGATGAAAATACCCAACTCCTTCCACGTCTCTCTACTCAAGCCGGTGTTCCTTGGTCCCTTCTCCGCTGCTGCCAGTCCGGCTCCTCCTCCTATTGCTGAGGACGACATCTATGCGGTAAGGGATATCGTGGCCATGAAGACTGTTCGTGGCCGGCAGTTCTTCCTGGTGGACTGGGAGGGGTATGGTCCTGAGGATAGATCCTGGGAACCCAGGGAGAACGTGGGCTCTCCTCTGATCCGTGCCTTCATGTCCCGGTTGCGGGGAGGGGGGCGTGGGGAGGGGGGTACTGTCACGCTCCCCGGGCCCTCGGCTCCCCTTCCCGGGTCTCCTGTCCCGCTCCCCGGCTCACCTGCCACGCTCCCCGCGTCCCAGTCTCTTGTGCCCGTCCTTCCTAGGCTCCCTGGCCGCCGATCCCGGCGCCCGACGGCCTCCCAGGCCCTGGCCGGCTCCCCTGCGTCCTCCTCTCAGCCTCCTTCCCTGGCTTCTGGCACCCGGGCCGCGCGCATGCGCATTAGGGCGCGCGCGCGGTCACTGACCCTTTCTTAAAGGGCCAGCGCCCATTAACAGGAAATGAGGTTAGACAGGTACGGGGTATAAAGGGGGTTCTTGTCCAAGGGGGCGGGGCCTGATCTTCGTGTTTTCTGAGCTAGGAGTCAGGTCTCCTTGTGTTTTCCTGCCATACTTACGTATCTCTCTTCTAGAGCTGATCCCGCCTCGCCATCCAGTCCTGCTGAATCCCGAGCCCCGCACGCTGTCCGTCTGCCATCTGACAGTCCGTACCATCTCGGATCCCTGCGGTGACCCGTCATCTCGCTCCAAAGGTTCCGGACCCCGCCTGACATCATCTTGGCTTCCGAACCTGAGCTACGTCACCCGGACTGCCATCTGTGACTCCGTGGTCCCAGGGACTCCTCCGCTACCTTCACTTGCACGGACTGTTCTGCTGCCCATCAGTGCTTCAGCTACCGGACTCCCTACCACCATCTTAGAGTTCGGCCCAGTGGATCCACCTCCTGGGTCTGCCCGACCGCCCGGCCCTGACACTATGCACCTGCATGTGTGAATGGTGCCCTATGCAAGCTACTAGTGTACATTTTATCATCCAGCAATTGCCCCCCCATATTTTGGAGGCGTGTGTATGATTTGCTCCTCTTGCACCTGTGATGCCTCTACCTAATGGGGGTTTGGCTGCATCCTGTTAGTGCATTAGTTTCTTGGCCTGGGCAGTTCACAACTGCTTTTGTTGCTTTAAGTATTTTCTAATCTATGGAGGGTATTTATTCCTCTTTTTGTCGTTTATATATCTGCAGCTGAATACAATGATGGTGATCATCTAATGTATTCGAATGCAGTCATCGTTCCTTAATACAAGTGGGCTATAGCAACAGATGACCAGTTCCAATGTGATTGATGTCTAAGGGAAATGAAAAGAAATAAAACTTCATTGGGAAAAAGAGCGCACAATAATATCACAGAGCAGTGGGAAACATTGTTTGGAGGAATCCAGGTTGCTGCTTTTTCCTCACAGTCTATCCCTTGTAGACTGTGAGCCCTGGCAGGCAGGGACCTCTATCCTCCTGTACCTGTCTGTGCCTTGTTTTGTTTATGATTATTATACTTGTCCCTATTATGTATACCCCTTTCACATGTAAAGCGCCATGGAATTGATGGCGCTATAATAATAAATAATAATAATGGTGGGGGGATCAGAATTTGGCACAATTAGCATGAATATGTATCCTTCATTTTAGGTGTCAATCTTTGGACTGGTGGTGGTGTAATGGTTCTGGGAGTGTTTTCTGGGCTAATCTGGGGTCCACAGATTACACTGTTTACACTATTGCAGAAGGCCATGATTCATGCACTAAAGGTACCGTCACACTAAACAACTTACCAGCGATCCCAACAACGATACAACCTGATAGGGATCGCTGGTAAGTTGCTAGGAGGTTGCTGGTGAGAGGTCACACAGTCAGACGCTCCAGCGATCCCACCAGCAACCTGACCTGGCAGGGATCGCTGGAGTATCGCTACACGGGTTGCTGGTGAGCTGTCACACAGGCAGATCTCACCAGCAACCAGTGACCAGCCCCCAGCCAGCAGCGATGCACTGAAGCGATGCTGCGCTTGGTAACTAAGGTAAATATTGGGTAACCAACCCGATATTTACCTTGGTTACCAGCGCACGCAGCTACACGTGCAGAGAGCAGGGAGCAGCGCACACCGCTTAGCGCTGGCTCCCTGCTCTCCTAGTTACAGCACACATCGGGTTAATTACCCGATGTGTGCTGCAGCTACATGTGCACAGAGCAGGGAGCAGCGCACACCGCTTAGCGCTGGCTCCCTGCTCTCCTAGTTACAGCATACATTGGGTTAATTACCCGATGTGTGCTATAGCTACATGTGCAGAGAGCAGGGAGCCGCGCACACTGCTTAGTGCTGGCTCCCTGCTCTCCTAGCTACAGTACACATCGGGTTAATTACCCGATGTGTACTCTGCTACACGTGCAAGAAGCAGGAGCCGGCACTGACAGTGAGAGCGGCGGAGGATGGTAACGAAGGTAAATATCGGGTAACCAAGGACAGGGCTTCTTGGTTACCCGATGTTTACTGTGGTTACCAGCCTCCGCAGAAGCCGGCTCCTGCTGCCTGCACATTTAGTTGTTGCTGTCTCGCTGTCACACACAGCGATCTGTGCTTCACAGCGGGACAGCAACAACTAAAAAATGGCCCAGGCCATTCAGCAACAACCAACGACCTCACAGCAGGGGCCAGGTTGTTGCTGGATGTCACACACAGCAACATCACTAGCAACATCGCTGCTACGTCACAAACGTTGTTCGTTAGCAGCGATGTTGCTAGCGATGTTGCTTAGTGTGACGGGGCCTTAAGGATCATGTAGTCATGGATTGTTTCCAGTTTAAGGGTCACATGGGCCAAGTTGTCTTTTGCTCCTAGACACCAGTGAATCAGGTTCCAGATGACACAGGACCCCCAGATGTAACGTATCAACAAGAAAGGATTCAGGCCCTGATGTGAAAATAAACTGAATTTTACTGATTGATGTACCATATATAAAAATAGCTTTTACATGACTTGTCAATCAAATCTTCTGTTTCCAACAAAAGCACATATTTAACAGTTTTATAAAGTGGCAGATAACTTAGTCAGTAACCAACAATTGCAGTCATTAGTATTCTTTGTCCTGCCATCTTTCCTGACTCCTTTTCCATGCTGTCCTTTCCCAGTGTGTACCATACGTGCCTTGTCTTGGCTATCTAGACTTTTTTAACTTCCAAGTCCATGTTGCACATAGTCTTTGTCCTTGTCGTCTCAAGGTCTCCAATAACCGTTGGTTACTTTTCTGGACTTCCAGCTCACAACCACTAGAGTTGTTTTTCTTTCTTCCTTACTGGACCTCTGACCTGCTCCCAGGTCTTACCAGCTGTACTACAATGTTTCAGCCGCGTATAGGTTTTAGGGTCAGTTTAGAAGCACAATGTTCTCATCCTTTCTATCCTTGCCTCCTCGGCCTTCACAGTCCTCAGATCTTAGTCCTATAGAGCATCTTTGGGACGAGGCAAAATGGGATGTGCAGCGCCTGTCACCACCTTTCATCTAATTTTCGGTAAATGTAATGCCCCTTTCACACATCCATTGTTTTGCCATCAGTCACAATCCGTCGAATTTTGAAAAAAACAGATCCACTGCTGGATCCCTTCTTTTCTCATTGACTTGTATTAGTGAAAGACTCACGTTTCATCCGTCGTTTGACGGATCAGTCGAAAAATGTTTGTCTCTCTCTGTCTCTTTAACAGCAAATAACCTATGGCCTGAAAAACCATGTACGACGGATCCGATTTTTACAGGGCTTTGTCTCATCAGTTTTTGCACACTCTGCTACGGATAAGTCTAAAAAACGCATTGGGACTGATGGCAAAAAACTGATGTGTGAATGGGGCCTAAGAAGCTTTTATGTCCCCATGGGTCTGTAATCCTGCAGAACTATTTCATCACCTGGAATCTTTGATATGATAAATTGCTGAACACCTAAATGCCAAAGTAAATCCAACGCTACTAGATGGTGTCTGTAATAATGTGGCCATTCAGTGTATGGTTTATACTTGGAGGAGATGACAGGATAAAGCTGATCATAGACATTAGATGTTGTCTGGATCTTCTCACAATTTTCTGGTTTACGAGACTGCTGGTTATAATTAGGAGGTGACAGGTTGTGATATATACTGCTGTCAGTTTTGGTCGCCATGTTCATTTATGATCTTTTCTGTTCTTCTGAATCATTTCACACGACTTCTCCATCTGTCTGTGACTTTTACAATATTTGTTTCAGGGTGAAGTTCTGACCCATATTATTACTACAGAGACATATGTGTGGGGTGATGAGCGGTGTAAAGAGGAGATTCTTACGTATGACTACCCAGGTGAGTAGCGACCACTAAATGCAGAGAAGTCACAGATTTTACTCCAAAAGTAGATGTCTCACGGGCACAACAGGCTCCAGCCTTTAATAACTCCACAGGACTGAAACCACATCAGGAAAACGAGTCAAGTAGGTGGAAAAACAAGTCGTGCTGCTCAACATCTATACAGATATATTCTATAGCCCAAAAAATACAAAATAGCCGCACTCGGTACCTTTATTGGAACAAATACATGAGCTATGGCGGCACACCCTATCCCGGTCGTCAACACTGTTTAGTGTGAACACAAGCTTTCTGTATGCCATATGGGAAATGTTCACCCACCCTCACCCAGTGTTAAATAGCAAAAAGGAACAAGTTTTACACCTAATTATAATAAAAAATCAGGCACTTCCACATTGCTATCTAGATTTAATGACATGACTATCTCTCAAACAGTGCACGTATAAAAGAAAATATACACCACATTTTTTCAAACCATTATTCAAAGTTTTATAAAAACACAGCAAAGTTGTTTTTTTTCCCCAATTTAAGCCTGGAGGACTAAGTGCATCTCATCTAATGATTCTACTGTCCATCCACAATAATTTTATGTCTCTGAGAACCATCAGCAGGGTGATCTACCCTACTAATCTTGCAAAGGACAGACATTTTGTACGCTAGTGTTTTTTTGAGATATTCAAAAAAAGAAGGGAAGTTATGTGAATAGAGCGTTTTGTATGTGTCTGTTAAGTATATCCCTAGGTATTTTACATGATCTTTTTTCCAGGTGTATGTAAATGCTGATTGTAGTGTTGCAATGGTCGATGGCTTTAGGTTTAGTGGCAGAGCCTCCGTTTTTGTATCATTATTTTTATATCCCGACAAATTACCGTATTCAGTTAAAATAGAGTGTAGATTGGGCAGGGATGTCAGGGGATTTCGTATAGTTAAAAGGAGGTTTTCTGCAAAGAGCGACAATTTGTACTCGCGCCCTCTTACCTGGACCCCTTGAATATCTGGGCTCTCCCTGATCTGTGCAGCTAGGCGTTCTATGCCTGGTACGAATAATAAGGGGGATAGGTGACACCCCTGTCTTGAGCCGTTATAAATGGGGAAGGCAGACGATGACACAAGGGGAAGCTTTACCGAAGCTTCAGGGTTCGTATATAAGCCTTAGATAGCTTGCAGAAAAGGCCCCTCAATGCCGAATCTTTTAAGTGTGGCAAATAGGAAAGGCCAACCTAACCCATCAAAGGCCTTTTCTGCATCGAAAACTGAGAAGCAGGCCCCCCCCCTCTGGTGATTTAATACGTCTATAAGGTTTATCGTTCGCCTGGTGTTGTCTCCTGCTTGTCTATTCAAGACAAACCCTACTTAATCCCCATGAATCAGCTGCGGGAGGAACACTGATAATCTAGTGGCCAGAATTTTTGCAAATATTTTTAAGTCTGCGTTGAGCAATGATATCGGGCGGTAGCTTGCACAGTACGAGGGGTCTTTTCCTGGTTTTGGAATCACTATTATGTGATATTTCAACATCGAGGGAGGGATTGGGTTGCCATCAAGGAATGAATTGAATAGAGTCTGCATGTGAGGGATGAGTGTGTCCTGGGATAGTACAAGTATGATAAGCCGTCCGGTCCCGGAGCCCTTCTATTTGGGAGTTCTTTAATTGTGGAAGTCAGTTCCTCAGTGGTAATTGGGCTATTGTGTATTAAGGGCATCTGCATTTAGCGATGGGAGTGACCGTGCGGTTAGATATTCGTTAAGTAGGTGGTTTTTCGCGTCTATATCTGACGGAAGAGTTGAGGGAAGTGAGTATAATTTAGTATAATAGACCCTGAAGGCATTTGCATGTCCCTGGGGGTCATACGTCAGGTGTCCTCGGGCATCCCTGATAGTCAAGGGCGTGGATTGTGCTTTTCAATCCCTGAGTTGTGCTGCAAGAAGGGAGTGGGCTTTATTGCCTTTCTCGTAATACCGTTGTTTAGTAAATACCAACATTTTTTCCACCTTCCTGATCACCAAATCTCTCAGCCTACCTCACGGTCTTAATAGATTTTAGTTTGGAAATGGAGGGTCCAGCAAGCATGTCCCGCTCTAACTTTGCAAGCTGACTGGTAAGTTCCCTATGTTGTTCGCCTGCGTCTTTTTTCAAATGGGATGCCAATGAGATGCAACTACCCCTCATGACAGATTTATGTGCCTCCCGCAGAGTAGACTATGAGGAAACAGATCCTCCATTCAGTTGAAAATAATCTTCCAAATACACCAGTCTAAGTTACGAGGTTATGGGGACCTTTAGGAGATGGTCATTCAGTCTCCAATGGCATACTCTCCTAGTCGAGGCAGACTCACAGACGTCAAGCAGGACAGGAGCGTAGTCAGACCAAGTAATTTGGCCAATCTCAGAGTTTCCAGTGAGATGTAGTGCTGGAAGATTACCCAAGAAGGTGTCAATGCGTGTATGTGTGGAATGTGGATGTGAATAGAATGTGTATTGTCAGGAGGTGGGGTTGGTCACTCGCCACAAGTCAAAAAGTGCATGCTTGTGAATCAGGGCATGGAAAACTTTTGACTGCCTGACTAAGTGCACTCCCAGCTGCTGACCACTCAGTGAATTTCTATCCCTTATTTCTGAGAATGGCATATTAAAATCACCTCCGATAAACAGTGTGGAAGGGAGCTCCCGAGTAATCTTATTTAGGACCTGCTCAAGGAAGGGTATTTGGCCCGTGTTTGGTGCGTATACATTGCATAGGACAATTGGGACTCCTCTCAACTGTCCAGCCAAAATAATGTAGCGGCCTTTGGGATCCTTAACAGTCTTAGCGATTTGAATCGGGCACCCATTAGCTATAAGAATGGCTACTCCCACTCTCTTATTATCGCATGGAGCTGTGTATGCTGTAGGGAATTTCCCCCTTGCAAGTGGAATGAACCTGCATCATCGTGATGGGTTTCTTGTATAAACGCCACATCTGCCTTTGAGGCCTTTTACTCCTGTAGGGCCAGTCACCGTTTAACATTGGAGTTTAGCCCCTTGACATTTATGGTTATTATACGGATCATGGTTGTGATTGTAGATGGTTAGTTGAGAATGGTCTTTAATCTTACCCCGCTTCAGCAGATATACTATCCCTATCCCCGCACAGTAGTTTTCCGCCAGACTGCTCCTTGGCACCACAGATATATCGGAATGCATCATGTAAATCAATTAAAGATAATACAGGTTAGGAAAACACATTAGGAAAGGTGGAGGACGACAAATAACATTTAGGATCATCATACACAAGTATATCAACAATGACATTTCAAAATTGTTTTTTCCGGTCTTCAAAAACCTATGAAGAACCGTGATCAAGTGTCTACAATTAGCGTAAAGATAAATAAAATAAATAAATCTTTATTTTTATATAGCGCTAACATATTCCACAGCGCTTCACATACATCAGGAACGCTGTCCCCATTGGTGCTCACAATCTAAATTCCCTATCTGTATGTCTTTGGAGTGTGGGAGGAAACCCACGCAAACATGGGGAGAACATACAAACTCCTTGCAGATGTTGTCCTTGGTGGGATTCGAACCCAGGACCCCAGCGCTGCAAGGCTGCAGTGCTAACCACTAAGCCACCGTGCCGCCCACAGATAACAATAGAATTGGCCTCCGCTAGAGCCGTATTTGCTCTAGGAGTTGAATTCACTCTTAGGGGTCTGCGAACTCAGAAGTAAAACAGATCTTCCACTTTAAATCTAACAACTCTGAATAGAGATATAAAAAAAAAAAAAAAACACAACTGGCTTTATGCACGTCTGCTCCCCGCAGTCGTCTTTTGCAGGTAGTGTTCAATGCGGCCAAATAGGACACAGCCACATTGAAAATATGGAGTAATCCTATTTCTTATCTCCTGTAGTCCGATCCACCTTCCTTTGCTCTGGTAGAATTCGAAGATGTAGGTGAGCGCTGCCTTTTAGAAGTGACCTGGTGCCAAACCGCCGTGAGGGGAGGCTGCCGGGGGTCAGTTCCCAATTGGACAGCTTCGGTACAGGGACCCCCAGGATTTCGCAGCAATGAGGAAGGTCAGATGCTTCTTTGATCGTGGCTGTGCGACCATTCTTTCTGGCTGAGAGACTAAAGGGAAAACCCCATCTGTAAAGAATCTGGTTTTCCTTTAGGACATCTAGGAGAGGCTTGAGCATCCTCCTCTTTTGCAGGGTAATCCAGGAGAGGTCTGGCAGAAGTTGGGGAGGATGGCCTTCATGGTCTATGGTACGCAGTCTCCATGCTTGTAGCATGATTTCTTCCTTGAGCTTATAATCAGTGACACAACAGATGATGTCTCTAGGTCTTTGAGATGCATTTTTTGGCCGGAGGGCTCTGTGTGCTCTGTCTAAGCTTATTTTGTGAGATGGCGGAGCTTTCAGAATTTTGTTGAATAAGGTTTGCAGGACCATAAATAAATTTTCCTCTCCACTATGCTCAGGGAGACCCCTGACTCTGATGTTATGACGTCGCCCCCTATTATCCAGATCCTCCAGGTGACGTTGATATTCACAGAGGGTGTCATGTTGTGCTGCTACTGTAGATTGCAAGCTAGCTACATAATTTTTTGTGTCATCATGGTCGTTCTCCAAAGCTTCCACTCTTTGGGCCACATGGTGAATATCTTGTCTGACAGCCGAGATTTCTGTTCTGCAAACCTTCTTGATTTCCTGTATCATGGACTGCAAGTCCTCTTTTGTAGATAATTGTGCCATGTACAGTCTCCAGTCCCTCATTGATATACCTTGAGAGTCGTCATCTGACAAGGGAGGGGTATCTGAGGTGCTGGAGAAAAGAGTGACTGGTTGTGCATATCTGGACATGGAGGGGGTAGCAGATAAGTGGAAATCTTTTGCAGGTCTCTGTGTCTGTGGGGGGGAGGGTCACTGTGTTGTCCCTTGGCTTTAGTACATTAAGCTGTCAGGGAGTCAGCTTCCTGTCTTAGCTGCTGTAAAGCCTCGCTCCCTGCTGGGACTTGTAGGCCTTCTCCCTCCATGCATCCTGCCCCCTCCCTCTGCTCTGCTGTGTGCTGCTGGGAGCTGCGTTTTCCCGTGCCCTCCTCATCTCCCTCTCTGCCCGGTACCTTCCGCTCGTTCTGGGGTGGTATATAGCCGTTATTGCCCAGGCTCCCCTCCTGCTGTAAAGGTCTGGTGTCACTCTCCAGAGGTTCCCGCCGCACCGCCGCCATATTACCTGCACGCGCTTTCCCAGCGCCAGGGCAGAGGAACACTTCCAGGGGTCCTGGCGCTGAAGCAGGCTGCGAGGAGGGCACCGATCCGTTCAGCATCTTCTGTTGGGGATTCCTCACCATCTCTGGAGCGTCGGCGGTGGATTTGTGAGTAGTTATGACCGCAAATGTAGCTGTGACCACGGGGAGAGCTCAGCCAGGCATCTCACTCCATGTACTTCCGGTCCCGCCTCCCTGAGCTGGCAATTTTAATTACACCATTTTTGTGAAAATGTGATGTTGCGCCAACCAAAGCAATGTAATTTTGGCTTTTCAATTTTTTTTTTCTCACTACACCGTATCGGATTAATTCATTTTATATTTTGATAGATTGAGCATTTCTGACCGCAGTGATACCAAATATGTATATTTTTTATTTTCAACGGGGCAAAAGGGGGTGATTTGAACTTTATTTTTAATTTGTAATGATTTTACTAGTCTGTAAACTACCCTATACACTGCAATCGCTTCTTCTGTCACAGCGATGCTGCAGAGGGCAACAATAGAGAAATTAAAATGTGAAAATGTATAATCTATCAATTGCACTTTCGTGGTCTACTGTCTTAAAGAAGTTGTCCAGTTACCAAAACTGATTTTTTTTTTTCTGATAAATCTTGCTAATATGTGCCCCTCAACACATCTATTATGTTTTTTCAGCAAAATTACCTTTCATTGTGCACTAGCAGCACATGCTCATTGCTGGCTCCAGCTCTGATGGGGTTAATCTCTCCTCTGACTTCCTGTGTTCAGTTCCTACAAGTCCCAGAACTCTTTGTGGCTCTAGGGCGGTATCTGGCTTATCTAACACACCCATTGTGTCTAATACACCCACTCTGCTCCCACCCAAACCCTCCTCCCTGCCTCTTCCCAGTGGATGTGCACTGAGATCAATTACACAGAGACAGCAGCAGCTCTACACAGCCAGGGGAAGAAAGTGTGTGTGCGCGTATATACAGTGTGTGTGCGCGTATATACAGTGTGTGTGTATATACAGTGTGTGTGTATATATACAGTGTGTGAGTGAGTGTGTATGTGTGTGTGTGTCATACTCACCTGTCTGCAGGGTCCCGGTGCCATGCCTGCTTCCAGCCCCTGTCCCGGTCCCGCCGCTTCAGCTGTGTGCAGTCTCCCCGGGGCACGCACGAAGCTTGCAGGACCTGGCCGTGGATCACCTGATGCAGTCACCTGACGCATCAGCTGATCGTAGTCTCGCCGGCTTTTTCTTGCCCGGCCGGCTATCAGCTGATCCTGCCGTCAGGGGACTTCATCAGCTGATTACCGGCAGCTCCTGCAGTGATGGGCCAGGATCAGACTCCGCTGCAGGAGCTGCCGGTCATCAGCACAGACGTGAGTATTTATTTATTTTATTTTTTTTTTTCACTGATGCATCAGCTGATTGTATAATCGGCTTTTATACAATCAGCTGATGTGTGATGGGATTCACGTAGTTTAACCTGACACATCATCTGATCGCTTTGCCTTCCAGCAAACCGATCAGATGATATTGGATCCGGATTGGACGTCGCGGGACCCTAACCCAGGATTACTGCGGAGGGGGGTTTATTTCAATAAAGATGGAGTCACTAATTGTGTTGTGTTTTATTTCTAATAAAAATATTTTTCTGTGTGTTGTGTTTTTTTTTTTTTTATATCATTACTAGAAATTCATGGTGGCCATGTCTAATATTGGCGTGACACCATGAATTTCGGGCTTAGGGCTAGCTGATAATATACAGCTAGCCCTAACTCCATTATTACCCGGCTAGCCACCCGGCATCAGGGCAGCTGGAAGAGTTGGATACAGCGCCAGAAGATGGCACTTCTATGAAAGCGCCATTTTCTGGGGTGTCTGCGGACTGCAATTCGCAGTGGGGGTGCCCAGAAAGCTTGGGCACCCTTCACTGTGGATTCCAATCCCCAGCTGCCTAGTTGTACCCGGCTGGACACCAAAATTAGGCGAAGCTCACGTCATTTTTTTTTTAAATTATTTCATGAAATTCATGAAATAATTAAAAAAAAAAAGGGCTTCTCTATATTTTTGGTTCCCAGCCGGGTACAACTAGGCAGCTGGGGGTTGGGGGCAGCCCGTACCTGCCTGCTGTACCCGGCTAGCATACAAAAATATGGCGAAGCCCACGTCATTTTTTTTTTCTTTTTGGGTAAAAAACTGCATACAGTCCTGGATGGAGGATGCTGAGCCTTGCAGTTCTGCAGCTGCTGTCTGCTCTCCTGCATACAATGAACATTTTGAATAAGGAAATGACATCAGACCTTTTTTATTTTTTTCATCAACAATCTTTAATGGCATTGTGCACTGATTAAAAACGCAGTGAGCAAAAACGCAGCAAAAAAGGCACCAAATCGCGGCAAAAACGTGACATGCAGCACCGCAGGTGACAGAGCAGAGCAAGTTGGTGACATGCTCTGCTCTGACACATAGTGTGCTGCATGTCACTGTATCCACTCTGGGACTTGTTGTGCAGGTGACCGGATGATACATGTCACTAACTGCCCCACTCTGTGATTTCTGCTGCATAGTACCAACTGTATACACTCTCACCTGCACAACAAGTCCCATAGTGGAGACAGTTAGTGACATGTAGCATCCGGTCACCTGCACTACAAGTGCCAGAGTGGAGAAAGATAGTGACATGCAGCACACTAAGTGTCAGAGCAGAGCATGTCACTGTCTCCACTCCGCTGACCTCACAGCCCGTACACGCTGCGATGGATGCAGGGGGACACAGAACAAGTAATCGGCCGACACTGGAGTCATCTGATTACTTGGGATGAATTGAGTAGTAAAATGCTCTGGTGCTCGATGGGCGAAGCCCATGCCGATTTTTTTTTAAAAAAATTCATTAAAAATAAAAAAACAAAAAAATCACATTGTTTGTGGGCTCCCGCTGCATTTTCTGTTGCTAAGGGTAACCAAAGCAGCTACTGGCTGCTAGCCCCCGCTGCTTGGTGTTACTTTCACTGGCAATAGAAATGCAGGGAAGCATTTTTTTTTTATAAAGGTTTTTCCCTGAAAACGTTTTTAAGAAAATGACGTGGGCTTCGCCATATTTTTGTATGCTAGCCAGGTACAGCAGGCAGCTACGGGCTGCCCCCAACCCCCAGCTGCCTAGTTGTACCCGGCTGGGAACCAAAAATATAGAGAAGCCCTTTTTTTTTTTTTTATTTCATGAATTTCATGAAATAATTAAAAAAAAAAATGACATGGGCTTCGCCGAATTTTTGAGTCCAGCCAGGTACAACTAGGCAGCTGGGGATTGGAATCCGCAGTGAAGGGTGCCCAAACTTTCTGGGGCCCCCGCTGCGAATTGCTGTCCACAGCCGCCCCAGAAAATGGCGCTTTCATAGAAGCGCCATCTTCTGGCGCTGTATCCAACTCTTCCAGTGGCCATGGTGGCAGGTGGCACGCTGGGTAATAAGGGGTTAATACCAGCTATGTTTTACCCGCTGGTATAAAGCCCGAGATTCTTAATGTCAGGCCAAGGTTGACCTGGCCATTAAGAATCTCCAATAAAGGGTTTAAAAAAAAAAGACCACACAGAGAAAAATACTTTATTAGAAATAAATACACAGACACAGTAGGGACTCCATGTTTATTACTCCCTCTCACCCCTCCACGATGGAGAGATTTCTGTACTGACCATGCCAGGAGGGAGCGAGGGAAAAGAGAGAGAGCGAGGGGGGGGGGGGAAAGAGAGCGAGCGGGGGGGGAAGAGAGCGAGCGGGGGGGGGAAAGAGAGCGAGCGGGGGAGAAGAGAGCGAGGGGGGAGGAAAAGAGAGCGAGGGGGGAGGAAAAGAGAGCGAGGGGGGAGGAAAAGAGAGCGAGCGGGGAGGAAAAGAGAGCGAGCGGGGAGGAAAAGAGAGCGAGCGGGGAGGGAAAGGGAGCGAGGGGGGAGGAAAAGAGAGCGAGGGGGGAGGAAGAGAGAGCGAGGGGGGAGGAAAAGAGAGCGAGGGGGGAGGAAAAGAAAGCGAGGGGGGGAGGAAAAGAAAGCGAGGGGGGAGGAAAAGAGAGCGAGGGGGGAGGAAAAGAGAGCGAGGGGGGAGGAAAAGAGAGCGAGGGGGGAGGAAAAGAGAGCGAGGGGGGAGGAAAAGAAAGCGAGGGGGGGAGGAAAAGAGAGCGCGGGGGGAGGAAAAGAGAGCGAGGGGGGAGGAAAAGAGAGCGAGGGGGGAGGAAAAGAGAGCGCAGGGGGGAGGAAAAGAGAGCGCAGGGGGGAGGAAAAGAGAGCGCAGGGGGGAGGAAAAGAGAGCGCAGGGGGGAGGAAAAGAGAGCGCAGGGGGGAGGAAAAGAGAGCGTGGGGGGAGGAAAAGAGAGCGAGGGGGGAAGAGAGCGAGGGAAAAGAGAGGGGAGAGGAGAGAGGGATAAGAGGGGGGCAGAGAAGAGGGGGAAGAGGGGAGGGGGAGAAGAGTGGGGGGAGAGAAGAGAGTGGGGAAAGAACAGGGGGGGGGCAGAGGTGCTCTGTCACCAACTGTCTCCACTCTGTGACTTGTGGTGCAGGTGACAGAGTGCAGACAGTTGGTCCCATGCAGAAGGACAGATGGCAGAGCACAGCGGTGACATGCCTGTCAGTGTCTTGCTGCTGGGAGGAGCAGATGATCACACTGCCCGACACCGGCCGCTCTCCTGACATCGCAGCAGAGCGGGCGGGTGGACAGTGTGATCACATACTTACGTGCAGGGGGGGATTCAGCTGAAGACCCCCTCCCTGTACTGCACACTGGCGCCCCGTGTCTTACCATCTGCAGGACGCTAGCCGGCTCCACACAAACGTCCTCCGGATCCTCCCCTCGATGCTGAGCTGTGACGTGCGGTAGTCACCGCCCACAGCCCTGTCACTCAATCTGAGTGGCGCCGGCATCCTGTGACGTACCCGTCTTGTTTGAGAGCCCGGAAATGCCGGGACGTCAGAGGATGCCGGCGGCCACAGCTCCAGGGGGTCATGTGACCGGCACTGAGCGTGCAGGATAGCGCCGCTCAGTGCCAGAACTGGAAACAGAAGCCAATGGAGAAGACGCCTAGAAAGGTAAGTAGAGCTCATACAGAAAATAAAAAAAATGGGTGAACCACCCCTTTAAGCCTGCTTTACACGGGATGACCGATCGTGCGATTTCAAGATCGATCGTACCCGCCTCTGTCGTTTGTGCATCACGGGCAATTGATTGCCCGTGGCGCACAAACTCGTTAACCCCCCGTCACACGTACTTACCTCCCGGCCGGGGAGACCACTTTTTGTATCCTTCCCCTGAACAACTATGTTGAATAATCTTTGTTTTCAGATCATTTGAGAGTTGTTTTGAGGAGCCCATGATGCCACTCTTCATAGGAGATTCAAATAGAAGAACAACTTGCAAGTGGCCACCTTAAATACCTTTTCTCATGATTGGATACACCTGCCTATGAAGTTCAAAGCTCAATGAGGTTACAAAACCAAATTAGTGCTTTAGTAAGTCAGTAAAAAGTATTTAGGAGTGTTCAAATCAAGAAATTGATAAGGGTGCCCATACTTTTGCACCGGTCAAATTTTGTTTAAATGCGGATTGCACATTTTCTGTTAGTACAATAAACCTCATTTCAATCCAGAAATATTACTGAGTCCATCAGTTATTAGATATATGAAACTGAAATAGCTGCTGCAAAAACCCAAATTGTTATAAAGAAAAAAGGTTAACATTAATAGGGGTGCCCAAAATTTTTCATATGACTGTATATAATAGATTAATATTTATATGTAACTCGGTTATAAATGATTTAGTGACAAAATGTATAATTGGTGGAGAAAGGTTGAACTAGATGGACATAGGTTGAAAAAAAAGACCTATGTAAAAGTTCCAATGCAGTGTTTTTTAAAAATGATAAAATCTGATTTATTCTTGACAGATGACTGTATCAAGAGCTCTGACGAACATCAGATATTCTCAGATTTTGCAACAGAAACATGTGAAGAAAATGTCGTTATACCAGATACACCTGAAGCCTTGTTCCTTTCTTCTGATTCCTCAAAGACAAATATACAAAACAAAGGTCACAGAAAGGCAGTTGAACATAAAATAGCTTCCATAGAGGACAGACCATTTTTATGTTCAGAATGTGGGAAATGTTTTACTTATAAATCACAACTTGTTTATCATCAGAGAATTCACACAGGGGAGAAACCATTTGTATGTTCAGAATGTGGGAAATCTTTTAATCAGAAAGCTAAACTTGTTCTACATCAGAGAATTCACACAGGGGACAAACCATATTCATGTTCAGAATGTGGGAAACGCGGTTTTACAAAATCTGAAATTGTTAAACATCAAAGAATTCACACAGGGGAGAAGCCATTTTCGTGTTCAGAATGTGGGAAATCATTTGCTAGGAACACACATCTTGTTCGTCATTTTAGAATTCACACTGGGGAGAAGCCATTTTCATGTTCAAAATGTGGGAATTGTTTTACAGAAAAATCACTTCTTATTTCACATGAGATGAGTCATGAAGGAAACACAGCATTTTCATGCTCCGAATGTGGAAAATGTTTTAAACAAAAATCAGTTTTAAGAATGCATCAGAGACTTCACACAGGAGAAAAGCTATTTTCATGTTCAGAATGTGGGAAACAGTTTAGTGTAAAATACAAACTTGTAGCGCATCAGAAAATTCACTCAGGAGAAAAGCCGTTTTTATGTTCAGAATGTGGAAAATGTTTTAATCTGAAAGGAGATCTTGTTAGGCACCAGAAAACTCATACAGGGGAGAGGCCATTTTCATGTTCAGAATGTGGGAAATGTTTTTCTACCAAATCTAAACTTGTTGTACATCAGAGAATTCACACAGGCGAATTGTCATGTTCAGAATGTGGAAAGTGTTTTACTAGAAAATTTGAACTTGTTGTACATGAGAGAATTCACACTGGGGAGAAGCCATTTTCGTGTGCTGAATGTGGGAAATGTTTTAATGCGAAAGCAAGACTTGTTAAACATCAAAGAACTCATACAGCGGTGAAGTCATTTTCATGTTCAGAATGTGGGCAATCTTTTACAGACAAATCACATTTTGCTATTCATCACATGAGTCATGAAGGGGAAACAAGGCATTGTCATGAATCCTATGTGGAAAGCGCTTTAAACTAAAAATCTGTTTTAACATTGCATCAGAGAATTGGCACAGGTGAGATGCCATATTGATGTTCAGAATGTGGGAAATGTTTTACAGTGAAACACCATCTTGTTAAACATCAGAGAACTCACACAGCGAAGAAGCCATTTTCATGTTTCCAGTGTAGAAAATGTATTATAGAGAAAGTCACAGTCAAGTTAGACATCTTTTAAGTCAATCAGGGCAGAAACTTGGAGATACACATTAACATAGAGAACTAGGTTGTCTGCCAGGGGTGCACAACCCTTTTTTTTTTTTTTTTTGGTGCAAGGGCCTTATTGTCATACCAAACTAAGCCAGGGACTGCACTAAAAATTAAAGAGGTATTGCCTTCTGTGACATTTATAGCACATCGAAAGTATGTACCATAAATGTCTGATAAGTGCAAATTCTGCTTATAGGAATCCTACCTCCAAAAGTCAGCACTATAATGGAAAGTTCACGCTGAGTTGATATATATATATATATATATATATATATATATATATATATATATATATATACTATACAAGCATCTAGAAATAGATTGTATTTCTAAATCCACGTAAAAAAACATGTTCAATATTCTTTGAATAAGTTTCTGATTGATTTTAATGGAAAAAGCTCCTTTAATGCACACAGCATTGTTTTAAAGATTTAATTTACAAGGGTTTAGAAGTATATTTTTTCTGCAAATCCACATAATGTGTGAATAGGCTCTAAAGAGGAAGAGTTCATGAATGCAGATGGCTCTAGATAATATTTTGGTTTTTTTTTCTTACTATCCAATTCAGATCTCCCACAAAGTACAGTGTCGCGAGTCTCAGATACAGATATACTTTTTTTTTTTTTCCTGGAGTGCCAATTGAGTTAGGAGACCTCATTCTCCAGATGTATGAGGCATCCAGAGATGTCTACACAGGGCACCATTAGTACTAGTCAGTTCCTGCTTCTCAGCTGCTTTCAACTACTTCTCTGTGTGTTGCTGCTCACATAACGTTAAAAGTTAACCTATCCTCGGCAGAAATACTACCAATAGTTGACAAAATTGAATACCTGCCCAGATCACTATCGGATCACTCACCAATATTAAGCCTTAATCTCCTGCTCGGTCTGGATCCTGCCTGTAATACATGGTAGTTTAACCCATTTTGGCTGCAGTTTATAGACTGTGAGGCATCAACCGGCTGTATTATAAATGGCCGGTATGTTTTGCAAAAGCGTGGGTGCTCTGCAATGTGAAGTTGGCTGGGACCTGTGGTTCCACAGGATTGCATTACATGCAGAGCCATGGAAGGGTGTGTGATGCTGATTACACACTCCTTACCACCTGTGGGTGTGGCTCCAAAGGTTAAAGGATCCTGTGGTTCTGGACCTGAGAAGCAGAGTGTCTAGGGCAGTCTAGGGAGAGACTGGCTCTAGACTACCAGTGTGTGTGCTGGAGACGGTGAGAGCAGAAGCAGGGTGTTTTGCTCTGCTCAGGAGACCTTCTTTTGAAGGAAGGGGCTTTTAGGTCCATGTGTAAAGCCTGGCTGGAGCCAGGGGGAACCTGGTAAGGACACTAGCCACCTTCAGAGGAAGGTAACCAGGATTGGACCTGGGGTCTGGATACTGACAAGGGTCAGTGATATGTGTGTCGAAGTCCAACAGTGTGTGGACTTTATATTATGTGTTGGTCTTTGAGGAGAAAGCCAACGAACGGTATCTTTATGTTATGTGACCTGGTATGGTTTATGGAGCTGTTAATAAACCAGATGGTCTGTTAAAGAGACAAATTGCTCTGGTGTGCTTTAATCCCGCTACCTGACGTGTGGCCCCCATACCCTCGGGGCCCACATCGTCACATTATGGAGAATGCGGGCATGGCTACACAGTCCCTTGCGATTCTCAAAAAACTCATTGCAGAACTCACAGCGGATGTCGCGGGTGGGATCTGTCAGAGAAGCTTTAGACTCGTCCGTTTTCTCTCCGCTGTGATCCGATGCCATTTTTTCAGCTCGGCTCTGATCTGGTTTGGAAATGTGTGGTCATCCCAGATCTAATGGTGAGCCGTCATCCTCATCTGACAAGGCGTCCTCCCCGGCGGCCTCCTCCGCTTCTCCCCACAGCACAAGCCCCGGTTCCTCCCGCCGCAGGCACGGCCGGCCGCCTCTTCCCGCCGCGCTCTGCTCTTCCTCCTGGTGGCCCCTCCATTCCGGCGGCGCCCCCAGCTCCCCCGGGTCGGCGGCGCGCAGGGTGGCGCTCCCCGCAGACTGGCCCGGCCTCCTTTGTCCCTTACTGTACTCGTTCATCACCTTTCTTGAGTCAGTGTCTTTACCGGAGTCATCGTCACTCCCCTTTGGAGACGTCACGTCACTAACTTGGGGAGACCCTCGTTTTCCCTTGGTCACCCCTAACTCTGGACAGTCCTTATTTGGAGGTACCATCTCCTCTTTGCACCTCAATATACCACAGGGAATCTGTATAACCTCATACGGAAAAGAGGCTTTCTTAGGCGGGGGCCGACTCATACCTGTGCAATCGGTCCCGGCCTCTGTCTTCCATAAGTCCTTAAATAACTCAAAGTCCCATCCTATGATAACTGGATATAGCAAATCCAGAACCACACCCACATCTGGGCGCCCCAAACATTTCTCAATCCTGTGGCCATGTGCTTCTGATGGCTTTTCGTGTGATGTGGCAGGTCCAGCTGCAAAATGAAGAAGCCACTAGACAGCTAGAGTATAAAAGGAAAGCGCAGAGTCTGGCGGAAGATATCGTCCAAGTACCCTGTGCTGTGGTGGGGGGAGTCATGCAAGACATGGTGAATTAGTCGGGATTGGTGAGATTAAGAATCCCTGCTGCTAACGAGAGTAAGATACCCAGGGAAGCTGGTATGGTGCCGTTCGTCTGTGTCGGGACTGTAGAGAGTCTTGGAAACATACGAATTCTTCTTGAATATCGGGTGAACCATGTACATGACATGAAGCAGTTGAGGCAAGAAAAACTGAAAATTGAGGAGCAGCTACGCCAACTGTGTGGAAGACATCAGCCGTCTTCTACCCGTTGTTCAGGGGAAAGAAGAGGAAAGTGGCGTGTCGGTCCAGTAGTTGAGACACGCGATAAAAGAAATTGCTGACAGAGAAATAAGCTGCAATGTACTGTAGATGGTGGCCACTATGAGCTTAGAGTTCCCGACAGTGGCCTTGGGCGTACACGAGGAAACCTAGGTTCGGACAAGTCTGTAGGTTTGACTGGGAAAAAGTGTCTCTACTGTGGTGACCCTGGGAGGGGGTCATGGAGAGAACGGTCCGGAAATGGGACGTCCTTTGACCCCTAGGTTGACAAGACAGGGTTTGGTGACAGTGCCGGGTGATGTCTCAGGGACTAATGCTCTTGGGTGCCTGGGATGGCCCTCTCGACTGGTGGGGCATGGCAGCGGGGATGCCCTGTCTCGCGGCCCCAGGTCGCTGGCAAGTGTTCTCCCCTACGGGTTTGAACAGAGGGGGAGGATATGTGAGGCATCAACCGGCTGTATTATAAATGGCCGGTATGTTTTGCAGAAGCGTGGGTGCTCTGCAATGTGAAGTTGGCTGGGATCTGTGGTTCCACAGGATTGCATTACATGCAGAGCCATGGAAGGGTGTGTGATGCTGATTACACACTCCTTACCACCTGTTGGTGTGGCTCCAAAGGTTAAACAATCCTGGGGTTCTGGACCTGAGAAGCAGAGTGTCTAGGGCAGTCTACGGAGAGACTGGCTCTAGACTACCAGTGTGTGTGCTGGAGACGGTGAGAGCAGAAGCGGTGTGTTTTGCTCTGCTCAGGAGACCTTCTCCTGAGGAAGGGGCTTTTAGGTCCATGTGTAAAGTCTGGCTGGAGCCAGGGGGAACCTGGTAAGGACACTAGCCACCTTCAGAGGAAGGTAACCAGGATTGGACCTGAGGTCTGGATACTAACAAGGGTCAGTGACGTGTGTGGAAGTCCAACAGTGTGTGAACTTTATATTATGTGTTAGTCTTTGAGGAGAAAGCCAACGAACGGTATCTTTATGTTATGTGACCTGGTATGGTTTATGGAGCTGTTAATAAACCAGATGGTCTGTTAAAGAGACAAATTGCTCTGGCGTGCTTTAATCCCGCTACCTGACGTGTGGCCCCCATACCCTCGGGGCCCACATCATCACAAGACATAGACCAAATCTCGCTGGCCCTTAAATATTACTTTGAAGACAATAACACTGATGAGGTGTCGCTTAAAACGATATGGGATGCCATGAAGGCCTGTCTGAGAGGGACCTTAAGTCAGGGGGTCAGTAGATCTAAGATTAAAGGCACCGTTACACGCAACAACGTATCTAACGATATATTGCCGGGGTCACGGATTCCGTGACGCACATCCGGCATAGTTAGCCCCCTTGTTGCGTGTGACACGCACGAACGACCATTGACGATGGAAAATACCAAATCGTCCATCGTTGACACGTCGTTCATTTTCATAAAATCATTGATTCTTGAGGACGCAGGTTCATCGTTCCCGAGGCAGCACACATCGCTACGTGTGACACTTTGGGAACAACTAACTGAAGTTTTCCTGTGGCTGCCGGCAATGCAGAAGGAAGGAGGTGGGCGGTAAGTTACGTCCCGCTCATCTCTGCCCCTCCACTTCTATTGGGCAGCCGCTGCACGAACCGCCCCCTTAGAAAGGAGGCGGTTCGCCGGCAACAGCGACGTCGCTAGGCAGGTAAGTCCCGTGTGACGGCTCCTAACGATATTGTGCGCCACGGGCAGCGATTTGCCCGTGACGCACAAACGACGGGGGTGGGTGCTTTCACCAGCGATATCACTAGCGATATCGCTGCGTGTAACACCCCCTTAAGTCTAATCAGTTTGTGGTGTTCCTTAGTGAACGAATCCGGGCATCAGAACAACAATACATTTCTACAGGGGAGACACGGTACTTGCTGATGTGCAAGGAGGCACAAAAGGCGTAAGATATTCATAATAACCCCTTCACGACCGCGGGCAGTAAAATTACGTCCTATTTTAACGTGACTTAACGACCAGGGACGTAATTTTACTGCCTAAACTTCATTTGATTGCCGTGGCCATAGCAACGGCTTTCAAATGATGTCCCCTGCTGTTTCTTACAGCAGGGGACCTTTGCTTGACCCCAGGGGGGGCGGCATCGCCACCCCCTATCGACGATCGATGTGATTGGCTGTTCAAATCTGAACCGCCAACCACATCGATCGCACTAATTTCGGCAAAAATAATGCCCGAATTAGTGCGATCCTGTGAGATCCAGCTATGAGATGCCGCAGCTGCTGCAGCATATCATAGGTGGACCTCAAACATGCCGCCCCCAGCCCCTGCAGCACTGATTGGAGCGATCGTGCTATGACGCGCAATCGCTCCAATCCGTGTGCAGTGGGGCGGTCTGATCTGCCGGTGGCCGCCCTCCCCAGGCCTGTGCTGGCCTGCGAGCCCTCCCCCAACATGTCTGCAGCGTGCAGTGGCTGGTACTTGTAGTACCACGCCACCGCTGCTGCTGCCGCCGCCGTAGCTGGGGTCACCGCTGCTGCTGCACGTGAGTACTGTGCTCACTTTGCAGCCGTGCGCGCTCCCGTGGTGCCCCTGCGCGCTGCCGTGATAGCCCCTGCCGTGCCCCCCCCGCGATCTGCTCCCCCCAACCCCCCCCCATCCCGATCTGCTCCCCCCGCGATCTGACTGCCTCCCCCATTATCTCTATTCTGCTTCTGCAGCTCCGCCCCCCTCTGCTCTCCGCCCCCCTCTGCTCTCCGCCCCCCTCTGCTCTCCGCCCCCCTCTGCTCTCCGCCCCCCTCTGCTCTCCGCCCCCCTCTGCTCTCCGCCCCCCTCTGCTCTCCGCCCCCCTCTGCTCTCCGCCCCCCTCTGCTCTCACGCCCCCCTCTGCTCTCACGCCCCCCTCTCCCCCTCTGCTCTCCCCCGACGTCCTCTTACCTGTCTTCACCGGCCTGATCACATCTGCGTCCATCGCTGGGTCCTTCCTGGGCATTCTGCTGATCTGCCTGCTGCTCCTGTAAAGCTGTCCATCTCTCTGCCATCTGTTCCTCTGCAGCTCTTCTGGTTCAGTGATCCTCCTGCTAGTCCTCTGGGTACTGTGAGTATAACTTTTTTTTTTCCGTATCCCCTGTCCATTTTTACACCTCATCCATCCGTGCGTCCCGCCAAGCGCTGATCAGGGATGCAGATAACGGATCGGCATCCCTGCTCAATTTTTGGCGTGACTTTTTTCCGTATTCACGACGCTTTTTGTATCGCATCCGTCCGTGCGTCCCGCCGAGCACTGATCAGGGATGCAGATAACGGATCTGCATCCGTGGTCAGTTTTTGGCGTGACTTTTTTCCGTATTCACGACGCTTTTTGTATCGCATCCGTCCGTGCGTCCCGCCGAGCGCTGATCAGGGATGCAGATAACGGATCTGCATCCGTGGTCAGTTTTTGGCGTGACTTTTTTCCGTATTCACGACGCTTTTTGTATCACATCCGTCCGTGCGTCCCGCCGAGCGCTGATTAGGGATGCAGATAACGGATCGGCATCCCTGCTCAATTTTTGGCGTGACTTTTTTCCGTATTTGCGACGCTTTTTGTATCGCATCCGTCCGTGCATCCCGCCAAGCGCTGATCAGGGATGCACATAACGTATCTGCATCCATGGTCAATTTTTGGCGTGACTCTTTTTTTTTACGTATCCCCCGACGCTTTTTTTTATCGCATCCGACCGTGCATCCTGCAGCGGCCGATCAGTGCACTGCGTCTATGCATTTGAAAATTCAAATGGCGTTCGTTCTCTTCTGAGCCCCGCCATGCGCTCAAACAATTACTTTCCACCACATGTGAGGTATCTGCGTACTCAGGAGAAATTGCACAATACGTTTTATGGTGCATTTTTTCCTGTTACCCTTGTGAAAAAAAAAGCTACCTAGTTGAAGCAACCGTTTTGTGGTAAAAAAAAAAAAAATTTCTTTTCATGGCTCAACGCTATAAACTTCTGTGAAGCCCCCAGGTGTTCAAAGTGCTCACTAAACATCTAGAAAAATTATTTGAGGGCTCTAGTTTCCAAAATGGTGTCACTTGTGGGGGATCTCCACTGTTTAGGCACCATAGGGGGTCTCCAAACGTGACATGGCGTCCGCTAATGATTCCAACCAATTTTGCTGTCAAATGGCGCTCCTTCTCTTCTGAACCCCGCCATGCGCCCAAACAATTACTTTCCACCACATATGAGGTATCTGCGTACTCAGGAGAAAATGCACCATACATTTTATGGTGCATTTTTTTCCTGATAGCCTTGTGAAAAAAAAGCTACCTAGTTGAAGCAACCGTTTTGTGGTAAAAAAAAATTTTTTTCTTTTCACGGCTCAACGCTATAAACTTCTGTGAAGCCCCCAGGTGTTCAAAGTGCTCACCAAACATCTAGAAAAATTATTTGAGGGCTCTAGTTTCCAAAATGGGGTGACTTGTGGGGGAGCTCCATTGTTTAGGCACCTCAGGGGGTCTTCATACCCCACATGGCGTCCGCTAATGAGTGCAGCTAATTTTGCACTCAAAAATTCAAATGGCGCTCCTTGCCTTCCGAGCACTGCCGTGTGTCCAAACATTTGATTTCCACCACATATGAGGTATCTGCGTACTCAGGAGAAAATGCACAATACATTTTATGGTGCATTTTTTCCTGTTACCCTTGTGAAAAAAAAAAGCTACCTAGTTGAAGCAACCGTTTTGTTGTAAAAAAATTTTTTTTCTTTTCACGGCTCAACGCTATAAACTTCTGTGAAGCCCCCAGGTGTTTAAAGTGCTCACCAAACATCTAGAACAATTATTTGAGGGCTCTAGTTTCCAAAATGGGGTCACTTGTAGGGGAGCTCCATTGTTTAGGCACCTCAGGGGGTCTTCAAACCCGACATGGCGTCCGCTAACAGGTGCAGCTAATTTTGCACTCAAAAATTCAAATGGCGCTCCTTCCCTTCCGAGCTCTGCCGTGCGCCCAAACAATTGATTTTTACCACATATGGGGTATCAGCGTACTCAGGAGAACATGCACAATAAATTGTATTGTGTACTTTCTCTTTTCTCCCTTGTAAAAATGAAAATTTTATGGCTAAAGTAACATTTTTGTGTTAAAAAGTAAAATTTTCATTTTTTCCTTCCACATTGCTTTGGTTCCTGTGAAGCACCTAAAGGGTTAATAAACTTATTGGATGTGGTTTTGAGCAGTGTGAGGGGTGTAGTTTTTACAATGGGGTCACTTTTGGGTATTTTCTGTCACCTAGGCCTCTCAAAGTCACCTCAAATGTGATGTGGTCCCTAAAAAAAATTATTTTGTAAATTTTGTTGGAAAAATGAGAATTTGCTGATGACCTTTGACCCCTTCTAACTTCCTAACGGAAAAAAAATTTGTTTCGAAAATTGCGCTGATGTAAAGTTGACAAGTGGGAAATGTTATTTAGTAACTATTTTGTGTGACATATCTCTCAGATTTATGGGCATAAATTTTCAAAGTTTGAAAATTGCGAAATTTTCAAAATTTTCGCCAAATTTCCTAAATTTTCACAAATAAACGCAAAAAATATCGGCCTAAATTTACCACTGACATGAAGTACAATATGTCACGAAAAAACAATCTCAGAATCGCCAGGATCCGTTGAAGCGTTCCAGAGTTATAACCTGTCAAAGTGACACTGGTCAGAATTGCAAAAAATGGCCCGGTCATTAGGGTGTTTTAGTGGCCGGGGGTGAAGGGGTTAAGGAGCGGCCTACTAACAAGAGAATGTTCTCACAGCAAAGATTTTTTGAAGAAGGTGAAAAGGCAGGACACTTATTGGCAGTAATTGCAAAGGCACCAAGGGGGAACATATTCGTAGGGGCACTAAGGGACAAAAGTGGAGCAATAGTTAACCAACCAGACCAAATTTTAACAGTTTTTTTTGGAATTTTATAAAGAACTCTATTGTACTAAGTTACAATTTGACAAAGAACAAATAACAATATCTCATTACCCACACTCTCAGAGACAGACCGGACATATTTAAACAGTCCACTCCAACTAGAAGAGTTACAACTGTCAGTCGCCTCTATGCCCAATAACAAATGGTTGGGCTCAGATGGTATCCCTACAGCAATTTAAAAAAAAATTGGAGATATTGTACTCCCCCCGGCTGCTGAAAACCTTTCAGGGGGCTGCTGAGAGCAGTTCTTTGCCCCCATCAATGCAAGAGGCAGTGGTTGTGGTTATTCTTAAACCTGGCAAGGATCCCCTCCTACCTGATTCCTATAGGCCCCTTTCCCTGCTGCCAACGGATATTAAAATTATAGCCAAAGTATTGGCCTCTAGATTGAATAACGTGATACTCTTTAATTTATACAGACCAGTCCGGGCTCATGCCCTCCAGATCCACAGCGATAAACATTCACCGATTACATCTCAACTTACAACTACCGACTAACAATTCGGGAGATAGGGTAATCTGCTCCCTTGATGCCGCCAAGGCTTTCGACTCTATTGAGTGGGAGTTTCTATGGGCAGTACTGCATAAATTTGGGCTGGGGTAGAACTTCATATCCTGGGTAAAGCTTCTATATGGCTGTCCCAAATCAAGAATTAAAGTAAATGAATGTCTTACCCCACCCTTTAGACTATTCAAAGGCACCCGTCAAGGATGCCCCTTATCCCCATTGTTATTCGCCATGGCAATCGAACCGATGGCTGCACTGATTAGATCCAACCCAAACGTAATGGGGTTTCAACAAGGGGGACAGGAAGAAAAAATTGCGTTATATGCTGACGACACACTGCCTTTCCTGGCCAATGTGTCCATCTTGCTACCAAGAGCTATGGAAGTGATTCAGGAGTATGGGAAGTATTCTGGTCTAACGATCAACTGGGACAGTTTGGCGCTTCTCCCGATTGACAGCACGGACAGCGCCACTAACTACACTAAATCGGGTTTGCAGGTGGTCACTCAGTTCAAATACCTTGGGGTACAGATTACCACACATGTCAAAGACTACGAGAGCCTCAACCTCACACCCATTCTTTCTAAATTTAAGCTTAAAAAAGACATTTGGTTACGCTTGCCTTTGTCAGTGATGGGGCGCACCAATTTGATGAAAATGATCTGGATACCACAATTGCTATACATGCTACACAACTCCCCACAATGGGTGCCGCAGAGATTTTTCCGTAAGGTAAATTTGCTATTTAGAGAACTGATATGGGGCAGACGGGCACCACGGGTCAGGTTGGCGACCTAACAGCGAGGAAAGAGTGATGGGGGTCTGGCTGTCCCCAATCCGTGGGTGTATTATATGGCAGCTCATCTTCACCATATCTGTGGTTGGGAGGACCCGGGGGGGTGCTCAGCATCAGCTTCTACAATACATTGGCTCTCATAGTCTATACGAGGTATCGGAGTTAGGGGGCTTTGGGATGTCGGCGCATGATTCCCCTACCCTGCTCTTAATCCACAAATTATGGGGTGATATAGAAAAGATGCAGAACATTCAGGGAGCCTCTCAATATACCTCCATTTGGAGGACCCCTTGGCTGTCTAACCTGTATCGATTGGAGGGGTTTGAAAGCCGGGCTCGGAGGGGGATAGGTAGATTTGGACACATAGTGGATGGGGATCAGATCACAGAATTTGCACATCTACAAATGGAATTTGGGATTCAGAACTCAGAATTCTACAAGTATTTACAAATGAGACATGCATATCAAGCAGAGAGTCTTATTGTAGGTAGATCGATACAACAAAATAAGATTATATAGCGTATTGCAATGTCTAGTGGCTCAGCAGGGGTAATCTATTTATACTGGGACATATTATATTTGGTTCTTCTGAATCACACAGTGAACACGAAGGAGAGGTGGGAACAGGACATAGGGCCTGTTGAAGACAACCTATGGGCAGAAATTTTAGAGAAGGTTCCGGGTCTTTCGCTGGGAGAAGCTCACCGCCTGTCTCACTTACAGTATATGTAATTCACCAGGTCTACCGTACACCCAAATTTTTGTTTGATATTGGAGTCCGATCTGATCTTCTCTGCCCAAGGTGCCACATAAACACAGCTAATCTACTACATATGATGTGGTCGTGCCCAAATCTTGAAGTGTTCTGGAGAGGGGTAACAGGGATAGTTAATAGAGTTTATTCGGTTGAGCTGAACCTAACGCCCTTTGTTTGCATCCTGGGATACATTGAGGATCTACTGATTGAGGAGGAGGGGAGGCTTGCCATATCCAGAATGCTTTTCATGGCCGAAAATTGATAGCGCAGTAGTGGATTTCTGATCAAACCCCTACAATTGCAGAATATATAAATAAAATTAATTTGCTGGTAAATTTGGAGAAAAGCATATATCGTAAAAGGAACTGTGTCCTCAAATTTGAAAAAATATGGGCACAGTGGATTGATGGTTTGGGGCTAGCCTTGAGAGAGCTGGCTAGATTCGGTTTATTTTAATAGCTATTGAAGAGGTGCAAAGTCTGAACTTAATGGAATTCACTGTGTAAGAGACTGGTGTGGTGAACAGCGCGGAAACTGTAGTTACTATTCTTATAGCAAAAATGTATCTTAATCCGAACTTGTAAGTTGTTACTGTATCTTAGATATTATCTGACTAGTGGTCTTTACTGTATAGAGCTGGCATTTAATATTTTTTTATTTTCTTTCCTTTCCTTATGAAAATGGGGGTTTGTAAGTTGGGGGGTGGGTTGGGTGTGGGAAAAAGGCAAGTTTGCCTTCAATGTGGTTTTGTCTGTATATTGAAAATCTTAATAAAAACATTCTGTCGCGGGCGGAGGAGGGAACGCTGCGCTCTCCCACTGCTCGGGTCCGGCTGCTGCTGGTGATGCTGCTCGGTGGTGGCTCGAGCGGTGGGCCAGATCCCGGGGACTCGAGCGGCGTTCCTCGCCCGTGAGTGAAAAGGGGATTTTGATTGTGGGGGTTTTGGTTATTGTCCGTGACGCCACCCACGGTTGTGGTGATATTGGTGACACCACCGCTGCTCTAGACGGGGAGCGGTGACAGGGAGCAGCTTGGTTGTTATTTCTCCCCTCCGTGGGTGGGGGGTTGGTTGTCCCGGGGCCCGGTGATGGGGTAGGGATGGATGGCAGGCGGGTTACGGGGCCTGGTGAGGTGCAGGGTCGCGGGGGCAGCGCTGTGCCGCACGGCACGGTGGTACTCACTCAGCCAATGATGAGGACACAGTTCTCGGTAAAACACACGGCTGGATGGACGGGTCCCACAGGCGGCTGCGGTGTTGTTTCTCCCGGCAGGTTGGTGATGACTGCCTTTCCCTGCACCTATGCACGGTAGATGGTTCCAATGGGTTCCCACCGGTAACCCGCTCCCCAGCTTGGATATGGGCTGGAGGAGCCCCTTTTGCCCGCAGGCGCTGGCCCTGAGAAACGGTTGCCTTGGCGGTGGCGGTGTCTCCCTCACTTGGTTGGACTGTTGCCTTCTGTCGGGACTTGGCTGTTGGGAAACCCAGGAGGTTCCCTTCACTAACGAATTTGGCAAATTCACGGCGACTCCTAGCCTTGCCGGGGTCCGTAAGCCCCTGCCAGATGGTGCTGGCTTCTCTTTGCATACCGGTCTGGTACCGCCGGGCCACCACCCGTCCACGGTCCTTACGGTAGACTCCAAGCAGCCACTCCTGCAGACGGTCACCACCGTCTGCCAACCTTGCTGTCTCGCCCGGGCCACACACCCGGACGCTGTCAGTTAGTTGCTCCACTACCACTTCTCCTCCTTCCACTTTCACCTCCAAAACTAATCTGTCTGTTTTCCCGCCTCCAGGACTGTGAACTCCTTGGTGGGCGGGACCAACCGCCTGGCCACCCCCTGGTGTGGACATCAGCCCCTGGAGGAAGGCAACAAGGGTTTTATGTCTGACCTCGGTGTGCCTGCTGGGAGTGTGGGGTGTGTTGGTGTTGTTCTCTGTGGCCCCTGGCTTGTCCAGGGCGCCACAATTCTAGTTAAAAAAAAAAAGTTAACCTATCAGACAAGATTTTTCTGTCCATATGGTAGGAGTGTGCAGAGAAAAGCATTATGCCATTCTGGGCCCTGGGTTGCAGATTGTGCATCCCTGGTCTAAACCCCTAATCCATTGGGTCTGTCCCTCATATCATGTCTTACTCCAGAGGCTTTTTACTATTGATTCACAAATCTCTTCAGTGGGACCCTGTGCAAATTTGGCGAGATATAGAGGGAAGTTTTATCATTGTCCATGCCGAGATTAATACTAAGCCCTTTACAATTCTTTGTATATATAATCTTCAGCATGCAGGAGCCTATGTGCTTCAGGAGCCCATTAGCTTTGCTCAGCAATTCCCCTCCTATGTTCTCTGCAAGAGCGATTCCAATCAATTTGTGCATCAGGTACTTGATAGGTTTCATTCACCATTAGACTCACTTGATGCTATTCCCTGCCAATTTAGACAGTTGCTTAGGGATGTGATATGGATTGACCTCTGGAGACATCCAATCCAATACTTAGAAAGTTCACTTGTTATTCCCTGGTTAGGCATTCACTATCCTTAAAGGTAGGGTGTCGCATTTTTTTATTTTTGTATTAATAATAGTGATTATGAAATTAAGTATTTTCAATACAAAATTAAAATCACTGCTTATTTAGTTTTTATTTCATTCTAATTTTACTGAAGGCACTGGGGGCTGCCATCTTGAATTTGGTGTCTGTAGCGACAGTTTCTCACCTCCTTTATGGCAGCCCCCTGGGCATAGACTCTGATAGTCGGGCTCCGACCCCATTTAGTAACATTAGAGAAGGCATCTGCTGTGACCTGGATGTGTCCCCTGGGCTGTCGAGAACACAGCAGAGGGAGGAGATCAGCGCCATCATTGTGGAGCTTGCAGCGTATGCTGATTGCTCCACTTTACCCCTGTCAACCGCCGAGATGTGTGAGTACAGGGTGCCGGCCCGCCTCCCCTCCTCTCCCCCCGCCGTTACCGTCTCCAATGACATCCCCTCCCCCCGCTCTACTCAGCCCTGCTCTCCCCCCGCTGCCACTGCCGGCGTGCATGCAGCAGAGCTGTGTTTTTGTGTGCGTGTACATACAGAGCATGTGAGTACCGGTGCCCCTCCCCCCCACCACCGCCGCTGCTACCGTCGCCAATGCTCCAATGACACCCCCTCCACTCTCCTTGCTGTAGCCGCTACGGGCGTGCATGCAGAGCAGTGCATGATTAGTGGCACCACTCCCCCACTGCTACCTTCTCCAATGACACCCCCCGCTCCCTCAGTGCCCTGTATCTAATCCTCCATCCTGTGTGATACTGCCTGCTGAGCTGTATCTAATCCTATCCTGTCTGTGATACTGTCTCCAGAGCTGGGTATCTTATCCTCTCCTGTGTGATACTTCTGCTGTCCTTGGTGACACTTTAGACATTTCTGGTCACCAGCAAAATGGCTTTGCACTGTGATCCTAAACTTCATTCTCTGTTATCCCTTGGAAACACCCAGATTGGGAGGGGGAGCTGTGACATCACACACAGGAGAGCAGATTCTGCCCACTTTTACTGCAGCTGTAATCCAGGCTATTTCTACAGTAGGATTTCTGTAGGATTTCAGAAGCTGCTCCCCTATTGTTTAAGAGTGGAAAATATCAAAACTTTTTAATTTTTTTTTTATATTTTGCTGAATTAAAAACAAATATTAATATATAAACAAAACATTAACACATTAATACGTTACATTTTTTTCAGTTATTGAATTATTTTTTTTTAGATGACACCTTCCCTTTAATAGACTATATATTTGGTTCCCCAAATGTGCCTATTTTTGTCTTCTCTGCCTCTGTAGTTATTGAAATCTCATGCAATCAGTCCCCCTCCTTCTATCCCTAAGGCACTACTGGTTTTGTCCTCATTTATATACAATGCTTGGCAAAAGTATTTAATATTTTGTAGTGCACAAAGGAGAACCTGAAAGACAAAAATAGGGAAATAAAAACAAGACACTCCCTCATTCACCAATCTATTAATAAAAATCCCCACAGCTCTGACGTTGTCCTTGGCATTCCCACGACATCCAACGATTCTGTAGTACCACCTAAGGAGCCTCATTCTGAAAATGATGCTTCATAGCTGACTCATGGTCCAGTTGTGCTCTGCAATATCTGGTGACTGTGATGAGCAGTGATGACATCTGTAACGTTACTGCTCATCACCGTTCTCGATGGGTCTCATGAGAGGGCAGTGCGAGATCCGGAATGTCCAACAAGTGATGATGTCAGTAACTTAGTGACGTCACTGCTCATCTGATATTTAGGGTCTCACGCTGCCCTCTGTGACTCTGAGAGAGCGGTGATGAGCAGTAACAATGCTGACATCATCACTGCTTGTCACAGATTCAAGGATGTCGTGGGAATGCCATGGACTATGTTGGAGCTGCATTTATTTTTTAATAATTGGTGAACAAGGGTCAGTTTTTTTTTATTTCTTTACCTCTTTTGATGTCTTTCAGGTTCCCATTTGTGGACTATGTTGAATTTAGTGGACTACTTCGGAGCTGCATGGCTATTTTTAAACTAAATTGGTGAACCAGGGCAAGAGTTAGAGTGTTTATCTTAAAATAAAAATATTTTTGTGTATTTTTTTTGCTCTTTTAACTTACTGGATTAGTAATGGGGGTGTCTGAAAAGATACCTCTCCATTACTAACCCCTGGGCTTGATGCCAGGTGACATCAACCCATAAAATATTACCCTGATTGTCACAATTGGGAAGAGTCAGGGCACAGCACCAGAAATAGAGCATTAATGTGCCACTTTTAGAGCAGCTGCGGGCTGCTATTTTTAGGCTGGAAAGTTACCAATAACCATGGCCCTTCCCAGCCTGATTATACCAGCCCGCAGATGACCCCATATAATTTGTTTTAAACTACATAAAAGACACTAAAGTGTGCAAGTGTACAAACCCTGCTGTAATCTAACTTCTCCCTCCTACAACAACTCTCCCTGAACTGCCTCTAGAGCACAGTGAGTCGAGCATCAAGTCACTGGGTCCTATACAAGACCCATTGCGGCCAATTTCATCACAGTAATAACAGTAGCCAACATGGCTATGACATTACCATGATTGGAAGGCAATCCCCACATGTAAATTGGCTGTCTTAACAGTTGTGAAAAAATGCGGGGCAGGGACTCGAGCATGGTGCTCAAACACCCACGATACTCAATTGAGTAACAAGTGAACCCAAGCACCCCAATGCTTGATCGAGTATCGAATAGTGGCGAGCAAGCTCACTCATCACTAATAGGGAAGGTTTCAGTGGAATTGTTTGAGCAGAAATACAACAAATACAGTTTTTTGCTCCACATTTAACAACTCCTTGTTTCTAGTTTTGATCTTTTTTGACATTTGTCTTCAGTCTGCTCGGAGCTATTGTATTTCTAATGCTTGGTAATGCCTGGATTTCTAGGGAAGAATTTGCCCAGGATGGGGTCATTTAGCAATCTTTCCTTAATATTATCACAGGTGTGTCACATGTGGCAGATAGTCATGTGGTTTCTGGCCATAAAAAGTGACAGCGTCATGCTTCGCACAATGATGCTTGACTTTCCATTGTTCCTTCTGTCAGTATTCATTGGTGGGTAGCTTTCATGCTGATTTCATCTCTCTCCTTTTTGGACGACCCAGCAGGAGCTCGACTTCCACCCAGCTGTTGATTGTCAGTTTTCCCTTGGTGTTTAAATACCCCTTCCTTTCTTTGGACTGTGCTGGTGATATTTTCAATTCCTTCAAGCTGAGGTTGCAAGCAGGTGGTTTGTACTCCTCTGTGGTATCCTTGCTAAAAGCTCTTCAGAACTTCTACCTGAGTTATCTAATGATAAGTAGTTCATGCTTTTCTCCGTGTGTCCCCCTTGTGTCTTCTATAGTGGGGTTGATGAAACGCTCATCCCATCTGTTCCCTATTTAGAACCCAGCACTAGGGATATCTAGGGTCAGGTGTCCTGCTTGGCACATAGGTGCGGAACCTATCTAGGGTGGTGAGGGACCCCAGGAATCAGCAGAAAGTTTGGTCAATGGGCACTATCTTCCCTCTCCCTAGACACAGGGTTTCCCTTTCCTTTGCAGTACGCTTGGTACTTTCCTGTACCTAGCGTGTCAAATATTTCCATTTTACAAACAAAATGTAGTTATGGAATTAAATTCAGTCTTTTTTTAGTGGTGTTTGTGGCTGAGTGTGTAAGAAAAAAAAAAAGTCTTGATTGAAATTCTTAGTTTCAATAAAGGTATTTTTTTATGAGGGAGTCTGTAAATCCACGTTCTTTAAATCTATTTCACAAGAGGTTAGCTTGAAGTTTATAGTCTCTGTCAAGGGAACAATTTATTTTAATCCTCTTATATTGGTTATGGGTTATATTATTTAACCATTTGTGGTAATAGTCAGTTTGGATGCAAATAGCTATATACATATTCAATCTGCTGCAAAACGTTTGGGTGAGTATTGATTTAGCGACATGAAAAATAGTGAGGTCAAGGAAATCAATGGTAGATTTGTCCATATTGGGAGAGAAGGATAAACCTCAATTGTTAAGAGTTCAGCCAATCTATAAAAGCATGAATGTTCTCAGCTGAATTATCCCATATCAGCAACAGATCATCTATGTAGCGTTTATATAAAATTATGGCTTTTTTTAAACAAATTAGTGTTAATGACAATTTCTTTGAATACTTCCATGACAAGGTTTGCGTAGGTGGGTGCTACTGTCTAACCCATTGCAGTCTCACACCTCATGGTAGCATGAGTCAAGAAATGTGAAATAGATATTGGTGAGGATGAATGAAAGTCTTGGTTTGATGAAGGCTTTTGGACAGGTAGTAGTCTAAAGTCATGTATAAGGTAATATTCAAAGCATAGTGAACCTATATCATGTGAGATGTTTGAATACAAAGAGGTAATATCTAGTGTGTGGAAAATAAAGGAGTTGTTGCAATTAATTTGATGTAACAAAGTGATTAGAGGAGTTGAATCTCCCAAATTAGGTTTCGAGGTTGAAGATGTGTGTCAGCATTATTTTGTCTGATAGTCCAGATTGGTTCCCCCACTAGCAGACTATCAACTCGCATTTAGCGAAACGGTCGTCAGGGGACACCTCTAACACGTGGCTTGGTAATTAGATTCTCTCTTTTATTCTCTCTTGTATGTTCACATGCTGCTAATTTATTCTGGTTTTGGTATACTAACTAATCATTACTACTATGATTGTGTAACTTTTGTCTCTGCTAAATATGATGAACGTATTTTTTCATATTGTTAATGCAGCATTTATATGGATTATTGATGTGTGCATATCCCTATTTGCTTAAAATACCAATTTAAATAATAAAACTAACCTGTTTAGAAATAGTTCTTTGAGTCTGTTTATTGGAATCTTACACGACTTGATCAGATTCTGTGTACTGTTTGGGCCTATTTCATTTCGTATTCACACACACACACACACACACACACACACACACACACACACACACACACACTGTGTATGTATATATAATATATAAAGCTGAGTATGTTTGTGTATATGTCTGCTAAAGCAATCTGCACTGACACATTTACAATTACAAATTTTTGCACAGACGCCTCATTTGACTTAGGGAGCATCATAGACTATGTTTTGATTGGAAGATTTAACCCCGCACTTCAGTTATTCGACGAAAAACCTGTTTACATTAAAGTCAATGGAACTTGGAGCTACAGGTCATTAATAGGAGCTCTGATTGGTTGCTATAGGCAACGAAGGACATTCTAGGTATAAGACAGCTTATGTGTGAGGTAATGTGATATCGGTAGAAACACACAGAGACTGATACAGAGACAGAGACACAGACAGTGACACTCAGACACACACAGAGGCAGTGACACACACACAGAGACAGAGATATACAAAAAGACAGACACAGACTGATACACACACAGACAGACAGACAGATACACAGACAGGGACAGAAACAGACAGACAGACAGACAGACAACCAGAGAAACAGACACACACAGAGAGACACACAGTCACACAGAGACAGACACACAAAGGTACAGACACAGAGAGAAGGAGAAAGAGAGACACTTAGGTACTGTTCCGGGCAACACCAGTTATTACAGCAAGTATGTATGTGTGTGTATGTGTGTGTGTATATATATATATATAATATATATATATATATATATATATATATATATATATACAGACAGAGACAAAGAGACACATAGAGAGACACAGACACACGGTATTACAGCTAAATAATATATATATATAGAGAGAGAGAGAGATGATATATGTATGTGTGTGTATATATATATATATATATCCTTGTCGTTACTATACTGTCCTGAAGAAGGGGGCAGAGACCCCTGAAACGCGTTAACCTGTATAAGTGCCTGCAATAACACGACTTGGATTAATATGTCCTGACTCACATTGGTGATAAGCGCGGCGGTGACCCCTGTTTTTCCTTTGAAAAATTCACCTTACATTCCTGCGTGGCTGCAGCTATCTCCACCCAACATCATGCGGTTTTAGGTGTTGTGACTTCTCACAACCCCTATAGGTGAGTGTACATTTTTCACCTTTATCTGTTTTTAGGTGGTAAGACCCAATGTACCTTTCTTTCCGCAGTCTTTGATACCTTATTGAGGAGCAACCCAAGCAGAGTCAGACTGGTGCTCACTTGTGTGCCCTGATCACTCTTAATATACCTATTTCCTGGAAAAGAAAAAATAAAGCAATTTTGAAGAAACCTAGTCATGCGACATCGGGGCCTTCTGCTAAGCAGTTGTCTACTCAAATTTCTTATTTGAGTATTCTGGAATCTTCCCATATGCCCTCTGATCTCTTTCATAGTGTTTCATGTGTACAGAGCTTTTTCTATCGTCAGGTCAGAGATGAGCTGAGCGGAGATTCACAGCAGGAGCAGACTACAGTGCTCAATATTGTGTCAGATGCTATTAGGTGTTGGAATAGATCTGCCGAAGTTTTGGCCCATCCCGACAGGACAGCTTCTTGCAGTTTCAGCAATTAACTAGAGCTCCTGACATAACCTGAACAACTGGTTCTACCTCTCTTTAGTATCTGGAAGCTGTATAGTCCAGAGAAGCAAGAAAAACCACAGTCATGTCCTTGAAGGCATCCATAACTATACAACCTTTATGACATGGAGCAGTGTCCTTCTGTCGCGGGCGGAGGAGGGGACGCTGCGCTCTCCCACTGCTCGGGTCCGGCTGCTGCTGCCGCTGCTCTGTGGTGGCTCGAGCGGTGTGCCGGATCCCGGGGACTCGAGCGGTGTGCCTCGCCCGTTAGTGAAAAGGGGTAGGGGCTTGGATGGTGGGGGCTTGATATTGTCCGTGACGCCACCCACGGTTGTGGTGATTTTGGGGGACACCACCGCTGTTCTAGACGGGGATCCCGGGAGCGATGACAGGGAGCAGCTTTGTTGTTAGTTCTCCCCTCCGTGGGTAGGGGGTTGGTTGTCCCGGGGCCCGGTGATGGGGGTAGGGGTGGATGACAGGCGGGTTGCGGGGCCTGGTGTGGTGCAGGGTCGCAGGGGCAGCGCTGTGCCACACGGCACGGTGGCACTCACTTAGCCAATGACGAAGACACAGTTCATCACACATCTTGACCTGCAGCCTCTGTTGGAGCTGCGCGATCCGGATCTCCACCCACGCTGCGGTTCCAGGCGCGGGGGCTACGGTGCTACGGGATGGCATATACATCTGGCTAGCGGCCTCTTCCAGGAACAAGATGGCCGCAGGGTCCTGGCGTTCCTGCTTTTATAGCCGCAGGCTACATGCGGCTAGACGCCATCAGTCCCCCTTAGTCTTTTTCCGGCTCCTCCTCTACAGGGGCGGGGTTTTGGCCTTCGCGCCTCCACTACTCGAGGAGACGCTCGAGCGAGAATTCTTCGCGCCCAAGATGGCGGCTTCACAAATTTTTCGGCCGGACACCTCCGGCGGTAACAAGGCGCACCTCTACCAGACGGCAGAGCGGTACCGTGTTTCCCCGATAGTAAGACACCCCCGATAGTAAGACGTAGTGGGGGTTTTGGGGGGGTCGGCTAATGTAAGACATACCCCGAAAGTAAGACGTAGTAAAAATTTATTTATTTATTTATTTTCCTCATTACAGTACAGTTACAGCGGCCGAGCGCTCAGCTGAGCGTCCTGACATGCCGCCGGCAAAGCGCTCAGCTGAGCGCCCTAACATGCCGCCGGCAAAGCGCTCAGCTGAGCGCCTTAACATGTCGGCGGCCGAGGGCTCAGCTGAGCACCCTGACATGCCGCCGGCATGTGACAGCTCTCAGCTGAGAGCGCTGACAAAGCGCTCAGCTGAGCGCCCTAACATGCCGGCGGCCGAGCGCTCAGCTGAGCACCCTGAAATGCCGCCGGCATGTGACAGCTCTCAGCTGAGAGCCCTGACATGCCGCCGGCAAAGCGCTCAGCTGAGCGCCCTGACATGCCGCCGGCAAAGCGCTCAGCTGAGCGCCTTAATATGCCGGCGGCCGAGCGGTCAGCTGAGCACCCTGACATGCCGCCGGCATGTGACAGCTCTCAGCTGAGAGCCCTGACATGCCGCCGGCAAAGCGCTCAGCTGAGCGCCCTGACATGCCGCCGGCAAAGCGCTCAGCTGAGCGCCCTGACATGCCGGCGGCAAAGCGCTCAGCTGAGAGCTGACACATGCCGGCGGTCTGGCGCTCAGCTGAACGCCCTGACATACCGGCAGCTGAGCGCTCAGCTGAGAGCTGACACATGCCGGTGGTCGGGCGCTCAGCTGAGCGCTCGGCTACCGAGAAATGTTGAGATGTTGCAGTAATGTTGTCCGTGGTCCATCAGGACCATGGACAACATACAAAATCACACAGCCTCAGTGCCCTCATGTGCAGCCACTGGTGGTTAAGATTCCTTAACTTGCGGTACACTTAGGGCGCAATCGCGGCAAGTCCCCATACGGTACATTGCATGGAGACTTGCTGCGGTTGCTGTGGGATTTTTTCCAATATAAGACATACCCCGAAAGTAAGACATAGTGGCACTTTTGGGGGTAAAAAGAAAGTAAGACACTGTCTTACTTTCGGGGAAACACGGTAAGATCCTGTTCGTGACGCCAAGTTGTCGCGGGCAGAGGAGGGGACGCTGCGCTCTCCCACTGCTCGGGTCCGGCTGCTGCTGCCGCTGCTCTGTGGTGGCTCGAGCGGTGGGCCGGATCCCGGGGACTCGAGCGGCAATCCTCGCCCGTGAGTGAAAAGGGGTAGGGGCTTGGATGGTGGGGGCTTGATATTGTCCGTGACGCCACCCACAGTTGTGGTGATTTTGGGGGACACGACCGCTGCTCTAGACGGGGATCCCGGGAGCGATGACAGAGAGCAGCTTTGTTGTTAGTTCTCCCCTCCGTGGGTAGGGGGTTGGTTGTCCCGGGGCCCGGTGATGGGGGTAGGGGTGGATGACAAGCGGGTTGCGGGGCCTGGTGTGGTGCAGGGTCGCAGGGGCAGCGCTGTTCCGCACGGCACGGTGGTACTCACTCAGCCAATGACGAAGACACAGTTCTCGGTAAAACACACGGCTGGATGGACGGGTCCCACTGACGGCTGCGGTGGTTTCTGCTCCCGGCAGGTTGATGGTGACTGCCTTTCCCTGCACCCGTGTAGTGTTTAGTTCCGATGGGTCCCCACCGGTAACCCGCTCCCCAGCTTGGATATGGGCTGGAGGAGCCCCTTTTTGCCCTCAGGCTCTGACCCTGGGAAACGGTTGCCTTGGCGGTGGCGGTGCTTCCCTCTCATGGTTGGACGGTTGCCTTCTCACGGGACTTGGCTGCTGGGAAACCCAGGAGGTTCCCTTCGCTAACGGATTTGACAAATTCACGGCGACTCCTAGCCTTGTCAGGGTCCGTACACCCCTGCCAGATGGTGCTGACTTCACCTTGTGTACCGGTCTGGTACCGCATGGCCACCGCCCTTCCACGGTCCTTACGGCAAACTCCGATCGGTCACTCCTGCAGACGGTCACCACCGTCTGTCATCCTTGCTGATCTGTCCGGGCCACTCACCCGGACCAACTTCAGTCTGCTCTACTGCCACTTCGCTTCCTCTCACTTCCACTATCAAACTGAAACTGCCTGCTTTTCCCACCTCCAAGACTGTGAACTCCTCGGTGGGCGGGGCCAACCGCCTGGCCCACCCCCTGGTGTGGACATCAGCCCCTGGAGGAAGGCAACAAGGGTTTTGTGTTTGACTTCGGTGTGCGTGACCGGGAGTGTGGGGTGTGTAGGTGTTGTGCTCTGTGGCCCCTGGCTTGTCCAGGGCGCCACACTTCTACCACAAAGCAAGCAACTGCCATTAAGGCATCAACTTTGTTGACCACAATATTTCGGTAAGATCTACTGTCCAATCATCCAGCCACAGGTATCCGTGGACCCAAGAATTGCCAAGAAAATATTCCCCACATCACTACTCCACTTCCACCAGCCTGAAATGTTCATCCTTGAGAGGAAAGATACATAGATTCATGCTGCTTGCACCAAATTCTCTTTTTCCCCTCAGCATGGAACAACAGAAACCTGGATTTATCTTCACAACTACAGTGAAAGTTTAGTATTGCATCTGTCTTTACAAGCTCTGAACTTTTTCCTTAATTTTCCAGCTGAAGCCTCTCCCCAGCTGAAGTTTCTGACTCTTGAAGTCTACGTGACACGAGTATTTGGTGACTTTTTAACCGCAGTATTTGTAAGACAAAGCTAGGAGTGGAACAATCAGAGGAAAAGGTATAATAGAAACACGGGCACCACTGCTGCATTTTTTTACCCACTCCTCGTTTTAGCTTATAGGAGTATTTACAGTGATTAGTAAATGGCATACAAATGGGTGTGATTTTTTTTTTTCCCCCTCATTAAATCAATAGAAAAATGTAATAAAAATATAATGCTGAGGCAGTGTTCACATGTAGGGTAAATGCAGCATTTTTTACTACTGCTTTTTTTTATGTAGGTGTCCGTACCACATGACACAGTAACACTCTTCTCTGATTATTGCTTTTCTGTCAAACATTTTCTCCCTTATTTGATGCATTTTTGTACAGATGTGAATCTGCATTTTTATTTTAAAAATGCAACAACTTTTTGTTTTAGGCTGGGGTCACACTTGCGTATTGCTTCTGATGCGATATGCTAATGACCCTCGGCTCAGGCTCTACTGCGAGCGTGAGCCGAGTGTCATGCGGCTCTGACCCGATCTTGGTGGGCGCTGCGTAGGAGAGGAAGGGGTTAATCTCCCCATCTCCTCCATTGTCAGCCTGTGCGTATATCGCACTACATTTGAATGACATTCGAGTGCAGTCCGAAGTTTTTCTCTCACCTAAATTTGAGATCTTTGGATCCAACCACCGTGTCATTGTGCGACGCAGAAAAGGTAAACGGATGGACTCTACATGCCTGGTTCCCACCGTGAAGCATGGAGAAGGTGTGATGGTGTGGGGGTGCTTTGCTGGTGACACTGTTGGGGGATTTATTCAAAATTGAAGGCATACTGAACCAGCATGGCTACCACAGCATCTTGTAGCGGCATGCTATTCCATCCGGTTATTTTTACCAGCATTTATTTTTCAACAGGACAATGACCCCAAACACACCTCCAGGCTGTGTAAGGGCTATATGACTAAGAAGGAGTGTGATGGGGTGCTACGCCAGATGACCTGGCCTCCACAGTCACCAGAGCTGAACCCAATCGAGATGGTTTGGGGTGAGCTGGATCGCAGAGTGAAGGCAAAAAGGCCAACAAGTGCTAAGCATCTCTGGGAACTCCTTCAAGATTGTTGGAAGACCAGTTCCGGTGAAGCTCATCAAGAGAATGCCAAGAGTGTGCAAAGCAGTAATCAAAGCAAAAGGTGGCTACTTTGAAGAACCTAGAATATAAGCCATATTTTCAGTTTCACACTTTTTTGTTATGTATTTCATTCCACAAGTGTTAATTCATAGTTCTGATGTCCTCAATGTGAATCTACAATTTTCAGAGTCATGAAAATAAAGAAAGCTTTTTTGAATGAGGTGTGTCCAAACTTTTGGTCTGTACTGTGTGTGTGTATATATATATATATGTGTGTATATATATATATATATATATATATATATATATATATAACACTATGTAATAAACTATGTAAGTGGCAAAAAAAACAGTTTTCAACATAAATATACTAAATAACTTTTGTGCAGTCTATGAATTTGTTCTAAGAAATAGAATTGCCTCCATCAGATCCTCCTTCATAGCTGACCTCAAATCTGACCTAAATGATTTTAAGGCTAGAGAACCTCTCTAAACAAGCTTGTGTTGGAGGCAAAGCCGTAACCACATAGGCAACATCTCAAACAATTTTCGGGTATAATGGAATTGCCTCATGCATAGTCAGTTTTGATGAACAGTTGAATTTTTCTATTTCTTTGAGAGCAAGTGAAAAATTTTGCTGAAATATGGTCAATCTGCTTGCTATAGGAGACGGAGTGAAATCTTTTTCCTTGCGGCAACGCTTTGCCCTGCTCCATGTCATACAAATACTTGTCAAAATTAAACTCCTCATCTGATGAGGATGAAGATATGGCAGCAGTAGCACTGTCAGGACCCAAGTCCTACTGCGCCTGGCACTCCTGTAGGCCACTCATCCTAACTGCTACCTCAGTCTCAGAGCTTCTTTTCATTTAGTAAACTGTTGATCATCAAGCAGTATACGATGACTTGGGTCCACATAAACAGCTGCCAGAAGAATTTTATTTTCCAATAGCTGTCTCTCTCAGTTTCATTGAAGCAGAAATGACAACTGCGATTAAACCTCCTCTTTGGAAAAAATAGCAAGTTTTTCCACTCCCTTATGAAAATGCCAGGAGTTAAATTAGCTTGTAATTTTTTTTAGTCACAGTAAATGAGTGATTAAGTAATTCAGCCACCTTTGTACATTGACCTTCATTTATTGTTACCTGAGGGTTCTCCATAAGAAACGATTTTAGTTCAAGCAATCGCTCAATCATTAAATAAGTGCTGCCCCACCGAGTGGCTTGATCGACAATTGCCTCTTTCCCAGCACGTCTCTTCAAGATGGAATCAATTTTAGGGGTTCTGGCGGCAATAACCAATTTCCTAAATTTTCCAATCAGATTTCCAGCATGTCCCTCTTGCAGACTATCTCTTATTGCCAGCTGCAGCGTGTGCACAACACAGCGCATGTGATGAATATGAAAGTGTTTTGAAGCAGCTTCAACAAGATCTAATTCTAAAGTATCATTTTGCTGTTCTGTTGTAATATCTGTTTGTTCCTCAGTTACATGAACAGCACTGTAGCCTTCCATCTCAAACATACTGAATCCTAAATTTTCTTCTAGCTGTTGTTCATTACTCTCATTCATCAGTTTAATTGTACTTACCATGTTTGAAGCATTGTCCTTTACAAGAGCAAGAACCTGTTCTTTTTTTGTGTTTGTAATCTTGTAGAACTTTTTCCACTAAGGTCTGGAGAAACTGGCTGATGTGATGATCATTAGTATCTTTTACTGCCAGTGACTTGATAACAATTTCTTTGTTGTCACAAACATATCAAACATTGATGGCAAAATAGTTCCCTCTGTGACGTGTGCAGGCATCCATTTTAAGAAACATGAAGCATCTTTTGAGAGTCTTTTTAAGATCTTTCTTTTGTTTAAGGGCTTCTTCAATCACTAATTTTCTAATATTTTCTTTTTCCAGAGAAACACCAAGTTTGCGGGCCATTTCTCCATTAAGAGCTGTAAAAGCTGGTTGTGCAAATAATGATATTGGTACACCATCCTTCACAACAAGCTGTATGAGCTGTCTTTTAAATATATCTGCTGTCATTGTTACAGTAACTTTGTCATTTACAAAATATCTTGTTAATGATGTTTGAGATGCTCTTTCCTCCACCCTTGTCTGGCAGGAAGTGCTGGGCACTGGTTTCTTGGTGCTGCTGTTATCTTTCTCAGTTACAGCTTTGAAAACTTCTGGGTAGAAGCGTTGTAAATGTCTTTTTGGATTGGAAGCTCTTGTAGGAGCATTTTTATCACTGTCTGAGTATGCACTGATTTTGGCATCACAGCATTTGGTTTTATCTGGGTCACTTGTCATACATTGAGGAAAGAAACTGTATATCCAGCTCACCCCTGCTGATTTTGTTGCTCAAAAAGTAGATGACCTGATCCTGCATGGAAATCCCAGGTATAAGGATCCAATAAGAAGAAAACGAAATTCCAGCGGATCAGAGGCAGAAGTAAAAGTAAAACTTGCACTTTATTTTCGCATTAAAAATTACAGGCGGTATCCACAGAGATACAGGCAAAAAATCAACCAACGCGTTTCGACATAACGCAGTGTCGTGGAGTCTTATTCATGAATGTTTTACAAGTGAAACATTACCTCTATTTAACATACAAACAATGCTTCAGGAATAAATTAACTTCAATCATTTTACACCTGAAGAAAACACCTGTTTTCAGGGAGTAGGAAAAAAACACCATGTAATAGGTACAAATAAAATTAAATTTTACAGAATACAAAAGTTAAAAAAAACTGTCACATGAATAAATTTAATTGTATTGGACTAACATGTCCTGGCGTATATTAAGCCCATATGGAATTCTTGTATTTAACTTAAAGGGGTGGTTCACCCATTTTTTTTATTTTCTCTATGAGTGTACCTTATCATTATAGGCGTTTTCTGCATTGGCTTCTATTTGCAGTTCTCGCACTGAGCGGCGCCATCCTGCACGCTCAGTGCCGGTCACATGACCCCTGGTGCTACGGCCGCTAGTACCCTCTTACGTCCCGTCAAGTTCTGGGCTCTCGAACTTGACGGTTACGTCAGAGGATGCTGGTGCCACTCACAGTGATTGACAGGGCTGTGGACGGTGACTACCGAATGTCACAGCCCAGCATCGAGGGGAGGATCCGGAGGGCACCAGTGTGGAGCGGTGAAGAGGGCTGAGCGTCCGGCAGATGGGGATGCATGGGGTGTCAGTGTGGAGTACAGGGGGGTTTATTCAGCTGAAACCCCCCTGTCACGTAAGTACTGATCTCACTATCCACCCGTCCGCTCTGCTCCGATGTCAGGAGAACGAGCGGTGTCGGGCGGTGTGATCATGTGCTCCTTCAACCAGCACCACAGGACGCAGCAAGAGACTGACAGGCTGGTGACACGCAGCACCGCATGTGTCAGAGCAGAGCATGTCACCCCTCTGCTCTGTCACCTGTCCTTCTGCATAGGACCAACTGTCTGCACTCTGTCACCTGCACCACAAGTCACAGTGGAGCAAGTTGGTGACAGAGCACCTCCCCCCTCTCTCTTCTCTCCCCCCCTTCTCTCCCCACCCTCTCTTCTCTCCCCCCCTCTCTTTCCCCCCCCTCTTCTCCCCCTCCTCTCTTCCCCCTCTTGCCCCTCTTCTCTACCCCCCTCTTCCCCCCCCCTTCCCTCCCCCCCCCTCTTCCCTCCTCCCCCCTCTCTCTCTTTTCCCTCTCTCTCTCTCTTTTCCCTCCCTCTCTCTTTTCCCTCCCTCTCTTTTCCCTCCCTCTCTCTTTTCCCTCCCTCTCTCTCTCTTTTCCCTCCCTCTCTCTCTCTTTTCCCTCTCTCTCTCTTTTTCCTCTCTCTCTCTTTTTCTTCTCTCTTTCTTTTCCCTCTCTCTCTCTCCCTCTCCTGGCATGGTCAGTACAGAAATCTCTCAATCGTGGAGGGGTTAGAGTGAGTAATAAACATGGAGTCCCTAATGTGTCTGTGTATTTATTTCTAATAAAATATTTTTCTCTGTGTGATGTCTTTTTTTTAACCCTTTATTGGAGATTCTTAATGACCAGGTCAAACTTGGCCTGACATTAAGAATCTCGGGCTTTATACCAGCTGGTAAAACATAGCTGGTATTAACCCCTTATTACCCAGCATGCCACCTGCCACCAGAGCCACTGGAAGAGTTGGATACAGCGCCAGAAGATGGCGCTTCTATAAAAGCGCCATTCTCTGGGGCGGCTGTGGACTGCAATTCGCAGCGGGGGGGCCAGAAAGCTTGGGCCATCCTGCACTCCGGATTCCAATCCCCAGCTGCCTAGTTGTACCTGGCTGGACACAAAAAAATTAGCGAAGTCCACAGCATTTTTTTTTTTTTAATTATTTCATGAAATTCATGAAATAATTTAAAAAAAAAAAGGGCTTCCCTATATTTTTGGTTCCCAGCCAGGTACAAATAAGCAGCTGGGGGTTGGGGGCAGCCCGTACCTGCCTGCTGTACCTGGCTAGCGTACAAAAAATATGGCAAAGCCCATGTCATTTTTTTAAAAAAGTTTTTGGGCAATAACCTTTATTATAAAAAAAAAAGGCTTCCCTGGATTTTCCATTGCCAGTGAAGGTAACACCAAGCAGCGGGGGTTAGCAGCCAGTAGCTGCTTGGGTTACCCTTAGCAATAGAAAATGCAGCGGGAGCCCACACTTTTTTTTTTTTTTTTTACCCCTAACCCTAGGGTTAGGGTTATGTGTTTGTTTGTTTTTTTTAATTTTAATTAATTTAAAAAAACAAAATCGACATGAGCTTCGCCCATCGAGCACCAGAGCATTTTACTGCTCATTCATCCCTACTCCTGACCACAGCGCCAGCTGAACAAGTAATCAGATGACTCCAGTGTCGGCCGATTACTTGTTCTGTGTCTGTCTGCATCCATCGCAGCGTGTGCAGGCTGTGAGATCACCTGAGTTCAGTCCAGCACTGGAGTCAGCTGATCTGAACTCAGCTGAATTCTAGCCCGCACATGCTGCGATGGATGCAGGGTGACATAGAACAAGTAAGGCCTAAGCCACACGGCGAGAAAAACAGTGCGAGTGAAGTGCGATAAAACGTCGCATTCCATTCGGACCAATATTAGCCTGTGAAAGAGGGGGAGAGAAAGAAGCGATCAAGAAGTCCAAAATAAGTGTAAATATTTTATTATCAAGTGAAGGGTTAAAACACCATAAAAAACTAATAGCCGGGTGACAAATCTCTTATAGATGCCAATTTGTTACAGGTTAAAATTGCAAACAAATTCAATCAGACTGTTGAAAAAAGTGAGGTTATTCCATAGGTAAAAAACAATGTATTCCTATAATATACTGATTATATCAGATTTACCCCACAAATTTTATTATTTTAGTCAAAAGCAATTTTTATGTTGGGAACCGCACCATACCAGCCTCCCATTGGAATATCTGATATATATTCATATATTATCAGAAAAAACAGATCACAATCTGCAACCATTCAAAAATAGTAAAGATGTATAGGTATGTATCAATCCATATATTTTCTTTGTAGACACCGTACTACAAGCCAGTTTGATTAAGATAAACCAGCACATGTATACAGATTATTAGTGTTTTAACATATACATATAGCTATGCAAGAGATGTAATATATAGTGGGGTGACTGGGGTTGATAAAGTAAACTATAGCTTAGTGGTAATTAATTATAAAGGACTATAGCCACATTCATGAAATCAATTAACGCTACATTGCAGCTCCGTCACAGCTAACAGCCACAACCAAGCCATCAAGTGTATGATAAGAGGATTTAAATAGATTAAGATAACAATGATATCTAATTCGTGCTGCTATATTTGGACAATGTGGCCGTCAGTATCTAGATAGAGCTAGCAAATGACAGCAGTATTTTAAGACACATCACTGCAATCCCTGTGCTGGCAGCAGTGAAAATGAATACCGTGATGCGGATATGTCATTAAGGCTATGTGCGCACTAGAGATGTGAAGTTTCTCGAGAAAATCTTCTCGAGAAACTTCTAGGAGTGAAGATTTGCTGAACTCCGGAAAAAATCCGCGGCAAAACCGCATGCGGATTTACCGCGGATTTGCCGCGAAATTGCCGCGAAATTGCAGCGATTTTCCCGCGGGTGGTTCCCTGCGGATTTTTGCAGGCTGTACTGCAGAAATCCGCGGGATACCTGCGGATTTAATGGACATGTTCATTTTCTCAAGAAAGTTTCTCGAGAAATTTCCGCACCGAAACTTTCTTGAGAAAAATCCGCACCAGTGCGCACAGCTTTTTTTTTTTCTCATAGAATTTCATGGGAAATGTCTGCACAAAGATTGCAGACATTTCTCAAGAAATTTCCGCGGCAAATCCGCGGGTAAATCCGCGGGTATTTTGCTCTAGTGCGCACATAGCCTAAGGAACAGGCTTTTCTATATACACACCCATAATTAATTAATGCGCTATAGTAGCATAAGACTAACATGTGCTGGCATATATACACATTAGTTATGTAAGATATATAATATATAATATCAGGGTGACTAGAAGTTAATAATACCTGATACAAGTAGTGGTATATGGTAGGTCAAATATATCCGTCAGTATCTAGATAGAACTAGCAGATGACAGCAGTATTTTAAAACCCATCGCTGCAAACCATATGCTGGCAGCAGTGAAGAGTGAATAACATGATGCAGATAAGTCATTAAAGAAACACAATTACCACAAGAGTGCAGACTTTTCTATATACAGGAGCCCCTGGACGAAGGTGTGTTGCCGAAACACGTGTAGGGCGTCTGTGTAACCGGGTATATTTGACCTGCCATATATCATTAATTGTATCAGGTAATATTAACCTCTAGCCACCCTGATATTATAATATATTATATCTCTTACAGAACTAATGTGTATGTATGCCAACACATGTTAGTCTCATGCTACTATAGCGCATTAATTTAATTGTGGGTGTGTATATAGAAAAGTGTTTGTGTAGGAGCTGTACATGTTCTGGGTGTTGTCTGGGTGTGACGGGGGGTGAGAGCGGTGTTGTGTGTGTGTTGCGTGTGTTGCGTTGTTTGTGGAGCGCTGTGTGTCTGTAGCGTTGTGTGTGTATGTGTTGCGCGGTTTGTGTGGGTGTGGTGTGTTTTGGGGGAGGTATGTTTTGTGCAATGTGTGTGTGTTGCATGATATGTGCGTATATTTATGTATGCCGCGGTGTTTGTGTGTTGGGTGTTGTGTGTGTGCAGCGTTGTCTGTGTGTGTGGGTGTCTGTGTAGGGCGGTGTTTGTGGTTCCCAGTGTGTGTGTGGTGTGTTGTGTGTGTTGGGGGAGGTGTGCACCTCTCATCGTGCTCCATCCGCCATGCTGCGCACCCCCCATCGTGCTCCATCCGCCATGCTGCGCACTCCCAAACGTGCTCCATCCGCCATGCTGCGCACTCCCAAACGTGCTCCATCCGCCATGCTGCGCACTCCCAAACATGCTCCATCCGCCATGCTGCGCACTCCCAAACGTGGTCCATCCGCCATGCTGCGCACTCCCAAACGTGGTCCATCCGCCATGCTGCGCACTCCCAAACGTGGTCCATCCGCCATGCTGCGCACTCCCAAACGTGGTCCATCCCCCATGCTGCGCACTCCCAAACGTGCTCCATCCCCCATGCTGCGCACTCCTCATCGTGCTCCATCCCCCATGCTGCGCACCCCCCATCGTGCACCATCCCCCATGCTGCACCAGCATCAGCCTCTCTGCCCCCAGCATCAGCATCTCTCCTCCCAGCATCAGCCTCTCTCCTCCCAGCATCAGCCTCTCTCCTCCCAGCATCAGCCTCTCTGTCCCCAGCATCAGCCTCTCTCCTCCCAGCCTCAGCCTTCCCCAGCATCAGCCTCCCTCTCCCAGCCTTCCCCAGGATCAGCCTCTCTCCTCCCAGCCTCCGTCCTCCCAGCCTTCCCCAGCATCAGCTTTCCCCTCCCAGCCTCCCTCAGCATCAGCCTTCCCCAGCATCAGCCTCTCTCCTCCCAGCCTCAGCCTCTCTCCTTCCAGCCTCCCCCAGCATCAGCCTCTCTCCTTCCAGCCTCCCTCAGCATCAGCCTCCCCTTCCCAGCCTTCCCCAGGATCAGCCTCTCTCCTCCCAGCCTCCTTCCTCCCAGCCTCCCCCTCCCAGCCTCCCTCAGCATCAGCCTTCCCCTCCCAGTTTCCCCAGCATCAGCCTCCCCAAGCATCAGCCTCCACCAGCATCAGCCTCTCTCCTTCCAGCCTCCCCCAGCATCAGCCTACCCAAGCATCAGCCTCCACCAGCATCAGCCTCCCTCGTCCCAGCCTCCCCCAGCATCAGCCTCCCCCAGCATCAGCCTCCCCCTCCCAGCCTCCCCCAGCATCAGCCTCTCTCCTCCCAGCCTCAGCCTCTCTCATCCCAGCATCAGCCTCTCTCCTCCCAGCATCAGCCTCCCCTCTCTGTCCCCAGCATCAGCCTCTCTCCTCCCAGCCTTCCCCAGCATCAGCCTCTCTCCTCCCAGCCTCCCCCAGCATCAGCCTCCCCCAGCATCAGCCTCTCTTCTTCCAGCCTCCCCCAGCATCAGCTTCTCTCCTTCCAGCCTCCCCCAGCATCAGCCTCCCTCTCCCAGCCTTCCCCAGGATCAGCCTCTCTCCTCCCAGCCTCCGTCCTCCCAGCCTTCCCCAGCATCAGCTTTCCCCTCCCAGCCTCCCTCAGCATCAGCCTTCCCCAGCATCAGCCTCTCTCCTCCCAGCCTCAGCCTCTCTCCTTCCAGCCTCCCGCAGCATCAGCCTCTCTCCTTCCAGCCTCCCCAGCATCAGCCTCCCCAAGAATCAGCCTCCACCAGCATCAGCCTCTCTCCTTCCAGCCTCCCCCAGCATCAGCCTACCCAAGCATCAGCCTCCACCAGCATCAGCCTCCCTCGTCCCAGCCTCCCCCAGCATCAGCCTCCCCCAGCATCAGCCTCTCTCCTCCCAGCATCAGCCTCTCTCCTCCCAGTATCAGCCTCTCTCATCCCAGCATCAGCCTCTCTCCTCCCAGCATCAGCCTCCCCTCTCTGTCCCCAGCATCAGCCTCTCTCCTCCCAGCCTTCCCCAGCATCAGCCTTTCTCCTCCCAGCCTCCCCCAGCATCAGCCTCCCCCAGCATCAGCCTCTCTTCTTCCAGCCTCCCCCAGCATCAGCCTCTCTCCTTCCAGCCTCCCCCAGCATCAGCCTCCCTCTCCCAGCCTTCCCCAGGATCAGCCTCTCTCCTCCCAGCCTCCGTCCTCCCAGCCTTCCCCAGCATCAGCTTTCCCCTCCCAGCCTCCCTCAGCATCAGCCTTCCCCAGCATCAGCCTCTCTCCTCCCAGCCTCAGCCTCTCTCCTTCCAGCCTCCCGCAGCATCAGCCTCTCTCCTTCCAGCCTCCCTCAGCATCAGCCTCCCCTTCCCAGCCTTCCCCAGGATCAGCCTCTCTCCTCCCAGCCTCCTTCCTCCCAGCCTCCCCCTCCCAGCCTCCTTCAGCATCAGCCTTCCCCTCCCAGTCTCCCCCAGCATCAGCCTCCCCCTCCCAGCCTTCCCCAAGATCAGCCTCTCTGCTCCCAGCCTCCTCCAGCACGCCGTGTTCCTCTGCCGACACTCACACACCCGATCGCATACACTCACACACACCCGATCGCATACACTCACACACACCCGATCGCATACACTCACACACACCCGATCGCATACACTCACACACACCCGATCGCATACACTCACACACACCCGATCGCATACACTCACACACACAGACACTGACGATATCGCACATACGCGCTCACACTCACAACATCCGGAGATACCACATGCTTCTGGCCATGTGATCCTCCGTCAGGTCCTGGAAGGTCACAACAGCACAGTATCGAGGCCGAGAAGCAAGCGATATCGCCGGATGCTGTGAGTGTGTGGATGCGATGTGATGTGTGTGTGAGGTGTGTGTGAGGTGTGTGAGAGTGATCTGATGTGTGTGTATGTGTGTGTGTGCTGTTATGTGTGTGCGAGTGGATCTTCCGCCGCTGCAGGACCTTGATGCGCTTGTAACCATGCCAGCATGGTTACCAACGTATCCACACCACTCCCGTGCGAGCGGGGGATGGGGGGGGGGGAGTACAGTACTCACCTCTGTGACAGCCGTGTCAGTTCGGGGAATGCGCTGGGGGGGGAGGGGGCGGGAGTACAGTACTCACCTCCGTGACAGCCGTGTCAGTTCGGGGAATGCGTGGGGGGAGGGGGGCGGGGCCATAGCTAGCGTGCATTGCGTGAGGGGGGCGGGGCGTGGCGTGGCCGAATTGCCAATGCCTGCAGGGTGCCGGGGCGAGAGGCCAATCTGTGGGGGGGCGGAGCCTGGGCGAGCGGCTGGCCAATCCGTGTGGGGGCGCAGCCTGGGCGAGCGGCCAATCCGTGTGGGGGGGCGGGGCCATGGCAAGCCCAGCGGCCAATCAGCTTTGTGTCACCGTAAGGACACAATTTTGGAGCATGACAGACAGACAGACAGACAGACAGAATAAGGCAATTATATATATAGATTACCACTAAGCTATAGTTTACTTTATCAACCCCAGTCACCCCACTATATATTACATCTCTTGCATAGCTATATGTATATGTTAAAACACTAATAATCTGTATACATGTGCTGGTTTATCTTAATCAAACTGGCTTGTAGTACGGTGTCTACAAAGAAAATATATGGATTGATACATACCTATACATCTTTACTATTTTTGAATGGTTGCAGATTGTGATCTGTTTTTTCTGATAATATATGGATATATATCAGATATTCCAATGGGAGGCTGGTATGGTGCGGTTCCCAACATAAAAATTGCTTTTGACTAAAATAATAAAATTTGTGGGGTAAATCTGATATAATCAGTATATTATAGGAATACATTGTTTTTTACCTATGGAATAACCTCACTTTTTTCAACAGTCTGATTGAATTTGTTTGCAATTTTAACCTGTAACAAATTGGCATCTATAAGAGATTTGTCACCCTACTATTAGTTTTTTATGGTGTTTTAACCCTTCACTTGATAATAAAATATTTACACTTATTTTGGACTTCTTGATCGCTTCTTTCTCTCCCCCTCTTTCTCATTATGTCTGCAATTGTCCTGATAGTCCTGATAATCCACATATTATGAATTTCTATGTTATAACAAGTTGATTGTGAGTATATATGATTAAATATGTGGATATTCAATATAGTCTTACTTTTTTCAATATTAGCCTGTGTATCAGCGCACATTAGCAATTATTTTCTCAGCCCTAATCGGACCAAGAAAACAATCACAGCATGCTACAATTGTAATGCAAGACTTTCTCTTTTACCCATTGAAGTATATGGGGTGAGAGAAAAAATGCACTGCACTTGCGGTACATTGGTGTACCGCGAGTGCAGAGCGATAATCTCAATAGCCGACTACGGAGGAGAGAGGGAGAGAAATCCCTCCCACCCCTCCTCAGTGCTGGCCCGCCCGCCCCTCCGCAGCGCTGGCCCGCCCGCCCCTCCGCAGCGCTGGCCCGCCCCTCTTGAGTGCCGGACCGCCCGCCGCAGCTGAGGTCCGCTCACACAGTTGGACCTCAGTCGCAGGGACACACGCATGACACTCAGCTCTGCTATACTGCCAGCATGAGCCGAGTGTCATGCGAGGGGATCGCAGTAATCCCTGTGTGGCCCCAGCCTGATTGGCCGACACTGGAGTCAGCTGATCTGAACTCAGCTGAACTCCTGTACACGCAGCCGCACACGGTCACATGTGATCGGAAGCAGGCAGTGACTGCTGTTAACCTGCAGCTATTGCAGCGTGTGCGGGCTGTGAGATCAGGAGTCAGCTGACTCCAGTGTCGGCCGATCAATTCTGTTTCCCGCTGCAGAAGGATCCGGTAAAATAAGGTTGCATGCGTTGCACGGTTAATCCACAGGATCTGGTCATATGCGGTTTGCGCTTTTTTGCCTACAGGCAAAAAAGCGCTGATGTGAAAGTAGCCTACAAAATGCATGCCACATGGATGATACACACAGACTAGGCAAGAGGGAAAAAAAGCAATTTCATGACCCCTTCATTTTTTTTTTTTCCCCAATTATTTTTTTCACATGTTGCGCCGGCTAATAATCATAATTTTTGTACACACACACACTATGTATTATATGAGAACAAGCAGAAAATAGCCGCTTTCTTCCCCTGGTTGTGCAGAGCTGGGAGCTTCGGCTGTCTCTGCTGTGATTACTCTCAGTGCATCCACAGGGAAGAGGCAGGGAGGAGACTTTGGATTGAGAGGAGAGCTGAGTGGGTGTGTTAGATACAGTGGGTGTGTTAGATACAGCCCTAGAGCCACAAAGAATTATGGGAGCTGTAGGAACTGAACCCAGGAAGTCAGAAGAGAGATTAACCCCATTAGAGCTGGAGCCAGAAATGAGGATGTGCTGCTAGAGCACGATAAAAGGTAATATTGCTGAAAAACATAATAGATGTGTGGAGAGGCACATATTAGCAAGATTTATCAGAAAAAAAAATCAGTTTTGGTAACTGGACAACTTCTTTAAACATGGAAAGTCACAAAGTGACAAGTGACAGCGGTAACAAAACACTTTGTGACATGTCATGGGGGCAATTTAAAGGGATTTGGCTTTAGAGCTATTGAAAAAGTGAATAAAATGGATAGAGGAGGAGATTTTTAGCGGAAAGTTCTTAATCGTGAATCCTTCTGGATGTTTAAGGTTAAATACAAGAATTCCATATGGGCTTAATATACGCCAGGATATGATAGTCTAATACAATTAAATTTATTCATGTGACTTTGTTTTTTTAACTTTTGTATTCTGTATCTTATTATTTTAAACAGGTGTTTTCTTCAGGTGTAAAATGATTGAAGTTAATTTAACCCCTTCACGACCTTGGACGGATCTATCCGTCCAGGATCGTGTCCCGTTAAGCCCCGCCCCCTGCGGATTGGCACATCGGTTTTCAACAGCTGACATGTGTGCCTGCTAGCCGCGGGTGGAATCGCTTCCACCCGTGGCCATTAACCCCTTAAATCTTGCTGCCAAAGTCTGGCAGCAAGATCTAAATGCGCGCGGCCATGTTTATTACTTAACGCCGCCCCCACCGGAAGTCACGTGTGTTATCACGTGACTATCGGTGGTTGCCATAGTAGCACGGGGTCATGTGATGACGCCTGCATCTACGAAGTTTCACTTTCGTTTTCCCTTGGCCGAGAGCAGAGGGAAAAACAAAGTGACTGAATCTGCTGTTTACAGCTGTATTGCTGTGATCAGCAAATAGATAATAGCGATCGGATTGCTGATCGCTATAGCCCCCTAGGGGGACTAGTAAAATAAAAAAAAAAAGTAAAAAAAAAAGTTTTAAAAAATAAAAAAAAAACAAAAAACCTAAAAGTTCAAATCACCCCCCTTTACCCTAATTGAAAATTAAAGGGTTAAAAAATAAATAAATATACACATATTTGGTATCGCCGCGTTCAGAAATGCCCGATCTATCAAAATATAAAATCAATTAATCTGATTGGTAAACGGCGTAGTGGCAAAAAAATTCCAAACGCCAAAATTACGTTTTTTGGTCGCCGCAAGTTTTACGCAAAATGCAATAACAGGCGATCAAAACGTAGCATCTGCGCAAAAATGGTACCATTATAAACGTCAGCTCGAGACGCAAAAAATAAGCCATCACTGAGCCATAGATCCCAAAAAATAAGAACGCTACGTGTTTCGGAAAATGGCGCAAAACGTGCGCCACTTTTATTGGACAAACTTGTGAATTTTTTTTAACCCCTTAGATACAAGTAAACCTATACATGTTTGGTGTCTACAAACTCGCACCGACCTGAGGCATCACAGATACATCAGTTTTATCATATAGTGAACACGGTGAATAAAACATCCCAAAAACTATTGTGCGATCACACTTTTTTTGCAGTTTTTCCACACTTGGAATTTTTTGCTGTTTTCCAGTACAATATATGGTAAAACCTATGATTTAATTTAAAAGTACAACTCGTCCCGCAAAAAACAAGCTCTGATATGGCAAGATTGACGGAATAATAAAAAAGTTATGGCTCTCGGAAGAAAAGGAGCAAAAAACAAAAACGCAAAAACGGAAAGTGCCCGGGGGCTGAAGGGGTTAAGCAGGATGGGAGTGTTTGTATGTTAAATAGAGGTAATGTTTCACTTGTAAAACATCCATGAATAAGACTCTACGACACTGCATTATGTCGAAACGCGTTGGATGATTTATTGCCTGTATCTCTGTGGATACCGCCTGTAATTTTTAATGCAAAAATAAAGTGCAAGTTTTACTTTTACATCTGCCTGTGATCCGCTGGAATTTCGTTTTCTACTTGTCATACATTGACACACAAAATATTTCTCATCTAGTGCAGGCCTTCCTTCTTTCTGAGTGTTTACTTTTTACCCTTGCCTGTAGAGGAGGAGCTTCACTGGTGCTCAAGTGCAGCACAGACTTATCTCAGCTAAGGCCCGTTTCACACGTCAGTGAAAAACACAGACGTTTTTCACTGGCGTGTAAAACACGCACATGTCCCTGCGTGTGCCGAAAATCACGGCACACGTGGGTTGTCTAAGTGGAATCCGGGCTCCGTTCTCCGTGGCCCGTGATTGCACTTAGAGATTCACTCACCTGCGCCCGCTCCCGCTGTCCATGGTGCTGATCGCTCCCGCGACGCAGCATCCTGCCGGCGGTGACCCCTGCAGGAGCTGCTTCCGGGTCGGCTGTGTCGCGCATAATGAATATGCGCGACAGTATTCAGCCGGCACAGAAGGAGCAGGGAGGACGGGCTGCAGAGGACATCGCTGGACGCCGGGTAAGTTAAAATGTTTTTTATTTTAAAAGCACGTTTTTTTCTGGCACGTGTTTCACAGACCACACCACTGCGTGGTCCGTGGAACATCAGTGATGCCAGAAAAAAATGGACATGTCTCCGTGCAGCAATCACGCACACGCGGGTACACTGCTCGGAGACACGTGCAGTGAAAAATCACTGACGTGTGAGCAGACCCATTGATTATAATGGGTCTGCGTATGTCAGTGATTCTGGGACGTTTAAAAAAAAGCACAAACGTCCCAGAATCACTGACGTGTGAAAGGGGCCTAAGACAAAGCCTAGATCCTCAGGCTACATACATTCACACACAGCTTTTTTGCGGATCCGTTTTTGCAGTGAAATGCAGTGACTCTGGGCATCCTTGCAAAGTCAATGGGTTTCAAGATATGACATTCAGATGTATCGTTTTTTGAGGATCCGTTTTTGGGCTAAAAAACGGATCCTCACAAAGAATGAGCATGTCAGTTTGTGTGGTGTTTTTCTAATCTGCTTTTGCTATTGAAAACATCATCTATGAGCTAAAAAACCTTTTAGGTGATGCGGTTTCTTAAAAATCTGATCAGCTTTTGCAGCTGAAAAACATATCCTCAAAAAATGCAGCAAAAATGCTGTGTGTGAATGTAGTCTTAAGGTCCAGTCACACTAAACAACTTACCAGCGATCCCAACAACGATAGGGATCGCTGGTAAGTTGCTAGGAGGTTGCTGGTGAGATGTCACACTGCGACGCTCCAGCGATCCCACCAGTAACCTGACCTGGCAGGGATCGCTGGAGCGTCGCTACACGAGTTGCTGGTGAGCTCACCAGCAACCAGTGACCAGCCCCCAGTGCCGCGTGGAAGATGCTGCGCTTGGTAACTAAGGTAAATATCGGGTAACCAACCCGATATTTACCTTGGTTACCAGCGCACGCAGCTACACGTGCAGAGAGCAGGGAGCAGCGCACACTGAGCGCTGGCTCCCTGCTCTCCTAGTTACAGCACACATCGGGTTAATTACCCGATGTGTACTGCAGCTAAATGTGCACAGAGCAGGGAGCAGCGCACACCGGGTGCAGCTGCACAGGGTACATATATAGGGTATAGAGTACAGGGTGCAGCTGCACAGAGCAGGGAGCAGCACACACCGCTTAGCGCTGGCTCCTTGCTCTCCTAGTTACAGCACACATCGGGTTAATTACCCGATGTGTACTGCAGCTAAATGTGCACAGAGCAGGGAGCAGCGCACAATGCTTAGCGCTGGCTCCCTGCTCTCCTAGCTACAGCACACATCGGGTTAATTAACTCGATGTGTCATGCAGCTACATGTGCACAGAGCAGGAGCGGCGGAGGCTGGTAACAAAGGTAAATATCGGGTAACCAAGGACAGGGCTTCTTGGTTACCCGATGTTTACTGTGGTTACCAGCCTCCGCAGAAGCCGGCTCCTGCTGCCTGCACATTCAGTTGTTGCTCTGTCGCTGTCACACACAGCGATGTGTGCTTCACAGCGGGACAGCAACAACTAAAAAATGGCCCAGGACATTCAGCAACAACCAGCAACCTCACAGCAGGGGCCAGGTTGTTGCTGGATGTCACACACAGCGACATCACCAGCAACATCGCTGCTACGTCACAAAAGTTGTTCGTTAGCAGCGATGTTGCTAGCGATGTTGCTTAGTGTGACGGGGCCTTTATGTACGGGGTAGTCGGACCCCTGGTAGTGAAGGAGATGTTTTCCCCCCCCTGAAGACGCCACAGTAGTATGGTGGCAAATTGTAAATGTTAATGGTAAAATGTTACCTGTCATAAACTGTTTCCCCACTAGGTGCCAGTGTAGAGCAGTGGTTCCCCTGGTAACAGTGGCAGGGAAGGAAGGGGCAGGGCAGCCTAGGTGGGGAAGGAAGGGTTCTGAATGCAGAGTCCAGTGTGCAGTGAGATGTGACTGGAGAAAGAAGTCTGAGGTGACGGGGCAGAGTGTGGAAGTGCTGCAGTGGCAGAAGTGGAAGAGTCAAGACTAGTCCCAAAGCCGGTAGTGTGTACTACAGTGCAGTGCAGCTATCAGGGGGATAACAAGTGGCCCCTGCAGGCGAAGGGTAGTGCCCTGACAAAGAAGTGAAGGTAAATGGGAACGCCCGTAGAAAACAAGTGAAGCAGTTCCCCGGCAAAGAAGTGGAAAGGTGAGAACTTATCCGGAGCCGGTAGTTTGTGCTAGATCTTCCCTACAGTGAAACAGGGTTCAGTGTGCAGCTACTAGGGGGTTAACGCATGTCCCCTGCAGGTGAGGGAAAGTTACCGGGGAAAGAGGAAACCGTCAGCAAGAAGTTTAACCTGTAAACCAAAGTGACTTGATGCTGAAAGGTGTAAAGAAGAGTGGAAGCTGTGTTCAATAAAATGTTTCTTGGTTCATCAACTGCCTGTCTGTGGCTCTTTACTGGGAGTGGTGAAGAGGCCTGTGAGCCAAGAGAAAAAGGTGTCACCGAGAAGCAAATTGCCCACATGGAAGTGTCCCTGCCACCCACACTCTGCCCCAACAACACACCTGCTTTGCAAGTAACGGCCGGGCTGGGGTTCAGCCTGCGGCCCACAAGGCGAGGGGACCCGACTACACCCCCTGAGGCGCCCCCTGCCCCCGTTACAAACTGGCGTAGTCGGCAGGATCAAGCCTGCATGCAAGAAACCCTGACCAGAGACTGTGAGGAAGATCAAGTGGTGCCTGACGTGCTGAACGGGCCACAAGATGGCGGCAAGATGGCGGCCGTCCTCATGGACTCAGTGGAGGCGCGAAAAGTTGGCGCCAAACGAAAAGCACTGGGCTGGCCTGGGAGGAAGAAGCCCGGAGTGCGCCGCCCAAAGAGGGGAGGTACTTGCCCCAAGAAGCTGCAGAGGTCTAGAGACGTGGGCGGCGCCGCAAGAAAGAAAAGGCGTCGCCAACGCTATGCAGACCTGGTGCAGACCTGGTGGGTGAAGCCGGGGGCGGAGTTTGTGCTAAAGCGGGAAAATAAGAACCGCCTCCACCTTCCCCGGCGCCATTGCAATCCCAGCAGCAGAAGCAACAGTTCCAGTTACCTGTGCTACACAAAATGGAGGCCAGGACAGACAAGCAAGCCGTAGCGGGTGCGCTGGTGCCCGTAGGATGCGGAAGAGGACATCCGATGGAGAGCTCGGTGGGAGAGTTACCCACCATCACGTTGCCGGCAAGCATGATACCGGCCGTGACTGGAGTCTCGGAGAAACCAGCGAAGGTCACGTTTTTTACCTCATGGGATGCCGTTACCGGGGAAACGACGATGGAAGTCCGGGCCACCTACAAGTCCCGGCTGACTCTGGGGAGCGGGCCACCAGGAGCATCCGTACAGATTCCGGAGGCGCCCGCGTCTGTTAAGGTAGGCCCTCTGCCCCCCTCAGGAGTTAAGGCCCCGTACTGGCAAGATATCCCAGAACCAGAGGTAATCGTCCGGAAGAGAGTGATTTGTTTGCCGTTGAAAGCCGGTGAATGTTTCCAGTTACAGTAACGTTAAAAGTACTGAACCCGGGAGGCGCTTAATGCAGAACTGTGCGTGGACTCCTTCCGTGACTGTTAAGAAGGAATCTTGTTGTCTTGTTGTTTTCTGCCCACCCAAAGACCGGAAGCGCTTGGAAATAGCCTCCAGGCAGAAGGTCAGCTAAGACCGGGAGCGCCTGAGGAGGGCCTCCGGGCAGATGTGCGACTAAGACCGGGAGCTTCCCTGGAGGGACTCCGGGCACCAAACTTGTGTGCCAGTCTGTGTGTTTTCCTACATGTGTTGTTTTGCAGGTACGAACCTCGCCAGGAGGCTGAGGTTAAAGAGGGGAGGAATGTAAGGGGTAGTCGGACCCCTGGTAGTGAAGGAGCTGTTTTTCCCCCCCTGAAGACGCCACAGTAGTATGGTGGCAAATTGTAAATGTTAATGGTAAAATGTTACCTGTCATAAACTGTTTCCCCACTAGGTGCCAGTGTAGAGCAGTGGTTCCCCTGGTAACAGTGGCAGGGAAGGAAGGGGCAGGGCAGCCTAGGTGGGGAAGGAAGGGTTCTGAATGCAGAGTCCAGTGTGCAGTGAGATGTGACTGGAGAAAGAAGTCTAAGGTGACGGGGCAGAGTGTGGAAGTGCTGCAGTGGCAGAAGTGGAAGAGTCAAGACTAGTCCCAAAGCCGGTAGTGTGTACTACAGTGCAGTGCAGCTATCAGGGGGATAACAAGTGGCCCCTGCAGGCGAAGGGTAGTGCCCTGACAAAGAAGTGAAGGTAAATGGGAACGCCCGTAGAAAACAAGTGAAGCAGTTCCCCGGCAAAGAAGTGGAAAGGTGAGAACTTATCCGGAGCCGGTAGTTTGGCTAGATCTGCCCTACAGTGAAACAGGGTTCAGTGTGCAGCTACTAGGGGGTTAACGCATGTCCCCTGCAGGTGAGGGAAAGTTACCGGGGAAAGAGGAAACCGTCAGCAAGAAGTTTAACCTGTAAACCAAAGTGACTTGATGCTGAAAGGTGTAAAGAAGAGTGGAAGCTGTGTTCAATAAAATGTTTCTTGGTTCATCAACTGCCTGTCTGTGGCTCTTTACTGGGAGTGGTGAAGAGGCCTGTGAGCCGAGAGAAAAAGGTGTCACCGAGAAGCAAATTGCCCACATGGAAGTGTCCCTGCCACCCACACTCTGCCCCAACAACACACCTGTTTTGCAAGTAACGGCCGGGCCGGGGTTCAGCCTGCGGCCCACAAGGCGAGGGGACCCGACTACACCCCCTGAGGCGCCCCCTGCCCCCGTTACATTTAGATCAGGAATAGAACAGCCATTTATAGGACATTTCATAACTTTACCAAATTTTTTTGAAAAAATATTCAGCACATTCTGCATTGAACTACTGTACCCAATTTATTATATATTTTAGGAGTCGGAGTCGGTCCATTTTACTCCGACTCCACCAAAATGAACACCGACTCAGACTCTCCGACTCTGACTCCACAGCTCTGCTCCATACACGTCGTACACACGTGGCTCTACTCTGTACACATGTGGCATTGCTCCATACAGGTCGTACACACGCGGCTTTGCTCCATACAGGTCGTACACACGCAGCTTTGCTCCATACAGGTTGTACACACACGGCTTTGCTCCGTACACATGTTGCATTGCTCCATACAGGTCGTACACACGCGGCTCTGCTCTGTACACACGCGGTTCTGCTCCGTACACGTCGTACACACGCGGCTCTGCTCCGTACATGTCGTACACATGCGGCTCTGCTCCGTCCACGTCGTATACACGCGGCTATGCTCCGTATGCGACGCCCTGGCCCATCAGGTCTTCACAAGGGTGCCATGCAATCTGCCCTTCTGCATGGTACCCGCTCCTCCTTGGTTACGGGTCCTGTCACTTTGGTGTTGCTACAAACAGGTGTACACAAATCCTGAGGAACACTCTGCACCACACCCACCAAACACCCATTGGGCAGCCTGAGGGGAATAGGGCCATCCAGATGGGGGGCTGGTAGAAGGAGGGCAGAAGTGTCAGTGCAGTTGAGTAGAGAATTGAAGTTCAGCGGTGACAGAGAGAGGTCACGCTGTGAAGCTGGGCTCCTGCACCAGTTCCAGGTGCCAGACGTTGGCCTGGCCAGAAGGAGCTGGAACCCCGGTTGCAGGAGGTAGTGACAGGGAGGGCGGTGCCGCTACATAGAGTGGGCCGGCTGCCTTGTGCTACACCGAGCAGGGGCCAGGGCACGACGGGGTACGCGGACCCTAGACTGGGTAGTAGCTTCACGCAGCCCAGTAATTCACCCGACGGGAACAGAATCTTCAGGAACCGTTCCCCACTCGCTCCAGAATCGGGGTACTAGCGCACCGAGAGGGATAGGACTTCCCACAACCGTCCAGAAAATCCCAACCGTGAACCCTGAGAGCAAGCTCACCCTGCTAGCCACGCAGGTGAGAGGGACCCGAAACGCTTCAAGTGTAAGGGATCCACACGTAGGATACACAGTGCCAAGGGACAAGGCTTCAGGTCAACGGGCAACACCAAAAAGGCACGGACCCAGCGTGCGCGCCCAAGGACTACATAGTGCTCAAGAGTTGGTTTACCTGGTGTCAGCGTCAGTGACTTTGGACTGTGTGAGTACACGTTATCCCCCTTGCACCCGACGGGCTCCCCACTCCATCCATCACCGGACCCCGGGACACCACTCCCCTCCCCATAGAGGGGTTAACAACTCGAGCTGCCATACACCAGCATCCCCGGGCTCCCCAAACCGGCAGAGGTGGTCCCTCACGTTACCACGCACCGTGGGTGGCGTCACGAACATTATCCCCTTCCACAACAGAAAACACCCCCCTTTTTTTTATTATTTAAATTCCTGGTGTCCGCGTGACCCCGCCTCGGATCCGGAGACCCCTCGACCCACTGTGGATCCGGGTCCGAGCAGCCCATCAGCTGTCGCGGGGTCGGCACACATACACATGTGGCATTGCTCCACACAAGTCGTACACACGCGGCTCTGCTCTGTACACATGTGATATTGCTCCATACAGGTCGTACACATGCGGCTCTGCTCCGTACATGTGTGGCACTGCCCAATACATGTCATACACACGCGGCTCTGCTCCGTACACATGTGGCACTGCCCAATACATATCATACATACGCGGCTCTGCTCCGTAAACATGTGGTATTGCTCCATACAGGACGTACACACGCGGCTCTGCTCCGTACACATGTGGCATTGCCCAATACATGTAATATGTACCGCCCCCAGGCGAGCAGCCGGGGTGCTGCCGCCACTCGGATCCAGATCCGTGGTGGCTCGAGGGGTCTCCGGACCCGGGGGTCACGCGGCCACTCGATTAAAAGAAAGGGGGAGTAGATATGTACAAGGGGATGTTGGAAAGTTCGTGATGCCACCCACGGTACGTGGTAATGTGAGGGACCACCGCTGCCATTGGGGAGCCCGGTGACAATGGTACAGCAGCCTGATGTTTAACCCCTCCGTGGGTAGGGGGTTTGTGTCCCGGGGCCCGTTCGTAAAGGACGGTGTTGGGTGCTGTTGGGGAATAGGTGCAGGGGGTTTCCGCTGTACTCATTCAGTCTCAGAATAACCACATCGACAGCTTGTAAACCAAAGTTCTGATCACCACTGCAGCCTGTGGAGAGCACGCCCAGATCCGTGCCCCTGGTGTTGTTGATCTGTGGCCCTATTCCTGGCACCTTAGTCTCCATTGGACCCGTCGGTATGAAACTCTCTGGGTCCCGCTCACTCGTATGGCTAACGGAGTGAGCTTGCTCTCAGGGTTCATGCGTAGGATTTCTTTGGACTGTAGTGGGAAAATCCTATCCCATCGGTGCGCTAGTACCCCGATTTTGGAGCGGGTTGGGAATGATACTTGAAGTCTTCACCACCATCGGGTAAATTACCGGAACGCGTGAAGCTACTTTCCGGCCTGGGGTCCACGTACCCAGTCGTGCCCTGGCCCCTGCCCGGTTACAGCTCAAGGCCGCCGGCTGCCCTCCTTGGTAGTCCGTGCCCCTTGACACTGTCCCACGCGACCGAGTTCCAGCTCCCACCAGGCCCAGACCAACGTCTGCCACCTAGTATACAGGAGCTCTCCTCCGAGGCCTCTCCTCACGAGAGCCACCTCACCTCCTCTCTCCTTCACTCTCAACTCTCACTGTCCTCACTTTCTCCTCACCAACCCCCCATGTGGGCAGCCCTATTCCTTTTGGGCTCCCAATGGTGTGTCTGGCAGGTTCAAGTGGGAAGTGTTCCTAGGATTTTAATTGGACTAGCTGTTAACAACACCAGTGGACTGGGATCCAGTAACCAAGGAGGGTGGATACTGTGCGTAAGGGCAGGTTGCACAATACCCTGTGACTACCTGATAGGCCAGGGCGTCACATCATACACACGCGGCTTTGCTCCGTACACATGTGGCATTGCCCAATACATGTCATACACACACGGCTCTGCTCTGTACACATGTGGCATTGCTCCATACAGGTCATACACACGCGGCTCTGCTCCGTACACATAGGGCACTGCTCCATACAGGTCGTACACACGCGGCTCTGCTCCGTACACATAGGGCACTGCTCCATACAGGTCGTACACACGCGGCTCTGCTCCGTAGACATTGTACACACCTGGCTTTGCTCCGTACACATGTGGCTTTGCTTCGTACATGTCGTACACACTCGCTCCGCTTTATACACGTGCTGCCGCTCCATACATATGGTATACACGCGGCTCCACTCCCTACACATGTGGCTCCGCTCGGTACACGTTGTATGCATGCGACTCCGCTCCATACACCTCACACACAGGTCTGCACTAAACACATCGTACACGGCTCTGCTACATCCACACTGTACATCCCTCCTGAACCCACACATAAACTTGACGTCATCCAGCACAGCAGAGTCCTGCACACACTGAGGAGCTGATCATGTGACCCCCTGACTCCTCCCCTATATGTGACATCACCACAGGTCCTGTAATAGCCATATATCCAGTGTGCGGCTCTGCAGGAGGAGGTAATTATAATAATCGATATTTCTATAGCGCCAACATATTCCGCAGCAATTTACAATTCAGAGGTGATATATACAGACAGTAAAGAGATTACAGAATGACACAATTGAACAGATGCCAAGAGCAGTGCGGGTCCTGCTCACCAGCCTGGAGGGTGTAAGATTGGACAAGGGACGAGGTTTGGAAGAAAATGTTGTAAGAGTAGAATGGGCAGAGTTATATAAGGGAGGGGATAGGCCGGTCTAAAGAATTGCGTTTTTAGGGCACGCTTAAAGCTCTGTGTATTGTGATTTAAGCAACTTGTCCTGGGCCGTGCATTCTAGAGAATTGCGGGAGTGGGAGGTTCAGATTATAGAGGATGTCAGTCTTAGGTTATTAGCAAAATGGAGGCCACATGTAGGGGCATAGACAGATGAGGGTGGAGATGTAGGACGGTGCGGAACTGTTGAGAGCTTTGTGGGTGAGAGTGATAAGTTTATATTGTACTCTATAGCGGATGGGCAACCAGTGTAATGACTGGTACAGGGTGTAGGCATCGGTGTAGTGGCTGGACAGGAATATGATCCTGGCTGCTACATTCAGGATGGATTGGAGGGAAGAGTTCAGTAACAGGGAGACCGATTGGTAGAGGGTTGTAATAGTTCAGATGAGAATGAATAAGAGCGACAGTAAGGGATTTTACAGAGTCAATGGTAAAAAGAGGCTGAATTCTAGACATGTTATTGAGGTGACGATGAAATGAGCAAATGAGTGAGAGAGATCTGAGTCAAATATGACCCCAAGACAGTCTGCGTGCAGCTGGGAAGTAATGTTAGAACCACACACGGAAATGGCAACATTGGGTTTAGGAAGGTTAGTAGAGGGAGGAAACATGAGTATGTGGAGATTCCCCATTACTGGGCGCAGGGGGCATTAACCCCCTCAGTGTTGCGCTCACACTCCAGGAGACAGAACGTGTTCCCCTCTGTGGCTCTATCAGGAGATCTGTCTGTATGGGATTAGATTGGGTCACTTCCCTCCTGACGCCGCTCGCTGCTCTGTTACTGTACTGTCTCCATTATGGCCGTCACCCGCTCCATGTTGTCACTATCAGGAGATATTAATGTTCTACCATTATCTGTTACTGATGGCCCCGGTTCTGCCGTCCGATCTCTGTGGATGTTCCTGCACTTTATAACTTTGTCTTGTATTCATGAAATATTTAATAAAGACTCAGATATATTAGTTTTTTCCTTTTATATTTGTTCTGTGATTTTGTAGTGATCATGTGAAGCCGGTAACAGCTCCGGAGATTTCTAACATGGAATCTTTCTGATGTTACATCGTCATCTTCTCCCCATTCAGGTCCCTACAATATCGGATCCTCTCAGATCCTATATATAAGAGAATTTTCCTGATTGACCCATCAAGGATGGATAGGGACAGGGACAAGATGGCGGAGAGGATATTACAGCTCATCCTAGATATCCTCTTCCGGCTTACTGGAGAGGTGAGAGATTCTGATAACGTCACATTACATCATTCTTATCTATGGCGCAGGGGAGTACATAGAAATCATGGGGCCCTATCAGAATGTGTAAATTTTCCCCCTCCCCCCCAAAATATATATATTTGGCTGGGTAACAGAAAAGTATATGTCACAACTTTGCAGCGCTTATAAATTCATTTCCCTCCTTTTGAAACCCCTAGATTCCCCTTCCTTGCAGTTGTAAAGTATGACTGCAACAAAGTGCCCCACAAACACTGTATGATACCCCCACAGTAAATATCTCCAAAATACTCTCCACACACACAGTATGATGATCCAACTGTACCTCCATTCAACTACGCAGGCAATGAATGGAGACCTCAACACAGTAAGATCCCCAACTGTGACCCCCACATAGTCCTCCATATATTATAATGCACCACATAGTCCTCCATGTATTAACATACAGCCCCCGTAGTTCTCCATCTATTATAAAGCAGCCCCCATAGTCCTCCAATTATTATAATGCACAGCCCATAGTCCTCCATATAGTATAATGCAGTTTCCATATTCCTCCATATAATATAATGCAGCCCCATATTCCTCCATATATTACACTGTGTGCAGAATTATTAGGTAAATGAGTATTTTGATCACATAATTTTTGTACATGTTGTCCTACTCCAAGCTGTATAGGCTTGAGAGCCAACTACCAATTAAGTAAATCAGGTGATGTGCATCTCTGTAATGAGGAGAGGTGTGGTGTAATGACATCAACACCCTATATAAGGTGTGCTTAATTATTAGGCAACTTCCTTTCCTTTGGCAAAATGGGTCAGAAGAGAGATTTGACAGGCTCTGAAAAGTCTAAAATTGTGAGATGTCTTGCAGAGGGATGCAGTAGTCTTGAAATTGCCAAACTTTTGAAGTGTGATCATCGAACAATCAAGCGTTTCATAGCAAATAGCCAACAGGGTTGCAAGAAGCGTGTTGGCAAAAAAAGGTGCAAAATAACTGCCCATGAGTTGAGGAAAATCAAGCTTGAAGCTGCCAAGATGCTATTTGCCACCAGTTTGGCCATATTTTCAGAGCTGCAACGTTACTGGACTATCAAAAAGCACAAGGTGTGCCATACTCAGGGACATGGCCAAGGTAAGGAAGGCTGAAAAACGACCACCTTGAACAAGAAACATAAGATAAAACGTCAAGACTGGGCCAAGAAATATCTTAAGACTGATTTTTCAAAGGTTTTAAGGACTGATGAAATGAGAGTGACTCTTGATGGGCTAGATGGATGGGCCAGAGGCTGGATCAATAAAGGGCAGATAGCTCCACTATGACTCAGATGCCAGCAAGATGGAGGTGTGGTACTGGTATGGGCAGGTGTCATCAAAGATGAACTTGTGGGACCTTTTTGGGTTGAGGATGGAGTGAAGCTCAACTCCCAGACCTACTGCCAGTTTCTGGAAGACAACTTCTTCAAGCAGTGCTACAGGAAGAAGTCGATATCGTTCAAGAAAAACATGATTTTCATGCAGGACAATGCTCCATCACATGCATCCAACTACTCCACAGTGTGGCTGGCCAGTAAAGGTCTAAAAGATGAAAAAATAATGACATGGCCCCCTTGTTCACCTGATCTGAACCCTATAAAGAACCTATGGTCCCTCATAAAATGTGAGATCTACAGGGAAGGAAAACAGTACATCTCTCGGAATAGTGTCTGCGAGGCTGTGGTGGCTGCTACACACAATGTTGATCGTAAAAAGATCAAACAACTGACAGAATCTATGGATGGTCGTCTGTTGATTGTCATCATAAAGAAAGGTAGCTATATTGGTCACTAATTTTTTGGGGTTTTGTTTTTGCATGTCAGAAATGTTTATTTCTAAATTTTGTGCAGTTATATTGGTTTACCTGGTGAAAATAAACAAGTGAGATGAGAATATATTTGGTTTTTAAGTTGCCTAATAATTCTGCACAGTAATAGTTACCTGCACAAACAGATATCCTCCTAAGATAGCCAAATCTAAAAAACCCTACTCCAACTTCCAAAAATATTAAGCTTTCATATTTGTCTTTTGGATTGATTGAGAACATAGTTGTTAATCAATAATAAAAAAAATCCCCTAAAATTCAACTTGCCTAATAATTCTGCTAACAGTGTATAATGCAGCTCCCATATTCCTCCATATAGTATTATGCAGCCCCCATATTCCTCCATATAGTATAATGCAGCCCCCATATTTCTCCACATAGTATAATGCACCCCTTATTTTCCTCCATATAATATAATGCAGTTACATTTTTCCTCCATATATTATAATGCAGCTCCCATGTTCCTCCATATAGTATAATGCAGCCACCATATTTTTCCACGTAGTATAATGCATCCCCCACAGTCCTCCATATAGTATGAGCCCCATATTCATCCATATATCATAATGCAGTCCCATATCCCTCCATATATAATGCACCCCTTATATTACTCTATATAGTATTATGCAGTCCTATATAGAATAATGCACTCCATATTTCTACATATATTATAATGAATCCCCCATATTCCTCCATATAGTATAATGCACCTATATATTCCACCATATAGTATTATGTAACCCTCATATCATTTAATGCACCCCATAGTCCTCTGGCCACTGTGCACTCACTGATTAAATACATACTATAGTCACTTCTCCTCAGTTCCCCTGGTGCTTCGGTCTCTGTGCGAGTGTTGTGTGCTCAGCACAGCAGCGCGCAGTAGAGATGTCATCGTGTTTTGCTGTGATGAGATGTCAGAGAGCAGACACAGCAGGAGAATGATGAGAGAGGCAGTGATCTGTTCTCTTTTTCATCACTGCTTTCAATTGTATTAGCATCTGCGATGACGATATAAGTGAAAGTGTGATACTGAATGCTGGCACCGGGCCCCCCCTGACTCACAGGCTCCTTAGCAACTGCATGGTTTGTCGCTATTTGCGGTACTCCACTGCTATGGGAATTCAGTCCCTGTCTGTGTTTCCTCCAGTTCTATCCAGTGAGAGGACAACACCAGAGAGATGTCCCCGTCCTATTCTTCCATGGGACTGTAAAAAAAAAGATCCCAATGTTCGTCAAGGTCATCAGGTAAATGGAGAGAAGGTGTCATGAAATGTCCCCTATGATGTGTAAATGGTTGTGTAGGTCTTGTGTTCAGTCTTGTTTTGTTTTGTTCAACATTATTATACACTGAACGGACAATTTATTAGAGACACTTTCTCACTCACATCTGGTGTTGGTGTAATGGTGCAATTGTAACGATGTATTTGGTTTTCTGGGCTCATCATGGGTCTGTGGCGCCCCTGACCTGGTCAGGCACCACTGAGTACTGCACCCATGCTGGGGCAGTGCAATACAGGTAATCCAGAAGGCTGACCGAGGTGTGACTACACAGACGCATAGTAATCAGGTCTCACACATCTACATTTGAGTGGACCCCTGGGGAATCCAGGAGGGGGCTTGGCCTCCATCTCCACTCAAGGGGTGTGGTAGAGAGCCTGGTTGCTAGGTTGCGTAGGCAGGCACAGTGGGGAGGAAGTAGTGAGCCAGTTAGTGAGTGCAGCTCAGGGAGAGCAGACGCATGCAGCAGACCCTGGAGTCTGGCACAATCTGACAGCGCACGTGCAGTGGCTACCAACGGGGGAGAACGGTCACCTGGGAGTGCCACCCGAAAACTACCCGAGGCTGGAGGCAAGCGGTGGCTGAGTAAGGGGACTGCCAGGGAGGTACCAGGCCTGTAAGGGTAATAGGTCCCAGTGCAGAGATTCATTCAATTTTCTCCTGCCAAACCTGCCGGAGGGGGCACTTCAGACCCCCACCACAACACCACAGAGTCCGCAGCCACGTAGCAACGAGGGGGCCCATAGCTCGCAAGAGGCAAGCAGCCGGAGTGACCTGGTCCAGGCTACAAGCAAACGGGCCGAAAAAAGGGGAGAACAGGCAGCAGCAACTTCCCTGGGTGACCCCCGTAGGGACTTCAAGTCAGGGTCACCCCAAAAACACCAGGGCTAGAGAAGGCGAGTCGGTAGTCACCCTCAAAAGTCAGCCTGACGGAGTGCCTGGTTTCCTCTGGTTAATCCTAGCTACGCCCGGGTACTCACCCTGCCATCTACTGTGAGTAAAAACCCTGAAAGACTGTCTAGACTGTGCCTGAGTTATTCTGTGACCTGTGGTTCCACACACCTACACAGGGCCCTGGGGCCTGCCTCACTCTCGGGAGGCCACTACATCTAGCTGCATCCAACATCAGCCCCAGGCGTCCCCTAATCTGCAGTGGCGGTCACCCTGACCGCAATACCAAGAGTGGCGTCACGAATCCAAAGAAAACAACTTACCTGTGACCAGACTGTTCCTCCACGTGGAGTCCTTGAAGATAATGCACCGACACAACACCTGTGGGGCTTCACAGGTCTACGGATACCTGTGGATGGAATTTTGGACACTAGAGCTTACCTAAATATTGTGACAGACGAAGATCATCTCTTCATAGCAGCTGTTTACTGTTTGGTAGAAGGACAATAACCCATACCATTCATGTAATCTCTGTAACTCTCCCTTGCCCAGCTGCAGGGTTGACCCTCTGTAACTTTCCCGTTGCCAGCTGCTGGGCTGACCATCTGTAACTGTCCTCTGCCCAGCTCCTCTGTAACTGTCTGCCCAGCTGCAGGGCTGACCCTTTGTAACTCCCTTATGCCCAGTTGCAGGGCTGACCCTCTGGAACTATCCCCTGCCCAGCTACAGGGCTGACCCTCTGTAATTCTCCCGTGCTCAAGGGGGAGTTACAGGGCTCTGTAATTCTCCCGTGCCCAAGGGAGTTACAGGGCTGACCTTCTGTAACTCCCCCTTGCCCAGCTGCAGGGCTGACCCTCTGGAACTATCCCCTGCCCAGCTACAGGGCTGACCCTCTGTAATTCTCCCGTGCTCAAGGGGGAGTTACAGGGCTCTGTAATTCTCCCGTGCCCAAGGGAGTTACAGGGCTGACCTTCTGTAACTCCCCCTTGCCCAGCTGCAGGGCTGACATTCTGTAACTCCCCCCTGCCCAGCTGCAGGGCTGACCCTCTGTAACTTTCCCCTGCCCAGCTGCAGGGCTGACCCTCTGTAACTCTCCCCTGCTCTGCTGCAGGGCTGACCCTCTGTAACTTTCCTCTGCCCAGCTGCAGGGCTGACCCTCTGTAGCTCTTCCCTTACCCAGCCACCTTTTCTCCCATAACTTTAATCGTTAAGTAGGTAAAATGACCCATAGCTTTAACCATATAATGACAGTACTTTACATCAGGGTCCTGTAATAACTATATTCTACAGCTATGCAAGTGAAGCTTCCTATGTTCACAGTAGAAAAATGATTTTTCTTAAGAAATTTCTTGAGAGTGAAGGATTAGCGCACCTGCGTTAAAAAACGCACCAATAACGTAGGTGCGTCTTTGGTGCGTTTTTTGTTCAGGTTGGTCCCTGCGTTTTTTAATGCTTTTATAGCAATAAATAATATAGATAATTGATAGATAGATAAATAGATAGATGGATAGACAGATAGATAGATAGACAGATAGATAGATAATGGATAGATAGAAAGATGGATAGAATAATTAAAAACAATTAAAAAAAAACGACATGGGGTCCCCCATATCTTTTGTAGCCAGCTAGGGTAAAGCAGACGGCTGCAGCCTTCAGACCACAGCTGGCAGCTTTACCTTGGCTGGTAATCCAAAACAGAGCGCACCCCACGCTTTTATTTTACAATAAATAAATAATTTAAAACAAAAAATGTGGGGTCCCCCCAAATTGGATCACCAGCCAAGGTAAAGCGGACAGCTGTGGTCTGGTATTCTCAGACTAGCGAGGTCCACCGTTAATGGACACTCCCCAGCCTAAAAATAGCGGGCCACAGCCGCCCCAGAAGTGGCGCATCCATTAGACGTGCCAATCCTGGCGCTTTGCCCCAACTCATCCCATTGCCCTGGTGTGGTGGCAAATGGGGTAATAGGGTTGATACCAGATGTGTAATGTCACCTGGCATCAAGCCCTGGGGTTAGTGATGTCACGCGTCTATCAGATACCTGACATCACGAACCCAGTCAGTAAGAAATAAAAAATAGACAACAAAAAAAGTTTTATTTGAAAAAACACTCCCCAAAACATTCCCTCTTTCACCATTTTATTAAAAAGAGCAATCATATCCGGGTCTGGCGTAATCGAATAAGGGGGTCCCACGACGATCCATACCATAGTCGATTTCCCAGTCAATGAAGAACAGAATGTTCCCCATTGGCTGGGAGAGTTGTGCAGTAACCTGAGCCAACATCATTAGGTCAGCCCAGGTCACTGCAGGGGATGAGATCATTACCTGCTGTGACGATCTCCTGCACTCCTGACGTCAGCGCTGTCACTGACTTCTATGCCCGCTGCGTTCACAGCGAAGAATCGTGGGAGCCCGTGACGTCACCCTAGTCACAGGCTCGGGCCGCCCACGAGACATGATGTGAGAACGTGGCAGGCAATGGAAGGCAGTGACAGCGCTGACGTCAGGAGTGAGTGCAGGAGATCGTCACAGCAGGTAATGATCTCATCTAACCTCCTGACAGCAGCACTCGTCATCCCCGCGGCTGCCCGCACTGCTGTGAGAAGCTACTGATACTGCTCTGCGGGCAGACGCGGGGCTGGCAAGGAGCGGGACACAGACTGCACGGGCACCCGGAGGTCACACGGAAGTGCTTCCGTGCGGCTTCCAGGGATTGAGTGTGACCTGTGTGTGTTTACTCTTTGCTTAGCTTCCTCTTCCTGTCATAATGACATCACTTCCCTGCAAAACGCAGGGCAGTGATGAACATTATGTCCTGAAAAACGTGAAATAACGCAGGAATAACACAGGAAAATGCAATGAAACGCACAGAATTTGCTACCTGCGTTATTCCCTGCGTGATTTCATGATTACATTACAGTCAATGGAGTGAATAACGCAGTTAGCTGCAGAAAAGAAGTTACATGCTCATTCTTTTTCTTAAGAAAATCTACTGAAAGAATTTTCTTAAGAAAAAAACGCAGTGTGCGCACAGCTAATTTTTTTGCCATAGGTTTTGCTGGGGAATGTCTGCAGAAAGGTACAACCATTTTCTCAAGAAATTTCTGAAGCAAAAACGCACCAAAAAGGTGGGTAAAAAACGCAGTGTGTGAACATAGCCTTATGCGGGAAGAATCCATTTTCATGTTGAGAATGTTAAAAACGTTTTACAGCAAAATCGGATCCTATTATATGTGAGAAAATTCACAAAGGGAAAAATCATGATGAGATTCAAATTGGGAGAAATGTTTTAGGCTGAATACATATCTTTGTATACATCAAAGAACACACACAGGAAAGTAGCCATTTTTCATGTTATACTTGTTTTATTTACAACCTAAAAAATGAAAGTTATAGTGAAATCAAGTGTCTACACATGGTCAGGACAGTTGCGAAAGAAACTATCCCATGTCCAGCTTGTCTCATCTAATTAATATGGAGACCTGATAATGTGGGGCTGCCATTGGCAGAGTAGTTTGGAAGATTTTTTTTCCAGCATGACGTCCAAGTATGCAATACTTTAAAAATCCATTTATTTCAGATATAATAAAACTAAGACTCGGTTAGGTGGACATCCAGATTACAAACACCGGGTGAGCTGAAAAACCTTTTCTATTTATCATTATGCTGCCATTGGTAATATGCCACTAATTAAGAGTCGAATAGTTGTCTTAACTATTGTCTGATCATGTACAGTAGAGGCTCACAAAGCCGTATGTCAGATCAAGTGGATCAGAGAAGCATTGGACAATTTATGTTCAAACTTGTTACCAATCGTTACCAGAGGAGCAGCAAAGAACTCCTAATCAGAAATGGATTGACAGGACTCCGGTCCATCAGTTAGGTAAGTAATTTGTGAGCATTGGATGGGAGCCCCGTGAATCTCCTCACCTCTCTGCATTTCAGGCTCCTGTTTTTATTAGCACAGGACCGACTATTATAAAGAGGATTTAGGAATATTGGGCGGTAACCGGTAAGTAGATTCTCAGGGATCCTATTCAACTACAAGAGTGGTGGACAATGGTGAACGCATTTCTGCTCTTGAAGACTCACCCACACAATGTCAGGCAGGGACGGTTAATAACAAGAGGTAGAAATGTTGGGAAGTAAGTAGATTTTTAGGGCTCCCATTGAACATTTACATATTAAAGTCCTGGCCTAATTGATACTTCCATTTCTCATTGAGACTACTTTGCTGATCCCTTACTTCTCCGATCTGCAATTTGCCATTTTATTCATGTGCAGTGTGTTTATTTACAGTATGTGGTTTTAATATTTGTATAATCAACTATATCCCATACAAAATAAAATTTTATATTTGTATTTTTCAGTTGCCTTCTTACTTACAGTTAGGTCCAGAAATATGTGGACAGTGACACAATTTTCGCGAGTTGGGCTCTGCATGCCACCACATTGGATTTGAAATGAAACCTCTACAACAGAATTCAAGTGCAGATTGTAACGTTTAATTTGAAGGTTTGAACAAAAATATCTGATAGAAATTGTAGGAATTGTACACATTTCTTTACAAACACTCCACATTTTAGGAGGTCAAAAGTAATTGGACAAATAAACCAAACCCAAACAAAATATTTTTATTTTCAATATTTTGTTGCGAATCCTTTGGAGGCAATCACTGCCTTAAGTCTGGAACCCATGGACATCACCAAACGCTGGGTTTCCTCCTTCTTAATGCTTTGCCAGGCCTTTATAGCCGCAGCCTTCAGGTCTTGCTTGTTTGTGGGTCTTTCCGTCTTAAGTCTGGATTTGAGCAAGTGAAATGCATGCTCAATTGGGTTAAGATCTGGTGATTGACTTGGCCATTGCAGAATGTTCCACTTTTTTGCACTCATGAACTCCTGGGTAGCTTTGGCTGTATGCTTGGGGTCATTGTCCATCTGTACTATGAAGTGCCGTCCGATCAACTTTGCGGCATTTGGCTGAATCTGGGCTGAAAGTATATTCCGGTACACTTCAGAATTCATCCGGCTACTCTTGTCTGCTGTTATGTCATCAATAAACACAAGTGACCAAGTGCCATTGAAAGCCATGCATGCCCATGCCATCACGTTGCCTCCACCATGTTTTACAGAGGATGTGGTGTGCCTTGGATCATGTGCCGTTCCCTTTCTTCTCCAAATTTTTTTCTTCCCATCATTCTGGTACAGGTTGATCTTTGTCTCATCTGTCCATAGAATACTTTTCCAGAACTGAGCTGGCTTCATGAGGTGTTTTTCAGCAAATTTAACTCTGGCCTGTCTATTTTTGGAATTGATGAATGGTTTGCATCTAGATGTGAACCTTTTGTATTTACTTTCATGGAGTCTTCTCTTTACTGTTGACTTAGAGACAGATACACCTACTTCACTGAGAGTGTTCTGGACTTCAGTTGATGTTGTGAACGGGTTCTTCTTCACCAAAGAAAGTATGCGGCGATCATCCACCACTGTTGTCATCCGTGGACGCCCAGGCCTTTTTGAGTTCCCAAGCTCACCAGTCAATTCCTTTTTTCTCAGAATGTACCCGACTGTTGATTTTGCTACTCCAAGCATGTCTGCTATTTCTTTGATGGATTTTTTCTTTTTTTTCAGCCTCAGGATGTTCTGCTTCACCTCAATTGAGAGTTCCTTAGACCGCATGTTGTCTGGTCACAGCAACAGCTTCCAAATGCAAAACCACACACCTGTAATCAACCCCAGACCTTTTAACTACTTCATTGATTACAGGTTAACGAGGGAGACACCTTCAGAGTTAATTGCAGCCCTTAGAGTCCCTTGTCCAATTGCTTTTGGTCCCTTGAACAAGAGGAGGCTATGCATTACAGAGCTATGATTCCTAAACCCTTTCTCCGATTTGGATGTGAAAACTCTCATATTGTAGCTGGGAGTGTGCACTTTCAGCCCATATTATGTATATAATTGTATTTCTGAACATGTTTTTGTAAACAGCTAAAATAACAAAACTTGTGTCACTGTCCAAATATTTCTGGACCTAACTGTATATGTCGGGTCACTTTTGCTTTTCACTTAGACAGACTGCAATTCGCATATGTCAAGAAGATGTGGGGATGGCAGGGGGACGTAGTCTTGGGCAGAGGCGAGGTCCTGCTTCCAAGCAGCACTTCTCTTTTGTGCTGCACTCCTGTCATCTCCACAGTACAACAAGGAACACCACAACTTCTCTTTAAGATCAATTCAGACTGCTGAGACCCCACCACCGCATCAATGTCTCCCATGCCCGAACAAAACACACAAATGTAGTAAACCAAATAAACTTTATTGGAGAGATAACCAAATATGTACAAACTCTCATCTTTTGTTGGGTTGGGGTCGGTCACAGCTTTTGAAATAACAGGTGTAATTAACCAACCGAATATACCATGTCATCGAGGCGTAATGCCAGGCCGGACTCCCGGCGCAAGCAGCCTTCGCTTAACATCCACCATTTTCGACCACTGACCGCTGTGACTTAAACAATATAACATACGACAAAAGGGGAGGGAGGGTGGGCCAGCAGCGCAAGTGTGTCCGGGTGTCCACAGCACAGCAGCGTCCGGGTCTCAGGCTGAGGAGAGACCGAAACCAGGAAGTAGGGGGATTATATAGGGAAAAACAGTAGGAGGGAAAACAGTGGGATTGTACAAACACAAGGGGGCGGATTCGGACATGGGAGATGGATTTAACCCCTTATATACGGGGCTCAGCAGTCAGGGTGCATTCAGTGTAGCCCCACTGACATGCCCTACAGACTGCTGAGACCCCACCACCGCATCAAGTCTCCCATGCCCAAACAAAACACACAAATGTAGTAAACCAAATAAACTTTATTGGAGAGATAACCAAATATGTACAAACTCTCATCTTTTGTTGGGTTAGGGTCGGTCACAGCTTTTGAAATAACAGGTGTAATTAACCAACTGAATATACCATGTCAACGAGGCGTAATGCCAGGGCGGACTTCCGGCGCAATCAGCCTTCGCTTAACATCCACCATTTTCGACCACTGACTGCCACGGAGGATCAAAAGTCGCTAGACTGCGCTCCGACCCCCACCCATGATAGATAGGGCCTGCACAACCCCGTCCTGAGAGGCCGATAAAATATACTGGAGGCTTCGTCCGTTGCACCGCTCCCTGACCAAACCAAAAATATAAGAATGGCCCAACCGCCACACTACCAGCCTAGTACCTCCGCAAGCCTGCCACGTGTCAAGAGACGCGAAGCTCACCAGGAAGGGAGACAAATGTTGACAATCAAGTTACCCATACTGACTGGGCAAGGCAACCCCACCATCCGAGCGCGAAGCCCCCGAAACTTCTGAAAAATAAAATGGGCAAAGTATCGGCAATAGAATTACAAAAACCGAGAACATGACGAGTGCGAAAACAGATGCGAAAAACAGATGTTAGGTTCAAGCATCTAAGCAGTAATGCTTTAAATAACTGAATTACCGGGGGTGAAAAGAAGACAAAAAATTTAATGGCAGTAACTACGCTCATGTGGACAGCCAGGAAAAATACCCTTGTTCCGGAGAACATGACCAGAAACAAACAGGGGGGGACCAAATGTGTACATGAGACGGCAAAACTGGGCCGCCAAGAGAAAATCATCCAAGAAAGAGATTGACAAAACAACTCAGCAAATGATGGCAAACAGGTGAACTTGAAAAATACGAAAAATCGACTCGGTGTCAGAAAAAAGAAACCAGGACCCCGCCAATTGACGATTCAACGTCCAGCTTGTGAAGAAACATGGTGAAAATCAGAATCCGCTTAAGGATTGGAGCAAACGAAGGTTCCCTAGGAAAGATAAAAGGTGAAAAATAAAAACAAAAGTGAAGCCAAATTACCGCTGAGCAGCTGCCCCTTTATTGGGGTTGCGGTCGAGCCGTGGTCCCATCCAAAGAATGCTCACTGGCGTCCATATGTGGCATGATGAGCGGTTTTGCTGGCAATTTTGCAGATGGTCGGGGGCACTGGGCTGCTGCGTGTGGTCCACCACAAGCGGAGCACTCGTGCTTAAATTTACAAAGGCCAAAGAAGCGGCAGTGGCCTTCATTGAATAACCAACACGTGCCAGGTCTACGAACGGCCACTGGGCCGGAGCCGGCAGAGGTGCTAGGAGGTGCAGAATGAAAGGGGTTATAATCCTTCTAGGCCAACATTAAACGCAGCCAGGTGTCCGTGGCTTTTACTCCCCACCCCAACTGGGGTTAAAGGGCCAAACGACGACGAAAATCCTCGTCGTCGCGCCACCAGGCTGATCCTCCATGAGCTTTGTAAGAATTATATATGGTGTCCAGATATATAAACATCTCAGAACAACGCTCAGGGTGCTTTTGTCCCATGACACATCCCATAACAAAAAATGCCTGAAGCCAGTTGTTAATGGACTTAGCCACGTTTGGCGTCCTCTCAAAAGGACGAGCAGATGAGCGCCACTCCTTATCAATTGCATGTTGATCGGTCGAAACTAAAGACCATATATCAACATAATCGTTCGCCCACATTTTTCGGACGGTCTCCTCAGTCAAGTGGGATCCCAAAGGGGTAACGCCGCAAAAGAAAGCGTCCCTATGAATATCGGCGCGAGGCGGGGGGTCAGATTGTATAGGAGGGGGACTGGAAGATGAAGGGCCAACTAGTATATTCCCCCCCGCCGCAGGCTGCAAATTATCTAAAAGTGTTTTAATAGCCGCTGCCATACCCGCACTATCCCCCCACGCCCCCGAGTATCGATACTCAGCAGCATCCGGAAGGGGAGCGACATCAGGCTCCTGTACTGCGTCAACAAATTCCACAGGCTGCCGACGTGCTGAGGGAATAACCGTCTCCGTCTGAGAAGGTTGGTAACGACGGCGGTGATGCCCATGGGGCACGACTGAGGAGCAGGGCTGTAGAGTCGGAGTCGTGGAGTCGGAGTCAGAGTTAGTTTTGGTCGGAGTCGGTAGAAATGTACCGACTCCGACTCCAGCTTTAAAAAAAATGTATTAATATTTCATAATTGAACTTTCATATGAATTTTATAAATGTTACTCAAATATATATGTTCTATCAAACTATGAACAACAGTGATAAGCAGTTCTGCTGGAGATAGAGACATTTCTTACTTCTTGTATGTCACTGCTCTCCACTGCCCTTATCTAATCTTATACTTGGTTAACCTCATGCTGCCCCAAATCCCCTACTTACAATGTATGAAACTGAATGTGAAAATGTGTTGCAAATTCTTAGTAGTAAAGCTCCTCCTCTAGACTAGATCATACTAGGTGTGCGTCTTCCAAGCATCTCACAGCTGCCTGCTACTCAGAAGAGGAAGTCTGTAAGAAGTATTATCTTTTCAACAAACGTTGCATCAGTTAACTGTGAGTACATGAGGAATAATAACAGTATTACTGACCACTATATCAGTTGTACGACCTGGCAATAATTTTGTACAATTGTTTTTAGGAAAAACAATTGTCATTTGGATTGTGAATGCAGAATTGAAAACCTGAGCATGTCAAAGAAGCATCACATTAAATCAGCTGTATTTGAACATTTCACCATCACTCAAGATAGAAAACATTATGTCTGTCAGTGTATGACAAATGATCCAGACGAAAACAAATGCTGTGAAGCCAAGATGAGTGCATATTCAGGAAAAGATAAAAATGCTCCTACCAGAGCTTCTAATCTAAAGACATTTACAGCGCTTTCATCCCGAAGTACTGAAAGCAGTGGATGAGAAAGACTGCATCCAAACCAATGAACCAGTGCCCAGCTCTTCCAGCCAAACAAAGGAGCAGAGAACTTTGCAGCCATCAGTTGCAAGATATTTTGTCAGTGACCAAGTTACTGTGACAATGACAGTAGATACATTTAAAAAACAGATCATAGAGCTTGTTGTAAAGGATAGTGTGCCTATTTCATTATTTTCACGACCAGCTTTTGTGTGTCTGAATGGGGAAATGGCCCGCAAGCTTGGTGTTTCTCTGGAGAGAGAGAGTATTAGAAAATTAGTAATCGAAGAAGCTTTTAAACAAAAGGAAGAACTTAAAAAACTCTCAAGGGACGCTTTCTGTTTCTTAAAATAAATGCCTGCACACGTCACAGAGTGAACTATTTTGCGATCAATGTCCGATTTGTTTGTGACAAAAATGAAATAGTTACCAAGACATTGGCAGTAAAAGACACCAAAGCTCATCACACCAGTGAGTTTCTCCCGGTCTTGGTGGAAAAGGTTCTGCAAGACTATGATCTTAAAAAAGCAAGTTCTTTCTGTCATAACTGACAATGCTTCAAATATAAGTACTATTAAGCTAATGAATGAGAGTAATGATGGTGACCAGCAGCTAGAAGAACATTCTGGGTCCACAGACACAGAAATGTTTGAAATAGAGGAACACAGTATTGTAACTGAGGAGCAAACTGAAGTTGCTTCAGATGAACAGCAACATGATAGTTTAGATGATCTTGTTGAAACTGTGTCAATATGTTCTTTCATTCATCACATGCGCTGTGTTGTGCATACACTACAGCTGGCTATAAGAGACAGCCTGCAAGAAGAACATGCTGCTGCACTGATTGGCAAGGTGAGAAAATTGGCTACTGTTGCCAGAACCCCTAAAGTTGACTCAATTTTGAAGAGACATGCTGGAAAAGGGGCAATTATTGATCAAGCCACACGATGGGGCAGTACTTACTTAATGATTCAGTGCTTGGTTGAATTGAAAACCTTTCTGGTAGACATGGCTAACCCTCAACTGACGCTAAATGAAAGTCAGTGGAATCAGGTGACTGAGCTGGAAAAATTGCTAGAGCACCCATTTACAGTGACTAAAAATTTACAAGCAGAGGACTTAACTCCAGGTATTTTCTTAAAGGAGTGGAAGAACCTGATGTTTCGCCTGTCCCAAAGAGGAGGGTTAATTGCAAGTGGCATTGCTACATCAATGAAACGGAGAGAGGAGCTACTATTACAAAATAACATTCTTTTGGCAGCTGTTTATGTAGACCCAATGCATCGTATTCTTCTAGATGATCAACAGCTAAGTAAAGGAAAAGAAGCTCTGTTTGAAATAGCAGTAAGGATGAAAGGGTTGCAGAACAGTCAGGAGGAACAAGAAGAATTTGGTCGTCCTGCCACATCTTCACCCTCATCATCAACTGATGAAGAATTTAATTTCGAAAAATGTTTGGATCACAAGGACCGTGCAAAGTGTTCCCGCATAGAAGAAGAGTCATCCCCATCAAAGAACACAGCCAGTACATTTCAGCAGAATTTTTCATGTGCACTAAAAGAAATTGAGAAATTTGACCGTTCATCAAAAATATCAGTGCAACAAGCGATTCCTCTGTATCCTGACATTGTCAGAGATGTTGCCCGAGTGGTTACTGCTTTGCCACCAACACAAGTTAGTGTAGAGAGGTTGTTCTCTGCTCTCAAAATAATTAGATCAGATTTGAGGGCATCCATGAAGGAGGATCTGACAGAGGCAATACTTTTTCTGAGGACAAATTTATAGATTTCTTCTTATTATTAACTGCGTAAAAGTGTTTATTGCATATTTACTTACAGTTTAGAAAAGTTTATAAACGTTATTTGCTATATTCTAATTGTATTCTAATAAATGTAGTTTTTGCTCTAAGTGGTCTGATTACTTATATGATGGTGAGAAACTGAATAAGCACAATGTTAATATTTTACAACAGTAAATTTGTTGTTATGAATTGGCCATTTATGAAGGAGTCGGAGCCGGAGCCGGAGTCGGAGCCGGAGTCGGAACCTGATAAAATCCAGGTGTTCGGAGTCGCAACTGTGGCTTACCGACTCCACAGCCCTGCTGAGGAGTCCAGTGTGGTGGAAGGAGAACGCCACCTCAATGAACGAGAATGGCGGCTCCTCCGAGAGGATCGGGAACGACGGGCAGAATGGCAGCTACGTCTGCCACGTGATCCAGCAGAGCGTCTGTGTCGGCGAGGGGTGCGAGGGGGTGACGGCGAGGAAAGCGAGGAGGAGCGGTTACCGCGCCCACAGTGGCTACGACCGCGGGCCGGTGTTCCAGCACCCACCTGCGGTGGACCAGCAAGATATGGGGGTTGAAAAACTGGGGCAGGTCCACCTGGGGCAGATGGGGCTTGTGGGGTGGGGGCAGACACTGCAGGGTGCACACCTGCAGCCTCCTGCCGTAATGGTGGCAAGGCCAGCAGTGGGGGTTGTGAAAGGGGGGTAGAAGGGCTTATTAATGCCCTAGCAGCCAGAGGTGCATCATGTTGAAAAGACTGGGAGGGGGGGGTGGGGCTGCACCATGTTTGCAGACCCCTCTATAGACGAGGAGCCGCAGACATGGTGTCCCTGCATTATAAGTGGTGATGGAGGATGTATAATTGGTGGTTCGTGTAGGCAGGGGTTAACTAATACCGGCCGCGGCTCTACACTGACAGGGGAACAGTGCCTGCGTGCATCAGCCACGGCCGGAAGCTGGGAGGGGGTGAGGAGCTGGGAGGGGATGAGGGGGGAGGGATCCACATGAGTTGGTGGTACATGGGGGTTAACAGCTCCCGACTGCAGATACACGCGGCCAGGGGGACAGTCCCGGCTCACGGCCGCTGCGGCCGGGAGCTGGGTGGAAGTGGGCGGTACTAGTCGTGAGGCACGCGCACGAGAAGTGCGCACGCCCCGTGACTTCATAGCTACCGACCGCAGGTCCACGCTGCCAGAGGGACAGTACTGGCGTGTAGCCACTGCGGTCGGGAACCGAGGGGGTTTTTGGGGGGCTAGTCGCGAGGCGCGCGCACGAGAAGTGCGCACGCCCCGCGACATTATCAGTGTGGGACTCAGGCGCTCCGGCGGACGGGTACGCTGAGCGGACCGCCTGCTGCCGGGAATCACCGCCTGAGCCTCAGGAGGGACGGGACGCGGCCTATCTAAGAAACAGTCAAGCCAGGCGTCACCATCCCTCCTGAATCTGTCCCTTATGGCAGCAGCCAAAGTGTCGGCCATCTCTCACCAGCAGCGCAAGTGTGTCCGGGTGTCCAGCAGCACAGCAGCGTCCGGGTCTCAGGCTGAGGAGAGACCGAAACCAGGAAGTAGGGGGATTATATAGGGAAAAACAGTAGGAGGGAAAACAGTTGTCAGGATCGGGAGGACTGGTAGACCCAGGAGGTGGATCCGCTGGACCGAGCACCCCACCGGGGGGTAGGGTACACGGCAGCCGGAGCACTGGCGTGGCCGGGATGGGAGCCGCGTCCCACAGGGGACGGGAAGAACAAAGTCACTGGGGACACGGAGTTCCTAAGATTGTACGGTATACTGGTACAGGTGCCGGGTAGGAAAGACAAACAGTAGTCCAGGACACGGCACAAGGGGACCTGAGCACCTAGCTCACAAGACAAGGCTTCAAGACACATTGATCAGGCCCCGCCCACATGGAAAGGCCAGTCTTATATACCCAGCACAGCCTCATGTCATTTCCTGCTGCAGGTGTGCTGGGCCTATAAGACCAGGAGAGTGGGCGCGGCCTGGTCCTATACAGAACCATGTGGCTAAGACTCAGAGTCAGACTCATAAGACCAGGAGCAGGACACAGGAGAGCACGAGCGGGAGCGTCAGCCATGACCGGTGGACACGTGGACTGGATCAGTGGTTAAGGAGCAGTGCAATGACGGTGAGGCCGGAGCAGTGGGTACGGAGCGGTGCCGGGATGGTGTGACCGGATCAGCGGGTAAGGAGCGGTGCCGAGGCATCGGGAGCATGACAGTACGCCCCCCCCTCCGTGCAAAGTACCCCTGGGGCACACCGGACCGAGCTTCCGGACCATAACCCAACGCAAAGGTAAGGAAGGACTGCTGACCCCGTGCCACCTTCTTGACCGCACCACGCTTAGCCGAAGAACCCTTAGCAGAGGCAACAGAAAGAAGAGGCGGACGGGCAGAAGCAGGACGGCAATCGTGGACGACCGGATCGGTAGTACAGGCGGTAGAAGAGAAGGTATCAAGAACGACCGGCTCGGGTGCCTCGGACCGGGCACAGGATATTGTCACATCATCAGAAGTAGGTGGTATCAAAGTCTCAATTGCCAGGGACGGTGGAACGACGCTGGACTGCGTCGTCTCTTCTTCTGGTTCCGGTGGTACCACAGGCACAAGTGCCAGGAGCTGTGGTACAACGCTGGACTGCGTCGTTTCCTCTTCTTCTTGCGACATGACAGGGTCAGGTGCCAGGGGCTGAGGAACGGGCTGTAGACAGTTATCATGGCACGAGGGACTCCAGCGAGTGATTGCGCCAGAGCGCCAACTGATGTCAGGGTCATGGAGTTGTAGCCAGGGCAGACCCAGCAGGAGTGCGGGAGCCATTCTCGGGATGACATATAAAGCAATAGTCTCAGTGTGCAGAGCACCAACACGCAGTCTCACGGGTTCTGTTGTATATACGACGGGTTCGTATAATGGTTTTCCGTCCACGGAGGCGAACCAGAGGGGTTTTGCAAGCGGGATGACCGGTATCCGATAACGGTCCACGGTAGCTTGTAGGATGAAATTACCCGCTGCCCCTGAATCAATGTGAGCCTCTGCCGTGAACCGGGTCTTCTCAGTCGTTATCTGGATAGTCTGTGTAACCGGGACTGAGGGGATTCCGGTACCAAGGGTGGCGGTTCCCACCATCCCTTGGATTCGGGGTCTTCCTGGTCTCTCAGGGCATGAGCGGAGCAGATGTGAACCGCTTCCACAATAGAAACACAGGCCCTGGGCGAGTCGCTCTGCACGGCGTTGCTCAGCTTGGCTCAGTCGGTCAATTTGCATTGGTTCAGGAGTAGAATCGCAGAACGGCAATGGCGGGGGAATGGTAGACCTCTGCGGAACGGAGATGTGACGGATTGGTCGCTTCTCCCAGGATACTTCCTTGGTTCGCTCTTGGAAACGGAGGTCAATCCGGGTGGCAAGGGATATCAAAGCGTCCAACGTACGGGGAACGTCACGACCGGCTAATTAGTCCTTAATGCGGCTCGACAGGCCCTCCCAAAAGGCTGCCGTCAATGCCTCGTTGTTCCAGCCTAGTTCGGAGGCAAGCGTGCGGAACTGGATGGCGTACTGGCCCATCGTCAGGGTTCCTTGGCGTAGCCGGAGGAGCGAGGAGGTAACCACGGTGGTGCGGCCCGGTTCATCAAAGGTATCACGAAAGGCCTGCAGGAAATCCAGGAGGTCGGTGGTCACTGGGTCCTCATTCTCCCACAAAGGATTCATCCAGGCCAATGCTTCGCCTTCCAGATGGGACATTAGAAAGGCCACCTTAGCTTGGTCTGAAACAAACAAATGGGGAAGCAACTTGAAATGCAGGGAGCACTGGTTCAAGAAGCCTCTGCAGGTCTTGGGATCCCCTGCATAGCGAGGCGGAGCAGCGAGGCGAAGTTGCGAGGCCGCGGAGACAACGGGTTCGGATCCAGACACCGTTTGCTGCGTGGACTGAGACGAGGCGGCGGTCTGTAACATGTACAATCGGTGGTCCACAGACGTCAGGAACTTCAGTATGCGGTGTAAGGTGTCACGCTGTTGCACCAGTTCCTGGCGTAGTTCACCAGCTCAGACGTTTGTGCTCCAGCGGGATCCATGGCCTGATCAATCTGTCAGGACCGGGAGGACTGGTAGACCCAGGAGGTGGATCCGCTGGACCGAGCACCCCACCGGGGGGTAGGGTACACGGCAGCCGGAGCACTGGCGTGGCCGGGACGGGAGCCGCGTCCCACAGGGGACGGGAAGAACAAAGTCACTGGGGACACGGAGTTCCTAAGATTGTACGGTATACTGGTACAGGTGCCGGGTAGGAAAGACAAACAGTAGTCCAGGACACGGCACAAGGGGACCTGAGCACCTAGCTCACAAGACAAGGCTTCAAGACACATTGATCAGGCCCCGCCCACATGGAAAGGCCAGTCTTATATACCCAGCACAGCCTCATGTCATTTCCTGCTGCAGGTGTGCTGGGCCTATAAGACCAGGAGAGTGGGCGCGGCCTGGTCCTATACAGAACCATGTGGCTAAGACTCAGAGTCAGACTCATAAGACCAGGAGCAGGACACAGGAGAGCACGAGCGGGAGCGGCAGCCATGACCGGTGGACATGTGGACTGGATCAGTGGTTAAGGAGCAGTGCAATGACGGTGAGGCTGGAGCAGTGGGTACGGAGCGGTGCCGGGATGGTGTGACCGGATCAGCGGGTAAGGAGCAATGCCGAGGCATCGGGAGCGTGACAACAGTGGGATTGGACAAACACAAGGGGGCGGATTCGGGCATGGGAGATGGATTTAACCCCTTATATACGGGGCTCAGCAGTCGGGGTGCATTCAGTGTAGCCCCACTGACATGCCCTACAGACATAGAGTCCAAAAGAATGTTTAACACTTTTTTACTGAATAACTAACTCACACAGTTTATGTGGAACACATCCACTGCTGGCACAAAGCTTGAACGTTACAGGCATATTATGGTGTGGTTTCTTTGCACATTTTCCTGCAGACTGCTCCCTCCTGCACATCTCTCCCGTTATTATAGGAATGTCTGTTTCCCCTAGCAACACCACAGTGGCAGACAATGAATTCATAGAGTCCCACATGGATCTAACCGTGTCCCCTCCCACAGGGATGTCATACACCACCGGATGTCGCTCCTTCACCACTGTCTCTGTGATGACCCGTTCACCCAGGTCTATGTTACCTCACACCTAGACCAGTCCTATTGGAGTCAGTTGCTGCTCAGAAGTCCCACTAGAGCCAAGAACCACAACTTCAGAGTCCGTGCCTTTCGCTGCATCCGGCTACAGAAGAGCTTCTTGCTACTGACTTTCTGGGGTGACAATGAGGGTCTGACCGAATTAATCTGGACTCTTTCCCTATACCTCCCTCAAATACAGCTTCGTCACTCTATTCACTGGTATCCCTATCTGACTAGAATCAGGAAGTTCCTACTGCCTTATGCCCTAGTGTGGGCCAATCTACTTCCCTTTGAACTCCTTCAGCCCTGTCACACCATCCCAGCCCTAAGCAACTAGTGGTGGCTGAACATACTGCACCCGAGGGTACACGCACATAAACAACATTTCACACACAATAATACACAGATTAACCATGACATATTCAGGGTACAAGTCACCCTCCTACAAAGATACCACAGTTGAATGTTGCGTGTCCCAGTGGTTGGGAAAATGACAAACTGGAAGTAGAGCAAGAAGTAAACAGATGTAAACTCTGCATAGTCTGAATGGCAGATTTGAAGGATAAAACCTGGTCTGTCAACCACTAGCAAACCATATATTAAAGGGAACCTGTCAGGTGCAATATGCACCCAGAACCACAAGCAGTTCTGTGCACATATCTATGATCCCTGCCTAACAGTCCCTGTATCTAGTAGCATACATAGAGATCTTTAGAAAAAATATTTCTAAAGATCCTTTATGATATGCTAATGAGCATAGGGCATTAGTTACTGCGCTCATTCCGCCCTCTTAGCATGTTAGCATGCCCACAGGGGCGTACTAACATGCTATTCAATGCCCATCACCCAGCGTCATCAACGGTGGTAACGCACGTACCTGAGTCCATTGCATCGCTACAGAACTCCGGGCTTAGCGCATGATCAGAAGTCTCTGCACTTTCGGTCATTTTCACTATGAAGCCGGGTGTACGCGTCACAGCTTCAGAGAGGTCTAGTGCAGATGACCGGAAGTATCGGTGATTTATGATCATGCACATGTGGCGCCCTGGACAAGCCAGGGGCCACAGAGAACAACACCCACACATCCCACACTCCCGGTCAGGCACACCGAAGTCAGACACAAACCCTTGTTGCCTTCCTCCAGGGGCTGATGGCCACACCAGGGGGGTGGGCCAGGCGGTTGGCCCCGCCCACCGAGGAGTTCACAGTCCTGGAGGCCGCAAAAGCAGACAGTTCAGTTTTGGAGGTGAAAGTGGAAGGAAGGAAAGTGGTAGTGGAGCAACTAACTGACAGTGTCCGGGTGTGTGGCCCGGGCGGTACAGCAAGGTTGGCAGACGGTGGTGACCGTCTGCAGGAGTGGCCTATCGGAGTCTACCGTAAGGACCGTGGACGGGCGGTGGCCCGGAGGTACCGGACCGGTACACAAAGAGAAGTCAGCACCATCTGGCAGGGGCTTACGGACCCCGGCAAGGCTAGGAGTCGCCGTGAATTTGCCAAATCCGTCAGCAAAGGGAACCTCCTGGGTTTCCCAGCAGCCAAGTCCCGACAGAAGGCGACAGTCCAACCCTGAGAGGGAAACACAGCCACCGCCAAGGCTACCGTTCCCAGGGCCAGAGCCTACGGGCAAAAGGGGCTCCTCCGGCCCACATCCAAGCTGGGGAGCGGGTTACCGGTGGGAACCCATTGGAACCGTTTACCGTATATAGGTGCAGGGAAAGGCAGTCACCAGCAACCTGCCGGGAGAAACAACACCGCAGCCGTCTGTGGGACCCGTCCATCCAGCTGTGTGTTTTACCGAGAACTGTGTCCTCATCATTGGCTGAGTGAGTACCACCGTGCCGTGCGGCACAGCGCTGCCCCCGCGACCCTGCACCTCACCAGGCCCTGTAACCCGCCTGCCATCTACTCCTACCCCATCACCGGGCCCCGGGACAACTAACCCCCTACCCACGGAGGGGAGAACTAACAACAAAGCTGCTCCCTGTCACCGCTCCCGGGATCCCCGTCCAGAGCAGCGGTGGTGTCACCAATATCACCACAACCGTGGGTGGCGTCACGGACAATACTCAAATCCCCCACAATCAAATCCCCACCCTTTTCACTCACGGGCGAGGAGCGCCGCTCGAGTCCCCGGGATCCGGCCCACCGCTCGAGCCACCACCGAGCAGCGGCAGCAGCAGCAGCGGCCGGACCCGAGCAGTGGGAGAGCGCAGCGTCCCCTCCTCCGCCCGCGACACACACTAACCCTAACCCCAGTGTTCTGGGGTGGTGCAATGGACTCAGGTACGCGCGTCACCACCGATGATGACGCAGGGCGATGGGCATTGAATAACATGTTAGCACGCCCCTGTGGGCATGCTCACATGCTAAGAGGGCTGAATGAGCGTAGGAACTAACACCCTTACGACTAGTCCTTGTGCTCATTAGCATATCATAGAGGATCTTTGGAAATACTTTTTCTAAAGATCTCTTTATATATGCTACTAGATGCTGGGACAGTTAGGCAGGGATTAGCAATATGCAACCAGAACTGCTTGTGGTGTGGGTGCATATTGCACCTGACAGGTTCCCTTTAAGCGTCATAAAGACGCCTTCAGAAGGGAACACCATACCAGTCCTACTCCAGTCATACTGCCATGTTGCATTTGAAGAGTCAACAAGATGCCAAAACAGCAGAAACCACACAGAAGTGACCCCATTTTGGAAACTACAGCCCTCAAGGAATTTATCTAGGAGTTTGGTGTGCATCTTCAACTCACAGTTGCTTCACAAAATTTTAAAACATTGGACCATAAAAATAACAAATTATGTTCAGAAGGGAATAATCCATATTTATATTTTTACATATTTTTTGTTATTTTTCTATAGACGGACCTGACTGATGGCATGTGTTTTGTGGGACAAGATGACTATTTGAAACATACCATATCTATTTACATACTAATTTTTATCACATTTTAATCTTTGTTTTGTTCAGCTATATGATGATATAACATAGTGTCTACCGCGGTTTTGTATTTCTTTTTTTCTGGTATTCGGTGCGAAGGAGTTAAGGCCCCGTTACACGCAATGACATCGCTAACGAGATGTCATTGGGGGTCACGGAATTCGTGATGCACATCCGGCCTCGTTAGCGATGTCATTTCGTGTGACACGTACGAGCGACCGCTAACGATGCAAAATACTCACCAAATCGTTGATTGTTAACACGTCCATTTCCCAAATGTCGTTGCTCGTGCAGGATGCAGGTTGTTCATCGTTCCTGAGGCAGCACACATCGCTACGTGTGACACCCCAGGAACGACGAACAACACCGTACCTGCGTCCTCCGGCAACGCGGTGGGCGTGACTTTCATGTGGCTGCTCTCCGCCCCTCCGCTTTATTGGACGCCTGCCGTGTGACGTCGCTGTGACGCCGCACGAACCGCCCCCTTAAAAAAGAGGCTGTTCGCCGGCCACAGCGACATCGCTAGGAAGGTAAGTACGTGTGACGGGTACTAGTGATTTTGTACGCTACGGGCAGCGATTTGCCCGTGACGCACAAACGACGGGGGCGGGTGCTTTCACGAGCGTGTAAAGCGCCTTTAAGTGTAACAGTTTTATAGATCAGGCCATTTTAGCTTGTGTCGATATCAAATATGTGAAATTTCTTTTTATTGTTATATAAATATGTGTATTTAATGATGTATTATTTTTTGCCAATTTACATTTGTACTTTATTTTCTCTTTTTTTAACCTTCTTTTTATTAGTTTTTAATAACAAAAATAGATAATCAATAATCATATAATACAATACATTACGATTATGTTAACCCCTTCAGCCCCCAGCCTATTCTGACCTTACTGACTTCTCCATTTTGTGCAATTCTGACCAGTGTCCCTTTATGAGGTTATAACTCTGGATTGCTTCAACGGATCCTGGCGATTCTGACATTGTTTTTTTGTGACATATTGTACTTCATGAAAGTGGTAGATTTAGGCCGATATTTTTTGCGTTCATTTTTGAAAATTTCGTAAATTTGGCGAAAATTTAGAAAATTGCGCAATTTTCTAAATTTGAAATTTTATGCCCGTAAATATGAGAATTATGTCACACAAAATAGTTACTAAATAAAATTTCCCACGTGTCAACTTTACACCAGCGCAATTTTCAAAACAAAATGGTTTTTTTGTTAGGAAGTTAGAAGGGGTCAAACTTCATCAGCAATTTCTCATTTTTCCAACAAAATTTACAAAAAACTTTTTTTAAGGACCACATCACATTTAAAGCGACTTTGAGTGGCCTAGGTGACAGAAAATACCCAAAAGTGACTGTACCGCTCAGGCTACTCAAAACCACATCCAAGAAGTTTATTACCCCTTTAGTTGCTTCACAAGAATCAAAGCAATGTGGAAGGAAAAAATTAAAATTTACTTTTTTTACACAAAAATGTTACTTTAGCCATAAAATGTAGCATTTCACAAGGGTATCAGGAAAAATTACACCATAAAATTTATTGTGCAATTTCTCCTGTGTACGCAGATACCTCATATGTGGTGGAAATCAAATGTTTCGGTGCACGGCAGGGCTCGGAAGGCAAGAAGTGCCATTTAACTTTTCAAACGTAAAATTGTCTGGAATCGTAAGGGGACGCCATGTTGAGTTTGGAGACCCCCTGAGGTACCTAAACAATGGAACTCCTGCACAAGTGACCCCATTTTGGAAACTAGACCCATCATGGAATTTTTTTTTAGAGGTTTAGTGAGCCCTTTGAACCCCTGGGGGCTTCACAGAAGTTTATAACGTTGAGCCGTGAAAATATTTATATTTTTTTTTACCACAAAATTGTTACTTCAACCAGGTAGCTTTTTTTTCACAAGGGTATCAGGAAAAATTACACCATAAAATTTATGGTGCAATTTCTCTTGAGTACACAGATACCTCATATGTGGTGGAAATCAAGTGTTTGGGTGCACGGCAAGGCTTGGAAGGCAAGGAGCGCTATTTGACTTTTGGAGCTAATTTTCCAATCAAAAAGTCAAATGGCGCTCCTTCCCTTCCGAGCCCTGCCGTGCACCCAAACAGTGGTTTATGACCACATATGAGGTATCTATGTACTCAGGAGAAATTGCCCAACACATTTTAGGATCCATTTTATCCTGTTGCCCATGTGAAAATGAAAAAAATTGAGGCTAAAAGAAAATTTGTGAAAAAAAAAGTACTTTTTCATTTTTATGGATCAATTTGTGAAGCACCTGGAGGTTGAAAGTACTCACTATGCATCTAGATAAGTTCCTTGAGAGGTCTAGTTTCCAAAATGGGGGTCACTTTTGGGGGAGCACTAATGTGTAGGCACACAGGGGCTCTCCATACGCGACATGGTGTCTGCTAACAATTTGAATGGAAAATTAGCTCCAATTATTTACGGACACCATGTGGCGCATGGAGAATATGTAGTGTATGTCAGGTTGGTGTGTGTGTGTGTGTGTGTAGTGTAGTATACGTCAGGTCGGTGTGTGTGGTGTTTACCACACACACATCAACCTGACGTACACTACACCCCACACCAAACTAACATACACTACACCCCACACCACACACCAACCTGACTTAGTGTATGTTAGGTTGGTGTGTGGTGTATGTCAGGATGGTGTGTGTGGTGTATACTACACCACACATACCAACCTGACGTACACTACACCACACACACACATCAACCTGACCTACACTACACCACATTCCAACCTGACGTAGTGTATGTCAAGTTGGTATGTGGTGTAGTGTAGGTCAGGTTGATGTGTGTGGTGTAGTTTACGTCAGGTTGGTATTTGTGGTGTAGTATACACCACACACACCATCCTGACATGCACCACACACCAACCTAACATACACTAAGTAAGGTTGGTGTGCAGTGTGGTATAGGGTAGTGTACCTCAGGTTGGTGTGTGTCAGGTTGATGTGTGGTGTAGCATACAACACACACACACACACACACACACTACCTGATGTACACTACAACACACACACCAACCTGACGTACACTATACCACCCCGCATACCAACCTGACGTAGTGTATTTCAGGTTAGTGTGGTGTAATGTACTTCAGTTTGGTGTGTGTGGTTTAGTGCACTAGCGCTAGGTTGGGGGTTACTCACACTTTACTGTGGGTCTTCCTCCATGGCCTCCGGCTCTTCTTCTCCCGGCCTCGGGCTCTTCTCCTCCCGGCCTCCGGACGATTTCTTCTCCTGCGACGTCAAGTTTGTGTCACTGGAGGAGGAAGAGTGGGAGAAATAGAGAAAAGTGGGACCCTCTCCCTCACTATCAGCTACGGAGGGACGAGCAGGACATTTGTGTGCGCGTGTGCAAAAAAACCCCAAACCCTAAACTTTATTTTAGTGTGCGTGTGTATGTGCAAGTGTTTGGTGAAACTTTCTACTGCAGGAGAGGGCTAGGGAGATGCAGGAGCTGTAATCACTGGGGCGCAATCACAGGGGGATGCAATCACAGGGACTAAATCGCAGGGGTGTAATTACTGGGGTGCAGGGGGACGCATAATCACAGGGGGGCAGTCGCAGGGATGCATAATCACAGGGGCGTAATCACCGGGGCGCACGGGGACGCAATCGCAGGGGGACGCAATCGCAGGGGGACGCAATCGCAGGGGCGCAGATGGGACGCAATCTCAGGGGCGCAGGTGGGACGCAATCGCAGGGGCGCAGATTGCAGGGGCGCAGATCGCAGGGGCGCAGGTGGGGCGATCGCAGGGGCGCAGATCGCAGGGGTGCATGTGGGGCGATCGCAGGGGCGCAGATCGTAGGGGCACAGGTGGGGCGATCGCAGGGTCGCAGATCGCAGGTGGGGCGATCGCAGGGGCACAGATCGTAGGGGCGCAGGTGGGGCGATCGCAGGGGCGCAGGGGGGTCCGGGTGATCACCCCCCTGCTGCCCAGTGATTGGCCCCCTGCTGCCCAGTGATCGGCCCCCTGCTGCCCAGTGATCGGCCCCCTGCTGCCCAGTGATCAGCCCCCTGCTGCCCAGTGATCACCAGGGCGGGGGATTGATCACTGGCAGCAGCAGCAGTCACTCACACCAGCCGGGTGTCAGAAGCAGGACACCGGCGAAGAGTGATCACAGGAAGCGGAGGTCGTGGAAGGCAGTGGAGGTCAGTGTGGGTTGGGGGGGTAGAATCGGACGGCGGGGGGAGCGGAGGTCGGGGTGGGGGTGGGATCAGACAACGGGGGGGAACGGAAGTCAGGGGGGTGGGGACGGAAGACAGCAGAGGGGAGCGTGGAACAGCACAGAAGGGAGGGGGAAGACAGCACAGAAACAAAGGGAAAGACAGCAAAGAGGGGAGAAAAAATTACCGGATGGTGATCAGTGGCGGCAGATCGCGGTGGCAGCGGCAGCAGGTGACCCTCCTCTTCAGCGTCGCAGTCCACGGTCAGGATGAAGCTGAAGGGGGAGGGCACCCATTGGTCACATCGCTCCTCCAGATCTGATTAGAGGGATAGCGTCACATGGACGCTACCTCCAATCAGACGGGGGGGGGGGACATTACACGGAGCTCTCCCTGCTCCAGCCAATGGCTGATGATATTGCATCATCAGCCATGGCTGGAGTGTAGTATTTCACCAAGTTTCATTGGTGAAATATTACAATCGTTCTCATTGAAAGTGAAAGTGACACTTTCAAAAGCCAATCAGAGCGATCGTGGTCACGGGGGGGGCAAAGCCACCCCCCCTGGGCTTAACTACAAGTCCTTATGTACCTGCAGCGCTGGTGACATTTCAGAAAAACCGGTCACCAGCGCTGCAGGAACGGAAACCCGCCATGACGCATACGGTGCGTCAAAGGTCGGGAAGGCACAAGCTTTCATGACGCATATGGTGCGTCAAAGGTCGGGAAGGGGTTAAACTAGAAAATTACAGATAATGTATCTCCTCGAATCCCAACCCCCCTCCCGACCTCCCCCTACCCCACCTCTGCGTGTCCTCTCTCCAAACCTAGATCTTTATGGTATTGGGTTGTGCCCTCCAATGACCTCCAGCAGGTACCATGAGGTATTTTCAAATTGTGATCTAAGACTATATTTGGTGTCTATGGGGAGTGTCTGGATGTATGGACTCCATGTTTCAAAAAATGTCCTGGTCAATTTTTCCTTGTTTGTCAACGTCTCCAATCTCTCCATTTTAAACAAAAATTTGATTTTTGTTTCAACCAATGCCATAGTTGGGGGATTCGAGTTTATCCATTGGTGTAAAATGCGTTTCCTAGTGGCCGCTGCCCAAATAGAGAGTGCCGCCTTTGTTCCCCTAGGGATACTTTGCTGAGTCTCCCCTAGGATATTAACCCCTTCACGACCGCGGGCAGTAAAATTACGTCCTATTTTAACGTGACTTAACGACCAGGGACGTAATTTTACTGCCTAAACTTCATTTGATTGCCGTGGCCATAGCAACGGCTTTCAAATGATGTCCCCTGCTGTTTCTTACAGCAGGGGACCTTTGCTTGACCCTAGGGGGGGCGGCATCGCCACCCCCTATCGACGATCGATGTGATTGGCTGTTCAAATCTGAACCGCCAACCACATCGATCGCACTAATTTCGGCAAAAATAATGCCCGAATTAGTGCGATCCTGTGAGATCCAGCTATGAGATGCCGCAGCTGCTGCAGCATATCATAGGTGGACCTCAAACATGCCGCCCCCAGCCCCTGCAGCACTGATTGGAGCGATCGTGCTATGACGCGCAATCGCTCCAATCAGTGTGCAGTGGGGCGGTGTGATTTGCCGGTGGCCGCCCTCCCCAGGCCTGTGCTGGCCTGCGAGCCCTCCCCCAACATGTCTGCAGCGTGCAGTGGCTGGTACTTGTGGTACCACGCCACCGCCGCTGCTGCCGCCGCCGCCGCCCTAGCTGTCACCGCTGCTGCACGTGAGTACTGTGCTCACTTTGCAGCCAGCCCGTGCGCGCTCCCGTGGTGCCCCTGCGCGCTCCCGTGGTGCCCCTGCGCGCTGCCATGGTAGCCCCTGCCGTGCCCCCCCCGCGATCTGCTCCCCCCAACCCCCCCCCCCCCCCCGACATCCCGATCTGCTCCCCCCGCGATCTGACTGCCTCCCCCATTATCTCTGTTCTGCAGCTCCCTCTCCGGTCTCCCCCTCTGCTCTACCCCCTCCCCCTCTGCTTCCCCCCCCCCCTCTCTGCTCTCACTCCCCCCCCCTCTCCCCCTCTGCTCTCCCCCGACGTCCTCTTACCTGTCTTCACCGGCCTGATCACATCTGCGTCCATCGCTGGGTCCTTCCTGGGCATTCTGCTGATCTGCCTGCTGCTCCTGTAAAGCTGTCCATCTCTCTGCCATCTGTTCCTCTGCAGCTCTTCTGGTCAGTGATCCTCCTGCTAGTCCTCTGGGTACTGTGAGTATAACTTTTTTTTTTTTTTCCGTATCCCCTGTCCATTTTTACACCTCATCTGTCCGTGCGTCCCGCCAAGCGCTGATCAGGGATGCAGATAACGGATCGGCATCCCTGCTCAATTTTTGGCGTGACTTTTTTTTTTTTTTCCGTATCCCCGACGCTTTTTGTATCGCATCCGTCCGTGCGTCCCGCCAAGCGCTGAACAGGGATGCAGATAACGGATCGGCATCCCTGCTCAATTTTTGGCGTGACTTTTTTTTCCGTATCCCCGACGCTTTTTGTATCGCATCCGTCTGTGCGTCCCGCCAAGCGCTGATCAGGGATGCAGATAACGGATCGGCATCCCTGCTCAATTTTTGGCGTGACTTTTTTTTTTCCGTATCCCCGACGCTTTTTGTATCACATCCATCCGTGCGTCCCGCCAAGCGCTGATCAGGGATGCACATAACGGATCGGCATCCATGGTCAATTTTTGGCGTGACTTTTTTCCATATTTGCGACGCTTTTTGTATCGCATCCGTCCGTGCGTCCCACCAAGCGCTGATCAGGGATGCACATAACGGATCTGCATCCATGGTCAATTTTTGGCGTGACTTTTTTTTTTTTTACGTATCCCCGACGCTTTTTTTTATCGCATCCGACCGTGCGTCCTGCAGCGGCCGATCAGTGCACTGCGTCTGTGCGTTTGAAAAGTCAAATGGCGCTCCTTCTCTTCTGAGCCCCGCCATGCGCTCAAACAATTTATTTCCACCACATATGAGGTATCTGCGTACTCAGGAGAAAATGCACAATACATTTTATGGTGCATTTTTTCCTGTTACCCTTGTGAAAAAAAAAGCTACCTAGTTGAAGCAACCGTTTTGTGGTAAAAAAAAAAAATTTTCTTTTCACGGCTCAACGCTATAAACTTCTGTGAAGCCCCCAGGTGTTCAAAGTGCACATCAAACATCTAGAAAAATTATTTGAGGGCTCTAGTTTCCAAAATGGTGTCACTTGTGGGGGAGCTCCACTGTTTAGGCACCATAGGGGGTCTCCAAACGTGACATGGCGTCCGCTAATGATTCAAACCAATTTTGCTGTCAAATGGCGCTCCTTCTCTTCTGAGCCCCGCCATGCGCCCAAACAATTACTTTCCACCACATATGAGGTATCTGCGTACTCAGGAGAAATTGCACAATACATTTTATGGTGCATTTTTTCCTGTTACCCTTGTGAAAAAAAAAGCTACCTAGTTGAAGCAACTGTTTTGTGGTAAAAAAAAAAATTTTCTTTTCACGGCTCAACGCTATAAACTTCTGTGAAGCCCCCAGGTGTTCAAAGTGCACATCAAACATCTAGAAAAATTATTTGAGGGCTCTAGTTTCCAAAATGGTGTCACTTGTGGGGGAGCTCCACTGTTTAGGCACCATAGGGGGTCTCCAAACGTGACATGGCGTCCGCTAATGATTCAAACCAATTTTGCTGTCAAATGGCGCTCCTTCTCTTCTGAGCCCCGCCATGCGCCCAAACAATTACTTTCCACCACATATGAGGTATCTGCGTACTCAGGAGAAATTGCACAATACATTTTATGGTGCATTTTTTCCTGTTACCCTTGTGAAAAAAAAAGCTACCTAGTTGAAGCAACTGTTTTGTGGTAAAAAAAAAAATTTTCTTTTCACGGCTCAACGCTATAAACTTCTGTGAAGCCCCCAGGTGTTCAAAGTGCACATCAAACATCTAGAAAAATTATTTGAGGGCTCTAGTTTCCAAAATGGTGTCACTTGTGGGGGAGCTCCACTGTTTAGGCACCATAGGGGGTCTCCAAACGTGACATGGCGTCCGCTAATGATTCCAACCAATTTTGCTGTCAAATGGCGCTCCTTCTCTTCTGAGCCCCGCCATGCGCCCAAACAATTACTTTCCACCACATATGAGGTATCTGCGTACTCAGGAGAAAATGCACAATACATTTTATGGTGCATTTTTTCCTGATAGCCTTGTGAAAAAAAAAGCTACCTAGTTGAAGCAACCGTTTTGTGGTAAAAAAAATTTTTTTTTCTTTTCACGGCTCAACGCTATAAACTTCTGTGAAGCCCCCAAGTGTTCAAAGTGCTCACCAAACATCTAGAAAAATTATTTGAGGGCTCTAGTTTCCAAAATGGGGTGACTTGTGGGGGAGCTCCATTGTTTAGGCACCTCAGGGGGTCTTCATACCCCACATGGCATCCGCTAATGAGTGCAGCTAATTTTGCATTCAAAAATTCAAATGGCGCTCCTTGCCTTCCGAGCACTGCCGTGTGTCCAAAGATTTGATTTCCACCACATATGAGGTATCTGCGTATTCAGGAGAAAATGCACAATACATTTTATGGTGCATTTTTTCCTGTTACCCTTGTGAAAAAAAAAGCTACCTAGTTGAAGCAACCGTTTTGTTGTAAAAAAAATTTTTTTTCTTTTCACGGCTCAACGCTATAAACTTCTGTGAAGCCCCCAGGTGTTCAAAGTGCTCATCAAACATCTAGAACAATTATTTGAGGGCTCTAGTTTCCAAAATGGGGTCACTTGTGGGGGAGCTCCATTGTTTAGGCACCTCAGGGGGTCTTCAAACCCGACATGGCGTCCGCTAACAGGTGCAGCTAATTTTGCACTCAAAAATTCAAATGGCGCTCCTTGCCTTCCGAGCACTGCTGTGTGTCCAAACATTTGATTTCCACCACATATGAGGTATCTGCGTACTCAGGAGAAAATGCACAATACATTTTATGGTGCATTTTTTCCTGTTACCCTTGTGAAAAAAAAAGCTACCTAGTTGAAGCAACCGTTTTGTGGTAAAAAAAATTTTTTTTATTTTCACGGCTCAACGCTATAAACTTATGTGAAGCCCCCAGGGGTTCAAAGTGCTCACCAAACATCTAGAAAAATTATTTGAGGCCTCTAGTTTCCAAAATGGGGTCACTTGTGGGGGAGCTCCATTGGTTAGGCACCTCAGGGGGTCTTCAAACCCGACATGGCGTCTGCTAATGAGTGCAGCTAATTTTGCGTTCAAAAATTCAAATGGCGCTCCTTCCCTTCCGAGCTCTGCCGTGCGCCCAAACAATTGATTTTTACCACATATGGGGTATCAGCGTACTCAGGAGAACATGCACAATAAATTGTATTGTGTACTTTCTCTTTTCTCCCTTGTAAAAATGAAAATTTTATGGCTAAAGTAACATTTTTGTGTTAAAAAGTAAAATTTTCATTTTTTCCTTCCACATTGCTTTGGTTCCTGTGAAGCACCTAAAGGGTTAATAAACTTATTGGATGTGGTTTTGAGCAGTGTGAGGGGTGAAGTTTTTAGAATGGGGTCACTTTTGGGTATTTTCTGTCACCTAGGCCTCTCAAAGTCACCTCAAATGTAATGTGGTCCCTAAAAAAATTATTTTGTAAATTTTGTTGGAAAAATGAGAATTTGCTGATGACCTTTGACCCCTTCTAACTTCCTAACGGAAAAAAAATTTGTTTCGAAAATTGCGCTGATGTAAAGTACACAAGTGGGAAATGTTATTTAGTAACTATTTTGTGTGACATATCTCACAGATTTATGGGCATAAATTTTCAAAGTTTGAAAATTGCGAAATTTTCAAAATTTTCGCCAAATTTCCTAAATTTTCACAAATAAACGCAAAAAATATCGGCCTAAATTTACCACTGACATGAAGCACAATATGTCACGAAAAAAATCTCAGAATCGCCAGGATCCGTTGAAGCGTTCCAGAGTTATAACCTGTCAAAGTGACACTGGTCAGAATTGCAAAAAATGGCCCGGTCATTAGGGTGTTTTAGTGGCCGGGGGTGAAGGGGTTAAAGATGGCCCATTGAGGGGTTAACTGGAATTTAATCTTGTATGTGCTTTGAATTCTCAGATGCACTTGTTTCCACAGTTCCAAAATTTGCGTGCATTCCCAAAACTGATGGTATAGTGTAGCTTTTGCCAGACCATACTTCGTGCAAGCGTATATTGTAGATGCCATCCTGGACCTAACCAGAGGTGCTATGAAAGACCCGTAAAGCCATGTCTGTGTAACTAGCATATGGCACTAATTTTACTAGAGACAGGGTAGCTCCCAGTATATCTTCTATCTCATATTCCGGCAACTCTGTTTTCCATTTTGCCGGGCCTGCCTTCTCCTCCTCCCAGTTCCAGTGAGGACGTAGTAACGAGTATATCTGGCTAGTGGAGGTGGCCTGCGTCCTAGCGTTACGGATAAAAGTGTCCAATTTTCTACTTGGCCCTACTCCTGCTCCTTGAGTAATATTTTTTAGTGCCAAGCTACGAGCTTGAAGGAAAAAGAAAGGTTTGTGCGTGAATGCTGGAAAGCCGCTTGTCGCTTCCTCGAAAGTTAGTAAAGAAAAGCCGGAATCCAGCATATCCACCGCCATCTGACATTTTTACGTGGCCAGAATCTCGTACTCTACTGAGGGCCTACCCTCTAGAAAGTGTGGGTTCCCCCTAAATGTCTGGAATGGTGTTACATAGCAGCTAGCACCGCAAATCTTTCTTACCCTTCTCAATGTTTTTATTGTAGCCCAAAGTGTGGGATGCTCTGTGATGTCACCTGGAAGCTCATCTCCTCTCAAGTGTAACAAGGTCATCAAAGATAAGTGTGGGTATAACTGTCCTTCCAGTTGGACATTGGCAAAATGGGAGGAGCCTCGCACCCAATCCAAGACATATCTGAAATTTGCTGCTAGATTATATCTACCAATATCTGGAAAATTAATTCCTCTCTCCTTTTTGGGAAGGGTAAGTTTAGAGAGGCTTATCCTGGAACACCCCACACGTCAGATGAATTTCCTGAATCCCGTATTTAGCATCTTTATATCAGAGTTGGTTAGCAGCAATGGAAGAGATTGGAAGAGATACATCAATTTAGGAAAAGCTATCATTTTTATGAGATGACACCGGTCCGAGAAAGATAGTTTAAATCTGTCCCATGACTGCAGGAGCTGAAGCAAGGAGGCTATACAAGGCCTATAGTTTAATTTATACTTCAGTGACGGGTTGGCTGGTAGTTGGATGCCCAGGTACCTAATAAACTCCGAACACCATTGAAATGGAAATGAGGCATCATTAATTTCACCAGTTCTAAATATCGCCAATGCCTCCGATTTGTTGTAGTTAACTTTAAAGCCTGAGATTTCCCCAAATCTATTTAGTGTATTCATTATTGCCATGATTGCTTGAGCAGGGTTGGCTATAAATAGCAATACATCATCTGCAAAGGCCAGTATTTTGGTCATAGAATGTCCGACCTTCACTCCCTGGAACTCTGGCAAATTTTGTAATGTTCGTAGAAGTGGATCTAATGCCAAACACATATCAGGGGTCCTGATCAGGAGAGAGGAAGCCTACTCCCTCTCACAACCATGTAAATGCCGTAATCACTTTTGATTGCAGCATTCAGTGGGTTAAACAGAAAAAGAGATGTGGATACCTTCCCTACCTGTTACAGCTGTTATCATTCATGTCGAGCTCCCGGGAAAGATTGTGTGGGTACAGTTCCTATGCTCCCATAATTACCAAGATGTAACTGTAAGTCACGATTGGGAAGGGGTTCCTGATAGAGATGAACAATTACCGTAATATTCGTAATCGCTATACTCATAATGAGTACTTTGTAATACTCGTGTATTAATTTTAGAATAGCGAGTACAATGCAAGTCAATGGGAAATATGAGTAGTTTTCTGCTGGACTCAACAAAGTGGTCTGGGGGCCTGAGGAAAAGGCTGAAATGGATAGGAAAGTGATGAAACTGAATGGGGAGAGCCTGGAGAATATGCTTGCATGCATTTCTGACTGACATATGGTTTCTGGGAATGAGGCTGTCACAGTATTACGCCAGTTTTACAGATGCACAAGAAGACCTACCAAACCTAATCTAAATTGCATTTTACAGGCCAAAAAGGTTAAGAAACAGTTTTTCCTGAATAATCACTTGTATATAGGTTAATAGTTAAAAACTTCCTGTTCACATGTAGTATTTTGGCTTTTTTTTTACTTTTGCAATTGGAAGGGCCTTGACTTATATATTTTGTAGGTCCCTCTGTCATACATAATTTCTAGTTAGCTATTCCTCAGCACTTTACAAGGCCAGCTAGAACGTTCCCGTTGTTATGTTGATCTTTGACCTGAGGGGCCTCAAGTGGTCCTGTAACATACGTTTTGGAGGGACTGCTGTTACACAAACAATTTAGGCGGCCTCTCCCTCATTGAGACTCAGTGCAATACATACTGTATTCCATAGCAGTTTACAATGTGCCCATTGTGGCGGTGGGCTTTACCCTCCTCTTCTTCTGCCTCCTGCATGTCATTCTGTGGCCCTCAATTCAAGTTTTCAGAGGGCCTGCAGGTGTCAGGAAACCTGAGTTTGGTGAGCACCCAGAGGTGACCCATTAACATACATTTGGGAAAGACTACTCTTACTTATACATTTGGGCGGTCCCTCCCTCATTGAGACTCAGAGAGTGAAATACATATTCCATAGCAGTTTACAATGCGCCCATTGTAGCGTTGGGCTTTACCCTCCTACTTAAGTTTTCAGAGGGCCTGCAGGTGTCAGGAAACCTGAGCTCGGTGAGCACCCAAAGGTGGCCAAGTAACATACGCTTGGGAGGGACTGCTCTTACTTATATATTTGAGAGGTCCCTCCCTCATTGAGACTCAGATAGTGGAATACATATTCCATATCAGTTTACAATGCACCCATTGTAGCATTGGACTTTACCCTACTCCTCCTCCATGTCATTCTGCGGCCCTCAATTCAAGTTTTCAACAACCCAGGGATGTTTTTTTTGCCAGCTAAGATGACTGACAGTAGATTTCTATTGAATATGTATCCACTATCTCAGTCACAATATGAGACAACCCGTGACAAGGGTCTCCAATTACAAATAATGTCCATGTAGAATATAGAAAGGTAGGACCGCACAATCCAAGCGCCAGGTGAAAACTTCTTTATTCCAAAAGGTGCAGCATAAAAAGCAGGGAGGGAGCTGGGTGCAGGCTCCTCAAAAGGACGACTGCCGTTTCACATTAGTGTACGCTTCGACTGGTCCACAGGAAGAGACGGGAAGCGGCTCCTTAAAAGGAGTGCACCCAGCCCACGTCACTACCGTTAAAAACATGGAGAATGCAAAAAACTCAAGATACATTATATACAAATAAAATGTCCAAAACATTTTCAGACTCATTTATAAAATTCTTTGTGTACACAGAAGTTTACAAAATACACAGATAAGGTCATGGGTTTACAAGAATACCGACAGGTCATTCCTGTCGTTTAAACCTAGATCTCCTTGAGCTCTGAACTTTATAATCAGACTTGCCTCCATCTGCAACAAATGTCTGTGCAAGTTGCCGCCCTGTGGAGGAAGACTAACCCTTTGTAGGCCAGCAAAACACAAAGGTTCAGGATTGCCCCCATGACAAGCCCTAATGTGCTCAACTAAGCGGGGTGAACCTTTGCCTGTCAAAATGGAATTAAAGTGCTCCTTGAAACGTACATAAAGGAACTTTATGGTTTTGCCGATATAAAATTGGCCACAAGGGCAAAAAATGATATATACTACGAATTTCGTTAGGCAGGTGATAAACTGTTTAACAGAATGTGAATACTGGCCAATCTGAAGTGGATCGCAGGTTAGCTGCAGATTGCAAAATGTACAATTCCCACAGCGATGATTGCCTGTTGGACAAAATTTATCTAGCAACGTATTAGGGCTGTTCAATCTGCCTTTAACCAACATATCCTTCAGATTATTACACCTCCGATAGGTGACCATAGGTTTTAAAACTGTCATGTCACTCAGGTCAGTGTCCCTTTCCAAAATGTGCCAGTTTTTAAAAAGCACTTTTTTATAGTATTTTCAAGGGGACCGAATTTAAAATTAAAAATAAATCTCTTCCCAGATTCTTTTTTGGGGATCGTAGAAGCAGGACAGGAGGATCTGGAAATAGTTTTATTATATGCGGCATCGATAACAGAAACCGGATAGCCTCTATTTTTTAATCTATTTTTTAAATCCGCGGCTTGTTCAGGCCTAAAACACACTTCCGCAAAAAAAACGTCCGTGTGACACGGTCCGTTTTTCGGGTCCGTGTTCCGTTTTTTTGGGGTGTTTGTCCGGTACGTATGGCATCCGTGTGATGGCGTATGCGGGCCGTGTGTAGGTGTAAAATGTCCGTGTTTGTGTGTAAAATGCCCGTGTATGTGTACGTGGAATGTCCGTGTGGAATGTCCGTTTGTGTGTTGACCGGAGCTGCAGAAGACACCGCCGCTCCTGTCACCTCCACGCAACTAATGAAGGCAATAGCGTGATCAGCTGAGCTGTCACTGAGGTTACTCGTGGCCAACGCTGAATACAGCTGATCGCGCTATTACCTTCATTAGCTGCGTGGAGGTGACAGGAGCGGCGGTGTCTTCTGCAGCTCCAGTCAACCTTCATGCAGCACAGCTGGATGCAACGCTGCCCAGTGATCGGCCCCCTGCTGCCCAGTGATCGGCCCCCTGCTGCCCAGTGATCGGCCCCCTGCTGCCCAGTGATCGGCCCCCTGCTGCCCAGTGATCAGCCCCCTGCTACCCATTGATCACCAGGGCGGGGTATTGATCACTGGCAGCAGCAGCAGTCACTCACACCAGCCGGGTGTCAGAAGCAGGACACCGGCGAAGAGTGATCACAGGAAGCGGAGGTCGTGGAAGGCAGTGGAGGTCAGTGTGGGTTGGGGGGGTAGAATCGGACGGCGGGGGGAGCGGAGGTCGGGGTGGGGGTGGGATCAGACAACAGGGGGGGGAACGGAAGTCAGGGGGGTGGACGGAAGACAGCAGAGGGGAGCGTGGAACAGCACAGAAGGAAGGGGGAAGACAGCACAGAAACAAAGGGAAAGACAGCAAAGAGGGGAGAAAAAATTACCGGATGGTGATCAGTGGCGGCAGATCGCGGTGGCAGCGGCAGCAGGTGACCCTCCTCTTCAGCGTCGCAGTCCACAGTCAGGATGAAGCTGAAGGGGGAGGGCACCCACCGGTCACATCGCTCCTCCAGATCTGATTGGAGGGATAGCGTCACATGGACGCTACCTCCAATCAGATGGGGGGGGACATTACACGGAGCTCTCCCTGCTCCAGCCATTGGCTGATGATATTGCATCATCAGCCATGGCTGGAGTGTAGTATTTCACCAAGTTTCATTGGTGAAATATTACAATCGTTCTCATTGAAAGTGAAAGTGACACTTTCAAAAGCCACTCAAAGTGATCGTGGCCACGGGGGGGGCAAAGCCACCCCCCCGGGCTCAACTACAAGTCCTTATGTACCTGCAGCGCTGGTGACATTTCAGTAAACCCGGTCACCAGCGCTGCAGGAACGGAAACCCGCCATGACGCATACGGTGCGTCAAAGTTCGAAAAGGCACAAGCTTTCATGACGCATATGGTGCGTCAAAGGTCGGGAAGGGGTTAAACTAGAAAATTACAGATAATGTATCTCCTCGAATCCCAACCCCCCTCCCGACCTCCCCCTACCCCACCTCTGCGTGTCCTCTCTCCAAACCTAGATCTTTATGGTATTGGGTTGTGCCCTCCAATGACCTCCAGCAGGTACCATGAGGTATTTTCAAATTGTGATCTAAGACTATATTTGGTGTCTATGGGGAGTGTCTGGATGTATGGACTCCATGTTTCAAAAAATGTCCTGGTCAATTTTTCCTTGTTTGTCAACGTCTCCAATCTCTCCATTTTAAACAAAAATTTGATTTTTGTTTCAACCAATGCCATAGTTGGGGGATTCGAGTTTATCCATTGGTGTAAAATGCGTTTCCTAGTGGCCGCTGCCCAAATAGAGAGTGCCGCCTTTGTTCCCCTAGGGATACTTTGCTGAGTCTCCCCTAGGATATTAAAGATGGCCCATTGAGGGGTTAACTGGAATTTAATCTTGTATGTGCTTTGAATTCTCAGATGCACTTGTTTCCACAGTTCCAAAATTTGCGTGCATTCCCAAAACTGATGGTATAGTGTAGCTTTTGCCAGACCATACTTCGTGCAAGCGTATATTGTAGATGCCATCCTGGACCTAACCAGAGGTGCTATGAAAGACCCGTAAAGCCATGTCTGTGTAACTAGCATATGGCACTAATTTTACTAGAGACAGGGTAGCTCCCAGTATATCTTCTATCTCATATTCCGGCAACTCTGTTTTCCATTTTGCCGGGCCTGCCTTCTCCTCCTCCCAGTTCCAGTGAGGACGTAGTAACGAGTATATCTGGCTAGTGGAGGTGGCCTGCGTCCTAGCGTTACGGATAAAAGTGTCCAATTTTCTACTTGGCCCTACTCCTGCTCCTTGAGTAATATTTTTTAGTGCCAAGCTACGAGCTTGAAGGAAAAAGAAAGGTTTGTGCGTGAATGCTGGAAAGCCGCTTGTCGCTTCCTCGAAAGTTAGTAAAGAAAAGCCGGAATCCAGCATATCCACCGCCATCTGACATTTTTACGTGGCCAGAATCTCGTACTCTACTGAGGGCCTACCCTCTAGAAAGTGTGGGTTCCCCCTAAATGTCTGGAATGGTGTTACATAGCAGCTAGCACCGCAAATCTTTCTTACCCTTCTCAATGTTTTTATTGTAGCCCAAAGTGTGGGATGCTCTGTGATGTCACCTGGAAGCTCATCTCCTCTCAAGTGTAACAAGGTCATCAAAGATAAGTGTGGGTATAACTGTCCTTCCAGTTGGACATTGGCAAAATGGGAGGAGCCTCGCACCCAATCCAAGACATATCTGAAATTTGCTGCTAGATTATATCTACCAATATCTGGAAAATTAATTCCTCTCTCCTTTTTGGGAAGGGTAAGTTTAGAGAGGCTTATCCTGGAACACCCCACACGTCAGATGAATTTCCTGAATCCCGTATTTAGCATCTTTATATCAGAGTTGGTTAGCAGCAATGGAAGAGATTGGAAGAGATACATCAATTTAGGAAAAGCTATCATTTTTATGAGATGACACCGGTCCGAGAAAGATAGTTTAAATCTGTCCCATGACTGCAGGAGCTGAAGCAAGGAGGCTATACAAGGCCTATAGTTTAATTTATACTTCAGTGACGGGTTGGCTGGTAGTTGGATGCCCAGGTACCTAATAAACTCCGAACACCATTGAAATGGAAATGAGGCATCATTAATTTCACCAGTTCTAAATATCGCCAATGCCTCCGATTTGTTGTAGTTAACTTTAAAGCCTGAGATTTCCCCAAATCTATTTAGTGTATTCATTATTGCCATGATTGCTTGAGCAGGGTTGGCTATAAATAGCAATACATCATCTGCAAAGGCCAGTATTTTGGTCATAGAATGTCCGACCTTCACTCCCTGGAACTCTGGCAAATTTTGTAATGTTCGTAGAAGTGGATCTAATGCCAAACACATATCAGGGGTCCTGATCAGGAGAGAGGAAGCCTACTCCCTCTCACAACCATGTAAATGCCGTAATCACTTTTGATTGCAGCATTCAGTGGGTTAAACAGCCAAAGAGATGTGGTACCTCCCCTACCTGTTACAGCTGTTATCATTCATGTCGAGCTCCCGGGAAAGATTGTGTGGGCACAGTTCCTATGCTCCCATAATTACCAAGATGTAACTGTAAGTCACGATTGGGAAGGGGTTCCTGATAGAGATGAACAATTACCGTAATATTCGTAATCGCTATACTCATAATGAGTACTTTGTAATACTCGTGTATTAATTTTAGAATAGCGAGTACAATGCAAGTCAATGGGAAATATGAGTATTTTTCTGCTGGACTCAACAAAGTGGTCTGGGGGCCTGAGGAAAAGGCTGAAATGGATAGGAAAGTGATGAAACTGAATGGGGAGAGCCTGGAGAATATGCCTGCATGCATTTCTGACTGACATATGGTTTCTGGGAATGAGGCTGTCACAGTATTACGCCACTTTTACAGATGCACAAGAAGACCTACCAAACCTAATCTAAATTGCATTTTACAGGCCAAAAAGGTTAAGAAACAGTTTTTCCTGAATAATCACTTGTATATAGGTTAATAGTTAAAAACTTCCTGTTCACATATAGTGTTTTGGCTTTTTTTTTACTTTTGCAATTGGAAGGGCCTTGACTTATACATTTTGTAGGTCCCCCTGTCATACATAATTTCTAGTTGGCTATTCCTCAGCACTTTACAAGGCCAGCTACAACGTTCCCGTTGTTATGTTGATCTTTGACCTGAGGGGCCTCAAGTGGTCATGTAACATATGTTTTGGAGGGACTGCTGTTACACAAAAAATTTAGGCGGCCTCTCCCTCATTGAAACTCAGTGCAATACATACTGTATTCCATAGCAGTTTACAATGTGCCCATTGTGGCGGTGGGCTTTACCCTCCTCTTCTTCTGCCTCCTGCATGTCATTCTGTGACCCTCAATTCAAGTTTTCAGAGGGCCTGCAGGTGTCAGGAAACCTGAGTTTGGTGAGCACCCAGAGGTGACCCATTAACATACATTTGGGAAAGACTACTCTTACTTATACATTTGGGCGGTCCCTCCCTCATTGAGACTCAGAGAGTGAAATACATATTCCATAGCAGTTTACAATGCGCCCATTGTAGCGTTGGGCTTTACCCTCCTACTTAAGTTTTCAGAGGGCCTGCAGGTGTCAGGAAACCTGAGCTCGGTGAGCACCCAAAGGTGGCCAAGTAACATACGCTTGGGAGGGACTGCTCTTACTTATATATTTGAGAGGTCCCTCCCTCATTGAGACTCAGATAGTGGAATACATATTCCATATCAGTTTACAATGCACCCATTGTAGCATTGGACTTTACCCTACTCCTCCTCCATGTCATTCTGCGGCCCTCAATTCAAGTTTTCAACAACCCAGGGATGTTTTTTTTGCCAGCTAAGATGACTGACAGAAGATTTCTATTGAATTTGTATCCACTATCTCAGTCACAATATGAGACAACCCGTGACAAGGGTCTCCAATTACAAATAATGTCCATGTAGAATATAGAAAGGAAGGACCGCACAATCCAAGCGCCAGGTGAAAACTTCTTTATTCCAAAAGGTGCAGCATAAAAAGCAGGGAGGGAGCTGGGTGCAGGCTCCTCAAAAGGACGACTGCCGTTTCACGTTAGTGTATGCTTCGACTGGTCCACAGGAAGTGACGGGAAGCGGCTCCTTAAAAGGAGTGCACCCAGCCCACGTCACTACCGTTAAAAACATGGAGAATGCAAAAAACTCAAGATACATTATATACAAATAAAATGTCCAAAACATTTTCAGACTCATTTATAAAATTCTTTGTGTACACAGAAGTTTACAAAATACACAGATAAGGTCATGGGTTTACAAGAATACCGACAGGTCATTCCTGTCGTTTAAACCTAGATCTCCTTGAGCTCTGAACTTTATAATCAGACTTGCCTCCATCTGCAACAAATGTCTGTGCAAGTTGCCGCCCTGTGGAGGAAGACTAACCCTTTGTAGGCCAGCAAAACACAAAGGTTCAGGATTGCCCCCATGACAAGCCCTAATGTGCTCAACTAAGCGGGGTGAACCTTTGCCTGTCAAAATGGAATTAAAGTGCTCCTTGAAACGTACATAAAGGAACCTTATGGTTTTGCCGACATAAAATCGGCCACAAGGGCAAAAAATGATGTATACTACAAACTTCGTTCGGCAGGTGATAAACTGTTTAACAGAATGTGAATACTGGCCAATCTGAAGTGGATCGCAGGTTAGATGCAGATTGCAAAATTTACAATTCCCACAGCGGTGATTGCCTGTTGGACAAAATTTATCTAGCAACGTATTAGGGCTGTTCAATCTGCCTTTAACCAACATATCTTTCAGATTATTACACCTCCGATAGGTGACCATAGGTTTTAAAACTGTCATGTCACTCAGGTCAGTGTCCCTTTCCAAAATGTGCCAGTTTTTAAAAAGCACTTTTTTATAGTATTTTCAAGGGGACCGAATTTAAAATTAAAATTAAATCTCTTCCCAGATTCTTTTTTGGGGATCGTAGAAGCGGTTCAGGAGGATCTGGAAATAGCTTTATTATATGCGGCATCGATAACAGAAACCGGATAGCCTCTATTTTTTAATCTATTTTTTAAATCCGCGGCTTGTTCAATAAAAGTGTTGTTGTCATTATTAACCCTGCGAAGCCTCAGAAACTGGCCATATGGTAGAGCTGTTTTTGTGTGCATAGGGTGAGCACTCTGGAAATGCAATAAAGAGTTTGAAGCGGTCGGTTTTCTGAAAACCTTTGTGAATATATTTCCATCACGGACCTCAACATCTACATCCAAAAAACTAAGGGATTTACCATCAAAAAGAGATGTGAAGGTCATATTCATCGTGTTGTTGTTATTTAAATGGGAAACAAACTCAGAGAAAATCTCCCCTGATCCGTCCCACACGAGAAATATGTCATCCACATATCTCAGGTAGTGTTTAATATACTTCAAAAATGGATTAGTGTTTGCAAAAATATACCGGCTCTCAAAAATACCATGAAAAATATTCGCCATGGCACAAGATGGGGGGGTACCCATTGCGGTGCCCCCGCACTGTAAATACCATCTGTCCAAAAAGGTGAATGCGTTTTTAGTTAAAATAAATTCCAACGCTTCACCTATGAATTCACAAAACCGATCGCTTCGCCCACTATTCACCACTATTACCTTGACTGTTTCAATGCCCAGTTTCTGAGGTATGCGGGTATATAAACTTTCTACATCTATTGATGTCAGCATAAAGCCCTCTTGCCAGGTAATGCCTTTCAATAAGGCGATAAACTCATTACTATCCTTTACATACGACGGAATATTGACCAAAAGTGGCCGCAGTAACCAGTCCACATAGTGGGATAGAGGCTCAGTAAGTGAGCCTATACCTGCCACTATGGGGCGGCCTGGGGGTTTTTCTTTATTTTTATATACCTTAGGTATGCAATACCAATAAGGTTTCGTGGGATATAAAGGAATGAGTTTATCTGCCTGGCTGCGAGAAAGAAAATCCAGATTCACATATTTGTCAAGCAGACGTATGAGTTGTTTTTTGAAACAATGAGTTGGGTCCACCGATAAGGGTATATAGGTGGATTTATCACTTAGTTGTCTAAGGGATTCTTGCACATAGTATTCACGCGTGAGGAAGACTACGTTACCGCCTTTGTCCGCCTCACGGAACACTGTGTCATCCCATTTTTGCATCGTTTGGACCTCAACCAATTCCCCCATGGTTAAATTAGCTGGAAGGCTAGGATACACCAAAGCCTCAATATCCTTGAAGACAGTATCTTGAAAAAGGTCAATTAAGTTGCCCTGTGCCGTAGGAGGGCAAAAATTTGATTTTATCCCCTTCTTGAAACTCTCATGTTCCAATACACCTGTAGATAAAGGCACCCTTGCTCCACATGGGGTCCGTTGATACTGAGCAAAAATTCAGAATAATGTTGCAGGGCTGCATGAAAAGCCCCCGTACAATCAAAGGTGTTAGTACCAGCAGCGCAAGGCAACTGACTTTCTGGGATTACACGTGTACTCTGGGGAATTGAATGAAAATGCTTATAAAGGTGTATTTTTCTGATTGCTTTATACAAATCTATCCTGAAATCAACGAAATTAAACTCCTCCGGGACACAAAATTTAAGACCTCTTGACAACACAGAAATCATATCATTAGACAACACATGGTTGGAAAGGTTGATGATGGTGCACGGAAAAAGTTCGGATGTTAAATCGAGATCTACCTCCTCCACGACACAAACTTCCTTTTGTAAGGTAAACCCAGTGGTGCAGGGCTATTTTCTAATTTTTTTATGCTCTCCAATTACAAATAGTAGTTAGGTTGAAGTAGGAGTACTGTCCTAGTTTGTCCATCCCTGCACAATGTGCCTGGTGTTTACAAAAATTAGCCATATGGCCTGAGTCATGATTAACGCAGGGAGTCACCATCACAAGGGCCTCTAATGATAAATAGTAGTTAGGCTGGAGTAGGTGTACTGTCCTGGTTTTCCCACCACTTCACAATGTGCCTAGTGTTTTCAAAAATTAGCCCTATGGGTTGAGTCATGGTTGACGCAGGAATGAAACGGCTTTATATGGGAAGGGGTAGATGTTAATGTGGCGCCCTGGCCTAGCCAGGTCATCACAGATAACACACAAACACCCCATCCCCATCAGACAGGGACACCAGCCAAACACAAAACCCTTGTTGCCTCCCTCCAGTGTCTGATATCCACACCAGGTGGGGCGGAGCTAAGCGGTTGGCTCCACCCACAGAGGAGTTCACAGGCCTGGAGGCGGGAAAAGTGACAGAACAGTTTAGGAGTTTGAAGTGAGAGGAGTAAACACTTGGGTGTCTGGGTTTGTAGCCCAGGCACTGACAGCAAGGTCGGCAGACGGTGGTGGCCGACTGCAGGAGTGGTGTATCGACGCGGAACCGTAGGACCGGGGACGGGCGACGGCCCGCCGGTACCGACCGGGGAGCGAAGTGAAGCCAGCACACACAGGCAGGGCCATCGGACCCCGACCAGGCTTGGAGCCGCCGACGAATAGTCAAATCCAAGTGCGACCAGAACCCCAGGGGTTTCCTAGCAGCCAAAGACCCGATTGAAGGCAACCGCCCCCACCGTGAGGGTAACAGCTACCGCCTAAGGCTAAAGACCCAAGGGCCAGCGCCTGCGGGCAAATGGGCTCCTCCGGTACCCATACACCGGGGAGCGGACTACCGTTGGGAATCCATAGTAGTCAGAAGAAGAACATCAAGGTGCAGGGAAAGACAGCCGCCATCACCTGTCCGGGGAGGGACACTGCAGCCGGCTGCAGGACCCGTCCATCCAGCCGTTTGGTTTACCGAGGACTTTGTACCTTTCTTGCTGAGTGAGTACACCCGTGCCATCCGGCACCGCGCCGCGCTGTCCCTGCAACCCTGCACCTCACCCACCTTGCCTCCCCGTCACCTCATTGGGCCCCGGGACCACCGACCCCTACCCACGGAGGGGGGAAACAACATCCCAGCTGCTCCCTACCATCGCTCCCAATATCCCCGTCATCAGCAGTGGTGGTGCCCATCTTCACCACGAACCGTGGGTGGCGTCACGGACTAAATCCCCCAAACCAACCACCCCTTTCACTCACGGGCGAGGAGCGCCGCTCGAGTCTCCGGATCCGGCCCACCGCTGGAGCCACCGAGCAGCCACCGCAGCAGCGCCGGACCCGAGCGTTAGCGAGAACGCAGCAGCGACGGCGTCCTCCCCGCCCGCGACATTAACAGCAGTGGTCAAAATCAACATATCGTGAAATTTAGTTTGGCTTGCTCTCATCTGGAGGGATTAGAAACTGAGGACAAATCTAGTCCTTATTGAATTTAATCAGAGTAAAGGGTGCTTTACATGCTGCAACATTGCTAGCGATCTCGTTAGCAATGTGACACGCCAGATCGCAGATACAATTTGCAGAGATTGCACATAGGTCATTTTTGTAGCGCCGGTCACATGTGCAATCTCGGCACATCTTATCTGCGATCTGGTGTGTCACATCGCTAACGAGATTGCTAGCGATATCGCAGTGTGTAAAGCACCCTTAAGTCTGTCTGCATTTTCTGTAGAGAGGCGTGTGCGCCTATCAGCGATGATTGCCCCAGCAGAACTGAAAACACGCTCTGACATCACACTAGCAATCAGGCAGGCCAGCACCTCCAAGGCGTATAAGGAGAGGTCAGGCCAAGTATTCAGCTTGGACACCCAATAATTAAAGGGAACTGAAGCATCAGAAAGGATGCAGGTATGGTCACTTAAGTACCCCTTGACTATATTGTGCAACTTCTCCCTTCTTGGCATTGTTACAGGCACAGATAGCCTTGCTGATGTGCTGGTTTATTGAAAATGGCCCTGTTTGCACACATTTTCCCCTAACCTCTGATGGACCTGGTGTTCATGTCTCTCCCCATTAAACCTTGGTGTTGAAAAGAGCCAGTAACTCTGCCGCCAGCGTTGTCTGAGGGTGATGCTTTCAGCAACTGATCTACAATGACCCTTTTGAAGGCTTCCATTGTGCAACCCTTTGGTGACTCTAAAAGGAGAGAAGGAAATTTCTCCTTGTACCGTGGATCCAGAAAAGTGACCAACCAGTATAGGTTGTTGGATAAAATGTGTATCCTGCTAGGGTTTTTCTACAGACACTTACACATGAACTGTGCCATGTGGGCCAATCTGCAAACAGGCTAAGATTCTGTGTCCCCACCAGGAGGAACAATATCCTTCCTCTCCTCACACTGACTAGCCTCCTCCTCCTCTCTCCAGCCCATCCATGCTAGACAGACGTGTGTCGCCCTGCGCTATTAGGGGGCGCAGTCCCAGGGATCAGGGGCAGTTACTCGGTCCCGTGCTTAACAGGTCACTGGTGGCGATGCCCGGTTCCGTGCCCTGGGGTGGCTCCACAATAAAAGGGGAAAAATTTAAGTGGAAAAGTTTGTGATGCCACCCACGATAGTGTGGCCAGGTGGAATGGCCACCGCTGCTGTGTTTTACTCCTGCTGGGGCCGGTGTTATGAGCAGCAGGTAGGTAAGCCCTCTGTGGGTAGGGCTGGCCCCAGTGGAGGATGGGAGTAGTAGTCAGTGTAAGTGTGTCCACAAAAGTCACTGGGACAACACAGGGAAGTCGTTTAAAAGTCTTTTTACACACTGGGAGTGTTGGTGAGCCCCTGCGGTTGGTATTCACCAAAGTGGGCCTCAGGATCCCTCTCTCCTCTGGTTCCGACACCAGTATTCTCCCCTGCAGACTCTTCCCGCTTTGTGTCCCAGTAATTTGGTCCCTGTGACCTGTGGTTCCTGGGGGACGCTTTTCTGCACTGGTCTTAGTACCAGCCTACATACCTGCAGCAGGGAACCTCTCTGGGGTTTGCTTCCTCACTTGTCTACCCAGACTCACTCTCTTGCAGCTACGTCTCAGGCTTTTCCGTGAGTCCTGTCTCACTTCCACCGGCAATCGTTCACTTTCCTCCTCACAGTCTACAGAGGTTGCGCAGGAGAGCTCCTCACTGCTCAACTTCCAACCTTCAACTCCCCAGTTTCTACTCTCCTCCCCCAAACTGACTCCTCCCCCTGGGCTTGGACAGGGGTGGGCAATTTGGTCTGGTACATACCGGTGCTGGTCCCTTGGAGTTCAGGAAGACATTACACCTTAAGTGAGTGCAATGCCGTGTGGCGCCTGAGGTCGCAGGGGCGCCACACATGAAGCTGGGGTTTACAGTGCCCTGTGCAGCATTGGGTGTCCCCTTGGTAGCACAGAAAAACAAGTCCTCTCCCTCCTCATCCTCTTCATTACCATAACTCATGATCAGTACCATGACACATTGGGAAATCTGGCTCCATAACCACATGCTGGGCACTCAAAGCTTCCTCTTTGAGATTATGCAGTAATTGTTTCAACAGACACAGCAGGGGGATGGTTAAGCTGATAACAGCCTGATCACTGCTGTTGAGCTTGGTGCAGTACTCAAAGTTCTCAAGAACCTCACAATTGTCAGCGATCCACACCCACTCATCAGTTATGAGTGCTGGCTGACTCTCAATCTGATGGGCATGTTGAAGCTGGTATTCAGCTACTGCCCTCCACTGCTCATTAATCCTCGCTAACATATGATATGTAGTGTTCCACCACGTGGGCAGGTTGCACATGAGTCAGTGACTTGGCAAATTGAAGTGATTTTCCAGCACTGTAAGACCAGCAAAAGAGGTAGAGGAATGACAGAAATGGGCGCTAATATAGTGCACCTTCTCAAGTAGGTACGGCAAGTCAGGGTATGTTTTCAGAAATTTCTAAACTAGATTCAGCACATGAGCCATGCATGGCATGTGTATCAGGTTCCCGACCTTTAAATCCACCACCAGGTTGCGCCCATTATCGCAAACCATCAGACTAGATTGAAGGTGCAGTGTGGAGAGCCACTGATCAGTCTGCTCTTTTATACCTTGCCACAGCTCTGCTACAATGTGTGGTTTGTTACCTAAACAGATCAGCTTCATCAGAGCGCATTGCCGCTTTGCCGATGCACTGCTTCACAGCTCTCAGCTTGGCAGTGATGGGGAGGGTACTTCAGCAGAGGATGAGAAGCCGTAGGAGGAGGGAAGACAGGAAGTGGCATATGATGAGGCGGAAACACTGGTAGAAGTTGGGCCCGTTATTCTTGGCGTGGGTAAGATGTGTGATGTTCCAGTTTGCGACTTTGTCCCAGCCTCTACCAGGGTCCCCCAGTATGGTTTGTCATATCTCTGCAAGGAGAATATTCTTCCCCGTGGTCCCCACTATAGCATCTCATAAGCCAGATCAGATACCCATACTTTGCACTGACGAGGGGCAATCACCCTGAAACACCGTGTCTGCAAATTGGGGTTGTGATCTGGCATAAATCCTAAGTCATATGAAAAGGCATATTAAAGGGCCACTTTTGACTTTTAGGATTGCTACTTCCAATAGATGGTGCTAGAATTTGTCTCCTTCCTCCCTGGAGAGACAGTTTGAATAAATATGACCAGTGATGTCATCTGCGCTGATCTCATGCATCACCGTATAGTGACACTACTCTGATCCTGGCTTATTACTATATAGAAGCCACCAGCAGTCCAGACGCTGCGTTCATCACACAGGGGAGAAAAGAGAGCACACAAAGATAGCGCAGGTGGGAGAGAGCATGGGGGAGAAGAGAGGACAGAGAAAGAAAAGAGAACACAGGAAGAAGAGAGAGCACAGAGAGAAGAGAACACACGGGGAGAAGAGAGAGCACGGAGTGGTGAAAGAGACATCACTGGGGAGAAGAGAGAGCATGGAGAAGAAGAGAGCACACGGAAGAAGAGAGTGAATGGGGAAATAGAGAGCATGGGGAGAAGAAAGTACAGGGGGAGAAGAGAGAGCACTGGGAGACGTGAGAGCATGGGGGCAAGGAAAGAGAGCATAGGGAAGAAGAGAGCATGGGGAGAATAAAGAGCACTGGGAGAAGAGAGAGCACAAAGGGTGGGGAAAGATAGAACATGTGGGGAGAAGAGAGAGCACTGGGAGAAGAAAGCATGGGGGTGAGGAAAGAGAGCACAGGGAGAAGAGAGAGCACTTGGGAGAATAAAGAGCACTGGGAGAAGAGAGCACAAGGGGTGGGGAAAGAGAGAACGTGGGGAGAAGAAAGCATGGGGGTGAGGAAAGAGAGCATGGGAAGATGAAAGAACACGGGGAAGAAGGGAGAGCACGGAGATAAGTGAGAGAATGGAGGGGAAGATAGAGAGCGCATGGGGTTAAGAGAGAGACCATGGGGAAGAAGAGAGCATGAGAAGAGGAGAACACGGAGGTGAAAGAGCAGAGAGGAGAAGAAAGCACAGAGGAGAAGAGAGAGCACGGGGAGGACAGTGCACAGAGGAAAAGAGAGAGCACGGAGGAGAAGAGAGCACGGAGGAGAAGAAAGCAAGGAGGAGAAGAAAGCACGGAGGAGAAGAAAGCACGGAGGAGAAGAAAGCACGGAGGAGAAGAAAGCACAGAGAAGAAAGCACAGAGGAGAAGAGAGAGCTTGGGGGAGAAGAGAGCATAGGAAGAAGAGAGAGCACTGGGAAGAAGAGAGCACAGAGGAGAAGAGAAAGCAAGGGGAGAAGAGAGCACGGGGAGAAGAGAGCATGGGGAAGAAGAGAGAGCACTGGAAAAATAGAGAGCACAGAGGAGAAGAGCGAGCACAGAGGAGAAGAGAGCACAGGGAAGAAAAGAGCATGAAGAAAAGAGAAAGCATGGGAAAGAAGAGAGAGCACTGGAAAAAGAGAGCACGGGGTATAAAAAAGCGCACAGGGGGATACAGCTCAAAGGAGGATAGAGCACACAACAGCGAGAGAGTGCAAGATTATATTTACGTCGGGGATTATATTTACAGAGACTGTATTATATATATATATATATATATATATATATATATATATATATATATATATATATATACAGCCCGCAACCTCTATATTAACATCATGAATTGTGGTATGTGCTAAAGGGGCCCACTGAAACTTTTTCACCCGGGGCTCACGAACACCTGGAGCCAGAGCTGCCTCCATCTGTAGAGCCGCATACTAGAGGAGCATCTGAATACATCAGAATATAATCAAAAAGTTCATTTATTTCAGTAATTCAATACAAAAAGGAAACACATATATTATATAGAGTCATTACACACAGAGTGATCTATCTCAAGTGTTTATTTCTGTTAATGTTGATGATTATGGCTTACAGCCAATGAAAACCCAAAAGTCCCAAAGCCGCACACTAGATATGTGGCTGTTTTGTGCTTACAGGACCTGTGATGATGTCATAGTCATGTGATTAGTCACATGGGGGGAGGAGCCATGCTAGAGTTTACAGGAAGTGAAGTGATTTCCCCTGTAGGAAGCGGCCGCATGTAAGAGAAGAAGCTGCAGAGAGGGAGAGAGTCGGGTAATGATGGCGCCGAGAACAGACTGTGTGTGATAAAGGGGAGCGGGGAAATCCTGGTGGCAGAGGGAGCGGAGCTTTCACCACTAGGATTTAGTCACAGCCATATATCCAGTGTGCGGCTCTGCAGGAGGAGGGGTGTGGAGATTCCCCATTACATTAACCCCCTCAGTGCTGCTCACACTCCAGGAGACAGAACGTGTTCCCGTCTGTGCGGCTCTATCAGGATCTGTCTGTATGGGATTAGATTGGGTCACTTCCCTCCTGACGCCGCTCGCTGCTCTGTTAGGCTAAGTTCACACAACCATTCCATTTTTGCAGTCCGCATAAAACGGTCCTGTTTTTCCACAGATGCATCTGTCCTGTTCCGATCCATATATGACCCGTGTGACTTCCATCTTTTTTGCGGACTGCAAAAAAACAATGGAGAGTTACATACCCTGGACTGTATCTGGCCAGATGCTGGTCCCTATGGGGAACAGAATATGGCGCAAAGGGGTGGGAGAAGCGCTACATGCTAACCAATCGGCTGTTACACTGCTCCAGCAGTGTGCTCTTTGTTCTTCCCAAGCCGGCCGCTCACTAGGCTCATACATATTCACTCCTCCCCCATCTGTGATTGGTTACAGTCAGATGCTTCCCCACGCTGAGTGACAGCTGTCTGACTGCAATCAATCACAGCCGCTGGTGGGCAAGTCTATATCGTACAGTACAATAAATCATTGAAGAAAAAAAAAAACGGCATGCTGTCCACCCCAATTTTAATACCAGCCAAGATAAAACCTCACAGCTGCTGGCTGGTATTCTCAGATTGGGGAGACCCACATTATTGGGAGCCCCCCCCCAGCTTAAAAAATATCAGCCAGCAGCAGGACGGAATTACCGCATCCATTAGATCCGACAGTCCCAGGACTTAACCCGGCTCATCCCGAATACCCTGGTGCGGTGGCAAATGGGGTAATATACAGTATGTGGTTGACACCAGCTGTGTAATGTCACCTGGCATCAAGCCCAGAGGTTACTGATGTCACGGCGTCTATCAGATACCCGACATCATTAATACAGTAATAAATAAAAAAAACAAAACAAACAAAATTTTTTTTGAAAAAACACTCCCCAACACATTCCCTCTTTCACCAATTTATTGACTAGAAAAAATAAATCCGGGTCCGGCGTAACCCAATAAGGGGGTCCCACGATGATCCATACTCACTGTCCCAGTCAATGAAGAACAGAATGTTCCCCATTGGCTGGGAGAGCAGTGCAGTGACTTTAGCTAACATGAATAGGTTGGCCCAGGTCACTGCAGGGCATGACGAGCGCCGGTGTCAGGAGGTTAGCTAGGCACATTACCTGCGGTGATTGACGCCGCTCCACTCCTGACGTCAGCGCTCGTCATTGACTTCCATTGTCCATCGCATTCACAAGCGAAGTATCGCAGGAGTCCGTGACATCACCGCTAGTCACAGTTCCGGGCCACTCGCGAGACTTGATGTGAATATGCGACGGAAATTGAACTCAGTGACGTCAGGAGTGCAGGACTTCATCACAGCAGGTAATGAACTTTGCTAATGTCGACACTCGTCATTCTCGCAGCTGCTGACACTGCTGTGCACGCAGATGCTGACACGCTGCAGTGAGAGCAGCTGCAGGGCTGGCTCGGGACACAGACTGCAGGGGCACTTGACGGAAGTCACACGGAAGTGCTTTCATGTGGCTTCCGGGGATTTTGCTGACCCATTGACTTGTATTGAGTCACGGTCAGTTATTATGGGACAGAATAGGACATGTTCCATAATAACGGAACGGACATACGGCATCCAATATGTTTTTTTTGTAGGAACTGATGCACACGGAAGTGCCATCTGATCCTACATAAAAGACATTGACAAGATGGTCCTGTCAGTAGGTCCGCAAAAAAAACAAGAACTGAGCAGGACAGACGGAACGGTCGTCTGAATGAGCCCTTACTGTACAGTCTCCATTACGGCCGTCGCTCACTGCATGTTGTCACTATCGGGATATAATAACCCCTTCACCTCCGAAACTGGTGTCACCTTCATGATGAGGCCATTTTGTTTCATTCTGACCAATGTCAATTTATGAGGTTATAACTCTCGAACGCTTCAATGGATCCCGGTTATTCTCAGATTGTTTTTTCTGTGACATATTGTACTTCACGATAGTGTTTATTCTTATGATGATATATTTGTGTTTATTTGTGAAACTATCAGAAATTTGGTGAAAACTTTGCAATTTTCAAACTTTGATTTTTAAGCCCAGAGAGTTATGTCACACAAAATAGTTAATAACTAACATTTCCCACATCTCTACTTTACATCAGCGCAATTTTTAAAACATCATTTTGTTTTGTTACGAAGTTAAAAAGGTTCAAAGTTCATCAGCAATTTCTCATTTTTCCAACAAAATTTACAAAATCATTTTTTTAGGGACCACATCACGTTTGAAGTGACTTTAAGGGGCCTAGGTGACAAAAAAATACAGTGAAACCTTGGTTTGAGAGCGTTTTGCAAGACAAGCAATGGTTTTTAAAAATTAGTAACTTGGTTTAAGAGTAATTCTTTGCAATAAGAGCAAATACTCCTCGTTCACACTTCCGGTACCGTCCTTTCACCGCGTTCTGACACGCTCTGGAGGTAACTTTCTGTACATATTTACTGTATACAATATACCATTGTACAGTACAGTATATATTATATAGCATGTCTATCAAGTTGTATTTGTAGATACAGTATTGGACTTTCTTTCTGCTAACCAGTACAGCACTTTGCTTGTACTGTAATCTAATTGCCTGGGCAGAATTCCTACCTCATATTTGGCATAGTTCTGCCCTTATTTTGGGGAGAATAGATTTGGGGTGTGCTCTTTTTTGTGTATTGTACTAGAATAAAGGTTGTCATATTTATACATAATTTTTCTCTCTATAGTGCGCCTCCCGCACACCAACAATTCTATTGTAAGCTAACGTGCAGTTTAATTTGTTTTATATTATTTTACTGTACAGTATTTTGTATTTGTGTACTGTAATAATTTTATATGAATACAGTACATTATTTTGTATTACTGTAATAAGTTTGTATAAATACAGTAAATGTTTTTGGGTTGTGGAACGAATTGTCTGCGTTTCAATTATTTTCTATGGGAAAATTTGCTTTGATATAAGAGTAACTTGGTTTAAGAGCACACTCCCGGAACAAATTATGCTCGTAATCCAAGGTTCCACTGTACATAAAAGGGGCACCATTCTAAAAACTGCACCCCTTATACTGTTCATAACCACATCCAAGATCTCAGGTGCTTCACAGGAACTAAAGCAATGTGAAAGGAAAAAATGAAAATTTTACATTTTCCCTCAAATATGTTAATTTAACCCCAAATGTAGCATTTTCACAAGAAGGTAAAAAGAGAAAATGCACCATACAATTTGTGCAATTTCTCCTGAGTATGACGTCATGACGAAAATATACTGTTTGAGCGCATGGTAGGGCTCGGAAGGGTAAAAGGGCCCATTTGAATTTTGGGACGCAAAATTGCCTGGAATCATTAGCAAAAGCCTTGGCATGTTTGGAAAGCCCCTGAGGTGCCGAAACAGTGAAGCTCCCCCACAAGTGACCCCATTTTGGAAACTGGACCCCTTAAGGAATTTATCTAGCTGTCTGGTGAGCACCTGAAAGCCCCAGGTGCTTCACAGAATTTTATATCGTTGAACTGTGAAAATGAAATAATACATTTTTACCACAAAAATGTTGCTTTAACCCCAAATCTTTTATTTTCACAAGGGCAAGAGGAGAAAATGCACCATACAATTTGTTGGGTAATTTCCAATACCCCATGTGTGGTGGAAATATACTGTTTGAGCGCACAGCAGTGCTGGAAAGATCACTATTTGATGTTTTGAACACAAAATTGTCTGAAATCATTAGCAGACGCCATGTCGCATTTGGAGATCCCCTGATGTGCCTAAACGTAGGAGCTCCCCCACAAGTGACCCTATTTTGGAAACTAGACCTTCCAAAAATGTATCTAGATGTTTGAGCACCTAGATCTCTCAGGTGCTTTACAGAAAAATGTGCTGTAAAAATGAAAAAATACATTTTTATCACAAAAATGTTGCTTTAACTAACACAAAATATTTAATTTTCTCAAGGGTAACAGGAGATAATGGACCATACAATTTGTTGTGCAATTTCTCCTGAGTATAGCGATACCCAATATGTGGTCAAAAACTACTTTAGAGATTGAGTGAAGAAGGGAAGGACGCATTAATTGTAATGGTTTGCCGGTGCCATGTCACATTGGCAAAGGCCCTGAGGTGCCTAAACAGTGGAGCTCCCCACAAGTGACCCCATTTTGGAAACTAGATCCTTCAGTTAATTTTTTCTAGATGTTTGGTGAACACATTGAACCCCAAGGTGCTTCATATACCGTAATTTTATGATGTTGAGCCATGAATATGCAAAAATACATTTTTAACCACAAAAATGTTACTTTAACCCCAAATTTTTCAAATTCACAAAGCTAACAGAAGATAATGCACCATACAGTTTGTAGTACAAAGTGAAAAAGGGAAGGAGCACCATATTTGAGTTCAGATTTAGTTGGAATGGTTTGCGGGTGCCAAATCACATTGGCAGAGCCTTTGAGGTGCCATAACAGTAAAAAACAAAAACCCACAAGTGACCCCATTTTACAAATTTCACCTATTAATGAATTCATCCAGTGGTGCAATAAGCATATTGACATCTCAGGTGTGTCACAAAATGTTATAAATTTGGTCTATCAATAAAAAAATAATTACCTTATTTTTTGGTTTATATGATGCACCGGATTATAAGACGCACCCCAAATTCAGAGCAAAAAAAGGTGAAAAAAATGGGGTCCATCTTATAATCCGGTGGTGTCTTACCGGAGAGGGCAGCAGCGGTGGTGGAGCGGAGTCACAGGAGGCAGGGGTGGTGGGTGTCCCAGAAACTGTCAGCTGTGCTGGGGCTCGGGCTGCGGCGGCTGGGGCAGCTGTGCTGGGGCTCGGGTTGCAACTGCGTGCAGTGAGGGCTTCAAAAAATGGCGCCCAGAGTCAGTGCAAATTGAGCTCTCGGCTCAATTCCAAGCTGAGATCTCATCTGCGCAGAGCCACCTCCGGGTGCCATTTTCCTTAAGTCCACTGCCGGGCCGGAGGTGGCACGTGCACAGATGAGAGTTTGAGCTGAGAGCTCCATCCGTGAATGCGCCGACTCCGGGCAGCATTATTTGAAGTTCTCACAGCCCGCCCCGCAGCGCCAGTCCAGCCACTGGAGACCCCGCACTGCCTCCCCAGCACCAGCCTCCAGAGACCTGCACAGCCACCGGAGACCCTTCACAGCTGCACCAGCCGCTGCAGACCCCGCACAGCCCCCCCAGCACCAGTCTCCACAGCATACCCACGGTTTCTTGCGACCCCTCTCTACCACACTGTTACCCAAATTTTGGGAGGAAAAGTGTTATTTCCAAAAAATTCTTATTTCCAAAAAAAGGTCTTATTTCCAAAACATTTTTAGCAGTAAAATGTTTTAACCCCAGATGTCATGCCCAGAACATTGGGGTACCCTTTCATTGTGCCCACCTCGTGCTTCTGTAAACCTGCACCCCGTACATTTAATCGAGCTTTCCTTACTGCCATAATGCCAAACATGGGGATGCTAACCCTGGTTTAGGCGAGCCATAGCGTTTTTCCAGAGCCTTCGTAATACCAGTAACATGGAATGGAAGCCTCCTATATTTCCATTAACAGACAACGGACCTGAGTGGGGACTTGTTTTTGTGGGTTGAGTTAAATGCTATTTGGTGGCGATTTGGGTACAGAACATTTTGGATCAGTCCACATTTATCCTGTGCTCTATGCTGAGCATTTACAAATCCATCTCAATAAATTAGAATATCCTCAAAAAGTTAATTTATTTTAGTAATTCAATACACAAAGGGAAATATATATTTTATATAGAGTCATTACAAACATAGCAATCTATCTCAAGTGTTTATTTTTGATAATGTTGATGATTATAGCTTACAGCCAATGAAAACCCAAAAGTCATTATCTCAGAAAATTAGAATATTTTATAAGACCAACTGACAAAAATATTTTAAACTCAGAAATGTTGGCACCTACTGAAAAGTATGTACAGTAAATGCACTCAATACTGGGTCTGAGCTCCTTTTTCATGAATTACTGCATCAATGCTGGGTAAAACAGACACAGAAAAAGACTTGGGTGTATGGGTGGATGGTAAACTTCACTTTAGTGGACAGTGTCAGGCAACTGCTGCCAGGGCTAATAAAATAATGGGATGCATTAAAAGAGGTATAAGTGTTCATGAAAAAAATATAGTTCTACCTCTGTACAAGTCACTAGTGCGACCGCACTTAGAATACTGTGTACAATTCTGGTCACCGATATATAAGAAGGACATAGCTGAACTGGAGAGGGTGCAGAGAAGAGCGACCAAGATTATTAGAGGAATGTGTGGGCTGCAATACCAAGACAGGGTATTAAATTTGGGGTTATTTAGTTTGGAAAAACGAAGGCTTAGGGGGGGATCTAATCACAATGTATAAATATATGAGGGGACAGTACAGAGACCTTTCCAAAGATCTTTTTACACCTAGGCCTGCGACTGGAACACGGGGGCATCCGCTACGTCTTGAGGAAAGAAGGTTTAATCATAATCACAGACGAGGATTCTTTACTGTACGAGCAGTGAGACTATGGAACTCTCTGCCGCATGATGTTGTAATGAGTGATTCACTACTAACATTTAAGCAGAGCCTGGATGCCTTTCTTGAAAAATTTAATATTACCAGTTATGTATATTAGATTTTATGACAGGGTATTGATCCAGGGAACTAGTCTGATTGCCGGATGTGGAGTCAGGAAGGAAATTTTTTCCCCATTGGAACTTGTTTGCCACATTGGGTTTTTTTTGCCTTCCTCTGGATCAACATGTTAGGCTATGGGTTGAACTAGATGGACTTAGAGTCTCCCTTCAATCTTAAAAACTATGATACTATGAATGCGGTGTGGCATGGAGGCAATCAGCCTGTGGCACTGCTGAGGTGTTATGGAAGCCCAGGTTGCTTTGATAGCAGCCTTCAGCTCGTCTCCATTGTTGCGTCTGGTGTCTCTCAGCTTCCTCCTGACAATACCCCATAGATTCTCTATGGGGTTTAGGTCTGGTGAGTTTGCTGGCCAATCAAGCACAGTGATACTGTGGTTATTAAACCAGGTATTGGTACTTTTGGCAGTGTAGACAGGTGCCAAGTCCTGCTGGAAAATGAAATTTTTATCTTCAAAAAGCTTGTCGGCAGAGGGAAGCATGGAGTGGTCTAAAATCTCCTGGTAGACTGCTGCGCTGACTTTGGTCTTGGTAAAACACAGTGGACCTACACCAGCAGATGACATGGCCCCCAAACCATAACTGATTGTGGAAACTTCACACTAGACCTCAAGCAGCTTGGATTGTGTATCTCTCCACTCTTTCTCCAGACTCTGGGACCTTAATTTTCAAATGAAATACAAAATCTACTTTCTTCTGAAAACAACACCTTGGACCACTGAGCAACAGTTCAGTTCTTTTTCTCTTTAGCCCAGATAAGACACTTGTGCCGTTTTATATTGGCCATGAGTGGCTTGACACAAGGAATGCGACAGTTATAGCCCATGTCCTGGATACGTCTGTGTGTGGTGGCTCTTGAAGCACTGACTCCTTGTGAATTTCCCACAAATTTTTGAATGGCTTTTTCTTACGAATCCTATCAAGGCTGCAGTTATTTTAGTTGCTTATGCACTTTTTTTCTACCACACTCTTTCCTTCCACTCAACTTTCCATTAATATGCTTAGGTGCAGCACTCTGAACAGCCAGCTTCGTTAGCAATGACCTTTTGTGGCTTACCCTCCTTATGGGGCGTGTGGATATTGACTTGACAGATGTCCAGAAGGCAGTCAATCTTCCCCATGATTGCGTAGCCTACTGAACCAGACAAGGGACCATTTTAAACGTTTAAGAAGCCTTTGCAGCTGTTATGTGGTAATTATTCTAATTTTCTGAGATAATGACTTTTGGGTTTTCATTGGCAGTAAGCCATAATCATCAACATTACCAGAAACAAACACTTGAAATAGATCACGCTGTGTGTAATGACTCTATATAATATGTGTTACCCTTTTGTATTGAATTGCTGAAATAAATTAACTTTTTGAGGATATTCTAATTTATTGAGATGCACTTATACATCAGGGTTTCCATCTACAGTACATCTCAAAAATACATGATTGAGGTGAAACCCCCAATGGATCCATTCACTATAATGAGACAACAGAGTTACTGTGGACTCTGTTTGGCCTCTGTCCAGCGGTGTCCGTCTTTTCAAAGGTGCACAAATCTATTGATAACCTCACTTTTGTGCATGCCTAAAAAGACACTTAAAAAGATGGACACTGCCAGACCACAGGCCAGATGTGAGATCAAATTGACTCTTTCTGCCTCATTACAGTGAACTTTACTTTGGGAATTTTGTCTGAATCACGTAAACCCTGGTGTAAGCGCTCATCACAGAGCGCAGGATAAATATAAGCCACACCATACTGCGATATTTGGAAGGCAGAATGAAGAAATCAACAGCAGTGGCAGTTTTGTCTTTATTTATTTTTTTTATGCCCTTCACCGTGCGATATATGATCAGACGCCTTTATTCTTTAGTCGTCTGGTCAGTACAATTACAGTGATGCCAGATTTCTATAATTTTCGTAGGTTTGGCCACTATCACACTAAAAACGCTTTTTACAAAATAAAGGTATTGTGTATCACTGAAGTTTGAAGGCTATAGTTTTTTCTTTTATTATTTATCTGCCGACAGTCATGTGAGAGTTTGTTGGGTTTTTTTTTTTGTTTTTTTTTGTGGGATGAGTTGGAGTTTTTATTGGTACCGTTTTGGACCACAGAATATTTTTTGATCGCGTTTGATTTTCCTTTTTTGTGAAGCAGAATCATGAAGAAACAGCAATTCAGGAATTGTTTTTTTTTTTGTTTGTTTTTTTTACGACTTTCACCATGTCATAAGTGATGACAGCTTTATTCTTTGTGTCAGTGCAATTACAGCAATACCACATTTCTATAGTTTTTGTTTTTTAAACTGTTCACTGAAGGGGTTAACTAGTGTGACTGTTTTATAGATCAGGTTGTTACATACGCGTAATAACCATTATGTGTATTTTTTTCTTTTTGCACAAATATAACTGTTTAATAATATTTTCTTTTTTTTTGTTCATTATTTTCTGTTTTAACTATTACTTTTTACTTTTCATACATATATATTTTTTTTACTTTACTTAGTCCCTTTATGCGACTTTATCTTTCACTGCTCTGATCGTAGCTGCACTTCATTTCAATGATCGATCATTGCAGTACAGTGCTGTCAGAGCTGCAGGCATGATCCCTGAATCTTCCCGTAGTCTGGTGACCCGGAGGTCGTCATAACGAACTTTGGTCACCATGGCACCGATCAGGCCCTCGCGATTACATCGAGGAGCCACCGATCGGAGGGGAGAAGGAGAGTGATTCCAATCCCCGAAGTACTGTGATCAATATAGATTGTGGCGTTTAGGAAGTTAAACATCAAGGGACGATGCCGGGCACAGCTCCTGTGCTCCCACGATCGCCAGGATTTACCTATACGTCCTAAGTTGGGAACTAACTCCCTTCTAGGACGTATAGTTACGTCCAAGGTCGTGAAGGTTTAATTATCCTCCAGTATCTGTTACTAACCTACCCGGTACGCCCATCCTGATCTCTGTGGCTTTTCTTGCACTTTATAACTGTGTCTTGTTTTGCCAAAGACTGGATATAGTGTTCATGTGAAGCCGGTAACGCTTCGGACATTTCTTACATGGGATCTTTCTGATGTTACATCGTCATCTTCTCCCCATTCAGGTTCCTACAATATCGGATCCTCTCAGATCTTCTATATAAGAGAAGTCCCCTGATTAACCCATCAAGGATGGATAAGGACAGGGGCAATATGGCGGAAAGGATATTACACTTCACCCTAGAGATCCTCTTCCGGCTTACTGGAGAGGTGAGAGATTCTGATTACGTCACATTACATAATTCTTATCTATGGGAATAACAGATGGACAGAACTGGAGAGGTGAGGACTCTGGAAATGTCTGTAGTGAGATTTATTAATGTGTCTCTCCATAACCAGGATTACACAGTAGTGAAGAAGACCTCTAGTGATCGCTGTCAGGCCCCTGTGTCTAAGGGATGGGGAAGACCCCTGAGCCCAATCATGGGGCCTCCACCTCACCCCCTGATACATGAGGACATCAATGAGCAGAAGATCCTAGACCTCACGTACAAGATAATTGAGCTGCTGACTGGAGAGGTGACATTGCTGGGAATGCTGGGACATTATACAGTAATGGTATGAAGTAATCGGGGATGACAGTATCATTATATGTGTCAGGTTCCTATAAGGTGTCAGGATGTCACCGTCTATTTCTCCATCGAGGAGTGGGAGTATTTAGAAGGTCACAAAGATCTGTACAAGGACTTCATAATGGAGGATCCCCAGCCCCTCACATCACCAGGTAATAGACATGACTAAATACACACGGCCTATAATTATCTGTATGTAAAGAATGAATTCAGTCCCTGTATGTGTTTCCTCCAGTTCTATCCAGTGAGAGGACAACACCAGAGCGATATCCCCGTCCTCTTCTTCCACAGGACTGTAAACAAGAAGATCCCGATGTTCCTCAGGATGATCAGGTAGATGGAGAGAAGGTGTCATGAAAACTTCCCTATGATGTGTAGGCGGCTGTGAACGTCTTGTATTCAGTCTTGTTGTATCCCCCAGTATTATACACTGAACGGACAATTTATTAGAGACACTTTCACACTCACATCTCAAACCTATTAGACACATGACTGTATAGTGCAGCATATTATGTAGTGATCAGTTTTCACAGTGTAATGGTTGAAGAATCTAAATGACTTTGAATAAGGTCACTGGTGCTAGATTAGCCAGGACTAGTGATTAGCGTACTGGCAGATAACTGGGACCGTTGATCTGGTTTCTAAAATCCGGTTCTGGGCCGGATTTTGGTTCTCATATAAGTCTATGAGGACCAGATTCCGGTGATTAAAAATGGTGGTTGAAGGGATATGGGGATGGGACAAAGCGGATTGAACTCACCGAGGCTCTGGCATGGCTGTACGCTGCTCCCAGGCCACCCATTAATTTCTGGTGCCACGCATTACGTTAATTGAATATGCACTTCTTTCCCCGCCCACCAGCGTCTGTGATTGGTTGCAGTCAGACGCGCCCCCACCTTGAGTGTCAGCATAATAATAATAATAATAATAAAGTTTTATTTCTATAGCGCCAACATATTCCGCAGCGCTTTACAATTCAGATGGGACATGTACAGACAATTTGAGACAGTACAAAACAAAATTAAGATACCAGGAGGAGTGATGGCCCTGCTCGTAGTCTATGTCTATGTCTAAAGTCTATGAGGAAAGAGGGGAGGCACAAAAGGTGAATGGGGGGGGAGAAAAACTTGTTATATATGGTCCAACCATCGATTTAATAGGGTATTCAAAACCCGCTGCATGAACCGGTCATGTCAGCTCACTGCTTCCAATCAGGCGCTGTGTGTGTCTATCTTCTCTAAAAATAAATAAATAAAACATTTGGGGTAGGGTTCCCCCATAGTATGATTCCCAGCACAGATAAAGTATACGGCTACAAGCTGCAGCCCCCAGCCGTGCACTTATCTTGGCTATTTATGAAAATAGGAGGAACGGCATGCTGGTTTTTTTTTATTATTTACATAAATAAGTTTTGAGAAACGATGTGCGGTTCCCCCTCAGTTTTGATACCCAGCCAAGATAAAGCCCAATAGCTGGGGGCTGGTATTCTCCAGCTGGAAAGGTGCAGTCTAAAAACAGCAGCCTGCAACCGTCTGGGTTGTCGCATCTATGAGATGCGACAAGCGAGTTGCTCTACTGGCTCTTCCCAGTTGCCCTGGTATGGTGGCAATCGGGGTAATATAAGAGCTTAATGGAAGCCCACTGCTGCTACTAATCTCTACATTAGTAATGGCAGGCATCTATGAGACCCTCCTCACTAATCTGTAAGTGAAAGTAAATAAAAACAAACACCAAACAAATCCTTTGTTTCGAATAAAAGACAAAAAAAACCCTCTTTCACCACTTTGTTAACCCCAAAACATTCCTGCAGGTCCGACGTAATCCACACGAGGTCCCACAATGATTCTGCTCTGTTACATATGAAGCTCACAGTGCGCGATCATGGAACATGATTGACTGCTGTGAGCTCCAGGCAGAGAATGAATGAGCCGTGCAATCAGCGGTGATGTCACTCAGGTTAGTCGTGGTCACAGCTGGAGTCCTCCACCTGTGATCACAGGTAACCTGACCTCACAATACCCCTGGTGACCTCATTAAACTCAGTGAACTTACCCGCATCTCCTGGACGAAAACCACGGTAATTTTGTCAAGAGAAGCAGATTTGGCGCTGAAATTTTTACACCGGATTCCTCCACCCATTCTATTCACGCATCCAGCAGTTTTGATGCGTTTCTTTTCCCATTATGTGTAGTTCATGTTCGTGAACATTGTGTAAACATTTCATCACCAAATTTAAATCTATTGGCCCCGAAGTGCAAAAAAAACGCTTTATCTGCCAGCAGGTGCAAATTTAATGCTAAAATCTGGTGCAGACATTTCAGCACCAAATTTGCACCTCTTGGCAGAAAACTGAACCGAAATGGCGCATAGTAGTCATCAAGCCCAAAATTAGTGATGGGTAGGGGGCTTTATGAGACCCACCATCACTAATCCTATAAGTAAATAGAAATAAACACAAACAGAGAAAAATCCTCTTGACCTTTTTATTAACTTCAAAAAGACCCTTGAAGTTCCGCAGTAATCCACACAGACATCCCACGAAGGTCCTGGCTCTGCAACATCTGAGTTTGGAGAGACCGAAAACATGTCTGATCTCTCCAGGCCCCGGTAAACACTGATAAGGGTGACCAGGCTGGCAGCAGTGATGTCACTTAGTTCACTGGAGGTTATACCCGGGTTCCAACAGTCTGACCTCTCGTGACCTGAAGCATTATGGCTTAAAGTGCGGGGCTGCACCCTGCCATCCCTTTAGCATTAACAGCGCCGGCTGGGGGTCAGGGAGGGCTGGGCTGCTCTGCACCTCCCTGCCCCTGGCCAGCACTGTCACTGTTAGCCCCGCCAGCCCTTTAACACCGATATTGTCGGCTGCGGGGGGGGAGTGGGGCTGCCGTACACTTTCCGGATGGCAGTGTGAGTGTTAAAGGTCTGGCGGGGCTTCGCTCCGCATTTTAAGCCAGGGTTTCGTACTCGGGTCACCAGAGGTCATTCCGTGGGAACCCAGGTATGACCTCCGGCGAACTGAGTGATATCAGTGCTGCCAGCCGGGTCCCCCTTGAAAGTGTTTCCTGGAGCCTGGACAGATTGGACATGTTTTCCGTCTCTCCAGGCTCAGATGTAGCAGAGCCAGGACCATCGTGGAATGTCATGTGGATTACAGCGGAACTTTGTGTCTTTTTGGGGTTAATAAAGATGGGAAAGAGGGTGCTATATTTTATTTCAAATAAAGGATTTTTCTTGGTGTTTGTGTTTATTTACTTTCATTTGCAGATTAGTAATAAGGGGATCTCATAGACCCTCCCCACTGCTAATCTGGGGCTTAGTGGCAGCTGTGGGCTGTGATTAACCCCTTATTACCCCGACTGCCACCGCAGCAGGGCAATGGGAAGAGCCGGTAAAGTGCTGGGATTGTTGCATCCAATAGATGCAACAATTCCGGGAGGCTGCAAGCTGCTATTTTTAGGCAGGGGGTGAACCAATAACCATGGGTCTCCCCAACCTGAGAAGACCAGCCCCAGTTGTGGTGCTTTATCATGGCTGGGTATTAAAATTGGGGGGAACTGCAAGTCGTTTTTTAAAATTATTTATATAAATAATGATAAATATATAAAGAAAAAAAAGCTGAATGCGGTTCCACTTATTGTGAAGCACAGCCAAGATAAGCGCACAGCTAGGGGCTGCAGCCTGTAGCTGTATACTTTCTGTGCTGGGTATCATAATATGGAGGGGCCCTATGCCAAATATTTTGTTTATTTTTATACTATGATACTGACCCGCAGACAGTTGCACTGCTTTCCCCACCCACCGGCTGTCCTGGCACCTGTGATTGTTTGCAGTCAAATGCTGTCACACAGGCTGGGGGCACATCTGACTGCAAACAATCATACAAGCCAGGATGGCCATTTGCCGGGGAAAGCAGTGTATATGAATGTACGCTAATTAGCCGCTCAGGACCAGTGTACAGCCCTGATGGAGCCTCGGTAAGTATGAAGCGCTCGATTCATTTTTATTTTCTTTCTTTTTCCTTTATTTTTTTTTTTTTTAATTTCCCCAGTTCCGGATCAATACCCGGAATCCCGGTTCTGGCACCCGGGTGCCTTTGAAACTGCACGGATCCAGACTTTTACAGTCTGGGTCCGCCCATCGCTAGCCAGGACCAGTACTTTATCATTTTAGTATCTGCAGCTGAAAATACTTACAGCAACAAAAGCAGTTGGGAACTGCCCAGGCCAAGAAACTAATGCACTAAGAGGATGCAGCGAAACCCCCAATAGGTGAAGGCATCACAGGTGAAGAAGAGAAGAGCAGCAAATCATACACACGCCTCCAAAATATGGAGGGGGCGATTGCTGGATGATAAAATGCATACTAGTGGCTTGCATAGGGCACCGTTCACACATGCAGTTGCCAGCAGCCTATTACCACGCCCATACTATTCGACCAGGCTAGCTGCCAGCACTTATTTGCACCATACAGGGCAGTTACTATTTACCTGCATGTGTGAACGGTGCCCTATGCAAGCTACTAGTGTGCATTTTATCATCCAGCAATCGCCCCCTCCATATTTTGGAGGCGTGTGTGTGATTTGCTCCTCTTGCACCTGTCATGCCTTCACCTATTAGGGGTTTGGCTGCATCCTGTTAGTGCATTAGTTTCTTGGCCTGGACAGTTCACAACTGTTTTTGTTGCTGTAAGTATTTTCTAATCTATGGAGGATATTTATTTCTCTTTTTGTCGTTTATATATCTGCAGCTGAATACAATGATGGTGATCATCTAATGTATTCGAATGCAGTCATCATTCCTTAATACAAATGGGCTATAGCAGCAGATGAACAGTTCCAGTGTGATTGCTGTCTAACGGAAATAAAAAGAAATAAAACTTCATTGGGAAAAGGAGCGCACAATATATCACAGAGCAGTGGGAAACATTGTTTGGAGGAATCCAGGTTGCTGCTTTTTCCTGATGATGGGAGGATCAGAATTTGGCACAAACAGCATGAAAGCATGAATATGTGTCCTTCATTTTAGGAGTCAAACTTTGGACTGGTGGTGGTGTAATGGTTCTGGGAGTGTTTTCTGGGCTAATCTGGGGTCCACAGATCACACTGTTTACACTATTGCAGAAGGACAACGATCCTCATGTAGTCATGGATTGTTTCCAGTTTAAGGGTCACATGGGCCAGGTTGTGTTATGATCCTAGACACGAGTGAATCAGGTTCCAGATGACACAGGACCCCCAGATGTAACGTATCAACAAGAAAGGATTCAGGCCCTGATGTGAAAATAAACTGAATTTTACTGATTGATGTACCATATATAAAAAATAGCTTGTACGTGAAATGTCAATCAACTCTTCTGTTTCCAACAAAACCACATATTTAACAGTTTTGTAAAGTGGCAGATAACTTAATCAGTAACCAACAGTTGCAGTCATTAGAATTTTTTGTCCTGCTATCTTTCCTGACTCCTTTTCCATGCTGTCCTCTCTGTGTACCATACGTGCCTTGTCTTGGCAATCTAGACTTTATTAACCTCCAAGTCCGTGTTGCACATAGTCTTATAAAGGAGAGCCATAAGATGAAATACTTAATTTACCTCTGGACATAGAGCACTGTGAGAAGTGTGTTCAATGAAATGAATTCTCTATACATAAGCCAGTCAGTCTTCAGAGGAACCCAAAATGGCCCCCGATGACAGCACAGACCCTACCATCAGCATAGATCCACCAGATGACGTCCCTCCCATCACAATCACCATTGATTCATCCACTGAAGTCAGACCCGCCCATCGACAGCAACACAGATCTCCCCATTGGCTAGCCCATGAACTGTCCCACTAAATGGGCATATCTGAACTTGTGTACGCCCCTAGCCTATATCAAGAGGACACATGCTCTGTACTCGCTCTGTTCGGTGCCATCTTTACTGTGGTCAAGAAGAAATTTCACATCCGACTGTGTCTGGTGTGAATTCTTTATGCATGCATTTGGTCCACACCAATTAGGCCAGGCAGTAGGCAACAAGTGAACCTCTAGTTAAGAGTTCACCCTAACAGTCTTTGTCCTTGTCATCTCAAGGTCTCCAATAACTGTTGGTTACCTTTCTGGACTTCCAGCTCACAACCACTAGAGTAGCTTTTCTTTCTTCCTTACCGGATCTCTGACCTGGTCCCAGGTCTTACCAGCTGTATTACAATGTCTCAGCCGCGTATAGGTTTTAGGGTCAGCTTAGAAGCACAATGTTCTCATCCTTTCCTTCCTTGCCTACTCGGCCTTCACAGACCTCAGATCTTAGGGCGGCTTTGCACGTTGCGACATTGCACATGCGATGTCGATGGGTCAAATCGAAAGTGACGCACATCCGGCGTCGCAGTCGATATCGCAACGTGTAAAACCTTTTTGATATGATGAACGAGCGCAAAAGCGTCGTTATCGTATCATCGCTGCAGCCTCCGACATTTCCATAATGCCGATGGTGCGACAGGTACGATGTTGTTCCTCGCTCCTGCGGCAGCACAGATCGCTGTGTGTGAAGCCGCAGGAGCGAGGAACATCTCCTACCTGACGCCGGCTGCAATGAGAAGGACGGAGGTGGGCGTGATGTTTACATCCTGCTCATCTCCGCCCCTCCGCTTCAATTGGCCGCCTGCCGTGTGACGTCGCTGTGATATCTAGTGAAAGCTACCGTAGCGATTATTATCGCTACGGCAGCTTCACATGCACATACCTGCCGTGTGACGTCCCTCTGGCCGGCGACCCGCCTCCTTCCTTAGGGGGGCGGGTCGCCGGCCAGAGGGACGTCGCACGGCAGGTATGTGCGTGTGAAGCTGCTGTAGCGATAATAATCGCTACGGTAGCTTTCACTAGATATCGCACGTGCGACGGGGGCGGGACTATCGCTGCAGCATCGGTAACACATTGTTACTGATGTCGCAACGTGCAAAGCCCGCCTTAGTCCTAGAGAGCATCTCTGTGACGAGGCAGAATGGGATGCTCCGTGCCTGTCACCACCTTTCATCTAATTTTCTCATTCTCTCTCTTTCTCTCTCTTTCTCTCTTTCTCATTCTCTTTTTCTCTCTCTTTCTCGCTTTCTCTCTTTCTTTCTCTCTCTCTTTCTCGCTTTCTCTCTCTCTTTCTCTCTCTCTCTCACCTTTGGCCTGAAAAACGATGTACGACGGATCCATTTTTTACAGGGATTTGTCTCTTCAGTTTTTGCACATTCTGCTACGGATCCGTCGAAAAAACGCATTGGGACTGATGGCAAAAAACTCATGTGTGAAAGGGGCCCAAGAAGATTTTATGTCCCCATGGGCCTGTAATCCTGCAGAATTATTTCATCACCTGGAATCTTTGACTTGATAAATTGCTGAACTCCTAAATGCCAAAGTAAATCGAACGCTACAAGATGAGGGGCTGTAATAATGTGGCCATTCAGTGTATGGTTTATACTTGGTGGAGATGATAAAGCTGATCATAGGCATTAGATGTTGTCTGGATCTTCTCACGATTTTCTGGTTATGGAGACTGCTGGTTACAATTAGGAGGCGATAGGTTGGATTATACAGGAGACCTGCAGCTCTGTGATATCTACAGCTATCAGCTTTGGTCGTCATCTTCATTTCTGATCTTTTCTGTTCTTCTGAATCATTTCACACTTCTCCATCTATCTGTAACTTTTACAATATTTGTTTCAGGATGAAGTTCTGACCCATATTATTACTACAGAGACATATGTGAGGGGTGACGAGCCGTGTAAAGAGGAGATTCTTACATATGACTACCCAGGTGAGTAGTGATCACTAAATTCAGAGAAGTCAGATTTTACTCCAAAAGTAGATGTCTCACGGGCACAACAGGCTCCAGGCTTTAATGTCTCCACAGGACTGAAACCACATCAGGAAAACAAGTCAGGTAGGTGGAAGCACAAGTCGTGGTGCTCAACATTTATACAGATATATTCTATAGCCCAAAAAATAGAAAATGGCCGCACTCGGTACCTTTATTGGAACAAATACATGAGCTATGCCGGCACACCCTATCCCAGTCGGCCAACACTGTTTAGTGTGAACACAAGATTTTTCTATGCCATATGGGAAATGTTCACATCCCCCAGTGTTAAATAGCAAAAAGGAACACGTTTTACACCTAATTATAATAAAAATGAAGCACTTCCACATTGCTATCTAGATTTAATGACATGACTATCTCTCAAACAGTACACATATAAAAGAACATATACACCACATTATTTGAAACCATTATTCAAAGTTTTATAAAAACACAGTGTCACGAACAGCTGGGGGAGTCACTCAGATATCCCGCAGCTGTTCACTAATTTGTCACGAACACGACTACTTGTCGGCAGGCCACTTTTGGTACTGCAGAACAATGCTTAAAATGAGGCTGCTGAGCTAATAATACCAAATATTGAATGTCTCACAGCAAGGGTAAATGTATATATCACCGATTCCTGCTAATGGAATATATATATACCTCGGTACCCTTAATGATAGCACTCCAATAATTCTATGCAATAATAATTACGCTGCCACCACCCAGACTTTCTACAGGTAGCCGGGGACCCGTTTCAGATATCATAAACCGAATACAGTATCAAGGTAAAAATATTAAATTCATAAACCAAAAGAAACTATTTTACCTAAAAAATCATTTTTATTCACATATATGCCACAAACAAGGTACACATGTTAAAATTAATAAAAATTGAGAAGGAAAGGTGGGAAACAAAATCCTGCTCCTCACCCTTCCTGTCATACAGGGGTCGACGTCCTAAGGTTTACTGACGCCCCTGTTCCTCGTCGACTGAAGTCCTATAACAGCCCTCCACTAACACTAGGAAAGTACCGTGTGCCCTAATTTAAAGTGGGTAAGGTGAAACACCCAAGGTCAGACCCATATAGACAGTATGTGACAATAATCTAGTCAAGATAGTAATTTACTGTCAATAGATGTCATAGATTATCTATGGGGGGGGTTGTTTACTCAGTCGACTATCAGTCAGGAGTTACAGATCATAAAAACTGCTGTTGCAAATGTCCAGGATGCACCCTACGCGTTTCGCCCTCTTATCAAATCAATAGGGCTCATCAGGGGTATAGAACATAGATCCTTGACAAATAAATCACAGCTTCAACCTAGAACAAAACATAAATATAGTAATCAATACACTGTTACCAACTTAGAGATCAATAGTTATGTCAAAAATACAATATAAGGGAAGAGAAAGGATAGTACTGACCGGTAATAAGTTGAACCAGAACAATCTTATATACTGTTAATAATTTGTCCTCCAAAATTGTAGACCAGGAAAGCGCATCTAGCAATACAAACAATACATGATATATATACACAGATACGGACACGGATATACACAAATATGGGGTATCTATTAACTCCGTCCCTCCTAAACAAAAAAGGGGGCTCACGTATCAAAAAAGACATATGGACATATGTATAAATACCTGTTGAAGCAGTCCCGGTTCATGGGCATATCCCATATTTGAATGAGGTGGTTTTTCTATGAAACGTCCCTATTGAGTGTATGGATTTATGTATTGAGTTGTGTGGTTTACTTACACTTTTGAAGCAGATAGAGGGGATTTGATTTGTATGCCCTGAATTGTTCTCTCACATAATGGGACTGAATTGGGCTATATCCCATTCTATTTAGGCAATAATAGAGATGTTGCCTAGACCGGGATCCGGATCTATCTGAGGGAAGACTGGCTTTCCTGAGGACATTTGTACCATCATTTAGGAGATTGAGCCTTTATTACGGGATGAATTTCCAAAAGTGCTGACATCATTCCCTAACTAGACCAGGTATTGTCTGGGTATTGTTTCTGTATATATATATACGTACATTTGTTACGTCCTGTCAAATAGGCAGGGACAACTGAAGGAGTTGGTTTTTCTATAAAACATCCTTATTGGGTGTATGGATTTATGTATGGATTTGTGTGGTTTACTTACATTGTTGAATGCAGAGAGAGGGGATTTGATTTGTATGTCCTGATTTGATTTCTCATAGACCAGCACATGCTTATATGGGTGTGCTTGAACTTCGGGATAGTCCCCAGATTTGTTGAGGGATATGCCCATGAACCGGGACTGCTTCAACAGGTATTTATACATATGTCCATATGTCTGTTTTGATACGTGAGCCCCCTTTTTTGTTTAGGAGGGACGGAGTTAATAGATACCCCATATTTGTGTATATCCGTGTCCGTATCTGTGTATATATATCATGTATTGTTTGTATTGCTAGATGCGCTTTCCTGGTCTACAATTTTGGAGGACAAATTATTAACAGTATATAAGATTGTTCTGGTTCAACTTATTACCGGTCAGTACTATCCTTTCTCTTCCCTTATATTGTATTTTTGACATAACTATTGATCTCTAAGTTGGTAACAGTGTATTGATTACTATATTTATGTTTTGTTCTAGGTTGAAGCTGTGATTTATTTGTCAAGGATCTATGTTCTATACCCCTGATGAGCCCTATTGATTTGATAAGAGGGCGAAACGCGTAGGGTGCATCCTGGACATTTGCAACAGCAGTTTTTATGATCTGTAACTCCTGACTGATAGTCGACTGAGTAAACAACCCCCCCATAGATAATCTATGACATCTATTGACAGTAAATTACTATCTTGACTAGATTATTGTCACATACTGTCTATATGGGTCTGACCTTGGGTGTTTCACCTTACCCACTTTAAATTAGGGCACACGGTACTTTCCTAGTGTTAGTGGAGGGCTGTTATAGGACTTCAGTCGACGAGGAACAGGGGCGTCAGGTAACCTTAGGACGTCGACCCCTGTATGACAGGAAGGGTGAGGAGCAGGGTTTTGTTTCCCACCTTTCCTTCTCAATTTTTATTAATTTTAACATGTGTACCTTGTTTGTGGCATATATGTGAATAAAAATGATTTTTTAGGTAAAATAGTTTCTTTTGGTTTATGACCCGTTTCAGATAGCAGAAGGCTTTTCGGACGGGTTTGGGTTCGTATATAGAACAGAAGGAAACGAACTATTAAATTTTATATATTTAATCCGAAAATAGGCAGTGTTTAAAAAATATACAAGAATTTACAAAAGGGAACAATACAAATACAATATAGACAGGTACATAAAAATAAAAGGTATAAACGTGAAACTTACTACACTCATGCCATAGATGTGATGTCCGAATTTAGGGAGGGAGGGGCTCCAAGAGAAGAAGATGGTAGAACGATGGCCAGCATTACCACTTACTAATGCCCTCCAGTACTGACTCCCCCCAACAAGGAGCTAATCGCTCCTATGCCCTCAGGTAACCCCCCTCTCTGTGAACTCATTTTACGGTCTCGTGTGGGCTGTGCCAAGAGTGTCACAAAGTTCTTTAATTCTAGCTTTTCACATATCCTCCTGGGCCACACAGGTGAAAGATATTAGCGTCATATTTTATATCTCGATTTTACATTTACATAGATACCAAACACAACGCATCTAGCATGATTTTACTGGCCAATACTAATTTGTCGTAATACCAGCGATCTCCCAGTCAAGCTTAACGGTGCGCTGGGTTCAGCCCTCCACAGGGATTCTGGCAGTATGTTTTTCATTTTTCTAGCATTAATGGGCCACGTAAAAAACTGTATTAGGAGTTTTCCCTCCAACAGAACAAAGGATTGTCAAGGATTGACTTTTCTGTGCATCTTCTGGCTGTAGCTCTACCATCCCCGAGTCGTAAATTCCTAAACTTTCAGGCCGATCATATAATCTTCATGACGATCTGTGGCTGATGGTGGGGAGGGGGGTAAGGACCCTTCAAGAGTTTTACATGACACCTCCCCCTTTTTGAGGTAGCATGGGAGATTGATTTACCGATCGTCTCCTAAGCCTACTTTGTTGGCATCCCCTTGCTGGGACAGCCCATCAGTGTGGCCATGCTCAACACCCTTCTTGTGTTGAATGGTAAAATCATACTGCTGTAGTGCCAAGGTCCACCGCAGTAGCTTACCATTGTCGCCGGCAACCCGGTGTAGCCAGCTGAGAGGGTTGTGGTCTGTTACTATGGTGAAGTTGCGTCCATATAGGTAGGGCTGCAGCTTCCGCAGGGCCCACACTATAGCGAGGCACTCCTTCTCCACAGTGGCGTAGACCACTTCCCGGGATAAGAGCTTGCGGCTGAGAAACACCACCGGATGCTCTTCTCCCTCCCCATATACCTGGCTGAGTACTGCACTCAGGCCAAATGCACTGGCATCTCTCTGAACTATGAACCGTCGGAAGAAGTCCGGGGCTTGTAGGATTGGGGAACTGGGTAGCTTTCAATGCTCTGAAGGAGCGCTCACAGTCATCTGTCCAGGTGACTACTTGCGGTAGCTTCTTTGTGGTGAGGTCCGTCAACGGCTTAGCAAGAGCACTATAGTTAGGAACAAACTTCCTATAGTACCCTGCTGTACCCAAGAAGGACATCACCTGCTTCTTTGACTTGGGGGTAGGCCAGGAGGTGATGGCCTCAACCTTCCCTGGCTCTGGTTTCAGGCTCCCGCCACCCACTCGGTGTCCGAGGTACTGTACCTCCGTCATGCCGATCTGACAGTTCCCTGGCTTTATAGTCAGACCAGCACTTTGGATCCGCCTGAGCACCTGCTCCAGGTGCCCCAGGTGTTCCTCCCAAGTGGGACGAAAGATGGCAATGTCATCTAGGTAAGCGACTGCAAACCCTCCTAGTCTCCTAGTCCCTCGAGCAGCTGGTCCACCAATCGCTGGAAAGTGGCAGGGGCATTTCTTATGCCAAAGGGCATGACGAGGGATTCATACAGCCCGAATGAGGTGATGAAGGCGGATGTTTCTTGTGCTTCCTTGGACATAGGAATCTGCCAGTACCCTCGACTCAGGTCCATGATTGTCAGGTACCGGGCCCCGGCTAAGCAATCCAGTAGCTCATCGATGTGTGGCATTGGGTACGCATCGGGTGCTGTGATTGCATTTAGCCTCCTGTAGTCCACACAAAACTGGGTTGTTCGATCCTTTTTTGGAACCAAAACTACAGGCGAGGCCCATGCACTTTTGGACCTCTGGATCACCCCCAGGGCTAGCATTTCATCGATCTCCCTTTTTATGTCCTTTTGTACCTCTAGGGAGACACGGTATGGGGGTTGACGGACTGGGGAATGACTCCCTGTGTCCACCTGGTGGGTGGCTAGGAATGTCTTCCCTGGGACATTCGTGAAGGTCATCAGGTAGGGCAGGAACACCTCCCCCAGCTGGGACCTTTGGTCCATGAATAGCTGTGGGTTGACTGCCGCCTCCTCGATAGACCCTCCATCCCAGCCCGATGCAAGCGAGTCCACCAAGACTTCGCTTTCGCCTTCCTCGGGAAGGCTACACACAGGAAGGGCGAAGGCTTCCTTGTCATGATGAGCTTTCATTATGTTGACATGGAAGACCTTTTGCCTCTTCCTGGCATGGTCGATGGTAACCACTTAGTTTTCATCATTGAGGCGCTGATGCACAAGATATGGACCCTCCCAGGCGGCCTGAAGCTTGTTCTGGGTCATTGGGACTAGGACCCACACCTTCTGATTCACTTCGTACATCCGCTCTCGAGCGTGTTGGTCGTACCATAGCTTCTGGCTGGCCTGGGCTTGCACCATATTCTCACGCACCAGCCGCGTCATTGACTGCATTTTGTCACGGAGCCGAATGACATACTCCACAACGAACACTTCTGGGGAGTTCAGTTCCTCTTCCCAGGATTCCCTTACCAGACCAAGAGGCCCCTGGACTCGTCTACCATACAGGAGCTCGAAGGGGGAAAACCCCGTTGAGGCCTGTGGTACCTCTCTGTAAGCAAACAGGTGTGAGAGATACCGCTCCCAGTTGCGTCCATGTGACTCAACCAGCATTTTAAGCATCTGCTTAAGGGTACCATTAAATCGTTCACACAAACCATTGGTCTGTGGGTGATAGGCACTTGATACCAGATGCTGCACCTGTATTTTCTTACAGAGAGCCTTCATTAGACGAGACATGAACGTAGTCCACTGGTCGATAAGCATCTCTGTGGGAAATCCTACTCGGGAGAATATGGCCAAGAGGGCATCTGCCAGCTTATCGGCCCTAACTGAGGACAGAGCCACTGCCTCCGGATACCGGGTAGCATAGTCTACCACAGTAAGGATGAAACGTTTTCCAGAGCTGCTGGGGACGGCCAGAGTCCCGACGATGTCCACAGCGATCCTCTGAAAAGGCTCCTCTATCACCGGCAAAGAGATCAGAGGAGCTTTGGGAGCAGGCCCTGACTTTCCGACTTTTTGACATGTGATACAGGAGCGGCAGTAATTGGCAACATCTGTCCCCATTTTGGGCCAATAGAAGTGGTGAGACAGCCGGGCCTTGGTTTTGCTGACCCCCAAGTGTCCGGCGAGTGGGATCTCATGGGCAATCCGCAGCAACTCACTCCTAAAGCGGTGAGGCACCACCAGCTGTCTTTCCTTCAGCCACTCCTGTTGGGGGTTACAGGGAACAGTCTCCCGGTACAACCTCCCCTGGTCCCAGAATACCCTCTCTTTATCTGTCTCGGAGGAAGGCTTCTCTGCGAGGTCCCTAACGTCTCTAGACTGGCATCAGTTCGTAGAGCCACCTGGAACTCTTGGCTAGATGCAGCCAAAAGTGACATTAAGGTTCCAACCTCACCGGGACCCTCTGGGACCTGCTCTGGGTCTGTAACCAGTTCCGTTATCCCTCTGGGTGAAGAGGTGTCAGAAGGCAAGGTTTCATTTGCGTTCTGGGCACTCTGACTGCGGGTGACAGCACCAATGAAGGCTGTCTCCCTGGGGGATAACAACTCTTCCCTGTCAGCCTGGCCGACTCTGGGTGCTACTTGCTCCTCATCCCGTAGTACCTTAGGAACAGTACCAATCCTGGGGTAGCTACCACCGGCCGTGTCACTGTCCGCTGTGACACTGGTTAGCTACATTTGACCACCTTCATCGTGGTTCTCATGTCTGTCTCCATCTCTGTCAGCACAGACACTTACTACCTTGGGGACGTCCTCAGCCACGTCACCCCGCAGCGTGGCATTGCTGAGTTCCCCTGTACAAACCTCCACTTTATTACCATGCACAACATTTGTAATCACGTTCTGGATATCCACATTCGGGTCACATGACTTAACAGCGCTTGCATCACATGGCTTATCAACAACATTTGCATCACATGACTTATTGGATTGGAGAGGGTCATCAGGGACAAATTGTGCAACCAATCGTCCCAGATCAGTTCCCAATAAAACATTGGTAGGTAGATGTTCGGACACCCCCACTTCCCTCCACCCTCTCCCAGCACCCCAGTCGAGGGAAACCTGGGCCATTGGGAAAGATTCGCGAACACCCCCAACCCCAGTGACAGTCAGGAGTTTTCCCGGGATAAAGTTTTCAGTAGGCACCAGTTCGGGGCGGATCAGGGTTCGTTTGGCTCCAGTGTCCTTGAGCCCCACAGTGAGGATGCCGCCCACGGTGACAGAGTGTAGGTTTTCACAGGCCCTACCACTCGCCTCCCCCACCAAAAAAACAGATGCACTAGGCCCTTGGACCTTGGGTGTGGGGTTCCTCTTCTGCCTCTCTGGGCAAGCGGAACTGAGGTGTCCAGGCTGGTTGAAGGAAAAACACCTGCGAGTGTCAGAGGTGGGCTGGGCACTGGTGGATGACACAGGACCTACAGGAGGTCGGCTGGTAGGGGCATTGGGGGTGGTAGTTGTCATCTTACCCCATTTCCAGCTGGTGGAGCGTGGCTTCCACACGGTGGACCTCATAGGTGTCAGCAATCTGTGCTGCTGTATTCGCATCCTTTGGTTCCCGGTCCATCACAAACTGTTGCACGTCCACAAGACAAAGGTGTAGGAATTGGTCCTTTACCATCAGGTCTGTTATTTGCTCAGCAGGGGTGGCGGACAGTCCTTGGACCCAATGGTTAAAGTTGGTCCGGAGCCCATCCACAACGTCTCTGTTGTTGTCGTGTGGTCAACGCTGGAGGGTCCGGAACTTTTTGCGGTACATTTCTGGAGTTAGCTGATACGTCCGTATTAGGGCCTGCTTTATGGCCTCATAGTCTCCACTCTGCTCTTGAGGGAGACTGGCAAACGCATCCAGAGCCTTGCCTTGCAGCCCTGGGGTTAAGTATCGTGCCCATTGTGCTGGAAGCAACTGGTGCTGCAAGCAAGTCTTTTCAAATCCCCTCAGAAAGGTGTCCAAGTCCCCGTCCTTTTCCACCACAGGAAAGTGTTCCGGTCGGGGCTTAAAACTGTTGGCATTATTGGACTCACAGTTCAGTGAGGAAGAGGTCTGCTGCCGGGCTTGGAGGACCTTCAATTCATGGTCTCTCTGGGCCTGGCGCTCTCGCTCGGCTCTCTCAGCCTCTCGCTTGGCTCTCTCAGCCTCTCGCTCAGCTCTTTCAGCCTGGGCCTTGCGCTCAGCTCTCTCAGCCTCTCGCTCGGCTCTCTCAGCCTCTCGCTCGGCTCTCTCCTGATATTGCTGAATGAGCTTCAGCCAACCCTCCCGGTCATCTGCAGCAAGTTGTTGTAGGGCCATCTGCTTGTAGAAGTCCATGGTGGCCACAGTTTCATCCAGGGCTTGGCTTGTCTCCCCGTCATCAGCACTGGGGGATCAGACTTGCTTTGTGTCCCATTGTAACAGTTCTTTAATGAGGTCTGGCTTGTTTTTGCCATTGACATCAATCTCTCTGGTCGTGCAGATGGCAATCAGAGTCTCCTTCGTCAGCTGGCTGTACCAGGCTTCGATCAATGCAGCCATAATTGCCAAATAAAAGATAGGATAGAAAAACAAGAGAGAAGGGAGGGGGTAATTGCTACAAGTACAGTATTGTTCCAGGTATATTTAAACACTGTGTTCGATCCTCAAAACTTTTGTCAGTTTTTAGTGAAAGGGATGATTGTTCAAACCAAATCACTAATGCTCTATATCCCATCGCTGCCACCAATTTGTCACGAACAGCCGGGGGAGTCACTCAGATATCCTGCAGCTGTTCACTAATTTGTCACGAACACGACTACTCTCTAGCGCCCTCCTTGTCGGCAGGCCACTTTTGGTACTGCAGGACAATACATAAAATGAGGCTGCTGAGCTAATGACGACAAATATTGGAGGTCTCACAGCAAGGGTAAATGTATATATCACCAATTCCTGCTAATGGAATATATATATATATATTCCTCGATACCCTTAATGATAGCACTCCAATAATTCTATGCAATAATAATTACGCTGCCACCACCCAGACTTCTAAAGGTAGCTGGGGACCCGTTTCAGATAGCAGAAGGCTTTTTGGATGGGTTTGGGTTCGTATATAGAACAGAAGGAAACAAACTATTAAATTTTATATATTTAATCCAAAAATAGGCAGTGTTTAAAAAAATATACGAGAATTTACAAAAGGGAACAATGCAAATACAATATAGACAGGTACATAAAAATAAAAGGTATAAACGTGAAACTTACTACACTCGTGCCATAGATGTGACGTCCGAATTTAGGGAGGGAGGGGCTCCAAGAGAAGAAGATGGTAGAACGACGGCCAGCATCACCACTTACTGATGCCCTCCAATACTGACTCCCCCCAACAAGGAGCTAATTGCCAAGAGTGTCACAAAGGTCTTTAATTCTAGCTTTTCACATATCTTTGCCCCTGGGCTACACAGGTGAAAGATATTAGCGTCATATTTTATATCTCGATTTTACATTTATATAGATACCAAACACAACGCATCTAGCATGATTTTACTGGCCAATACTAATTTGTCGTGATACCAGCGATCTCCCAGTCAAGCTAAATGGTGCGCTGGGTTCAGCCCTCCACAGGGATTCTTATGTTTTTCATTTTTCTAGCATTAACGGACCACGTAAAAAACTGTATTATGAGTTTTCCCTCCAACAGAACAAAGGATTGTCAAGGATTGACTTTTCTGTGCATCTTTTGGCTGTAGGTCTACCATCCCAGAGTCGTAAATTTCTAAACTTTCAGGCCGATCAGACAATCGTCATGACGATCTGTGGCTGATGGTGGGGAGGGGGGTAAGGACCCTTCAAGAGTTTTACAAGACACACAGCAAAGTGTATCACATCTAATGATTTTACTGTCCATCCGCAATATTTTCATGTCTCTGTTCAGGAAAGAAGAAAAATAAGTGCCATAAATGAGGGATCACCACACAAATAGTTATTCAAAAATGGTAAATATATTTATTGTAGATCAAAAAAGTATATCAATCACATAACACCTTTGGTGTCCAAAACAACCGTGTGCAACAAGTTTAAAAGCATTTAAAAAACATACAAAAGAACCATGTGATCACCCAGGTCAGGACAGACCCGAAATGTAAGAGCTGGCTATTATGTCAAAAAAAGTGCACAGACATTATGGAATGCAAAGCACAAATAAACACTATGTCAGGAAAATGTACTTAAATAATCCCAAATAATTGAGGCACATCCAGATCCTAACTGTAGCTTGCAATGTGGTCATAATAAACCATAATGTCAATAGGACAACCTGAACAGAATAAAGTGTATGGACGACTCCATATAGTAACATCCCAGGCTGTGGTAACAAAAAGCGTGCACATCAATGATTCAAATCCAAAGCATGTTGATAAATAGTCCTAAGCTAGATAAATGGTCCAGATGTGACCCGGGGGATCACCTTACCCGACGCAAAATAATCATTCTTTTGCCCTTGAGGAAGTCACCTTTGAGTGACGATACACGTCGGGTAAGGTGATCCCCCTGGGTCACTTCTGGACCATTTTCTAGCTTAGGGCTATCTATCAACATGCTTTGGCTTTGAATCATTGATGTGCACGCTTTTTGTTAGCACAGCCTGTGATGTTACTATATGGAGTCGTCCATACACTTTATTCTGTTCAGGTTGTACTATTGACATTATGGTTTATTATGACCACATTGCAAGCTACAGTTAGGATCTGGATGTGCCTCAATTATTTGGGATTATTTAAGTACATTTTCCTGACATACTGTTTATTTGTGCTTTGCATTCCATAATATCTGTGTACTTTTTCTGACATAATAGCCAGCTCTTACATTTCGGGTCTGTCCTGACCTGGGGATCACATGGTTCTTTTGTATGTCTTTGTATGTTTTTTAAATGCTTTTAAACTTGTTGTACACCAAAGGTGTTGTGTGATTCATATGCTTTTTTGATCTACAATAAATATATTTACCATTTTTGATTAACTATTTGTGTGGTGATCCCTCATTTATGGCACTTCTTTTTCTTCTTTCCTGAACATGTGCTTCAAGTACCAGGGGAGATCCCAGGGGTTGGTGCCCTCCTATTTCTAAAGTATACAATTTTATGTCTCTAAGAACTATCAGCAGTTTGATCTACCCTACTAATCTTGCAAAGGACAGACATTTTATACGCTAGTCACTTGCTCACGGGCAGGTCTGAAGGCAGGGTAGTCAGATAATTTGGGGTCCTCCTAGAGCCAGAATGGACAACTGCAGAAATTATCCAGCCCTTTTTTAAAAAGTGTTATAGTGTCTGCCATTACTACCTCTTGTGTTAGGGCATTCCACAGTCTGACTGCTCTAACTGTAAACCTTGGATTCTACTTGCACCAGTGTAAATCTATGAGGCAGTGTCCATCTGCAAATCTTTTCTCATGTCATGTTGTTATAATAAAAGAATCGCAGTATGCTGTATTAGGCAGCAATTCTAGGCTCACACACACCCATATGTGTCGCCCGGGGACCAGGGGTACTCAGATCCGGGCCACAGAGTCACTTCTGTGGGTATCACGGTGGCGTGACCCGGTCTGTGATCCCAGGCTCCACAGTAAAAGGGGATTTGGTAAGGGAGATTGTCCGTGACGCCACCCACGGTTGTGGTGAGGTTTGTGACACCACCGCTGCTCTGGACGGGGATCCCGGGAGCGATGACAAGAAGCAGCGTAGTTGTTATGTCCCCTCCGTGGGTAGGGGGGTTGGTTGTCCCGGGGCCCGGTGATGGGGTAAGCAGGGAGCAGGGTGCAGTGCTGCGGTGCGGTGCCCGAGGGCACGGGTGTACTCACAAGTAAGTCACACGGAGTCACTGGTAAACTAGGAATTGCCGGTGTCCGCAGCCTTTGGTACGGGGGTGTTAGTGTCCCACACACGGTGCAGCAGCCCTTGTTGTTCTTTCCCTGCAGCCAGGTGCCTTTCTCTCCACTCTCTTCCTCTTTCTCCTCAGCCGGGAACGGGGAGTCCACTCCCCTGTAGTGATCCGGGTCACCCAGGTACCGAGGGGCCACCGCCCTGCTCCGGCTACCTCTGGCCCCTTCCTCACTACAGCCTGTCCCGGCCCTCTCGGAGCACGCTTTGCTTTCAGCCTGGGAGCTACAGCTCCAGGCTTCTCTTCTGTCTGCTTCTCCAAACACTCTCTGCTCCAGCCCCTCCCCTCTGCTCTGCTTTTCTCCTACCCTGGGGATGTGGTTTGTCTTGCTGCATCGGTGTGGGATCAGATTACCAAGGAGGATTAACTCTTTCTGTGACAACCTGGCTGTGCCAGGGTGTCACACATACATGTCTATGGGTGCGCGTGAAACATCGGACTGCACTGATGTCATCCAACTGCAGTGCAATATATGCAAAGACAGGCAGCGGAGAAGAGGGAGAAAGTACACTCTCCCTTTTCTCTACTGCTGTGATCCGATTACAAGATCAGATCCCAGTTGCATGACACACGCTCGCAGCAGAGCCTGACCCGATTGTAATTAGTATATCGCTTCCAATGCTTTTACTTTAGAAGTGAGATGCAAGTGGAGCTGAGGCCTTAGGGGTGCTTTGCACACTACGACATCGCAAGCCGATGGTAGCGATGCCGGACGCGATAGTCCCCGCCCCCGTCGCAGCTGCAATATCTTGTGATAGCTGCCGTAGTAAAATTATCGCTACAGCAGCTTCACATGCACTTACCTGCCCTGCGACGTCGCTCTGGCCGGCGAACCGCCTCCTTCCTAAGGGGGCGGGTCGTGCGGCGTCACAGCGATGTCACACGGCAGGCGGTCAATAGAAGCAGGGGGGCGGAGATGAGCGGGACGTAAACATCCCGCCCACCTCCTTCATTCCTCGTTGCAGCCGAGACACAGGTAAGGCGATGTTCCTTGCTCCTGCGGCTTCACACACAGCGATGTGTGCTGCCGCAGGAACGAGGAACAACATCGTAACATCTGTCCTTCCGAAATTATGGAAATGAACGACCCTACACCGATCATACGATTTCGACGCTTTTGCGCTCGTTAATCGTAGTAAAAAAGGATTCACATACTCCGATGTCGACAGCGACGCCGGATGTGCGTCACTTTCGATTTGACCCTACCGACATCGCACCTGCGATGTCGTAGTGTGCAAAGTACCCCTTAGTCTCCTTTGATCACCTGCTGTGGGTGAGCAAATCACATCTGCTCCCCTCCTATATTTGCTAAATGGATTCTTCCACATGTGCCAGCAATAGTTTCTTAGTTGACCTGGGGAAGTGTGGTGATACAGATTAGCTGATGTGATATCTGTTTCTATGTGCGGTTGTGGAGTTAACCCTTGTTGCCTTTATATTGCTAGCCTCCTGCTCTTGTTTTTCTCCTGAGTCTCTTTTTGTCTATTCCTGTGTGTGCGCAGTGTGGCAGAGTTTTGGTTTTCCTTTTCCTGTCTTTATCTGTTTACCATTTAACTCCTGCCCCATCCCTCCCTGGGGGGAGGGGGTATTAGAGTAGTATTACTCAGGAAAATGGAAAGGTATGAGACACTGGCATCTCCACCATTAGGAGTAATCTGGAGGTGAGGGATTGCCTAGGCATCTCGTAGCATAAGGGACAGCATAGGAGCCCCCTGTCCCTCGCTATCCCGAAGTAACATTGTCACAACATCTGTGAAAAAATACTACAGGTGGAATAGTTGCTTTATCTTTTAAACTAAGATCATCAACCAGTAAATACCATTTACGCTAGGTAGTTCACCTTATATTTTTGTTTTATTTTATGGGTTGTTTTTTTTGTTTTTTTTTTTCATGTTTACATTGCCCAATAATTAGTTTTATTGTTTATTTTTGAATATAATAAACACTTCCTATCAACTTGCAAGACATAAGTAAAGGCTTTGGAAATTGCCCACTCTGGATACTCCCTTTCACGTTTTCGTGTCATCAGTTCCTGTGACTGGGCCATAAAATCAGCACGACAATTATTAATCCTTTTCAATTGAATGAATTGACTGAAAGGCAATGATTATTTATCTACATTGTGGATGACAACTGTTGCAAGTACGACCCTCAGTATGTGAAGGCTTATACTTCACATGAGTTCTTCTGGAATCCCAGGGAAATCTTACACAGGGCGACCATTATTCTTCTGTACAGTAAAGGTAGGCCGGATCTTCAGGCACAGTTATCACACAATTCAAATGTGAAGGTAACTATTGGAATTTTATTCAACTTCTTTCCAATACATGAAATTACTTCTCTTCATACGATAACTCATCAACAACTCTATACAAAGCGTTTCTCCTCACAGATCAGTCCTCTTTAAAGCGTGTCTAGAATTGTGCAGTCTGTACTTGCCTCATACAATGGAGGTGTGGTAGGAAGAAAATAGTTTGTACTGTCCCTCTACTCCTATCTTGAGATAATACAGAATCTTGTCCTGAGCCTCCTTATTTATATAGACCGTTTCTCAAGAAAAACACTGATCTAACCCACTGGTCTGTTCCCTCAAATTTCTCTCACAGATATTTTTCACCTGGTTGTCATGAATACAACTCCTTTTTGCCAGCATTCCCTGGAGCTCCACAACTACCTGTCTGCTTTTTACATTATTAAGCCGGGGCCACACAGGGATTACTGCGATCCTCTCACATGACACTTGGCTCACGATGGCAGTGCAGCAGAGCCAAGTGTCATGCGAGTGTCCCTGCGACTGAGGTCCGATCGTGCAAGCGGACCTCAGCTGCGGGGGGTGGGCTGGCACTGAGGAGGGGCGGGCCGGTGCTGCAGAGGGGGGGGGCTGGCAAGGAGGAGGGGTGGGAGGGATTTATCTCTCTCTCTGCTCCATAGCCGTCTATTGCCATTATCGCCCTGCACTCGTGGTACACCGGTGTATCGCGAGTGCAGTGCGATTTTTCTCTTGCCCCACAGACTTGAATGGGTGCGAGAGAAACCTGGATCGCATTACAGGCGCAGCATGCTGCGATTGTTTTCTCGGTCCGATTGTGATATTGTTTTGCTATTTAACACTGGGATGGTTTAGATTTCCCATGTGGCCTTGAGAAAGCTTGTGATCACGCGATACGGCATAGGCCAACTGGGATAGTGTCTGCCTGGCATAATTCATGTATTTGTGTCAATAAAAGATAAGCACAATACGTTAGTACCGAGTACCGCCATTTTCTATTTTTGAACTACTTGTCAGTGTTCCGGGGTTTCCAGGCTGCTTCTGAAGGATTTTGCCCTTGGTTAAAATGTAGTTTCTGTGCTGTGTGACCTACGTCCGGTTCATCTGTATAAAAGCCCGCCCATAAGCTTAGTCTAGTTGCTTGAGTTCACTGCTTCCTGTCTGCTCTTGCTCAACTGCTCTCATTACCTGGTGCCTTTCTGGATCCTTGTGATTTACCGGAGGCTTCCTTGTCAGGCTGGTCTCAGGTGAACTCCCAGCAGTATTGCTTCTACCAGCGGTTGGACGTCCCAAGTGTATGTAAGCGATACTACCGGATAACTATATTGTGACTGTCTTTCCGGAACTTTACCCGTATCTACTCTTTCTGCTAAAGATATGTTTGGACTTATTGAACTTTGCCAGGACTAATTGATACCTTATTCATGTGGACCAAAACCAGGGACTTATCACCCAGTCACACCGGTGTGAGGATTTGTGCCACGAACTTTGTTAATTCGCATCGTTACTTGGACTGCTTATTTTCTGGACTATATTCGTAAGGACTGTGCTCAGCGACATATACCATGTTTGTGTTTTGTTTCTGTGTGTTACATACTGGGTACATATTGTTGGCTGTGTATTATATAAATTCCTTGCACCAAGAACCCTCTTCTGCTCTTCATTGCCCTAAGCGATAAGAATCCTCAAGTTCATACAATAGTATTACACTACTGTACAGATTCTACTCCATCACCGGCTTCTATAATAACTGTATATGATTTATCAGAGTGTGTTCAAATGGAATTTGTGATTTAAACTTTATGCTTTAAAATATAGGTGCTGCTTCATTAAGACTTGCACTGTGGATGCCAGTCCTAATGAAGGGATGTGGTGAGGTAAGATGCACCGAAATCATTACAAGAAAAATGCCAATTAATTCTGCACATCTTCTCTATGGTGTGCACCTTGCCAGAAATGGTGCTGCATTCAAGGACTGGAGTAGCATTTCTGGTGTAAGTTTCACCACCAGAGTAGTGTATTTTTTGATCTTTTCGTTGGATTAGCACCACCACACCCTGTCTATACTCTACCTACTATGGTGGATCTGGCTACGACTGGCGTAAATGCATCAAAACTTGAAGGATGTTTTGACTTTTCAAAGTGTTTCGGGCCAGAAAACAGAAAACTGCCATAAACACTTTGAATCAATTGTGTCTTAGGGGGAAACGTACAGGTATGGAATAGCTCAGGGGAAGGTTATTCTGTATCTTATGTGTCTCCTGGATCTGCTGGAGGCTTCTGTGTGAATTTTAATAAAGTCGCTTTCCGACGTCGTCCTGCTGTAGACAATACGTTTGAATAAACAGGAAAACATATTAGTTGTTCCAGTGTACATTAACATAAGAACCTACAGAAAAACCACTGAAACACATGTTGTAAGAACAATAATATTTATTATTGGATCAATTAGATAAGAAATGGATAAAAAGTTACAAAAGGGAAATTGTAGAAAAAGGAGAGAGAGAGGGAGATTACAACACAATGATAGAACAAATTGACCCCCAGTGGTCACCTAATGCTTGCAAGAAGAGTATAGGTACAATATAGATACAATCAATACAATAATGGCAAGTATGTCCATGGAGTAATGAAAACTGAACTAGTCCATACAATCTAAAGCTCATATAAAGCCGTGAAATGTAAATATCTATAAAAAAAGGTGTGGAGCATAAATAGTTAATCATGTAAGAGCATAGTTGCCATTAGTGGATGTCTAGAGAATCTATCAAATACTCCTAATAATGAGAAAACAGGCTTTTTAGAAGGACAAGTTCGGTTTGCATGAGACCATATATATATATAGACAATACGTTTGATAAGGCTGGATGTAGACGGCCATGTCAAAAATCGTGACAGTTAACTTTGCATAATGTGGACCTGTTTTGCTTCGTGAGTGACTCTAGATTTACGCTGTTGATGGGTGCAGGAGCTGCCGTCTATTGTATGTATTGGACTAGAATAAAGCAACTCAATTTGATCTAAAATTCTATGATCAGATCTGCAGACGTGTGTGCCATGCGAGCCTGCATTAAGGAGACAGACACGGTCAAGGTCGTACAGGTACGTCCTTGGCTGTAAAGGAGTTAAAGCATTTGTTTTAGTGTGTGATAATAGGATAATAACAGAATGGAAAAAAGGGTTGACCCGCTGCCGTGGAGAAAATCAAGAGATGAATCCAAGGGTTAATCTTCGTGATTTTGAAATCACGAGGATTAACCCTTGGATTCATCTCCTGATTTTCTGCACGGCAGCATGGTCAACCCTTTTCTCCCTTCTGTTATTATCCTGTATCTGCTGGGTACGCGGCAGCCCACGTGGTTCATATACTTTAATGGCAGTTGTGACCTTCACAACTCCCTGAGGTGAGTGTATCCAAGAACTTTTTATCACATGATATTAGGATAAGACACCATTTGTGCCTTTTTGTCTTCTCCAGCATTTATTCTACAGTGTGTGATAGTAGACAAACATGAAAACCTAAGATAAATCTGGTATCACTGTAATCTCACTGACCTGGAAAGATAAAGTCGTGTTATTACTTGTACTGCATGTAGAAAGCTGTAAAAAGTGAAAGAAAATAAAAAAATTCTTGAACTGCTGTTGATTTTATTCTGCCTCCCAAAGCTTGCAGTAAAGGGGGTGTTACATTCAGCGACATTGCTAGCGATATCGCTGGTGAAAGCACCCGCCCCCTGTTGTTTGTACGTCACGGGCAAATTGTTGACCAGTGGCGCACAAAATTGCCGGCGGCCGCAGGTAAGCTGCAGTTCGTTGTTCCCGAGGTGTCACACATAGCGATGTGTGCTGCCTCGGGAACGATGAACAACCTGCGTCCTCCCCAATCAACGATTTTTTAAAAAGGATCGACGTGTCAACGATGGACGATAAGGTGAGTATTTTCCATCGTTAACGGTCGTTCCTTGCTGTCACACGCAACGATGTCGCTAACAATGCCGGATGTGCGTCACGGAATCCGTGACCCCGGCGATATATCGCTGCGTTTGACGGGGCCTTTAGGCTCTTATCACATTTATCCTGCACTCTAAGCTGTGCACTTACAATGGGTTTCCATGTAAATCTTTGAAATACATGATTCAGATGGAACCCCCGATGCAAGATTCACTTTAATGACTCAGATGGGGACACTGAGGACTATGTCTGACCTATGAACCAGTTGTGTGCATCTTTTTAAGTGTTCATAAATGTGCAGTTTTACACAATTTTGTTAAAACACTCATGGATGACACTATTTAGCAGCTAGCGTACGGTTATAACACTATCTGAAAATAGGATATGAATCAAGATATATTTTATTAGTATTTTTAGTTAGGGGATGTCCCCACTCATGTCTATTATCTGTTAACAGAAATGCAGGGGGTTTCTATAGTACTGGTAGCACAAAGGCTCTGAAAGAGTGACATGGCTCCTCTTCCTTCAACCTTCAAAAGAAATATTGCCAAATCTGCACTCCTAAATCCAAACTGCCACTTCCCTTCTAAACCCCATAGTCTGTATAAAATGCAGTTAGTGAGGACAAACCACTTTAACTACTGAGTGCATCTCCAGAAGCACAAGCTGGGCACAATGTGCGGGTACTACAATCTATGGGCACTACAATGTATGGGTGCTACAATCTATGGGCACTACAATAGCATATTTGCAATTTTCATTGTGCAACATCCCCAGCTCGTTTCTGGAAATCACCCATGGAGTCAAAATCATCATTCACCTGTAGATGAATTCTCAGGGGGCTGTAATTACCAAAATTGAGACAGCTGAGAGGGGATTCTTCTCTTATAGCACTTAGGGGCTCTGCAAATGAAGTCTACAAAAGATTATAGGAAAATCTGCACTCCAAAAGTCATATAGTGCTCCTTACCTCTCGAGCTTTGCAGGGTGGCCAAACAGTACTATAGAGCATCATATGGGGTATTTCTTCCGTCAGCAAAAAAAAAATGGGTAACAAATTCTAAGTGCCATTTTAACTATTCCCTCTTGAGAAAATGTAAAATCTGGGACTATAACAAAATGTTATGTTTAAACTGTGTTTATTAAGCAATATTGTACAAAGGGATATCAGATACAATATGCATATACATTTTTCCAAGGAGGAAAGAAAAGAAAAAAAAATACAAAATTATTGCATGAGAAACATTCTGTATAATTGTGCTTAGTTAGCAACTTATCCTCTACCATTTCGGTAATTCCCAAGGTAACTAAAAAACCTTGAATAAAAATAAAATAACAGACGTTAGCAACTTATCCTCTACCGTTTCGGTAATTCCCAAAGTAAACTAAAAACCCTTGGATAAAAATAAAATAACAGAAGTTAGCAACTTATTCTCTACCATTTTGGTAATTTCCAAAGTAAACTAAAAACCCTTGAATAAAAATAAAATAACAGAAGAGAGAAGAAAAAAAACAGAAAACAAAACCCACCCCTATACTAAAGAAAAGGGGATGGGTGAGGGGGAAGAAAAGAAAAAAAAAGGGGGGGGGAGGGAAGGGGAATAAAGTCTCCTCTCCCACTCACACCCCTTCAAGTATTTCCCGGAACTCTGAGGTGTCTATATATATGATCCAGGGTCCCCAAATCCGAGCAAATTTATCACCCGTTCCGTCCTTCTCCGCAGTGAGATCCTCCATCCTCTGAAAGCTGGCCATCTCCCCTACCCAATCCGTCAAGGAGGGGCTCCTTGTAGACTTCCACAATCTTGGAATAACCATCCGAGCTGCAGTTAGACATAATCTCAACAAGTCGCCCTTCTGGGATTTGATAGAGCCCGGAAGAACAGAAAGAAGAGCCAACTGTGGAGAGCCACGTACCTGGTTCCCACTTATCTTCCGGTACACATAGAATATTGACTCCCAGAAAGGTTGAATTTTAGGGCAACACAAGGTAAGAAGTAGACTGCACTCGTCCGCTGTGCTGGATGTAGGTTTATTCAAAAAACGTGCAGGATAAAAGACAGGAGGAGAACTGAATGCGAGCTCCTAGTAGTGGACGACGGCCGTTTCGCCTAACAAATTAGGCTTCCACGGGTCCACATGTGGCAACGACACACCACCCCTTTTGTAGGAGTGCATTCAGGTTACGTCACTGACCACATAAAAAAACAAACAGAGGAATGCATATAGACATATTATGTTACATTACATAAAAACAATTATTTGTGAAAATATCACAACAATAAACATATATACAAGTAGATCACAAGGACCAAAAAAAAATCAAATCACAAAAATACAGTTAGATAAATACGGTCATTAAGACCTAAATTTCCTTGCGCTCCGTAATTTATTATTAACTTTGCCTCTTCCTGTAACAATAATTTATGCAGATCGCCCCCCTGAGGAGGGAGGGTGACCTTCTTTAATCCTGCAAAGCGCAATATGCTAGGGACACCCCCATGCTGTTCCCGTACGTGGGAAATCAATCTGGGGGAACCCTTGCCAGACACAATGGAATTGAAATGTTCTCTGAATCCCCCAGATTGATTGCCCACGTACGGGAACAGCATGGGGGTGTCCCTAGCATATTGCGCTTTGCAGGATTAAGTGCAATTTATTGGTATTATCCCTGGCCTCCCGCCCTTTAACAAACCCTTCCTGGTCTGTGTGTATTACTTCCGGGAGCAATGGAGTGAGCCGATTGGCCAGAGCCTTGGAGTACAGTTTAATATCTATGTTAATTAAAGATATGGGTCTATAGTTAGTTACTACACTATGATCCTTTCCTGGTTTGGGAATAACACTGATATGGGCCTCCAGGGACTTTGCTACCCAAGGGGTACTATCAGAAACGGAATTGAACACTTTTGTTAAAAATGGGGCTAGCTGATCCTTAAATAATTTGTAAAACCTGGGAGTAAATCCATCGGGCCCTGGACTCTTCCCCGCCGGGGACTCTTTAATGATGGATGCAACCTCTGTCTCAGAGAAGTCCTCTTCCAATGCTTCTGTCGAGTCCATGGGGACAGTCGGGAGAGCTGTTTTTTGTATATACTCCTCAATTTTTTGCTCTAGGGCCTCTGGGGCCATGTCCCCAAATTGTCCCCTAATATGGTACAAGTCACTATAATATTTTTGGAACTGTTCTGTAATTTGCACAGGATTCTGGGTAGAGCTACCATCCTGACGCTTGATCACTGGGATATAGCAAGGGTCCCCCCGTGGATGAAGAACTCTAGCCAGCGGCCTCCCGCATTTATCCGCAAATTCATATATAAATCGTTTGAATCTAATTTTTTGGCGAGCATATTGTTGGTTTACTATAGTTTTGAGCTCCTCTCTCGCTTTAATAAGGTCTCCCAAGACAGGTGACGAAAGCAACCCTTTATGATCACGCTCCAGGGTAGCTATCGTCTCCACCAAAGAGGAGATCCTCTTGAGTCTGGCTCCATTCTTAATTAAAATGCCCCTTACCACACATTTAAGCGCCTCCCACTGTGTTGGAAGAGATGTGGAATCAGCTGTATGCACCTCTATGAACTCTGATATAGTCCGCCGTACTTCGTCAACACACCCCTGATCTCTCAACAAGGTGTCATTAAGACTCCATGTCCACAGCTTCGAGATCCCATCTGGAATAGTGAGACACAAAAATATTGGGGCATGATCTGACCAGGAGATATTTCCAATAGAGGACTGGATCTGCCAGGTCAGAGCACGCTGACTGATTAGAAATAAATCAATACGACTGTATGAGGAATGTGCTGGAGAAAAGTAGGAATAATCACGATCCGTGGGGTGTTGCGCTCTCCACACATCCACCAGATGGAGGTTCTGAATGGCTCGTTTCACGGCACTGATTTTTCTAAAGGCGAAAAGATGGGAACCTGATGAGGAATCTACTCTAGGGTCGAGGCTAAAGTTGAAATCGCCACCCGCCACTAGAACTCCCTCTGCGAATTCTGCCAGCAAAGACAAGAGGGAGGAGCAAATTGACATTGGGCCTTTGTTAGGAAGATATCAGTTTGCTATGGAAAAAATTGTAGAGTTAAAACTAATTTTCAAAAAGATGTACCTACCCTCTGGGTCAATCACAGTGTCTAAGACCGAGTGTACCAGGGACTTATGAAGGCCTATAGAGACCCATTTTTACTTAAGGGGGCTTTACACGCTACGAGATCGCTAAAACGATCTCGTTGGGGCCACGGAATTTGTGACTCACATCCGGCCGCTTTAGCGATGTCGTTGTGTGTGACACCTATAAGCGATTTTGAATCGTCGCAAAAACGTTCAAAATCGCTCATCGGTGACATGCCCCCCTCTTCCCAATTATCGATGCTGCTGTAGATACGATGTTGTTTGTCGTTCCTGCTGCAGCACACATCGCTACGTGTGACACCGCAGGAACGGCAAACATCTCCTTACCTGCGTAGACCAGAAAAGGAGGAAGGAAGGAGGTGGGTGGCATGTTCCGGCCGCTCATCTCCGCCCCTCCTTGTCTATTGGGCGGTGGTTCAGTGACGCTGCTGTGACGTCGCTGTGACGCTGAACGAACCGCCCCCTTAGAAAGGAGGCGGTTCGTCGGTCACAGCGACGTGGCAGAGCTGGTATGTGTGTGTGACGCTGCCGTAGCGATAATGTTCACTACGGCAGTGATCACCACATATCGTGCCACCGACGGGGGCGGGTGCTCTCGCACACGACATTGCTAGCCGATGTTAGCGATGTCTCAGCGTGTAAAGCGGCCTTTAGATTCAGGATTTGTGCTATGCAGCCACGATGTATAGTATCTGTCTTTGAAGCAGGGAAGATGGTCAGTTCTGAAGTGCGTCTCTTGCAATAATAGGATGTGAACCTTTTTCTTATGCATATCATATAGCACCTGGGTTCGTTTTTGCTGAATATTCAACCCTATCACATTGAGGGATCCCCATTTTAGTTGTGTCATCTTGAGGGGGAGAGGAAACTTTAGCCATGGAAATGGGAGGTTAGGTGCAAATGAGGAAGGATAACTAGTAGGGTGAAGTTGAGTTCAGAGGGGGTTCAAATACAGTGGGGGAAAGGGAATAGCTTAGGAGCGAAAGCAAGCAGGGAAGATATAGGAATCAGAGAGGGGGGAAAAAGGAGGAGAAGAAAAGGAGAGAGAGAAAAAAATGGGGGGGAGAGGAAAAAAGGAAAAGCAAATGAAGTAGTTCAACCTTGTGGGTGACACCGTACCACAAATCACGTTATAAATTTGAACTGGTTAACAGATACTTAAAATATATAACTGCGGGATACAACACCGACGTCAGTACTTCGTGACGTACAATCCCAGTCGGGGAGTGCTTTCCAATGTGGAGCTACCTGCCCCAGATTGGAGAGTACAGCATCTTTCACGCTCCATATATGTATCAAACTAATCTATGTGGCAATAAGATTAACCTAAACATTTGTCAAAGTATAACCCCGGACACGACGAACCAAACAGACGCTCCCCACCCCGTCGTTACCCCCAAGGAGGGAGAGGGAGGACCTATGTTAAGCCCCAATGGGAACAAAATCATATTAACCCTAACAGGTCCCCTCTCTTCAATTACCCATATTCCCAGCTATTTCTAACCGACCACGTGCACAGATCCTCATTCAATTGCCACATTCCTGTACTATCTAAGATCCACCATTATAAGCTGCCCAACCCCTTCTCAAGGGAAATGCGGGGCCATCCGTTCTCTTCCTCCTTTTCGGGTCAGGCCTCCCGCCTCTCCCACAGCACACCATTCGAGGGGCACAGTGGAAAAGAAGGCCAGTCCTCAATAGTGACCACCGGAATGTCCAGAGTCGTAGTGAATGCTACCATATCGGATGGGGACCGCAGGAGGTGCAAGCGCCCCTCGTGTCGCACCTGGAGGTGGAACGGAAATCCCCAACTGTAGGGAAAGTCATAGGCCCGTAGCATATCCAAGAGGGGTCTCAGGGCTCTTCTCCTCTGTAGGGTGAGACGAGACAGATCTGGGAGGATAAAAAGCTTTCTATCCTGAAAAGACACTGAAGCTACATTGTGGATCTTATGCATAATAGCTTCTTTCAGAACATAGTGATGCACTCTACAAATAACGTCTCTTGGACGATCCATCTCCACAGGTTTAGGACCCAGAGCCCAATGAGCTCTGTCAAGCTCCAGTTCTTTGTCAGGAGGTTCTCCCAGGACTTCATTAAAGATGACTTGTAAAGTACCAGGGAGGTCCCTGGATTCTACAAACTCAGGCAGCCCCCTCACTCTAATATTATTTCTTCTCCATCTATTTTCTGCATCGTCCATAGCTTCAATTATATACTGCAATTGCTGGGAGTGTTGTTCTGTTAACGTTTGCTGACTCTGGACGGTTATTTCGAGGGCCTGAAGTCTCCCTTCGTGTGCCTGTCCTTGGGCCTCCACCTTTTCCACATCTCCCCGTAAAGCAGCCAATTCAGCCTTATAGGCGGACTCCAATCTGGCTATGTATGCCTCCATGTCCTCCCTGGTAGGTATGGCAGTTATATGAGCACGCAGCTCCTTTAATTCTGCCAGAACCTCAGTCCCCTCCTGGGATAATTTAATGCTGGTAAGGTCTGGACTCCCAATGGCCCCTACAAGGCCCAACTCCCCTCCCCCACTCAAGGGGCTCTCCGGACTCTGCAGCCCCCACCGCCGTCCAATCTCTGGTGAGGAATTTTCTTTTGACCCTGTGGAAGGAGATCTCCCCTCCTGTACTTGCTGTTCTTGCAGTCCGGGGCTGCCTGGCCCGACGAGCTCTCCTTCAGCCTCCTCTGTCTGCGTTCGTTCTGGTGCCACTGTGTTCGTTCTGGTGCCACAGATGCATGCTGCTGTTTGCTGGATGCTTTTGTTATTGCTCCAGGGTTCTTAGTGGGAGTTGGGCAGTCCAGTGCCGGCTGCTGGAGGGGCACTCCTCTCTGCCCGCTCGCCTTCTTTCCTCTGCCACTGGCCGCAACAGCACCTCGTGGAGTCGCAGCGGCCATCTTATCTGTGCTGTGGGAGGCCGCGGCCCACGCCTTGCCGGGGATAAACCGCTTGATGCCTCTTTCTACTGGCTGTTGGTCTCAGGTCTCGCTCCCCTGTGTTCTCCTCCCCCTCCTCTGACTCATGATCCGGTAAGGAGCACCGACAACTGATTGCGTCGGCTGATTGCCGATCCGGGAGCAGGAGCGAAGCTGGTATGCATCCTCACTCCTGCATGGCCAGACCACGCTCTCTCTTTAACAAAATTTTAGTAGTAAAAATGTAATTGTTTTCTTTACCGCCAAATGGTATATAACATTCCGTGAAGCACCTGTGGTGTTAATATGCTTACTACACGCCAAGATCAATTAATTGAAGGGCAGAATCTGTAAAAATGGGGGTCACTTATGCGGGGCTTCTGCGGTTCTGACACCTCAGGGCTCTGCCAATGGCACCCGCAAACCATAACAGCAAAATCTGCACTATAATATGAAGCTCCTTCCCATCTGAGCTTTGCCCTATGCTTGAGAAGAAGTATCTGACCACATGAGATAAAAATGCTCACTATACCCTTAGATGAACTCCTGGAGAGGTTTAGTTTCCAAAATAGGGTCACTTCTGGGGTTTTTACTGTTTTGCCATATCAGGATCTCTTCAATTGTGACCTAGTATCCTCTATCTATACCAGCCAAAATGTCCCTCCTTCCCTTTTAAGTCTTATCATGTGCCAACACAGTAGTTTTCTCCCACATATGGGGCATCGTCCTGCTCAGATAAAATTACACAATTTTTTTGGGGTCAGTTTTCTCCCATTGCTCTTGTGAAAATGAAAAATTTGGGGCAAAACCAACATTTTTCAGCCAATTTTGTGCTTCAAAAGTCAAATGGTGCTCCTTCCCTTCTGAACCCTGCCATGCACCCAGACAGTAGTTTTCCCACCACATATGGGGCATTGGTGTCCTCAGGAGAAATTGCACAACAAATTATATATCCATCTTTTCCGTTTACCCTTGTGAAAATGAAAAATTTGGAGCAATATTTTTATAGGAAAATGTTAAATGTTCATTTTTTCCTTCCACATTGCTTTAATTCCTATGAAGCACCTGAAAGGTTAATAGAATTCTTGAATGTAGTTTTGATCACATTAAGAAGTGCATCTTTTTTCTTTTTTTTTTACAATGGTGTTAGTTTTGCGTATTTTCTGTCATAAATGCCCCACAGTCACTTCATATGTGATGTGGTGCAATTCCACAATTGTTTTTAATACCGTGTTTCCCCGAAAGTAAGGCAGTGTCTTACTTTCTTTTTACCCCCAAAAGTGCCACTATGTCTTACTTTCGGGGTATGTCTTATATTGGAAAAAATCCCACAGCAATCGCAGCAAGTCTCCATGCAATGTACCGTATGGGGACTTGCCGCGATTGCGCCCTAAGTGTACCGCAAGTTAAGGAAACTTAACCACCAGCGGCTGCACATGAGGGCACTGATGCTGCGTGATTTTGTATGTTGTCCATGGTCCTGATGGACCACAGACAACATTACTGCAACATTTCAACATTTCTCGGTAGCCGCCGGCATGTCAGGGCTCTCAGCTGAGCGCCAGACCGCCGGCATGTGTCAGCTCTCAGCTGAGCGCTTTGCCGTCGGCATGTCAGGGCGCTCAGCTGAGCGCTTTGCCGCCGGCAGGTCAGGGCGCTCAGCTGAGCGCTTTGCCGCCGGCATGTCAGTGCTCTCAGCTGAGCGCTTTGCCGCCGGCATGTCAGGGCTCTCAGCTGAGCACTCGGCCGCCGGCAAGTCAGGGCGCTCAGCTGAGCGCTTTGCCGCCGGCATGTCAGGGCTCTCAGCCGAGAGCTGTCACATGCCGGCGGCATGTCAGGGCGCTCAGCTGAGCGTTCGGCCACCGTCATGTTAGGGCGCTCAGCTGAGCGCTTTGCTGCCGGCATGTCAGGGCTCTCAGCTGAGCGCTCAGCCGCCGGCAAGTCAGGGCGCTCAGCTGAGCGCTTTGCCGCCTGCATGTCAGGGCTCTCAGCTCAGAGCTGTCACATGCCGGCGGCATGTCAGGGCGCTCAGCTGAGCGCTCGGCCGCCGGCAAGTCAGGGCGCTCAGCTGAGCGCTTTGCCGCCGGCAGGTCAGGGCGCTCAGCTGAGCGCTTTGCCGCCGGCATGTGAGGGCTCTCAGCTGAGCGCTTTGCCGCCGGCATGTCAGGGCTCTCAGCTGAGCGCTTTGCCGCCGGCAAGTCAGGGCGCTCAGCTGAGCGCTTTGCCGCCGGCATGTCAGGGCTTTCAGCTGAGAGCTGTCACATGCCGGCGGCATATCAGGGCGCTCAGCTGAGCGCTCGGCCGCCGGCATGTTAGGGCGCGCAGCTGAGCGCTTTGCCGCCGGCAAGTCAGGGCGCTCAGCTGAGCGCTTTGCCGCCGGCATGTCAGGGCTCTCAGCTGAGAGCTGTCACATGCCGGCAGCATGTTAGGGCGCTCAGCTGAGCGCTTTGCCGCCGGCATGTCAGGGCTCTCAGCTGAGAGCTGTCACATGCCGGCGGCATGTCAGGGCGCTCAGCTAAGTGCTCGGCCGCCGGCATGTTAGGGCGCTCAGCTGAGCGCTTTGCCGACGGCATGTCAGGGCTCTCAGCTGAGCGCTCGGCCGCTGTAACTGTACTGTAAAGAAGAAAAAAAATAAATAAATAAATTTTTACTACGTCTTACTTTCGGGGTACGTCTTACATTAGCCGACCCCCCCAAAACCCCCATTACGTCTTACTATCGGGGGTGTCTTACTATCGGGGAAACACGGTATATAGTACAACTGATGTGACAGTATGATGCCTCACATCGGTACGAGTTTCTAAATACTAAACATGTATCGTTTTACTTTTTATATAAGTGGTGAAAAACATCTGAAGTTTGTCCAAAAAGAATTGAGGTTTTGTCGCCATTTTCTGACACCTGTAGCTTTCTCATTTTTTGGGATCTGGTGCTTAGTAACAGCTATGTTTGCGTTTTGAGCTTGCACTTTTAATTACCATATTTTTTCAATGCAGTGTTATTTAGAAATAATAAAATCTGATTTATTCTTGACAGATGACTGTACCAGGAACTCTGAAGGACATCAGATATTCTCAGATTTTGCAACAGATACATGTGAAGAAAAGGTCGTTGTACCAGATGCACCTCAAGCCATGTTCCTTTCTTCTGCTTCCTCAAAGACAAATATACAAAACAAAGGTCACAGAAAGGCAGTTGAACATAAAATAGCTTCCATAGAGGACAGACTATTTTTATGTTCAGAATGTGGGAAATGTTTTAGTCATAAATCACAACTTGTTTATCATCAGAGAATTCACACAGGGGAGAAACCATTTGTATGTTCAGAATGTGGGAAATCTTTTAATCGGAAAGCTAAACTTGTTCTACATCAGAGAATTCACACAGGGGACAAGCCATTTTCATGTTCAGAATGTGGGAAACGGGGTTCTACGAAATCTGAAATTGTTCAACATCAAAGAATTCACACAGGGGAGAAGCCGTTTTTGTGTTCAGAATGTGGGAAATCCTTTGCTAGGAACGCACATCTTGTTCATCATTTGCGAATTCACACTGGGGAGAAGCCATTTTCATGTTCAAAATGTGGGAAATGTTTTACAGGGAAATCACATCTTATTTCACATGAGATGAGTCATGAAGAAAGCAAGGCATTTTCATGCTCCGAATGTGGAAAATGTTTTAAACAAAAATCAGTTTTAAGGATGCATCAGAGACTTCACACAGGAGAAAAGCTATTTTCATGTTCAGAATGTGGGAAACAGTATAGTGTGAAATACAAACTTGTAGCGCATCAGAAAATTCACACAGGAGAAAAGCCGTTTTTATGTTCAGAATGTGGAAAATGTTTTAATCGGAAAGAACATCTTGTTAGACACCAGAAAACTCACACAGGGGAGAGGCCATTTTCATGTTCAGAATGTGGGAAATGTTTTCCTACCAAATCTGAACTTGTTATACATCAGAAAATTCACACAGGGGAGAAGCCATTTATATGTTCAGAATGTGGGAAATGTTTTTCTAGCAAATCTGAGCTTGTTGTACATCACAGAATTCACACAGGGGAATTGTCATGTTCAGATTGTGGAAAGTGTTTTACTAGAAAATTTGAACTTGTTGTACATCAGAGAATTCACACCGGGGAGAAACCGTTTTCGTGTGCTGAATGTGGGAAATGTTTTAATGCAAAAGCAAAACTTGTTAGGCATCAAAGAACTCATACAGCAGTGAAGTCATTTTCATGTTCAGAATGTGGGCAATCTTTTTCAGACAAATCACATTTTGCTATACATCAGATGAGTCATGAAGGGAAAACAGGGCGTTTTCATGATTCGAATGTGGAAAGCACTTTAAACTAAAATATGTTTTAATGTTGCATCAGAAAATTGGCAAAGGTGAGATGCCATATTCATGTTAAGAATGTGGGAAATGTTTTACAGTGAAACACCATCTTGTTAAACATCAGAGAACTCACACAGGGTAGATGCCATTTTCATGTTTCCAGTGTGGGAAATGTATTATAGAGAAAGTCACAGTGGTAATTCAATCAGGCCAGAAAATTGGAGATACACCTTAATATAGAGAAATCAGGTTGTCTCCAGGGGTGCACAACCTTTTTTTTTTTTTGTGCAAGGGCCTTATTGTCATACTAAACTAAACCAGGGACTGCACTAAAAATTAAAGAGGTGACTGCCAGAATAAAGGTAAATGGGTCCTTGTCCGCGCCAATTAGCATAAAAAATGGTACCAGACAGGGTTGTCCCTTATCCCCCCTCCTATTTGTTCTCGTAATAGAGCATTTGGCTTTGGCCATTAGACAGAACCCAGATATAAAAGGGATAGAGGTGGGAGAGCATCATTGTAAAGCGGCCTTATATGCAGATGACCTCCTCCTATACATTACACAGCCTCACATATCCTTTCCCTCCTTGGTTAAGGAAATTGAGAACTTCGGACATATAAGCAACTTTAAAGTTAACTATAATAAATCAGAAGCCTTGAATTTCACTCTGCCGGGGAGGGAAGTAGATCATATTGCATCCAACTTTCCTTTTAGATGGCAGACATCGGCCCTGACTTATCTGGGGGTGGCGGTACCACGGGACAGTACCAAGATTTTTCACCTCAATTACCTCCCTTTGTTGGAACGCACTATAAGAGATCTTAAACAAATCGATAAACAGAAACGGTCCTGGTTTGGACGTATTAATGTCATCAAGATGGATGTTCTCCCTCGTTTTCTATATATCTTTCAAACGGCCCCTATAGCACTACCATCGTTTTTCTTTACCAGAATACAGTCAATTATTAACAAATTTGTGTGGGGAGGGAGGAGTTCTCGGGTGGGGAGGAGAGTGTTGAGTAGAGGTAAGGGAGAGGGGGGGGCAGGGTTGCCAGACTTTAAAAAGTACCACAAGGCATCTCTTCTGCTGAGACTAATGGATTGACAATTTAATAGGAGCACTAAACAATGGGTGAGTCTGGAGCAGGTTTGCTCCGAAACGCCCCTGCGGTTCCTCCCGTGGATCACACCGCTGCGGAGGGGACGGATAGCTTGAGAGGCGGAGTTTCTCAGGGCATCCCTGAGGGTTTGGGACGTTGAGTGCAGGCGGGGATCTCTCTCAAGGAGTCCTGGTCCACTCTCACCGCTTTTCTCTAACCCGGAGTTCCCCCCAGGGATGGGAGTCGAACGTTTCTTAGGTTGGAGGAGGGGTGAGGACACACGGATAGCCCAGACTTTGCACGGTTTGGAAGTACCCCCCTTTTCGGCCCTTTTGCTCCCAGAGGGTCGGCATCCAACGGCTTGGCTGGAATACCTTCAACTTAGGTCCTTCTTGATGGTTGACAACAGACTTGGGCTTTTTGCGGCTCAGCCCACAAAATTTGAACAATTGTTTTTGCGGGAGGATTCTCCCGGGCATCTCTTGTCTCTGGTTTACTCCTTCCTGATTACAGAGGCGGACATGGCAGACCTTAAATATATCGAAAAGTGGAATAGAGATTTGGGGACTTTCATTCCTGAGGAGGACTGGAAAAAGTCCTTTATCCTCACTCATAAATTTTCTATCGCCTGTGCAGCACAGGAAAAAAATTCTAAGATTCTGACCCGTTGGTACAGGTGCCCGGATACTCTACACGCAATATTTCCCGGGGTCTCAGATAGCTGCTGGAGGTGTGGAAGGGGAAGGGGGACAATGCTGCATATCTGGTGGGACTGCCCATTGATACAACCTTTCTGGAGGTCCGTGTTCAAAGCATACGCTGTGATTTGCGGAGAGCAGTTGGTGGGTTCCCCTCAGATGGCGCTGCTTTCAATTCTCCCGGGATCGCTTAAATCACAGAAAGCGGGCCTTCTGAGATACTGTCTAACGGCGGCACGCATGGTGATCCCGAGATACTGGAAATCGACTGGGGTGCCATCTGTGAGGGAGTGGTTTGCGGAGATGGCCATCATCCACAGGATGGAGTCCCTAACGGCAGAAACCAATGACTCAGTGGATAAATTTCTTAGGATCTGGACCCCCTGGACCCTGGCTCTTGACGCTCTACCATTTCAGAACCTTATTGGTAACGCATGACGTGTGTTACGTTAGTCCAATGTAGCGGCCCGAGTACTGGGGAAGTAATCCCTACCATGCCTTCCCTCCCTCTCTTTCTGTTGCACTTCTCTCCCCCTTTTCCTTCTCTTTTCCTTATCTTTCCCCCTTGCTATTTTCCTTTCTCTCTGGTTCTCGTTAAATCTTCAAATTTTTTCCTTTTCTTTTTTGTTTTCGGCAGTAGCCTCACTTTGTCTGAGGTGTAGTTCTCATTTGGAAGGAGATTGTCTGTATTATAAAAGGTGGTTACATGTCATATGTGTGCCTTATGATAGTTAGTAAGAGAGGGGGTGTTAGTTAGGATGTGGCTTATACTCTTCTCTGTAAGTTGACATTAAGTAATCACGTATTTGAATCTTCTTTTTTTTTTTTCCTTCCAGTAAATTCTCTTGTTTACTTTAATAAAGAAAGATTAAACATAAAAATTAAAGAGGTATTGCCTTTTGTGACATTTATAGCATATCGAAAGTATGTACCATAAATGTCTAAGTGCAAATTCTACTTATAGGACTCTTACCTGCAAAACTCAGCACTACAATGGAAGGTTCATGCTGAGTTGTTTTTTGTTTTTTTTTTTCTTACAAGCATCTAGAAATAGACTCTACTACTAAATTCACATAAAAAAAACATGTTCAATATTCTTTGAATAAGTTTCCGATTGATTTTAAGAAAAAAGCTCCTTTAGTGCACACAGCATTGTTTTAAAGTTTTTATTTATGAGGATTTAGAAGTAGATTTTACTGCAAATCTAGATGTGTGAATAGGCTCTAAATAGGAAGAGGTCATGAATGCAGATGGCTCTCTACAATAGATGTTTTGGGTTTCTTTTTGCTTACTGTCCAATTCAGATCTCCCATAGAGTACAGAGCCGCAAGTCTCAGACACAGACATACTTCTTTTTTTTTCCGTTTTTTCCTGGAGTGCCAAATGGGTTGTGACTTATTTTTCCAGATGTATGAGGCATCCAGAGATGTCTACACAGAGCACCATTAATGCTTGCCAGTCCCTGCTTCTCAGCTGCTTTCAACTACTCTTCTGTGTGTTGTTGCTCACATAAAGTTAAAAGTTAACCTATCAGACAAGGTTTTTCTGTCTCTGCAGTTGGATGCCGCAGAGAAAAGTATTGCACCATTCTGGGCCCTGGGCGGCAGATTGTGCACCCCTGATCTAAATTTCCAATCCAATGGGTCTTCCCTCATATCATGTGTCTTACTCCAGAGTCTTCTCACAAATGTGCCTATTTTTGTCTTTTCTGCTTTTTTGTTATCTAATTCTCATGCAATTAGTCCCCCTCCTTGTATCCCTAAGGTTGTGTCCTCATTTATATACAATGCTTTGCAAAAGTATTTAATACTTTGTAGTCCACAAAGAGGAACCTGAAAGACAAAAATAGAGAAATAAAAACAAGACACTCCCTCATTCATCAATCTATTAATAAAAATCCCCACAGCTCTGATGTTGTCCTTGGCATTCCCACGACATCCACCGATTCTGTAGTACCACCTAAGGAGCCTCATTCTGAAAATGATGCTTCATAGCTGACTCATGGTCCAGTTGTGCTCTGCAATATCTGGTGACTGTGATGAGCAGTGATGACATCAGTAATGTTACTGCTCATCACCGTTCTCGACAGGTCTCATGAGAGGGCAGTGCGAAATCCGGAATGTCCAACGAGAGGTGATGTCAGTAACTTACTGACGTCACTGCTCATCAGATATTTAGGGTCTCACATTTTCCTCTGTGTAACTCTGCGAGAGCAGTGGTGAGCGGTTACATTGCTGACATCATCACTGCTTGTCAAAGATTCAGGGATGTCATGGGAACGCCATGGACTATGTTGGAGCTGCATTTATTTTTTAATAATTGGTGAACAAGGGCCAGTCTAATTTTTTATTTCTTTACCTCTTTTGATGTTTTTCAGGTTCCCACTTGTGCACATGTTGAATTTAGTGGACTACTTTGGAGCTGCATGGCTTTTTTTAAAATAACTTGGTGAACCAGGGTAAGAGTTGGGCAGTGTATTTCTTAAAATAAAATATTTTTGTGTATTTTTTTTCTCTTTTAACTTACTGGATTAGTAATGGGGGTGTCTGAAAAGATGTCCTTCCATTACTGACCCCTGGGCTTGATGTCAACTGACACTACACAGCTGACATCAACCCAAAAATATTACCCAGATAGCCACCGCACCAGGGCAATCAGGAAGAGCTGGGGTACAACATCAGAAATAAAGCATTTAATGTGATATGCCACTTTTAGAGCAGCTGCGGGCTGTTATTTTTAGGCTGGAAAGTTACCAATAACCATGGACCTTCCTAGCCTGTTTAAACCAGCCCGCAGCTGTTTGCTTTACCTTGGCTGGTTATCAAAAATAGAGGGGACAAAACATTTTTTTTTAAAACCACATAAAAGGCACTAAAGGGTGCAAGTGTACAAACCCTGCCGTAATGTAACTTCTCCCTCCTACACCAACTCTACCTGAACAGCCTCTAGAGGACAGTGAGTCGAGCATCAAGTCACCGGGTCCTATAAAAGACCCAATGCGGCCATTGCAATTACAGTAATGCAAGTAGCTAACATGGCTATGACATTACCATGATTGGAAGGCAATCCCCGCATGTAAATTGGCTGTCTAACAGCTGTGAAAAAATGCGGGGCAGGGACTCGAGCATGGTGCTCAAACACCCACGATACGCAATTGAGTAACAAGTGAACCCAAGCACCCCAATGCTTAATCGAGTATCGAATAGTGGCGAGCAAGCTCACTCATCACTATTAGGGAAGGTTTCGATAGAATTGTTGGAGCAGAAATGTGTACATCCATGGCAGATACAAATACAACAAATACAGTTTTTTACAGTTTCTAGTTTTGATCTATTTTGACATTTGTCTTCAGTCTGCTTAGAGCTATTGTATTTCTGATGCTCGGTGCCTTGCATAATGTAATGCTCAGATTTCTAGGGAGGAATGTCCCTTTTGCCCAGGATGGGGTCATTTAGCAGGATCGGCAATCTTAATATTATCACGTGTGTGTCACGTGTGACAGACAGTCAGGTTTCTGGCCATCGAAGGTCATAGCATCGGGCTCTGCAGAATGCTCCCTGACTTTCTATTGTTCCTGCTGTCAGTATTCATTGGTATATGTAGCTTTCCTGCTGGGTTTTCATCTTTCTCCATTTTGGACCCAGCAGGAGCTCGACTTCCACCCAGCTGTTGATTATCAGTATTCCCTTGGTGTTTAAATACCCCTTCCTTTCTTTGGACTGTGCTGGTGATATTTTTAGTTCCTACAAGCAGAGGTTGCAAGCAAGTGGTTTGTACTCCTCTGAGGTATCATTGCTGAAAGCTCTGCTGAACCTCTACCTGTGCCATCTAAAGAAAATTAGTTCATGCTTTTTTCCCTGTGTGTCCCTCTTGTGTCTTCTATAGTGGGGTTGATGAAGAACTTATCCCATCCGTTCCCTATTTAGAGCCCAGCACTAGGGATATCTAGGGTCAGGTATCCTGCTCGGCGCATAGGTGCAGAACCTATCTAGGGTGGTATGGGACCCCAGGGATAAGGAGTAGGTTCAGTCAGGGCTCACCATCTTCCCTTTCCCCAGACGACACAGGGTTTTCCTTCCTTTTTGCCGTGCGCTTGGTACTTCCCTGTACCTAGTGTGACAGATATTTCTCGAATCTTTCCATTTTCTAAACTAAATGTAGTTATGAAATTAAATTCAAAGTCTTTTTGGTGGTGTTTGTTGCAGAGTTTGAGAGAAAAAAGTCTTGATTGGAATTCTTAGTTTCAATAAAAGCATTTTTTATCAGGGAGTCTGGAAATCCACGTTCCTTAAATCTATTTCAGAGGAGGTTAGCTTGAAGTTTATAGTCGCTGTCAAGGGAACAATTTATTTTAATCCTCTTATATTGGTTATGGGGTACAGTATATTATTTAACCATTTGTGGTAATAGTCAGTTTGAAAATGTACATAGCTATTTGCATCCAATCTTCTGAAAGACGTTTTGGTGAGTATTGATTCACCTGCATGAAAAATAGTTAGGTCAAGAAAATCAATGGTGGATTTGTCCATATTAGGAGGGAAGGAAAAACCTCAATTGTTAAGAGTTTAGCCAATCTATAAAAACATGAATGTTCTCGGCTGAACTATCCCATATGAGGAACAGATCATCTATTTACAATAGGATGTGTAGAAAACACACGTGGAGTTCCATATTCATAAAATTATCATTTTATTGAGTACAAAAAACATGCAAAAAGTTTAAAAAATATCATCATTTTATAATATAGAGGGCTCTAAAACGGAGGGGTATCCCTACATGTTAGTGACAACACATAGAAAAGTCACTTCAAACATACACAATAAGGTGCATGCACCTGAATGTGCACAAAAGCACACCCTTGTGCATCACCAGATCATCTATGTAGCGTTTATACAAAATTATGTTTTTGATAAACAAATTAGTGTTAATGAGGATTTCTTCGACTACCTCCATGAAAAAGTTTGCGTAGGTGGGTGCTACTGTCCATCCCATTGCAATCCCACGCACCTGATGGTAGCATGAGTCAAGAAATGTGAAATAGTTTTTGGTAAGGATGAAGAAAAGTCCTAGTTTGGTGAAGTTTTTAGGTCAAGTGGTAGTCTAAAGTCATGTAAGGTATTATTCAAAGCATAGTGAACCTATATCATGTGAGATGTTTGAATATAAAGAGGCAACATCGAGTGTGAGGAAAATAAAGGAGGAGTTCCAATTAATTTGGCGTAACAAAATGATTAGAAGAGTTGAATTTCCCAAATTAGGTTTGGAGGTTGAAGATGTGTGTCAGCATTATTTTGTCTGATAGTCCACATTTGCTCCCTAAAGCAGACTATCAGCTCGGATTTAGCGAAACGCTCGTCAGGGGACACCTCTAACACGTTGCCTGGTAATTGGATTCTATCTTGTATGTTCACGTACTGCTAATTTATTCTGGTTTTGGGACACTAAGTAATCACTACTACTATGATTGTGTAACTTTTGTCTCTGCTAAATATAATGAATATATTTTTTCATATTGTTAATGTAGCATTTATATGGATTGTTGATGTGTGCATATCTCTCTTTGCTTAAATAATAAAATTAATATGTTTAGAAATAGTTCTTTTGAGTCTGTTTTTTGGAATTTTGCATGAGGAAGTGGTGTGAGAATGGGAGACGCTCAAAGTTTGGTCGGTTAAGTATGAGGAGATCCAAGATAGGGCCAAGTCTGTGATGCCCAGAGATGAGAGAATCTGTAATAGGAGGGAGTGGTCTACTGTGTCGAAGTCGGAGGAAAGGTCTAAAAGGAGGAGCGCAGAGTAGTGTCACTTGGCTTTGTCGGTTAGTAGGTCATTGGTGACTTTGGTTAGGGCAGTTTCAGTAGAATGATGTGTTCGGAAGCCAGATTGTAGCTGGTCAATGAGGGAGCAGGATTTGATAATATTTGATAATAATGGATTTGCTATTGCTCTGGGGATCATCAGAGAATTGGATATTATTTTTAAAACCCAACTCTGACTTGAACTTCTCAACAACATTGTCTCTGACTTGTTTGGAGATCTCCTTGGTCTTCATGGTGTTGTTTGGAGATCCCGTTGGTCTTCATGGTCTTGTTTGGTTAGTGGTGCCTCTTGCTTAATGGCGTTGCTCTCTGTGTGGCCATTCTGAAAAGGTGTGTATATATTGATAGACCCCGGGACGCTTAGATTGCACACAGGTGTACTTCCTTTCATGTGACTTATGACGATAGTTGGTTGCACCAGAAATCTTTAGGGGCTTCATAGCAAAAGGGGTGAATACATATGCAAATTTTTATTTATTTTATCCCATAAATTAAATTTTTGCTATATTTTTCTCACTTCACTTCCCCAACTTAGACTATTTAGTCATGATGCATTATACACAAATAGGATTACTAAAACAAATAACTACAGGTTGTAATGTGACAAAATAGGTAAAATCAGCGAGACGTCATTAGGGGGCAGAGGCTGTGGTCACTGAAACACTGAATACACGGCTCTGCTCCGTACACATGCGGCTCTGCTACGTACATGTCATAAACATGCGGCTCTGCTCCGTACATGTCGTACACACGCGGATCTGCTCTGTACACATGTGGCTTTGCTCCGTACGTCATACACATGCGGCTCTGCTCCGTGCATGTCGTACACACGCGGCTCTCCTCTGTACACATGTGGCTCTGCTCCATACATGTCGTACACATGCGGCTCTGCTCTGTACATGTCAAAACACACGCGGCTCTGCTCTGTACACATGCGGCTCTACTCAGTACATGTCGTACACATGCGGCTTTGCTCCATACACATGCGGTTCTGCTCCCTACACATGCGGCTCTGCTCCATACACATGCGGCTCTGCTCCATACACATGTGGCTCTGCTCCGTACACATGTGGCTCTGCTCCGTACACATGTGGCTTTGTTCCGTACACGTTGTACACACCCTCTCGACTTCGTAGACGTGCTGATACTCCATACACATGGTATACACGCAGCTCCACTCCCTACATATGTGGCTCTGCTCGGTCCACGTTGTACGCGCGCGGCTCTGCTCGGAACATCTCGTTCACACATGGCTCCGCACCGTACACTGCACACACACACACACACGTCTCTGCTCGGTACACCTCGTACACACACAGCTCCGCTTCGTACACACACACGGCTCTGCTCTGTACACACGCGGCTCTGTTCCGTACATGTCGCACACACGCGGCTCTGCTCTGTACACATGCGGCTCTGCTCAGTACATGTCATACACATGCGGCTCTGCTCCATACATGTCGTACACACACGGCTATGCTCTGTACACATGCGGCTCTGCTCTGTACACATGCGGCTCTGCTCTGTACACATGCGGCTCTGCTCTGTACATGTCAAAACACACGCGGCTCTGCTCTGTACACATGCGGCTCTACTCAGTACATGTCGTACACACGCGGCTTTGCTCCATACACATGCGGTTCTGCTCCCTACACATGCGGCTCTGCTCCCTACACATGAAAATAAAGGAGGAGTTCCAATTAATTTGGCGTAACAAAATGATTAGAAGAGTTGAATTTCCCAAATTAGGTTTGGAGGTTGAAGATGTGTGTCAGCATTATTTTGTCTGATAGTCCACATTTGCTCCCTAAAGCAGACTATCAGCTCGGATTTAGCGAAACGCTCGTCAGGGGACACCTCCAACACGTTGCCTGGTAATTGGATTCTATCTTGTATGTTCATGTACTGCTAATTTATTCTGGTTTTGGGACACTAAGTAATCACTACTACTATGATTGTGTAACTTTTGTCTCTGCTAAATATAATGAATATATTTTTTCATATTGTTAATGCAGCCTTTATATGGATTGTTGATGTGTGCATATCTCTCTTTGCTTAAATAATAAAATTAATATGTTTAGAAATAGTTCTTTTGAGTCTGTTTTTTGGAATTTTGCATGACTTGATCAGATTCTATATACTGTTTGGGCCTATTTCATTTAGTATTCACATATATATTATATGAGAGACAGAGCGATATGTATTAATATATATACAAACTAGTCCACTACTTCATATGCTATCTGTAAATTAATCTACCTACTTCCCCTGAAACCACAGAAGTAGTTTTCCATTAATACTTTCCTAACTAATTTATGTTACATTCCATTAATCTATTTCATCTCATCACGATCTCTTATATGGATATTCCCTCACACCATATTATACATATTTTTCTCATACTCCATGTCTTCAGGTTAACTCGCACAGCGTTACATCCCCCTTCCCAGGCTCTTTACATCGCTATGACAGCGCTCAGGGTATGCCCAGTTCCCCAGCTTTGGCAGCTTACTTTGTAATCTATAACTCTGTCTTTCACTTTAGCATGTTAATTCATCATTTTTCAATAATTTAATTAAATAAACTACTTATTTTATTTATTGTTTGACTGTGCGTCTGCACAGTGAGACACTTCCACAATACTCCTCCACAGAGTATGATGACTACAAAGATTCCTTTCACACAGTATATCAACACTACACATTTTATCCCTACCATAACTGCCACATGCACATTACCGTGCCAACATAGTAAATTTTCTTTCACAATATAACCCCTACCCACAGTGCTCCTATATTGATTATGATGTACCTACAGTGCCCACAATTAAAGATGAGCGAACCTTTAGAGGTTCGGTTCTCTGGCAGCAAACGAACCAAGCCTCCAGGTGTCCGAACCTTGTCCGAGGAGGTTCGGAAACAATGATTAGCAGCTTGAGCCTCCGCCCACATACAGCCAGCCATAAGCAGATCCCTTATGGGGGTGGGCAAGCATTTTCAAATTTTGTATCTTTTTATTTTAGGTTGCACACTACGTGTGATCCCGCTGTTGTTACACCCAGTGTGCGCCGTTCAAACACTGCAAGCGGCTCACACAGGGCTGAGCACCAAGCATACCTGAGTTCAGCGTTGCTCGAGAGAGTTACGTTTGCACGTAAAGCATTCGAACTCTGAACCCGGGCCCTGTTTTTTTAAGTTGGTGTTCAGTTGAAAAACCAAACATCAGGTTCGCTCATCTCTTCCCACAATGCAGAATGAGGCCATTACAGTATTCCAATACAATATGAAGTTCAGCAGGGCTGTGGAGTTGGAGTCGTGGAGTCGGAGTCGGTGTTCATTTTGGTGGAGTCGGTATAAAATGGATCGACTCAGACTACTATAATATATAATAAACTAGAAGGTGGCCCGATTCTAACGTATCGGATAGTCTAGAATGTGTATGTAGATTAGCAGATTGAATAATAAGGTAATGAATAGACTGGATGGGTTAGGTTTAATTTAGTATTCTTATAATTGTTTATTGGTTTTAAAATGACAAATAACAGAAGGAACAGTTTTAATACATGAGTCTAATGTTTAATGATGACCATGGCTTGTAATGAAAGAAGGCCATGAACAGTGTAAAGTTAAGTAAAAATATGCTGATGCTGTGATGTGGCCCAATGCTGGTATGTGCCCTTATTGTGGTGCAGCCACCATCCTGACATGTGCCCCCATCCTGCGGGGTAATGTGTGCGGGGGGCAGAGTGCGGGGGTGGGGAGGTGGAGCAATGCGGGGCCATGGCGCTGAGGACGTCAGTGCTGGGGACTGCATGGCTGGGGACAGGTGACTATCCAGGTGTGTGTGTGTCTGTGTTCAGTATATACATGCGGAGTGCGGGGGGGTGGAGCCGAGTGGGGTAATGTGTGCGGGGGGTGGAGGCGAGCGGTGGTTATGTGTCGGCTGGGTTGCCGGTGTGGGCTCCCGGGGGTGCAGCACTCACCGGGGAGTCGGGGCTCCGTGTGCGTGCTCGGAAAAGTGTTAGGCGTCGTCCTATCAACCCGTAGTTCGGGCTGTTCAGTTAGCTAAACCGTTGGTCGCAGGCCCTTTAGCGCGTGCGATGTGGCGATGGTTGACACTGTAATGACGTCATTTTGGAGCAAGACAGACAGACAGAATAAGGCAATTATATACATACTAGAAGGTTGCCCGATTCTAACGTATCGGGTAGTCTAGAATGTGTATGTAGGGTAGCAGATTGAATAATAATATAATCAGCAAGTCTTGAATAATGATGGTTCATTTCTTGCTCGTTGGTCTCCCGCTGTGCAGCACGCATCGGCGTATTTGACAGTGAGAGACCAACGATCTGAATGGGCAGGGAGCCGGCGTACACTGGTAACCATGTTACACAATTGGGTAACTATGCAAAGCGCTTTGCTTAGTTACCCGATGTGTACCATGGTTACCAGCGTACGCCGGCTCAAGCACACATGTGTCGGGAGCCGGGGGTAAGGTGGTAACCATGGTACACATTGGGTAACTAACGAAAGCGCTTTCCATAGTTACAGGATTGTGTACCATTTGTTACCAGCATACGTCGGTAAGCTGATAATCATGGTACACATTGGGTAACTATGCAAAGCGACAGTGCTGGATTATTTTTTGCTTGTTGGTCTCCTGCTGTGCAGCACGCATCGGCGTGTTTGACAGTGGGAGACCAATGATCTGAATGGGCAGAGAGCCGGGGTAAGCTAGTAACCATGGTACACATTGGGTAACTATGCAAAGTGGTTTCCATAGTTACCCAATGTGTACACTGGTTAGCAGCGTACGCCGGCTCCGGCACACGTGTGCCGAGAGTCTGGGTAAGCTAGTAACCATGTTACACATTGGGTAACTAAGCAAAGCGGTTTCTATAGTTACCCGATGTGTACCATGGTTACCAGCGTACGCCGGCTCCGGCACACGTGTGCCGGGAGCCGGGGTAAGCTAGTGGTTTCACACATCCGGCTTTTCTTGACTTTGACCGCATCGCTGGGTGAGTGTACAGCAGAGTATGTGTGTGTGTGTGTGTGTACATGCATGTGCGCTATGTGTGTATGCGCACGGTGTATCCATTTGTGTCTGCTGTGTGTGTGTATACATGCATGTGCGCTATTTGTGTATGCGCTCGGTGTATCTATCAGTGTCTGTAATGTGTGTATATGTGCTCACTTTGTGTGTGTATACATGCATGTGCACTGTGTGTATGCGCTCGATGTATCCATGTTTGTCTGCTATGTGTGTGTATATACATGCATGTGCGCTGTGTGTATGCGCCCAGTGTATCCATGTGTGTCTACTATGTGTGTATATGTGCTCAGTGTGTGTGTGTATATACATGCATGTGCGCTGTGTGTATGCGCCCAGTGTATCCATGTGTGTCTGCTGTGTGTGTATATGTGCTCAGTGTGTGTGTATATACATGCATGTGCGCTGTGTGTATGCGCCCAGTGTATCCATGTGTGTCTGCTATGTGTGTATATGTGCTCAGTGTGTGTGTGTACATGCATGTGCGCTGTGTGTATGCGCCCAGTGTATCCATGTGTGTCTGCTATGTGTGTATATGTGCTCAGTGTGTGTGTATACATGCATGTGTGCTATGTGTGTATGCGTCGGTGTATCCATGTGTGTCTGCTGTGTGTGTGTGTGTGTGTGTGTAACCGTACACTGTACAGGACAGTGGCTGCGCCGCAACTTCCTGGTCACATGAAAACACGTGATCGGAGGTTGTCGCGCGGCAACTGTAGCGTACACAGTGCACGGGAGCGCGCCGGATGCGACAAAGTGGAGAAAAGGTAAGCGACAGTGCTGACGTGTGCCGGGAGCCGGGGTAAGCTAGTAACCATCTTACACATCGGTAACTAAGGAAAGCGGTTTCTATAGTTACCCGATGTGTACTATGGATACCAGCCTACGCCGGCTCCGGCACACGTGTGCTAGTGGCTTTTCTCCACTTTGTCTTGCGGTGTGGGCTTCGGGTGCTGCAGCAGTCACCTGGGTGTCGAGCGTCTCAGTGTGGGTTCGGGGAATGCGTGCGGGGGGACGGGGCCAGGGCGAGCATCCAATGCGTGAGGGGGCGGGGCCTGGACAAGCATCCAATGCGTGCAGGGTGCCGGGGCAAGCGGCCAATCCATGAGGGGGCGGGGCCAAGGCGAGCCAAGCAGCCAATCCGTGCTGGGGGGGCGGGGCCATGCCAAGGCCAGCGGCCAATCCGCTGGTTGTCACCGTAAGGACACAATTTTGGAGCAAGATAGACAGACAGACAGACAGACAGAATAAGGCAATTATATATATACTAGAAGGTGGCCCGATTCTACGCATCGGGTAGTCTAGAATTTACGTATTGTGTAGTTCATGTATGATTTTTGTTATATATATATATATATATATATATATATATATGTTGTTGTGTGTAGTTACCAAGTGTTTGTGTAGGTCGCTGTACATGTTCTGGGTGTTGTCTGGGTGTGGCGGGGGGTGAGAGCGGTGTTGTATGTGTGTTGCGTTGTTTGTGGAGCGCTGTGTGTCTGTCGCGTTGTGTGTGTGGTGTGTTTTGGGGGGAGGTATCTTTTGTGCAATGTGTGTGTTGTGCGGTATGTGCGTATATTTATGTATGCCGCGGTGTTTGTGTGTTGGGTGTTGTGTGTGTGCAGCGTTGTCTGTGTGTGTGGGTGTCTGTGTATGGCGGTGTTTGTGGTTCCCTGTGTGTGTGTGTGTGTGTGTGTGTGTTGGGGGGAGGTGTGCACCTCCCATCGTGCTCCATCCCCCATGCTGCACACCCCCCATCATGCCCCATCCCCTATGCTGCGCATTCCCCATCGTGCTCCATCCCCCATGCTGCACACCCCCCATCATGCCCCATCCCCTATGCTGCGCATTCCCCATCGTGCTCCATCCCCCATGCTGCACACCCCCCATCGTGCTCCATCCCCCATGCTGCGCACTCCCCATCGTGCTCCATCCTCCATGCTGCGCACTCCCCATCGTGCTCCATCCTCCATGCTGCGCACTCCCCATCATGCTCCATCCCCCATACTGCGCACCCCCCATCGTGCTACATCCCCCATGCTGCGACCCCCCATCGTGCTACATCCCCCATGCTGCGCACTCCCCATCGTGCTACATCCCCCATGCTGCGCACTCCCCATCGTACTACATCCCCCATGCTGTGCACCCCCATCGTGCTACATCCCTCATCGTGCTACATCCCCCATCGTGCTACATCCCCCATGCTGCGCACTCCCCATCGTGCTACATCCCCCATGCTGCGCACCCGCCATCGTGCTCCATCCGCCATGCTGCGCACTCCCCATCGTGCTACATCCGCCATGCTGCGCACTCCCCATCGTGCTACATCCCCCATGCTGTGCACTCCCCATCGTGCTACATCCCCCATGCTGCGCACTCCCCATCGTGCTACATCCCCCATGCTGCGCACTCCCCATCGTGCTACATCCCCCATGCTGCGCACCCCCCATCGTGCTACATCCCCCATCGTGCTACATCCCCCATCGTGCTACATCCCCCATGCTGCGCACTCCCCATCGTGCTACATCCCCCATGCTGCGCACCCGCCATCGTGCTCCATCCCCCATGCTGCGCACTCCCCATCGTGTTACATCCCCCATGCTGCGCACCTCCCCATCGTGCTACATCCCCCATGCTGCGCACTCCCCATCGTGCTACATCCCCCATGCTGCGCACTCCCCATCGTGCTACATCCCCCATGCTGCGCACTCCCCATCGTGCTACATCCCCCATGCTGCGCACTCCCCATCGTGCTACATCCCCCATGCTGCGCACTCCCCATCTTGCTACATCCCCCATGCTGCGCACCCCCCATCGTGCTACATCCCCCATGCTGCGCACCCCCCATCGTGCTACATCCCCCATGCTGCGCACCCCCCATCGTGCTCCATCCCCCATGCTGCGCACCCCCCATCGTGCTACATCCCCCATGCTGCGCACTCCTCATCGTGCTACATCCCCCATGCTGCGCACTCCCCATCGTGCTACATCCCCCATGCTGCACACTCCCCATCGTGCTACATCCCCCATGCTGCGCACCCCATCGTGCTACATCCCCCATGCTGCGCACCCCCCATCGTGCTACATCCCCCATGCTATAATAGTTCTCCTATTATACTCAGAGAGGAGTATAATAGGAGGACTGTAATAGGAGGAGTAGTCCTGGGGGGAGAGGAGTATAATGCCGGCTCCCTGCACATGTGTACCGGGAGCCGGTGTAGACTGGTAACTATGATACACATCGGGTAACTAAGGGACCTTAGTTACCCGATGTGTATAATGGTTACCAGCGTTCACGGCCTCCGTCAAGATCCCAGCATCGCAAGGTTATGTCTGGCGCTGCTGGGATCGTGACGGAGCCGGTGTACACTGGTAACTATGATACACATCGGGTAACCAAGGGATCTTAGTTACCCGATGTGTATAATGGTTACCAGCGTTCACGGGCTCCGTCAAGATCCCAGCATCGCAAGGTTATGTCTGGCGCTGCTGGGATCGTGACGGAGCCGGTGTAGAAGCAAGCGATATCCCAGGATGTTGTGAGTGTGTGGATGTGATGTGTGAGGTGTGTGTGAGAGTGAGTGTGATCTGATGTGTGTGTGTGTACTCACCTGGGAGTCGGAGCTCCGTGTCAGTTAGGCCAGAGCGAGCGTGCATTGCGTGAGGGGGGCGGGGCCTGCAGAGAGCCGGGGCGAGAGGCCAATCCGTGTGGGGGGGCGGGGCCATGGCGAGCCCAGCGGCCAATCAGCTTTGTGTAACCGTAAGGACACAATGTCACCGTAAGGACACAATTTTGGAGCATGACAGACAGACAGACAGAATAAGGCAATTATATATATAGATAGATAGATTGGGTACAGTAGTTCATTGCATAATGTGCTGAGTATTTTTTCATAGGAATTTGGGAAAGTTATGAAATGTCCTATAAATGGCTGTTCTATTCCTGATCAAAGTCTACATTCACACACAGCGTTTTTTGAGAATACGTTTTTCAGCTGCAAAAGAAGATCAGCTTTTTAAAAAACAGCATCAACTGAAAGGATTTTGCGCTCATAGATAATGTTTTCAATAGCAAAAGCAGATTAGAAAAACGCCACACAAAGTGACATGCTCATTCTTTGTGAGGATCCGTTCTTGAGCCCAAAAATGGATCCTCACAAAATGATATTTCTGAATGTCATATCTTGAAACCCATTGACTTTGCTGGATGCCCAGAGTCACTGCATTTCACTGCAAAAAACGGATCCGCAAAAACGCTGTGTGTGAATGTATGTAGCCTGAAGATCTAGGCTTTGTCTTAGCTGAGATAAGTCTGTGCTGCACTTGAGCACCAGTGAAGCTCCTCCTCTACAGGCAAGGGTAAAAAGTAAGGGTAACTAAAAGGGGTACTCCGGGGAGCTAAAAAAAAAACCAATATTCTACTGTCTCTGCCTTCATAAACTATAAAGATGTAATGCCCAGTGCAGTCCTATATCCTCATCATACCTGCAATTCAGTATATAGTGTGGATGTACAGTGCCTTGCAAAAGTATTCACCCTCTTGGCGTTTTTTATGCTTTGCTTCCCCCCAACCTGGAATTTCACTGTTTTTTTGAAGGTTTGCATCAGTTCATGTGAAGATCATGATCTTCACAACTGTGAACATTTGTTTTTCATTTTATTATGACGCAAACAACAAATAGGACAAAATAACAGAAAACTATTCACCCCCCCTAAAATCAGTACTTTGGAGCCTCCTTTGGCAGGAATTACAGCTGCAAGTCTCTTGGATAGGTCTCTATGAGCTTTCCACATCTTGCCATTAGGATTTTTGCCCATTCCTCAAGGCAAAACTGCTCCAACTCCTTCAAGTTTGATGGTTTCCTCTGGTGAACAGCAATCTTCAAGTCTGACCACAGCTTCTCAATTTTTTTAATGACTGGGCTTTGACCAGGCCACTCCAATACATTTACACTTTTACCCTTAACCCCATTACGACCGCCTTACGGAGATAAACGGCGGCAGAATCAGGTCCTTATTCTGATCCGCCGTCTATAAACGGCGGTCAGAAAAAGGTAAATAGCGCCCCCCAGCGTCAGAAAATCTCCGGGGTTTCAGCTACCGGGGGTAGCTGAGACCCTGGAGATCATGATTCGGGCCGTTTTTTCCGGTCCCCGCTCACATGATCACCGGTATACACCGTACACCGATGATCATGTAATAGTAAATCACAGCGCCGGTAAACAATGATTTATCTCCCATCTGGCATGATCAAACATGTCAGCTGGGAGATAAATCTCCTCCCCCGGTCCCCTCCGGTCCCCCGGGGTCGCCGAAGTGCCGACCCCCAACCCCCAGTTGAACCCACTTCTGTCCTCACTGGGTTCACAGCTTATTTTAATTAGTCCATTTCCATTCATTCAGTAGAGACTGACTAAGAGCCATTGGGTTCGAAATGCATCCTCTCTGACAGTTGTTTATACCATGTTTAGACCTTTTTTTATAAGGATTTTAATTTGATTTAATAAAACTTTTGGATTTTAATATCCCTTGGACTTTGTTGCTGGATTACCCTCTGTCTACAATCTGGATTGCCAGTATATATACCCTTTCCCTTGCAAGAGTCCTGGATACGGTGACCCCTCCTTTGGCCACAGGTGAGCGGATACCAATCTTTCTTTTTGTCCCTGTCTGCAGAGCCGTGTATCTAATCCTATCCTGTGATACTCCTGCTGTCCTTGGTGACACTTTAGACATTTCTGGTCACCAACAAAATGGCTCTGCACTGTGTCCCTACATGTCATTCTCTGTTATGTGTTGTAAACACTCAGATTGGGAGGGGGGAGGCGTGCAATCACACACAGGGGAGCAGACTCTGCCCACTTTTACTGCAGCTGTAATGTGAGCTTTTTCTACAGTAGGATTTCTGTAGGATTTCAGAAGCTGCTCCCCCTAGTGTTTAACAGTGGAAAATATCAAAACTTTATTTTTTTTTATATTTTGCACAATTAAAAACAAATAATATTTAAACAAAACATTTAAATATTTATATTAAAAACATTTAAATATTTATATTACTTTACATTTTTTCAGTTATTTAAAATTATTTTGTTTTTGACAATACCTTCCCTTTAACATTGGTAAAAATGAAGCCAAATTTCACAGGTAATTGCTGTGTTCCTCCACTAGATAGCAGCAGTGTATAACTATGCCTATATATAGTAAAAAAAAAAAAAAAAAACTGACTTGCAAAATAATTTAATCTATAAGTATACAAGACAATTAGTGCTCAAATAAACAATACCGTTATAATATATAATCTAAGAAAAAATGGCTAAAGTTGTAAGATGGTGGTATAAGAACATAGAAGTACATAAGATATTAAATAAGTAAATATACGAAATCCAAGTGGCTCCCACAAACAAAGGAGATGTACCCAGCATAATGTAATAAATAGCCTAGGGCAGCCAGGATCGAACACGCGTTTTGTGATAGCTTGAAGAAGCATTGAAGATGGCTGGCAGTGGTGTAACTAGAGTTTGATGGGCCCTGGTGCAAGTTTGGACATGGCTCTCGCAATACGGAATAATGACACCGACATTTGGGGTACGGGATAATTATGCTAACACTCGGGGTACGGGATAGTGTCGCTGACAGCTGGCTCTTTCCCTCAGCACCCAGGTTTTCCATGATATCAGAGCATGGGAAAGCTGGGAGCTGAGGGAAATATGTATAGCAGTGCATGGGAAAGCTGGGTGCTCAAAGAAAGAGCCTGTTTCTGTGACGCCTCTGGACTAGTCAGGGTGTCATAGGGTACTGCACGCTCTGTATCTCCCAGTGCAGGACTCAACCCCCCATGGTTCTGGGTTCCCAACTTGCAGCACTGCCTCCATCAGCATCTAAAAATCCTAATCACACCTCGCACCCCACCTGTCAGGCACACCAGTGGGCTGCTAAGCTGGAATAGGGCTGCCCACCTAGGGGTCAGGCAGGGAGGTGGGAGGTGACAAGAGAGTCGAGTGGTAGCCCTTGAGGAGTGAGGAGCTCGAGTAAGCTGGGAGTTGGAGCTCCCAGGGGAGAAGTAGATTGGGTTGCAGACGGTGGTCTGGACCCACAGGAGTCGGAAACCCGGTCGTGGGATATTGGGAATGGGTGCCTGGCTGAGTCTAGGAGGACGGTCGGCAGCTGCAGTCCAATAGCTGGTCTGGGGCCGAAAGCACGTCGGGGTACTGTACCCTAGGTCAGGGTGAGGCTTCAAGCAACCTGGCAATTAACCTGCAGAGGATAGGGCCTTTATGGACTGTCCCCACGATGCTCAGAGATCGGGGGCACTAGCGCAACGAGGGGGGATAGGGCTTTCCAAACAAAGCAGCCCACTGAAATCCCAAGCATGAGCTCCTGAGAGCAAGCTCCTTTACTACCCATAAAAGGGAGTGGGGCCCGGACAGCTGCAAGCTTACAGGCCACTTGGACACTACTAAAATTCTGTGCAGAGAGAAACCAAGGGAAAAATTGTGAAAACATACCCTGCTGTAATTAAATAAAAGCATAGTACATATAAACATAGGGTACTTAGTAAAAACTTGTTTTTGATCAAAAAAAGCATAAAGCTATCCCACCAACACCAAAGTGTACCCAGTTGGGATAGCACCTACACTCTCTAATATTAAAACCTTACCATGGGTCTATAATAGGCCTCAATGTGGCTAAGGGCTGAGAGTGATCGGGTCCCAACAGGACACACAGTCAGGGATGCACAGAATGAAATGCCCAGCTCACTAAGGCCTGCGACACACATCCGTGCCGCCGGCACGTGTTTGTCATTTTTTGCACGTCCCAGCGGCACGGATACACGTACACCAATGCTACCCTATGGTAGCAGGCACACACACGTAAAACCACACGGAACATGTGTCCGTGTGCGTTTGTACGTGTGTGCGTTTTTCTAAGCGCTGACATGTCAGTGTTTTCTCCGGCAGCACGGGTGTCACACGGCCCGCACCCGTATCACACGGGTGTAGTGTGGATGCGGTCCCGTGTGACACGCGCCGGAGAAAACACACGTGTCAGTTAAAAAAAAAACAAAAAACATTTACTCACCTTCTCCAGCCGTCCTGTCTCTTCCGCTGCTGCCTCTTGCTGCCGACCGCCGCTCATTATGCTCATTTAATATTCACTTCACTGCCTGGCAGCAGCAGCAGCGGGGAGACGGGAGGGCTGGAGACCGAAGATCAGCACCACGGACAGCAGCGCGGACAGCAGGAAGGACGACATGAGTATGTAAATTACCGGTTCTACGTGTGCTATCGCGCCTAGCACACGTAGAACACACGTGGCCCGCACGTACCAGAGACACGTACTTACCTGCACGCGACACGCAGGGGAAATACGTGTCTCTCCGCACGTGCGTGATTTTCACGTGAGTGTGGCAGAGGCCTAAGAGGTAGGGCCACACCCTATTTGTACTGAATACAAAAAAAAACTACATAAAAACAAAAAAGTGAGCCGGAATATGAGATGGTATACATGGAGCTTGTGAGCTCATGTTCACACTGTCCATAAGACAAAGAGAAACTAAGGGAAAAATTGTGAAAATTCTGTGTAGGCAGTGCTGCAGGGGAACGGAACCTGGACAAGCCCCCCCCAAGAGGGCAGTGGCACCCAGTGACTTGGTTTACTACGTTGTCAGCATGTGCTTTCCTTCTGAGCGAGTACCTGATCAGCCCCTGTTAGGGTATGTTCACACATCAGGTTTTTGCTCTACGGCACAATCCGGCGATTTGCAGGAAAAACACATCCTTTTTTTTTGCCGCCGGGTGCGTTTTTACCTCAGACTTTTATTAGCGCCGGATTGTGCCGCATGTACTTGCGTTTGATCCAGTTTTTGCCGGATGCGGCAAAAATCATCATTCCGGCGGCCGCACAGGACGCAGAGAGGAACGTTTTTTGCCAGCGGCAAAAAAACGCATAGCGCCGGGTGCAGCGCCGTGCGGCATGGTGCATAATGAAAGTCTATGCGCCCCGGATCCGGTGGCATGCATCAAACGCCGGAAGCATGTACCGGATCCAGGTTTTACTTCTGAGCATGCCCAGAAGTGATAAAAAGTCATTGCTTGTCAGAAAATCACTCACTCACTCTCTCTCTCAAACTCTCTCACTCACTGACTCACTCACTGACTCACTCTCTCTTTCCTATTCACTGATCGCGGGCGCGGCGCTGCACAGCTGTCACAAAGCTCTGGCGGCTTCTCCTGATTTGAAAATGCCGGCCGTCCATTATTCAATCTCGTATTCACTGCTTTCCCCGCCCACCGGCGCCTATGATTGGTTGCAGTCAGACATGCCCCCACGCTGAGTGACAGCTGTCTCACTGCAACCAATCACAGCTGCCGGTGGGCGGGTCTATATCGTGCAGTAAAATAAATAATTAAAAAAAACGACGTCCCCCCCAATTTTGATACCAGCCAAGATCAAGCCACACGGCTGAAGGCTTGTATTCTCAGGATGGGGAGCCCCACAGCCTAACAATATCAGCCAGCAGCCGCCCGAAATTGCCGCATCCATTAGATGCGACAGTCCCGGGACTCTACCTGGCTCATCCCGAATTGCCCTGGTGCGGTAGCAACTGTAGTAATAAGGGGTTAATCATGGCAGGCGTCTATGAGACACCCCCAATGATTAACCTGTAAGTGAAAGTAAATAAACATATACACCGAAAAAAATACTTTATTTAAAATAAAAGACAAAAAAAAACCTCTTTCACTATTTTATTAAAATCCCCAAATATCCCTCCAGGTCCGACGTAATCCACAGAGGTCCCACGACGATTTCAGCTCTGCTACATGAAGCTGACAGGAGCGGCGATGATGCGTGCGTGAGTGCCTGCGTGTGCGGCGATGATGCGTGCGTGAGTGCCTGCGTGTGCTGTGATGGTGTGAGCGAGAGTTCCTGGGTGTGCGGTGATGATGCGTGCGAGAGTGCCTGCATGTACGGTGATGATGCGTGCGGTAGTGCCGGGGTGTGTGCGGTGATGATGCGTGCGAGAGTGCCTGCTTGTGTGGTGATGATGGGGGCTGTAGTGCCTGCGTGTACTGTGATGATGCGTGTGGTAGTGCCTGGGTGTGCGGTGATGGTGGTGTCGGTAGTGCCGGTGTTTGTGCGGTGATGATGGGGTCTCTCTCAGCATAAAAAAAAAAACAAAAAAACAAATCCGTTTTACCGGATCCGTCGCATCCGTTTTTACACAATCTGAGACTGATCCGTTGCATCAGGCACAAACCGGATTGTGGCTGATTGGAAAATACTGATGTGTGAACTTAGCCTAAGGCTATGTGCACACAGTGCGTTTTTCGCGGCGTTTTTGCGCATTTTTCGGGTGCGTTTTTGGCCTCAAAACTGCATGACTTTGCTTCCCCAGCAAAGTCTATGAGTTTTCAATTTTGCTGTCCGCACACAACTTTTTTTTTAAGCTGCGTTTTTGAGCTTAAAAAAAAAAAAATGGACATGTCAATTCTTTCCTGCATTTTTCTGCGTTTTCCCCCCATGCAATGCATTGGAAAACCGCAGAAAAACGCAGAGATAAAAAGCTCAGCAAAACGCAGCCAAAAACGCACTAAATTGCGATAAAAATGTATGCGTTTTTTGCCGCGTCTTTTTGCCGCGAGTGCGTATTTGTGCATTTTTACCGGCCAAAAACACATAAAAATGCAGCGTCAAAAAACGCAGTGTGTGAACTTAGCCTAACTTTGCTTCCCCAGCAAAGTCTGAGTTTTCATTTTTGCTGTCTTCACACAACTTTTTTTTAAGCTGCGTTTCAGCTTAAGGCTAAGTTCACACTGTGCGTTTTTTTGACGCTGCATTTTTGTGCGTTTTTTGCGGCAAACAACGCACAGAAACGCACCCGCGGCAAAAAACGTGGCATGCGTTTTTACCGCGATTTGGTGCGTTTTGCTGCGTTTTTGCTCACTGCGTTTTTATGCATTTTTTTTATCAGTGAGCAATGCCATTAAAGATTGTTGAAAAAAAAAAAAGGTCTGATTTCATTTCCTTATTCAATATGTTCTTCATTCTCCACTAGTGTATGCAGAAGAGCAGACAGCTGCAGGACTACCAGGCTCAGCATACTCCATCCACTAGTGCATGCAGGAGAGCAGACAGCAGCTGCAGAACTACAAGGCTCAGCATGCTCCATCCAGGACTGTATGCAGGAGTTTTTTGCCCCCCCCCCCCCAAAAAAATGGCGTGAGCTTCGCCATATTTTTGTAGGCTAGCCAGGTACAGCAGGCAGCTACTGGCTGCCCCCAACCCCCAGCTGCCTATTTGCACCCGGCTGGGGACCAAAAATATAGGTAAGCCCTTTTTTTTTTTTTTAATTATTTCATGAATTTCATGAAATAAGTTAAAAAAATAAATGACGTGGGCTTCGCCCAATTTGTGAGTCCGGCCAGGTACACCTAGGCAGCTGGGGATTGGAATCCGCAGTACAGGGTACCCAAGCTTTCTGGGCACCCCTGCTGCGAATTGCAGTCCGCAGCCACCCCAGAAAATGGTGCTTTCATAGAAGCGTCATCTTCTGGCGCTGTATCCAACTCTTTCAGCTGCCCTGGTGACAGGTGGCTCGTTGGGTAATAATGGGGTTGGGGCTAGCTGTATATTATCAACTGGCCCTAAGCCCAAAATTCATGGTGTCACGCCAATATTAGACATGGCCACCATGAATTTCTAGTAAAGATAAAAAAAAACACAACACACAGAAAAATATTTTTATTAGAAATAAAACACAACACAATTAGTGACTCCATCTTTATTGAAATAAAGAACCCCCCTCTGCAGTAATCCTGGGTCAAGGGTCCCGCGCCGTCCAATCCGGATCCAATATCATCTGATCGGTTTTCTGGAAGGCAAAGCGATCAGATGATGTGTCAGGTTCCAGGGTGAATCACATGACACAGCAGCTGATTGTATAAAAGCCGTTTATACAATCAGCTGATGCATCAGTGCAAAAAGAAAAAAAAATGATGTGCTGATTACCGGCAGCTCCTGGAGCGATCGGACCGGGAGTCTGATCCTGTCTGATCGCTGCAGGAGCTGCTCGTAATCAGCTGATGAAGTCTCCTGACAGCCGGCCGGGCGCTAAAAAGCCGGTGTCACTGCGAGACTTACGATCAGCTGATGCGTCAGGTGCCGCATCAGGCGACTGCATCAGGTGATCACCTCCAGGTGCTGCAGCCATCGGACATGCCCGGGAGCCGGCACACAGCCGGAGCGGCGGTACCGGGAGAGGAGCTGGGAGCGGACATGTCAGGAGTCTGCAGACAGGTGAGTATGACATTTTTTTTTTCTTCTACTGTTCACTTTTGATTTCGCAGCTGCTTCCACTTCCCGACCATGGCGCCGCACGGGAGCGAACATGACACAGGACGGGAGGTGGACGCAACAGTGACGGTACCGGGAGGATTCACGCTTCTGTGTTTACTGACAGAAAGAATCCTCTTCCTGTACATGTCACTTTACTACCCACCCCTTGTGTTTATAGCTGCGTTTTTAGTCATAGAAACACACTAAAACGCAGCTATATTTGTGGTTTGCGTTTTTCATTGCGTTTTTGAACATCTCATTGAACTCAATGGGTGGAAAACGCAGTGATAAATGCAAAAATAATTGACATGCTGCATTTTTGGGCACCACAAAAACGCAGCTAAAAAACCCACTGCCGCGTTTTTTTGCCGCGGGTGCGTTTTAGCGGCCAAAAACGCACAAAAACGCAGCGTCAAAAAAACACAGTGTGTGAACTTAGCTTTATCAGCAAGTCTGCTCTTCCCCTGCAAGCCATCCCACCATCCAGAGTCCCGGGGTCATCCCCTACCCGTGGAGGGCAACGTCAGCTGGCTGCCCAACTCCATCACCCCGGGTACTCTCAACGGCAGCGGCGGTACTCCCTATTACCGCACACCACAGGTGGCGTCACAAACTATCTAATTCCCCTGTAAATAACCCCCCCCATCATGTTTTAGAGTGACCCTGAGCCCCTGGGTCCAGAGACCCTCGAGCCACGAGTAGAGACACCCGGATCCGAGCGGTTCGACCGCTGCTGGGGCGGTACATTTCCCTCAGCAGAAAACTTTCCCATCCCAGGATTTATCCTCATCCCCCCTCATATGTATGTAACTCTCCAAATACAATAAGGCCCCCACATAGCCTTCCATATAATATAATAGGTCCCACATAACCCTTCATATATTAGAATGCACCTCCCATAGTTCTCCATGTATTCTAATTCACCCTATTGGCCTCCATACATTATAATGCAGCCCCATAGCCCTCCATATGATATTATGCAGCCCCCATACCATTTAATGCAGCCCCATAGTCTTCCATGTTTCATAATGCAGCCCCATAGTCCTTCATATTATATTATATGCCCCCATACCGTATAATGCAGCCCCATAGGTTTCCATGTATTATTATATAACACCTTATACATGGACTATAGTCTTATTGTGTTATGCAACCCCATACCGTTTAACGCACCCGCATAGGCCTCTGGCTACTGTGTACTCACTGATTAAAAAAATTAACCAAGTTCTCACCTCTCCTCGTTCCCTCGCTGCTTCGGTCAGAGTATCCTCCCATCCTGCGCTCTGCAGTCTCAGCTCAGCAGCTCACAGTGTTGCCATCACCGCGCTCTGCTGCTCTGAGAAATCGAGTGCAGGCAGAGGGGGAGAATGAAGAAGAATGGAGCGGAGCGCTCTGCTCCGTCCTTCGTTACTGCTGTGTGTGATGACAGGCGAGGGCCCAGGGGCGAGGGGGGCCTGGTACGGCCGCTGGCATCGGGTTCCCTGACTCACGGGCCCCATAGCGGCCACGTGGTCTACCACTGAACAGCGCTGCTCCTCTCTCACTGAGAGGAGCCGGCTGCTTATCTGCAGGGCGGGTGCCAGGCCCCTAACCCTGCAAGGCCCGATGGCGATCTTTGCAACCACGATTGTGTCGCCCCTGGTGGCTGGGTCTTCCAGCATGACACTGACCTGAAAAACACAGCCTGGGCAACTAAGGAAGCATTTCAAGGTCCTGGAGTGGCCTCGCCAGTCTCCAGGCCTGAACGCAATAGAAAATCTTTGAGGGAGCTGAAATTCAATGTTGCGCAGTGAAAGCCCCGACACCTGAAAGATCTGGAGAAGACATGTATGGAGGAATGGACCAAAATCCCTGCTGCAGTGTGTGCAAACTTGGTCAAGAACTACAGAAAACGTCTGGCCTTTGTAATTGAAATCAATATATATAGCGTACAGTATATACAGTGTGTCCACCCATATCCTGTCCACCGCCATTAACTTGAGAACGGTGGCAGCTATAGGAATAGAAGTGGTGTCTAGGTATAGTAAAGTAGCCATGCGCTACGCAATGAAACCACCTATAGCACCACCTGGTGGAAAACAACGGAGTTAGCATTTTTATCTCGAAAACGGAACGAGAGAGGAAAAAAGTAAATTACAAAAGTTGTAGGACATCATCAATTCAATACGACTCGACACCTTGCATACAGAAATGCTATGATTAGAACGTGTATAACTCACAAGGCTGCGGACGTGAAGCGATACCTCATGGAGACCTTCCTACAAGTCATTGGGTATGGTGGCTGCGTGGAGTGGCCTTCACGCTCATGTACCCTGACCCCATTGGACTTCTTTCTGTGAGGTCACATCAAACAGCAGGTTTATGCGACCCCTCCACCAACATTGCAGGACCTACGACGACGTATCACAAATGCTTGTGCAAACGTGTCACCTACCATATTGCAGAGCATGCAGCAAGATACAATATGCTGTCCAGATTCCAGATGTGCATTGCAGCTGACGGTGGCCACTTTGAGCATCAAAGTTAACTGAGTGCTATATGCGTGACCAGCATTCAATGTTTTGGGGGGAGGGGTCATGGGTTTCATATTATAGCATTTTTGTATGCAAGGTGTCAATTCGTATTGAATTGATGATGCCCTACAATTTTGTAACTCACTTTTTTTTCCTCTATCTGGTTCCGTTTTCGAGATAAAAATGCTAACTCCATTGTTTTCCCCCAGGTGGTGCTATAGGTGGTTTCATTGCATAGCGCATGGCTACTTTACTATACCTAGACACCACTTCTGTTCCTATAGCTACCGCCGTTCTCAAGTTAATGGCGGTGGACAGGATATGGGTGTACACTCTATAGAGTGTGTATATACTGTAAATATATATATGACGCCCTGGCCGGGCCAGGTAGTCACAAATAGGCCCCTACATTACACCTGTCCCTCATAAGTAACAGCAGCCAAACATTAAAACCCTAGTCACCACCCCAGGGCCTGATAGACATATCAGGGGGCGGAACCAGGTGGTTGGAAGACGCCCACCAATGAGTCTAGACAGCCTGGGACGGGAAAACAAACAGTGTTCAGTTTTGGAGTTCAGTGAGAGTGGAAGTCAGGCCTGTGTGTCAGGCCTGAAGCAAACTGACAGGTGCCAGGGTAGGAGCCCTGGTACCTTTTGGCTAAGAGGCAGACGGAGGCCTCTGTCTGCAGGAGCCGGGAAGACGGCTCGGTGGAACCGATGTGGACCGGGACAGGGTAGTGGCCCGCCGGTACTGACATGGGGAACCGACTCGGAAACCGGAGCACCAGAGGGGGTACTCAGGCCCTGAAACTAGGCCCAGAAGCTACTGGTACTAGTTAATTAACTGATTGCGGCCAGGACTTGAGGTCCTGTCCCACCCAAAGTCCCAACTGAAGGCAACATCCCACCGAAGGGGATAGAAGGCCACCGCCAAGGCTCAGAGATCCCACGGGCCAGCGTCTAAGGGCAAGGGCTCCTTAGGCCACATCCAGCCGGGAGTGGACTCCTGGAGTTGCAAGCACAGGCAGTCCACCATCACACACAGGTGCACGAGAAAGACAGAGACCACCAGCCGGGTGGGGGATCAGAACGCAGCCGGCTGCGGGCACCGACCACCATCATCTTGGTTTACCAGAGACTCGAGTGTTTCATTCTAATAGTGAGTACACCAGCACCCTATGTGGTTGCCCATCTCCCTGCACCAAAGCCCAACGGGTCCCGGGGCCACCATCCCTGCCCACGGAGGGGTTAACAACTTGTTGCGCAACATCTCCCCCGGGTGACCCGTAACAGCAGCGGTGGTGTCCAACCTCACCACACACCGTAGGTGGCGTCACGAACTGTATACGGCTCAGCCTGTAAATATACAGTTAGGTCCAGAAATATTTGGACAGTGACACAATTTTCGCGAGTTGGGCTCTGCATGCCACCACATTAGATTTGAAATGAAACTTCTACAACAGAATTCAAGTGCAGATTGTAACGTTTAATTTGAAGGTTTGAACAAAAATATCTGATAGAAATTGTAGGAATTGTACACATTTCTTTACAAACACTCCACATTTTAGGAGGTCAAAAGTAATTGGACAAATAAACCAAACCCCAAAAAAAAATTTTTATTTTCAATATTTTGTTGCGAATCCTTTGGAGGCAATCACTGCCTTAAGTCTGGAACCCATGGACATCACCAAACGCTGGGTTTCCTCCTTCTTAATGCTTTGCCAGGCCTTTACAGCCGCAGCCTTCAGGTCTTGCTTGTTTGTTGGTCTTTCCGTCTTATGTCTGGATTTGAGCAAGTGAAATGCATGCTCAATTGGGTTAAGATCTGGTGATTGACTTGGCCATTGCAGAATGTTCCACTTTTTTGCACTCATGAACTCCTGAGTAGCTTTGGCTGTATGCTTGGGGTCATTGTCCATCTGTACTATGAAGCGCCGTCCGATCAACTTTGCGGCATTTGGCTGAATCTGGGCTGAAAGTATATCCCGGTACACTTTAGAATTCATCCGGCTACTCTTGTCTGCTGTTATGTTATCAATAAACACAAGTGACCCAGTGCCATTGAAAGCCATGCATGCCCATGCCATCACGTTGCCTCCACCATGTTTTACAGAGGATGTGGTGTGCCTTGGATCATGTGCCGTTCCCTTTCTTCTCCAAACTTTTTTCTTCCCATCATTCTGGTACAGGTTGATCTTTGTCTCATCTGTCCATAGAATACTTTTCCAGAACTGAGCTGGCTTCATGAGGTGTTTTTCAGCAAATTTAACTCTGGCCTGTCTATTTTTGGAATTGATGAATGGTTTGCATCTAGATGTGAACCCTTTGTATTTACTTTCATGGAGTCTTCTCTTTACTGTTGACTTAGAGACAGATACACCTACTTCACTGAGAGTGTTCTGGACTTCAGTTGATGTTGTGAACGGGTTCTTCTTCACCAAAGAAAGTATGCGGCGATCATCCACCACTGTTGTCATCCGTGGACGCCCAGGCCTTTTTGAGTTCCCAAGCTCAACAGTCAATTCCTTTTTTCTCAGAATGTACCCAACTGTTGATTTTGCTACTCCAAGTATCTCTGCTATCTCTCTGATGGATTTTTTCTTTTTTTTCAGCCTCAGGATGTTCTGCTTCACCTCAATTGAGAGTTCCTTAGACCGCATGTTGTCTGGTCACAGCAACAGCTTCCAAATGCAAAACCACACACCTGTAATCAACCCCAGACCTTTTAACTACTTCATTGATTACAGGTTGACGAGGGAGATGCCTTCAGAGTTAATTGCAGCCCTTAGAGTCCCTTGTCCAATTACTTTTGGTCCCTTGAAAAAGAGGAGGTTATGCATTACAGAGCTATGATTCCTAAACCCTTTCTCCAATTTGGATGTGAAAACTCTCATATTGCAGCTGGGAGTGTGCACTTTAGGCCCATATTATATATATAATTGTATTTCTGAACATGTTTTTGTAAACAGCTAAAATAACAAAACTTGTGTCACTGTCCAAATATTTCTGGACCTAAGTGTACGACCCTACACCAATCACCCAATTTTTTTCGGAGTGACCGCAGGACCCCCGGGTCCAGAGACCCTCAAGCCACCCACCGGAGCGTCCGGACCAGAGCAGCGGCAGGCTGCTGGGCATGGGGGCAGCACACACACATTTTATATATATATATATATATATATATATATTACACTATGACAAGGCAACTGGTTATATTGTGAATGACAGGTATGTACCACGGAAGTAGTGTGATCCTGGGAGTTCTTTCTGGTACATGTAGTACCACATCTTCCTATAGTATTGAATGGGCCAGGATTAAGGATGGCTAAGGCTGCTTTCACACATCCGGCTTGAGCTCTGCGGCTCAATCCGGCTGTGCAAGCTATGCAACGGATGCGGTGAAAACACCGCATCCTTTGCAAAAGTTTTTCCTTTGCGGCCAGTCCGGTTTTTGCCGCCTTCGGCATGCTACTGAGCATGCGCAGTGGCAAAAACCGCATGCGGCGGCCGGATGCGGTTATTGCCGCATCGCGCCGCATCCGGCCGCCATAGGCATGCATTGAAAAATGCGCCGCATCGGCCGAATGCGGCGCGATGCGGGTTTTTTTGCCGCACGAAAAAACGTGCCAGGCAACGTTCCATCCGGCCGCCGCATCGGCTAAATCTGCCGCATGCGGCAAAAACCGGATGGAACGCAAGGCCTTGCGGCACAATGCGGCACTAATTAAAGTCTATGCAGAAAAAACGCAACCGGCAGCAAAAAAAAACGGTTGCGATTTTCCTGCAAAGTGCCGGATTGTGCCGCATTGCAGAAACCGGAGGTGTGAAAGCAGCCTAAGAGATGGGTGGGACTGGCCATCCACATACCCCTGCCTATGGGTGTGTCCAGGGCCGGACTGGGACTAAAATTCAGTCCTGGCATTTTGGGGTACACAGGCCCACTTTTTGCATGGTGAATATGTAATATATTTGTGCACTTGTAGGTTGTAACAGGACCATATAACATATAGTCACAGCTGTGTCCTGTATTACAGCTCAGTCCTATTTATTGCTCTTAGTTGCAGTACCTGGCAAATCCGGTATTTTACCTACAGAGCGGAGTCTCGTAGACCAGTGTCCCCCAGCTCTAGTTCTCAAGACCACTAACAGTGCATGTTTTCAGGGTTTTCACCTGTGCAATACAAATGAAATCCTGGACACACACACTGTTGTGGGCCTTGAGCACTGGAGTTGGGGAACCGTGTCGTAGATAATGAAAAGGATGCTGTGCTGTCCATATAGTGCTGCAGCCTCTTCATATAGCTGATGGACATGGATGGAATGAGGTCAATGCTGAACATATTGATGATCTATCCTACAGATAGGCCATCAGTATCAAGTACTTGGTAATCACTTTAAAGAGCAGGTTAATTTAATAAAATATAACTATATATATATATATATATATATATATATATATATATATATATATATACACATCTGATTGCATCAAGACCACACCAGATAACATCTTTTTATTATTATTTTACAAAGTAATAAGTTAAAGGTGTTTTCCCACGAACAATGTTCATTTTAAAGTTGATTTTAATCAATAGATCTTGGAATAATAATAATCTCCACAATTGGATGTTATATAAAATGTTCCTGTGCTGAGATCATCTTATATTTGTGTCCCTGGTATATACTGTGCAATGGCTGTGTCTGACCGTACAGGGACATGGTCTGATCATGTGTCGCCAGGGTTATGGGATACTTGGTTCCGGTGTAAGGGGTAGTTGGACCCCTGGTAGTGAAGGAGCGTTTTTTTCCCCCCTGAAAACGCCACAGTAGTATGGTGGCAAATTGTAAATGTTGATGGTAAAATGTTACCTGTCATAAACTGTTTCCCCACTAGGTGCCAGTGTAGAGCAGTGGTTCCCCTGGTAACAGTGGCAGGGAAGGAAGGGGCAGGGCAGCCTAGGTGGGGAAGGAAGGGTTCTGAATGCAGAGCCCAGTATGCAGTGAGATGTGAGAGGCGAGCAAGCTCGGTCTGAGGTGACGGGGCAGAGTGTGGGAGTGAGACGAGGCAGTCAGCCTGAGTGAGTACTCTTGGCTAGAAAGCAGAGGAAACCCATGAGAAACGGTGGAAGAGTTGGGACTAGTCCGGAGCCGGTGGTGTGTACTAGAGTGGAGTGCAGCTATCAGGGGGATAACAAGTGGCCCCTGCAGGCGAAGGTTAGTGCCCTGACAAAGAAGTGGAGAGGTGAGAACTTATCCAGAGCCGGTAGTGTGTGCTGGATCTGCCCTACAGTAAATCCGGGTTAGAGCACAGCTACTAGGGGGTTAACGTATGTCCCCTGCAGGCAAAGGAAAGTGCCCGTAGAGAAAAAGGAAACCGTTTTTGTAGAAAAGGACCTGTAACTTGTAACGTACTAAAGTAAACCTGCTGCAAACAAAAAGATGGAAGCTTTGTTTAATAAAACGGTGTTTGGTTTACCCGCTGCCTGCAATTGTCTCTTTCCTGAAAGTGAAGAAGGAGCTGGAAAGCACAGAAGGAACGCTGTCATGAATGGGCCCCATGCATCCACACTCTGCCCCAACAACACACCTGTTTTGCAAGTAACGGCCGGGCCGGGGTTCAGCCTGCGGCCCACAAGGCGAGGGGACCCGACTACACCCCCTGAGGCGCCCCCTGCCCTCGTTACACCGGGCCGTGTATAACTGGGGAAATGTCACTTGGTGGCCGTTGCCCGGTTCCGTGCGCTGGGTGCTTTTTAAAAGGGGAATATTTTTAGGGGATAATAAAAGAAAGTTCACACGTGACGTAACTTGCAGTGTTGTGGCTATATGGATGGAGTCGCCGCTGCCAGATTCCACTGCTGGGGCTGGTGTTAGTAGCAGCCTGGATGTTGGACTCTCCGCAAGTAGGGCCAGGCCCCAGAGGATGGGTGATTTAAACAGGTGTTAAAAGAAGGTAGGTCACACACAGGGTTGCAGTGTAACTGGTTCCTTTACTCATGAATTGTATACCAAGATAAGTCATATAAAGTAGATGTTAATTCAAAACCTTATAGTCTTCACTACTTATTATAAAAATCAATTTTATTAAATAATCAATCACAAACATACATAAACACTTAAAATAAGAAGTAAAGAGGAAGTAAAGAGACAATCTCCCTATCCTGTTTCCTTCCTACAGTACGGGGGTCGGCGTCCTAGGTCAATGACGCCCCCGTTCAACGACGACTAGGTCCCTATATTGAGCCCTCCCTATGACAGATATAGTGCACCCCTTCTGGTAGATTGAATTCCCAGAGTATTATCACCACGGTGGATAGACAGTGCACAGTCCGGGGTGACTTAAATGTAGCTGATAGTATAGCATTAATTTTGGGGTGGGGCTTAGGGGTCGTCTGTGATTTGTCAAATCTGTCAGTGTGCTCAGAAAGGTAGTTGTAAAGCACAGTTTAAATAAGTGTGCTGTTCAGAGAGTATTCAGCACATAACTGGTGTGCTCAATTTAAGGACGTATTTGAGACACACAATTCCTAAACAGGAGTGCCCACAGTTACATAAGTGCCCGACGCGTTTCGCCATTAACATCTCAATGGTGTAGGGCTCATCAGGGGCTTGAGGACAATTTCTTGATAAACTCCTTATTTAGATATCGGAGTAAGTACGGTCCTATTAATCACTGGGCTAGTAATGATGATATGATCCTAAGATCCATCTGGTATCTCATCAGGATGATGATCACGTTATTATATATGAGCTCAAATCAGCTTAAATGTCACTTCAGATGTGTTTATATAAAGAATATAGCAGTTGTTACGACCACCAGAATCGGGGGAAACAGGCGACCTTAAAGATATGTACAGGTAGTAAATTTTCATCCCACAGAGGGATCAACCTCCATAAGTAGTCCGGGTTCACAGTATGCAAGACCCAAATCCTGGTTGCTGACCCTAAGTGGAGCAGCCGTTTATGTCATACAGTGGTGACTTCAGCAACCCAGGTCACTTGCATCCGTCTGCATAGGGTATAGGTCCTGCACTGGCGTACAACAGACCCCCGTACTATAGGAAGGAAACAGAATAGGGAGATTGTCTCTTCCTTTACTCATGGTAAGGTGTAAACTGGTTACCCAAGGATGGCTGGTCTTAACCGCATGTCCCCTTAGTCCCAGTGCTGGTTTAGTGACCTGGTGGCTTCTTTCCCTTGCACCTTTCTTTGGTTGGTGGGTCCCCGTGGCTTGGAACGGCTGGAGGTCCCCTCCAGGTTGTGTCTTACAGCAGTCCGTATGACAGTAGCGTGAACACAGTGGAGTTGGAGTCTCTGGTCCTGTTCCCCGGTTCTACCGTTGCAACTGTGTCTCGAACTTTACAGTCAGTGAGGTCCTTGATGGTCCCCTCACTGTGCAGATTTTATCAGGTCTGCCTGGAGCGTTTGCCTGACCTAGGATTCTGTACCCTGTTGGTGCGTGGTTCATGGAGTACTTCACCATGCTCAACCAGCAACCATCCACCTGGGCCCTCAGGTCACCGTCACACTCCTGTCAGTGCTTCCACTCACTCTCATGGTCACTGACGAACTGCCTGACCCCATCCACCTGGCCGTCATCTAGTGGATTGGGTAGGCTCTGCCTCTGGGTGGCCGTCCACTAGGTCCAACCCTAGTCTGTCATCAGTGTCTGGAAATGGGGAAAAACAGGGATTAGTTTGTGTTTTGCTGGTACCGGCACTGGTTTTCTGGGTACCCTGGGGGTAGACCCTGCATCTTGGTGGGGATGCAGTACCTTAAACTCACTGATGGCTTCAGGGGCGCTACAATCATACCACATCTCCTGGGCCGGGGAGGAAGTAATAAAGTATACAGACCCTACAGCATGGGATTCTTTTTGTAGGTAAACCATTTCCCTGCTTGTTTTTAAGCAAAGTTTTACCTCACAAAAGAATCAGCTGTTATTCCATGCAGTAATGTCTGTATACTCTTGTGTCCTCCCAGCAACGAGGAACAGCTTGACCCCTGCCTGTTAGGCTGCTCTCACACATCAGTTTTTTGCTGTCAGGCACAACCCGGCGCTTTGCAGCAAAAAATGCTTCCGTTTTTTTTGCCGCCGGATACGTTTTTTCCTCATAGACTTGCATTAGCATCGGATTGTGCCACATGGTTTTAGGTTTGGTCCGTTTTTTTCCAGATGTGGCAAAATTTGTCAGTCCGGCGGCCAGACAGGACGCAGCAAGCAACGTTTCTTAGCAGCGGCAAAAAAACGCAGAGAGCTGGATGCGGTGCTATGTAGCATGGTGCATAATATATATCTATGGGTGCTGGATCAGGTGGCATGTGGCAAACGCCAGAATCATGATCCGGATGCGGTTATTTACAACTGAGCATGCCCAGAAGTGTGTTATAAATTCTGTTCTGGTCCTAAAATATTTTCTCTCTTTCTCTCCGTCTCTCTCTCTTGTCAGTCGGTCTCACCCCCTCTCTCATACTCACCGATCACTGGCGCGGCACTGCAGGGCTGTCACAAAGCTCTGGCGGCTTCTCATGATTTGAAAATGCCAGCCGCTCATTATTCCATCTCGTATTCACTGCTTCCCCCACCCACAGGCGCCTATGATTGGTCGCAGTGAGACGAGCCCCCACGCTGAGTGACAGCTGTTTCACTGCAACCAATCACAGCTGCCAGTGGGCGGGTCTGTATCGTGCAGTAAAATAAATAATTTTTTTAAAAAAACGGCGTGCGGTCGCCCCTAATTTTGATACCAGCAAAGTAAAGCCACATGGCTGAAGGCTGGTATTCTCAGGCTGGGGAGCCCCACGTTATGGTGAGTCACCCCAGCCTAAAAATATCAGCCAGCAGCCGACCGGAATTGCCGCATCCATTAGATGCGACAGTCCCAGGACTCTACCCGGCTCATCCCGAATTGCCATGGTGCGGTGGCAATCGGGGTAATAAGGAGTTAATGGCAGCCCATAGCTGCCTCCAAGTCCTAGGTTAATCATGCCAGGCGTCTATGAGACACCACCCATGATTAATCTGTAAGTTAACGAAAATAAACATAAAGACTGAAAAATCCTTTATTTGGAATAAAAGACAAAAAAAACCACCCTCTTTCACCACTTTATTACCCACCAAACACCCCTCCAGGTCCGACGTAATCCACACGAGGTCCCATGACACTTCAGCTCTGCTACATGAAGCTGACAGGAGCGGCCGTAGAACACCACCGCTCACTGTGAGCTCCACAGAGCAACTGAAATGAGTCGCGCTGTCAGCGGTGACGTCACTCAGGTTACCCGCAGCCACAGCTGAATTCTCCAACTGTGACAGCAAGTCGCCCGAGTGACTGAAGTGAGCCGCGCGATCAGCAGTGACTTCATTAAGGTTACCCGCGGCCACAGCTGTCAGGTGGAGGTCTGCAGCTGGCCGCGAGTATCCGCGGCCACAGCTGAATTTTCGGTACAAACTGCTACAACGGATCCGTTTTTTTAACGGATCTGTTGCATCCGGTTTTACACACTTTTTGCCGAATCCGTTGCATCAGGCACACACCGGATTGTGACTGATTGCAAAAAAACTGATGTGTGAAAGCAGCCTTAGCTGCACAAGTCTGTCGCTGACAATCATCAAGGGGTCTACATGTCTGTGGAGAAACAGCCCCAGGGGCTGCATACCACCTGTTGGCTGTGTGTTTTTGACACCTGTGATTCATCTAGTATCCAGAGCCGCAGCATGTAAATTTATTCTTGCGGAAATGCTAGCGTTCTGGGTGGGAGAACACAGGGAAAATCCTGACGGACGCTGCATTCTCCTACAGAGAACACTAGTGTTTCCGCAAGAAAAACACACTGCACTGCATCACTGCATTTACCCTAACTCCCAACATGTTCAGCAACTTCAGTGGCATTTTGGGAGCTATGGTACACCACCGGAGTGGGACTGTGCTTTTATTTACTCTTTTTTTTTAATTATAACACTTAATGTTATTGTAGTACTAATACTTTCCTTGCCGCCTCTTCAAAACTTCTCTCCCATGTTTACTTGCTGTAGACATGAGGAGGTAGGAAGGGGACTTAAGGAAAACACTGCAGCCGCACTACACACGAGGATGTTGTTGGTGAATTTGGCAGTGATATATTGAAATCACAGCAGCCGCGCGCTATACAGGAGAAGGTTGGCGATCTTCTCTCCACTCAGATCACACAATGCAGTGACTTAATGAACAGGCAGAGCCAGACGAGTACTGAACAGTGCTCTCAGTCCCCTGGCAATGCCTTACATCACTGCAGCGTGTGATCTGAGTGAAGACCGCCCAACTTCTCCTGTATAGCGCGCGGCTGCTGTGATTTCAGCGCTAGAGCGTTCGGACAGAGTCAGAGCAGTAGCAGAGTTAATGACCATGGCGCCGACTAAGTAGAGAGAACCGAGCAGCCCACTACAGGGGGCGTTTGCCAGAATTGCCCTATGGCCAGTCCGGCCCTGGGTGCGTCTGACACAGGTCTTAATTAGCTTGTTTGGAGTCAGAGAGTGCGTGGAGCAGTCAGTGTAGGAGAAGCACTGCATGAGGAGCAGCCTTTGAGGGAAAAGAGGTTGTTTATCTCAGAGAGATCTGAATCCTCTGGAAGGAACCCATCTGAAGGAGCAGAGGGTTGGCTTCACACGTGAGTGAGTGGATGCTGAGAGAGCCCTACTCAGGATGCTGGGAAGTATCCAAACCTGAGCGGGCGGACTGCAACAAAGACAGACCTGAAATCAGTGTTCCTGGGGAAACTGCCAGCGAGAGGTAACGGGGCTGTTGGACTCAGTGAAAGAGGCACAGAAACCTCTATGGTTTTAAAAGACTGGAAGTGACTGAGTGGAGGCTGAGAGAGCTGCACTCAGATTGTGTATCTGAAATGTGCATGAGTTTAACGAACCTGAAATCCATCTGTATTTCTGTTATGTTTTGTGGAACGGTTTATGCTGGATTTTTTTTTAATAAACCATTTGGACTTTTTAAGAGATTTGTGTCCCTGTGCTACCTCAGAAACGCTGCCAAGTGAGTGACCCCCATTACGTGAGCAGCCAAACTCTTACAATATATATTTTATATTGTTTATATATAAGTATAAATGTCCCCTTAGATTCTACCCCACTGTTTACAAATGACCTAGACCAGAAAGTCCAGATTTTATATTCATATCAAAGCCAATGGACAACGTTCATTTACTGATAATAGCCCATTTGCTGACATGGTTTGTCAGAAGATGAGCAGGCTACTACAACAAAAGATCTAAGCAATCTATTGTTCTGGCAGGAGCTGCTGCCTGTAGGGATTCAGACAACGGAGAAGGGTGGCGTTTGAAAGGATCTCACCGCCGGACCAGAATATGAGCAAGGACATGCGTCCCGGGGCAATGAAGTCATATTACTGCGCCGGCACTCAAGCACACATGATCCTAAGCTTACTGTGCCCTGTGAGCGCGAATATGATGGGGGCGAGAGCGAACAGGAGCACACCTCTTTTGGTTTTAAACACCTGGCGATGGCAGCGCTCATCTTTTGAATCAATCATCATCTCCAGCCTCTCGTGACAATGCAGACAGCACTGCATGGGAGGAAGACGCTGTTGCTCCGTGCAGTAATCACTCGGTCAGTGAGCAGAGCTTGCAGGCTGTAAGCGGTGACGTTACCGCTGACAAGCGGGTTACCATAGCAGCGGTGCTCCGATCACGTGATTCCCGGTGCCGCTGCGGGCTGTAAGCGGTGATGTCATCGCTGACAGGCGGGTTGCTATAGTAGCAACGGTGATCTCCATTATTGACCGGCTGTGGCAGCCGGTGAATAACGGAACAGAGAAGCAGAACGGGGAAGCAGACCATGTGCCAGAGCATTTCGCCGGTATACGGAGATGCTGGAACGATCACTGCGTACCGGAGAGATGCAATGACAGGACCTTGCATGACGTCATAGCCATGTGACCAGTCTGTAGCCAATGAGATAATAGACACGTGACTGGTTACATGCTTTTTTTGACGTCACAGAAGGTCCTATCATCAGTGCTGGTTACCGGGAGAACGCAGCGATTATCGGAAGGAAAAGCGGCGGGAGACAGAGTGCAGGACGCGTTGCGGGGACATCTAAGTGTTATGGCAATGTTTATTAACTGTATGTGTACATTTATAATGTGTTTTTATGTGTTTGTGTTTGCCTGCCATTGGTTTCAATGGGGTTCGAGAGGTTCGTCCAACGGTTCGCCGAACCGAACTCATTTCTAGTACTCACTCAGAAATGAAGCAGACGCTGACAACAGGGTAAACCAAGTCTCTGGCTGCCGTTGCCTCTCAAGGGGAGCTCGTCTGGGTCCCATCCCCTGCAGTACTGCCGGTGGTCTGTGACCTGCCTCCTGGCACCAATTTAGATTGTCCGTAGTGGCCCGGTAGCTTGGAGCCATCCGGACCCCGCTCCCCACTGTGGCTAAGTGAAGGAGCCTGCTCTCAGGGCTCACGCTTGGGATTTCAGTGGGTTGCTTGCTAGGAAAGCCCTATCCCCCTCGTTGCACTAGTGCCCCAATTCTAGAGCTGGTGGGAACAGTCCATAAAGGCCCTGTCCTCCGCAGGTTAATTGCTGGGTCGCCTCAAGCTTCTCCCCGACCTAGGGTCTGTGTACCTCGACGTGCCTTCGGTCACGGACCGGTGATAGGACCAGGCTGCTAATCGTCCTCCTCGACGGGTTCCAGGCACTTAGCCTCAATCCCTTGCGACCGGGGGTCCGACTCCTCTAGGTTCAGACCACAGTCTGAGACCTAGTTTACTTCTCCCCTGGGAGCTACAACTTCCAGCTTCCTCAGAGCTCCTCACAGCTCGAGGGCTACCACTCAACTCTGGGGAGCTCATACTCCCAGCTCCTCACTCACTGGGAGCTACTTCTGTTCTGACTTGACACCTCCCACCTCCTTGCCTGACCCTTAGGTTTGCAGCCCTATTCCTGCTTAAGCAGCCCACTGGTGTGCCTGACAGGTGTGGTGCAAAGTGTATCTAGGATTTGTGAATACTGTTGGAGGCCTGAAACACACATCCGTGAAACACGTGCGTGTTTGGTCCGTTTCCGTGTATACTGGAGACACGGCCAAACGTGCACCAATGTTATTGTATGATAAAAGCTCCACGTGCGTTTTTGATGCATGTCCGTTTGTCCGTGTCCGTGATCCGTACCTGTGTGCGTTTTGCATGGCAGCATGTCCGTTTTCTGCACGCAACACGCAGCACGGACCCAATGAAAGTCAATGGGTCTGTGCGCACGCATCTTTGTTTGCTCCCTGTACGTTTTGTGCTTTTTTCATGTGATGTCGGTCTTTTTTCTTTTTCTGTTTCGTTCTCTCCCTCAGTCCGTCGGTCGGCCTCTATGTCTGTCGGTTGGTCTCTCTGTCTTATCTGTCCCTCTCGCTGTCTGTCGGTCAGTTCCCCCCCTCTCTCATACTTACCGTTCCCCGATCTCCGGCGCGGCGCTGTACGGCTGTTATAAAAACTTCGGCGGCTTTTACTATTTTGAAAAAGCCGGCCGCCCATTAATCAATCTCGTATTCCCTGCTTTACCCGCCCACCGGCGCCTGTGATTGGTTGCAGTCACACACGCCCACCACGCTGAGTGACAGCTGTCTCACTGCACCCAATCACAGCAGCCGGTGGGCGTGTCTATACTGTGCAGTGAAATAAATAAATAATTAAAAAAACCGGCGTGCGGTCCCCCCCCATTTTAATACCAGCCAGATAAAGCCATACGGCTGAAGGCTGGTATTCTCAGGATGGGGAGCTCCACGTTATGGGGAGCCCCCCACCCTAACAATATCAGTCAGCAGCCGCCCAGAATTGCCGCATACATTATATGCGACAGTTCTGGGACTGTACCCGGCTCTTCCCGATTTGCCCTGGTGCGATGGCAAATTGGGGTAATAAGGAGTTATTGGCAGCCCATAGCTGCCAATAAGTCCTAGATTAATCATATCAGGCGTCTCCCCGAGATTCCTTCCATGATTAATCTGTAAGTGACAGTTAAAAAACACACACACACCTGAAAAAATCATTTATTAGAAATAAAAAACACAAACAAATTCCCTCAATTTATTAACCCCGACAAAGCCCTCCATGTCCGGCGTAATCCACGGACCTCCAGCGTCGCTTCCAGCTCTGCTGCATGCAGGTGACAGGAGCAGCAGAATACACCGCCGCTCCTGTCAGCTCCACGCAGCTAATGAGATGAGTAGCGCGATCAGCTGCTGTCAGTCAGGTAACTCGCGGCCAACGCACCAGGGCAAATTGGGAAGAGCCGGGTACAGTCCCAGAACTGTCGCATATAATGTATGCGACAATTCTGGGCGGCTGCTGACTGATATTGTTAGGGTGGGGGGCTCCCCATAACGTGGAGCTCCCCATCCTGAGAATACCAGCCTTCAGCCGTATGGCTTTATCTGGGTAAAATTGGGGGGGACCGCATGCCGTTTTTTTAAATTATTTATTTATTTCTATACTCCATAGTGACACGCCCACCGGCTGCTGTTATTAGGTGCAGTGAGACACTTGTCACTCAGCGTGGGGGCGTGTCTCACTGCAACCAATCATAGGCGCCGGTGGGCGGGGAAAGCAGGGAATACGAGATTGTTTAATGAGCGGCCGGCTTTTTCAAATTAGAAAAAGCCGCCGGAGCAGTGTGAATGCCGTGCAGCGCCGGTGATCGGGGATCGGTGAGTATGAGAGAGGGGGGGACACTTCAGTCACTCGGGGGATTAGCGGTCACCGGTGAATCCTTCACAGGTGACCGCTAATCAATACGCGGCACACAGACAGAGCTGCGGCATGACAATGAAGTCGGGTGAAGTTCACCCGAGTTCATTCTCATCCCGCTACTCTGTCTTCCGACATGTAGTAACGACATTTTGCATCACACACGTACATTTCACACGGACAACACACACACATGTCAGTTATTTCACTCACGTACACACGGACATTCCACACGCACATACGGCTAGCATACGGGATACACACGCAGGCCACACATACCATAAAAACGGACCTAAAAAACGGAAAACGGACCCGAAAAACGGCCCGTTTTACACGGATGTGGTTTTCACGGATGTGTGTTTCAGGCCGGAAGCAGTACTGCAGGATAGAGACCCAGAACCACGAGGCTTTGAATACTGCACGGGTAGGACAGTTTTTGCAGTACCTTGTGATGACCTGAATAGTCCAGGGGCGTCACATGGAGGGGAAGAGAAAGCACGTAAGAGAAGACAGAGGAGAAGAGAGCGCCCGGAGGGAGAAGAGAGCTCCTGGAGGGAGAAGAGAGAGCATTAGTGTGACACCCTGCGGTAACCAAGTGTCACAAAACAAGGTAACACCACTGTAACAGCTCGGGTCCTACCTAACTGTGCCAGTCAGTACACACACCAGCACACTAGGTCACTTACAACTAGGTGACAGGGGCTGGGAACTGTTAGCGAACAGGCAGCCACCTGGGGGAGGAGCGAGTGGTTGTGGGGGGGGCAGACAGCGGAAGGGAGTAGGAAAAAGAAGGAAGAAGAAGGAGAGTTGTTGAAAGGAGTCTGAAATGAGCAGTAGTAAGAAAGAGAGAGTTGACAGCAAAGGTGTCAAGATAAACAAAGGAATCTTGAGACACAGAGAAAGAGAAGGAAACAGAAAGGAGAGTGAGGAGTAAGAAAACCGGCGGAGTAGTAGTAAAGAGTGACACCGCCAGGACCTGAGGAGAAACAGCCATTCAGGGGAGAAAGTAGCTGGAGAGCGAGAGCTCCAGGGACAGTGGGATCCTGTGAGGGTGGAAATCCAGTGGTCCCAGTACTTTGCACGCGCGGGTGCAGATACCAGAACAGACAGGAACTTCAAGCCATCTGTTAACTCTGCCAGGCGGGTGAGTTTCCAGGACTCGTCTTCCATCACGAATGGCCGAGGCATCAGCAGCAAAGGGAGGACCGGGACATATTCCCTTAAATAGTCTAAGCTGCCTGCGGCAGGACCCAGACACCAGACGGACCTCCGGGTGCTTCAAGCCAGGGAGGACCCTCACACAGACACGAGTGCATCGGTGGGTGAGTGGCACCAGGTCGGCTGGCACAGGAACACAGCACTCGGGCACATCTGGGATCCAGCACGTCCCCAGGTGCGAACCCAGCTGTAAGTAAAAGCGACCAAACTGCACTCCCCTGTCTGGGCTGAGTTATTTCTGCGCCTCCACATTAACCCCTACCTACTCCTGGGGAAATGCCCTAATCGAGGATGGCTTCACCGTCCACACTGCCCCATCCATCATCCCCATAGAGGACCGACAGAGGCGGCATACCATCCCTGGCCGCGCATCGCGAGTGGCATAGTCGGACTATTTTTACTATTTTCCTTTTATTTAAAACTGATTGACTGTGCCCCCGAATCAGGGACCCCTCGAACCACGGATCGCCCAAATCCGAGCAGCTCAGCTGTCCCGGTGCGCGACAATGAGGAAGAAGAGAGAGCATGAAGAAAAAAAGTGAGCACGGGGGAGAAGAGAAAGCACGGGGGAGAAGAGAAAGCACGGGAGAGAAGAGAGGACAATGAGAAAGCATGGAGGAGAAGAGAGAGCACGGGGTATAAAAAGTGCACAGGGGGATAGAGCGCACAGGGGATAGAGCGCACAATAGGAGAGAGTGCAGGATTATATTTAAAGGGGGGGGGATTATATTTACAGAGACTGTATTATCTAATATATAAAGCTGAGTGTGTGTGCATGTATGTATGTGTGTGTATGTCCGCTAAAGGAATCTGCACAGTCGCATTTAGGCATTCACAAAATTCTGCACAGACACCTCATGTGACTCAGGGAACGTCATAGTCTATGTTTTGACCGGAAAATTTGAGGACCTCATTATATCAACTCCACTCTTGACGGTTCAGTGCTGAGGTGACTAGATTGGAGTTGATTTTTTGAGGGACCTCATTTTAGGCCCTCCACACTAGACAGCTAACTAGTGAAGTGACTAGCTGGGGCCGCCGGGGGCGGGTCTGAGCGTGGCAACGTGTGCCGGGGGTGGGGCTGAGCGTGCGAGGCGTCACCGTATGTCGGCTTCCTGCACATGTGTACCGGGAGCCAGTGTACGCTGGTAACCATGATACACATCGGGTACCTAAGGGAAGCGCTTCCTATAGTTACGCGATGTGTATCATGGTTACCAGCGTACACCGGCTCCGTCACGATCCCAGCATCGCAAGGTTATGTCCGCTGGGGGCGGGGCCGAGTGGGCCAACGTGTGGCGGGGGCGAGCAGGCGAGGCGTCAGCGTATGCCGGCTCTCTGCACATGTGTACCGGGAGCCGGTGTACGCTGGAGCGGGCGATGTGTGCGGAGGGCCGGGGCGAGCAGCTAATCCATGCGGGGGCGAGCGGCCAATCCGTGGGGGGGGCGGGGCCAGGCCGAGCCCAGCGGCCAATCCGACAGTTGTCACTGTAACGACATTGTCACGGTGACACAATGTCACGGTGACACAATTTTGGAGCAAGACAGACAGACAGACAGAATAAGGCAATTATATATATAGATATGTTGTGTGTAGTTGCCAAGTGTTTGTGTAGGGCGCTGTAAATGTTCTGGGTGTTGTCTGGGTGTGGGGGTGTGAGAGCGGTGTTGTTTATGTGTTGCCTTGTTTGTGGAGTGCTGTGTGTCTGCAGCGTTGTGTGTGTGTGGTGCTGTGTGTGTTGTGCGGTTTGTGTGGGTGTGTGTGTGTTTTGGGGGAGGTATGTTTTGTGCAGTGTGTGTATGTGTGCGTGTGTTGCGCGATGTGTGCATATATTTGTGTGTGCCGCGGTGTTTGTGTGTTGGGTGTTGTGTGTGTGCGGTGTTGTCTGTGTGTGTGGGTGTCTGTAGGGCAGTGTTTGTGGTTCCCAGTGTGCTTCATCCCCCCATGCTGCGCACCCCTCAGAGAGGACTATAATAGGAGGAGTATAATAGGAGGAGTAGTCCTGGAGGTGTGGAGTATAATGAGGAGTAGTCCTGGGGGGGAGGTATCTAATAGGTGGAGTAGTCCTGGGGGGAGGTGTATAGGTGCCCAATGTGTGCGGGGGGGTGTATAGGTGCCCAATGTGTGCGGGGGGCGGGGCTGAGCAGCCAAGGTGTGCGGGGGGCTGGGCAGAGTTACATTGGGTAACTAAGCAAAGCGCTTTCCATAGTTACAGGATTATGTACCATGGTTACCAGCGTACGTCGGTAAGCTGGTAACCATGGTACACAATCGGGTAACTAAGCAAAGCGGTTTCCATAGTTACCCAATGTGTATCACTGTTACCAGCGCACGCCGGCTCCTGGCACATGTGTGTCGGGAGCCGGGGTAAGCTAGTAACCATGGTATACAATCGGATAACTAAGCAAAGCGGTTTCCATAGTTACCCAATGTATACCATGGTTACCAGCGCACGCCGGCTCCCGGCACGTGTGTCGGGAGCCGGGGTAAGCTAGTAACCATGGTACACAATCGGATAACTAAGCAAAGCGGTTTCCATAGTTACCCGACTGTGTACCAAGGTTACCAGTGTACGCTGGCTCCGTCACGATCCCAGCAACGCAAGGGTATGTCTCGGCTGGGCTGCCAGTGTGGGCTCCCGGGGGTGCAGCAGTCACTTGGGAGTTGGGGCTCCGTGTGGGTTCGGGGGGAATGCGTGCGGGGGGCGGGGCCGGGCCGAGCGGCCAATGCGACGGTTGTCACTGTAATGACATCATTTTGGAGCAAGACAAAATAAGGCTATAATATATATATATATATATATATATATATACACACACACACACACGTATATATATGGACATATACAGCACAGACCAAAAGTTTGGACACCTTCTCATTCAAAGAGTTTTCTTTATTTTCATGACTCTGAAAATTGTAGATTCACATTGAAGGCATCAAAACTATGAATTAACACATGTGAAATGCAATGCTTAACAAAAGTGTGAAACATCTGAAAATATGTCTTATCTTCTAGGTTCTTCAAAGTAGCCACCTTTTGCTTTGATTACTGCTTTGCACACTCTTGGCATTCTCTTGATGAGCTTCAAGAGGTAGTAACCAGAAATGGTCTTTCAACAGTCTTGAAGAAGTTCTCAGAGATGCTTAGCACTTGTTGGCCCTTTTGCCTTCACTCTGCGGTCCAGCTCACCCCAAACCATCTCGATTGGGTTCAGTTCTGGTGACTGGAGGCCAAGTCATCTAGCGTAGCACCCCATCACTCTCCTTCTTAGTCAAATAGCTCTTACACAGCCTGGGGGTGGGTTTGGAGTCACTGTCCTGTTGAAAAATAAATGATGGCCCAACTAAACGCAAACCGGATGGAATAGCATGCTGCTGCAAGATGCTGTGGTAGCCATGCTGGTTCAGTATGCCTTCAATTTAAAATAAATCCCCAAAAGTGTCACCAGCAAAGCACCCCCACACATCACACCTCCTCCTACATGCTTAACGGTGGGAACCAGGCATGTAGAGTCCATCCGTTCACCTTTTTTGCGTCACATAAAGACACGGTGGTTGGATCCAAAGATCTTAAATTTGGACTCATCAGACCAAAGCACAGATTTCCACTGGTCTAATATCCATTCCTTGTGTTCTTTAGCCCAAACAAGTCTTTTCTGCTTGTTGCCTGTCCTTAGCAGTGGTTTCCTGGAAGCTATTTTACCATGAAGGCCTGCGGCACAAAGTCTCCTCTTAACAGTTGTTCTAGAGACGTGACTGCTGTGACTGTGTGGCATTGACCTGGTCTCTAAGCTGAGCTGCTGTTAACCTGCGATTTCTGAGGCTGGTGACTCGGATAAACTTATCCTCCGCAGCAGAGGTGACTCTTGGTCTTCCTTTCCTGGGGCGGTCCTCATGTGAGCCAGTTTCTTTGTAGCGTTTGATGGTTTTTGCCACTGCACTTGGGTACACTTTCAAAGTTTTCCCAATTTTTCAGACTGACTGACCTTCATTTCTTAAAGTAATGATGGCCACTTGTTTTTCTTTACTTAGCTGCTTTTTTCTTGCCTTTATACAAATTAACAGTCTATTCAGTAGGACTATCAGCTGTGTATCCACCAGACTTCTGCACAACACAACTGATGGTCCCAACCCCATTTATAAGGCCAGAAATCCCACTTATTAAACCTGACAGGGCACACCTGTGAAGTGAAAACCATTTCCGGTGACTACCTCTTGAAGCTCATCAAGAGAATGCCAAGAGTGTACAAAGCAGTAATAAAAGCAAAAGATGGCTACTTTGAAGAACCTAGAATATAAGACAAATTTTCAGTTGTTTCACAATTTTTTTGTTAAGTATTTCATTCCACATGTGTTAATTCATAGTTTTGATGCCTTCAATGTGAATCTACAATTTTCAGAGTCATGAAAATAAAGAAAACTCTTTGAATGAGAAGGTGTGTCCAAACTTTTAGTCTGTACTGTTTATAATATATATATATATATATATATATATATATATATATATATATATATATATATATATATAGATAATCAATCATATCAAAAAAGCTTTATTGGCAGGACCAAATACAAATTAGTTTTGCCAAAGCAAGTGTACTATAGGGACTGAGACTGTGGGGATGGTGGGTAGGGATCATAGTAAGGATGGATGGGGCACATCCAGGGTGGGGACTGTAGGTAGGATGGATGGGGCATGTCCAGGGTGGGGACTATAGGAGGAATGGATGGGGCACATCTAGGGTGGTGACGTTGGGGGCTATGGAAGTCCATGGCTTATGATGGGGCATATCCAGGGTGGGGACTGTAGTAACGGTGGATGGGGCATATCCAGGGAGGGGATTGGGGGGGCCACATCTGGGATGGGGGGCTATGGAAGTCCATGGCTTATCATAGTTCTCTTTCTCGAAGTCTATGACATTCGCTCACATACCGCACTGCTATCTGCACTGCGCTCTCTTCTTCCCCCAGCAGGATATATGTTTTCTCTTCCTCCTTCATGGAGCTGAAATCCGGGAAGAGATGGGAGAGTTTCCTGAAGTGAGTATCCCTCACTGCTGAGTACTTGGTGCAGTGTAGCAGGAAGTGGGTTTCATCCTCCAGGGCCTCCAGGTCACAGTGTTGGCACAGTCTGTCCTCCCTGGGCTTGTAGCTCTGCTTGTGTCGGCCGGATTCGATGGCTAGACTGTGGGCACTGAGTCTATATCAGCTCAGGGTCCTGCGGTCTCTGGGATCCGGGAGTTTTTCCAGATATGGGGCCAGTCTGTAGTCTCTCTGTAGTCTCTGGTATATGGTCAGTTTCTGTGAGGTGTTGATGTCGGTCCTCCAGTCATTGACATACATCTCCTGGCCCTCGTCTACCATCTTCCTGATTCTGGTTCTTGTCAGGCTGCTGTGATTGGTTATTTTGTCCAGTTGGGTTTGGGAGAGCTGTGCCAGGGGTCCTGGTTCATCTGGACCACGTATATATATCAGAGCTTTGTGGTGATGGGAGCTTGGATTGCTACTCTGTAGGTGAGCCCGAAATGATAGTGTCCTCTTCAGTACCGCTAGGTGTAGAGGGAATCTGCCCAGCTCGGCTCGACAGGCGCTGTTGGAAGTGCTTCGATGGACCTGGAGAAGGTGCTTACAAAATTCAAGGTGGAATAATTCTGTTGGGCTGGAATCCCACCTTGACCAATCTGGGTAAGTGTGAAGGCCCCAGACTTCACTGCTGTACAGGAGGATTGGGGCGATGATGGAATCGAAGATTTTTAGCCAGACCCTCACTGGAGGCTTCAAATGATAGTTTCCTTCGGATGGCATAGAAGGTCTTGGAGGCCTTGTTTTTCAGGGTCTCTATGGCTTGTTTGAAGCTCCCTGACTGGTGAATGTCCAGGCCCAAATAGGTGTATTTGTCTGTTCCTGTAAAGGTGGCTTTACACACTGCAATATCGCAAACGACATCGCTGTAACGTCACCGGTTTTGTGACGTTATAGCGACCTCCCCAGCGACATTGCAGTGTGTGAAACACATCAGCGACCTGGCCCCTGCTGTGAAGTTGCTAATCGCTACACATCGTTCAGGACCATTCTTTGGTCCTTTGTTTCCCGCTGTGCAGCAAAGTCTCAGTGTGTAAAGGGGACTTTACAGCGACTTCGTTAGCGACTTCCCTTTCAAAAAGCTGCTTTAGGCCTGCAACACACATCCGTTTAAAACGTGCGTGTTTGGTCCGTTTCCGTACATACCGGAGATACGACCAAACGTGTACATATTTTTTTTATGTTTAAAGGCACACGTGCGTGTTATTTGATCTTCCGAGAAATGTCCGTGTGTGATGCAAAATGTTACTACATGTCGGAAGACAGAGTAGCGGGATGAGAATGAACTTCACCCGACTTCATTGTCATGCCGCGGCTCTGTCTGTGTGCCGTGTACTGATTAGCGGTCACCTGTGAAGGATTCACCGGTGACCGCTAATCCCCCGAGTGACTGAAGTGTCCCCCCCTCTCTCATACTCACCGATCCCCGATCACCGGCGCTGCACGGCATTCACACTGCTCCGGCGGCTTTTTCTAATTTGAAAAAGCCAGCCGCTCATTAAACAATCTCGTATTCCCTGCTTTCCCCGCCCACCGGCGCCTATGATTGGTTGCAGTGAGACACGCCCCCACGCTGAGTGACAAGTGTCTCACTGCACCCAATAACAGCAGCCGGTGGGCGTGTCACTATGGAGTATAGAAATAAATAAATAAATAAATAAAAAAAACGGCGTGCGGTTCCCCCCAAATTTAATACCAGCCAGATAAAGCCATACGGCTGAAGGCTAATATTCTCAGGATGGGGAGCTCCACGTTACGGGGAGCCCCCCAGCCTAACAATATCAGTCAGCAGCCGCCCAGAATGGCCGCATACATTAGATGCGACTGTTCTGTGACAGTACCCGGCTCTTCCCGATTTGCCCTGGTGCGTTGGCAAATCGGGGTAATAAGGAGTTATTGGCAGCCCATAGCTGCCAATAAGTCCTAGATTAATCATGTCAGGCGTCTCCCGGAGAAACCTTCCATGATTAATCTGTAAATTATAGTAAATAAACACACACAACTGAAAAATCCTTTATTAGAAATAAAAAGCACAAACACATTCCCTGGTTCACCACTTTAATCAGCCCCAAAAAGCCCTCCATGTCCGGCGGAATCCAGGATGGTCCAGTGTCGCTTCCAGCTCTGCTGCATGAAGGTGACCGGAGCAGCAGAAGAAACTGCCGCTCCTGTCACCTCCACGCAGCAAATGAAGAGAGCCGTGTGATCGGCTGAGCTGTCACTGAGGTTACCTGGATCTAGCGGTGGATGCAGCGGTGGCCGCGAGTAACCTCAGTGACAGCTCAGCTGATCGCGATACTAACCTCAGTTGCTGCGTGGAGCTGACCGGAGCGGCGGTGAGTAGCGCGAACAGCTGAGCTGTCACTGAGGTTACCCGCAGCCACCGCTGCATCCACCGCTGGATCCAGATAACCTCAGTGACAGCGCAGCCGATCACGCGGCTCTCATTTGCTGCGTGGAGGTGACAGGAGCGGCAGTTTCTTCTGCTGCTCCGGTCACCTTCATGCAGCAGAGCTGGAAGCGACGCTGGACCATCCTGGATTCCGCCGTACATGGAGGGCTTTTTGGGGCTGATTAAAGTGGTGAACCAGGGAATGTGTTTGTGTTTTTTATTTCTAATAAAGGATTTTTCAGTTGTGTGTGTTTATTTACTGTAATTTACAGATTAATCATGGAAGGTATCTCGGGGAGACGCCTGACATGATTAATCTAGGACTTATTGGCAGCTATGGGCTGCCAATAACTCCTTATTACCCCGATTTGCCAACGCACCAGGGAAAATCGGGAAGAGCCGGGTACTGTCCCAGATCAGTCGCATCTAATGTATGCGGCCATTCTGGGCGGCTGCTGACTGATATTGTTAGGCTGGGGGGCTCCCCATAACGTGGAGCTCCCCATCCTGAGAATACCAGCCTTCAGCCGTATGGCTTTATCTGGCTGGTATTAAATTTGGGGGGAACCGCACGCCGGTTTTTTAAATTATTTATTTATTTCTATACTCCATAGTGACACGCCCACCGGCTGCTGTGATTGGGTGCAGTGAGACACCTGTCACTCAGCGTGGGGGCGTGTCTCACTGCAACCAATGATAGGCGCCGGTGGGCAAGGAAAGCAGGGAATACGAGATTGTTTAATGAGCAGCCGGCTTTTTCAAATTAGAAAAAGCCGCCGGAGCAGTGTGAACGCCATGCAGCGCCGGTATTCGGGGATCGGTGAGTATGAGAGAGGGGGGGACACATCAGTCACTCGGGGGATTAGCGGTCACCGGTGAATCCTTCACAGGTGACCGCTAATCAGTACACGGCACACAAACAGAGCCGCGGCATGACAATGAAGTCGGGTGAAGTTCACCCGAGTTCATTCTCATCGCGCTACTCTGTCTGCTGTCTGCCGACAGTTTTTACGATGGTTTTCACGGATGTGTGTTTTAGGCCTGACAACGTCCCCAATGACTAGCTAGGTCGTTCTGCAGGTCCGGATCGCTGTTGCATCGTTGGCCAGGTCTGCCTGTTTGACAGCTCACCAGAGACTTTGTAGCGATCCCGGCCAGGTTGGGATCGCTGGTGGGATCGCTGGAAAGTCTCAGTGTGTAAAGGGGCCTTAAGAGTGCAGTTGTTTAGTACAAATGGAGGATGCTGGTCAAATCTCCTCCTTTTTTCTTCTGGAACACCATGATGTTGGTTTTCTTTAGATTGATCGGTAGTGCCCATGTGGAGCTGAATTTCTCCAAGATTTGTAGGTTGTCTTGGAGGCCTCTCTCGGTTGGTGACAGCAACAGTAGGTCATCTGCACAGAGCAAGAATTTCACCTGGACGTTATGGAGTGTGAGACCTGGAACAGGTGAAGATTCCAGAGGAGTAGCCAGGTCATTCATGTAGATATTGAAGAGCGTTGGACTAAAAGCCGCTTTACACGCTGCGATATCGGTACCGATATCGCTAGCATGGGTACCCGCCCACATTTGTTGTGCGACACGGGCAAATCGCTGCCCGCGCCACACAACATCACCCAGACCCGTCACACTACTTACCTGCCCGGCGACGTCGCTGTGACCGGCGAACCGCCTCCTTTCTAATGGGGCGGTTCGTTCAGCGTCACAGCGACGTCACAGCTGCGTCACTGAACCGCCGCCCAATAGAAGCGGAGGGGCGGAGATGAGAGGGACGTAACATCCTGCCCACCTCTTTCTTTCCGCATAGCGGCCGGGAGGCAGGTAAGGAGAGCTTCCTCGTTCCTGCGGTGTCACACGGAGCGATGTGTGGTGCCGCAGGAACGCGGAACAACCTCGTTACTGCTGCAGTAACGATTTTTGAGAGTGGACCCCCAATGTCACCGATGAGCGATTTTGCACGTTTTTGCAACGATGCAAAATCGCTCATAGGTGTCACACACAACGGCATCGCTAATGCGGCCGGATGTGCGTCACCAATTCCGTGACCCCAACGAGTTCGCATTAGCGATGTCGTAGCGTGTAAAGCCCCCTTTAGGCTGCAGCCTGTCTGACTCCTCGGCTCTGCTGGAAATAGGCCGTTCTTCTACCGTTCACACTCACACTGCAGAGGTTCTCGGTGTAGCAGCTTTTGATGACATCGTAGGTCTTTCCTCCTATTCCGCTCTCCAACAATTTCAAGAACAAGCCCGAGTGCCACACTGAGTCAAAGGCCTTTTTAAAGTCTACAAAGCAGGCGTATATCTTCCCATGCTTAGTATTGTGGACGTGGCTCTGAATGAGACTGTGCAGGGTGTAGATGTGGTCCGTGGTGCAGTGGTTTGGCACGAACCCTGCTTTGCTTTTGCTCAGGACATTGTGCTCGGTAAGGAAACTGAGGATTCTTTTGTTTAGGATGCTGTTGAACAGTTTTCTCAAGTTACTGCTGACACATATGCCTCTGTAGTTGGCAGGGTCATACCTGTCCCAACTCTTGTGGATCGGTGTAATGAGTCCTTGATTACAGGTACGAGGGAAGTAAACAGCACTCAGCACAATGTTGAACAGTTTAACCATTGCAGCTTGAATTTCTGGTGGACTGTACTTCAGCATCTCTGGGGGGATTCCATCCAGACTACTAGATTTTTTACACTTTATGGAAGTGATTTTCTCTGCAACTTCCTGTAATGTAATTGGTGTGTCCAGTGGGTTTTGGAAATTTTTGATTTTCTCCTCCATTGCCTTTAGTTTTGATGTTATGTTTTCCTGCTCTTGGCTTAAGGGGGCTTTACACGCTACGACATCGCTAATGCGAACTCGTTGGGGTCACGGAATTGGTGACGCACATCCGGCCGCATTAGCGATTCCGTTGCGTGTGACACCTATGAGCGATTTTGCATCGTTGCAAAAACGTGCAAAATCGCTCATCGGTGACATGGGGGTCCATTCTCAAAAATCGTTACTGCAGCAGTAACGAGGTTGTTCCTCGTTCCTGCGGCAGCACACATCGCTCCATGTGACACCGCAGGAACGAGGAAGCTCTCCTTACCTGCCTCCCGGCCGCTATGCGGAAGGAAGGAGGTGGGCGGGATGTTACGTCCCGCTCATCCCTGCCCCTCCGCTTCTATTGGGTGGCGGTTCAGTGACGCAGCTGTGACGTCGCTGTGACGCTGAACAAACCGCCCCCTTAGAAAAGAGAAGCGGTTCGCCGGTCACAGCGACGTCGCCGGGCAGGTAAGTAGTGTGACGGGTCTGGGCGATGTTGTGCGGCACGGGTAGCAATTTGCCCGTGTCGCACAACAGATGGGGGTGGGTACCCACGCTAGCGATATCGGTACCGATATCGCAGCGTGTAAAGCGGCCTTTAGTCCTTCTTTTGGGATGTCTTTGTAGAGGTCTCTGAAGTACTGGAGCCAGATGTTACCATTTTGGATATGGGTGTCATTCTTTTTCTTGCTCTTCGTGTCCATGTGGTTCCATATTTCCCAGAAGGAGTTGTCTTGGAGGGCATCTTGGAGTTGGCTAAGTTTGGTAGAGATGTAGCTCTGCTTCTTCCTCCTGAGGATGGTTTTGTACTGCCTTTGTATGGTGTCATAGGCTTCCCTCAGGTCTGGGTTGTTGGGGTCTCTGTCTTTATTATTTGAGGCTGTTCTGAGGGTCTTTCAAACGGCTTTACACTCTTTGTCAAACCAACCATTGATCTGCTTTTCTTTTGGCCTCTTGTAGTTGACTTGTTTGAGGTCGGACAGTTTGGCCATGGTGTAGAGTATTTTGTTGAGGTCTTTTGCAGCTTGATTTACTCCTTCTGGGTTTGACTTGTACTTGTAGAAGTTGTGGAGCATCTCCTGTATTTCGGGTCTGTTGGGAGCCTCTTTATATTTTATTTCTGACATCTTGGACCATTTATAGGATGGAGGTCGGTTGTAGAGGCTGCTCTGCTGTGGCTTTTGTGTGGATGGTTTCTCTGTAGATTTTATGTACAGGAGAAGTTGGCTGTGGTCTGACAAGTGCGTTTGTGGGGTGACTATGAAGGCGCTAATATTTGCCGGGTCTATATCTGTAATGGCGTAGTCTACTACACTCCTTCCTACATGGGTAGGAGTGAGTCTCCCTTCGTACGTCCATTAAGAATATGAAGACTTAAACTTTAAATAAGTTCAGGAGCTTTTTGCCACTTTTGTTGACTGTACTGTCATAGCTATTTCTCTTTGAGTGTTCTGAGTCGTGACTGTCATTCTCTACCCCAAATATGTAGATGTTTCCATCTGTGGTCAGAAAGTCTTTTTCTCTCCCTGTTCTTGCATTGAGGTCTACAAAGATGAGAACTTTTCCCAGGCCCTGATAATGGGTGGCTTCTTCTTGTAAGATCTCAAAGCTGTCTGGATTGAAGTAGGGGGACTCTGGCGGTGGTATATAGGTGGTGCAGAGGTAGACATCGGACTGAGAGGTGAGGATGGAGCTGCTGATTCTGATCCATATGTAGCTGCCTCCTCTCTTCACTGGTTTGATGTACTGGTGGAGTTCTTCTTTATACCAGATCAATAGTGCTCCTGAACAGCAGCCCTGTTTGATGTTTTAATTTTTCAGGGCAGGGACAGAGATTTCCCTGTATCCGATTGGCACCAGAGATTCGTTTTCAGCTCTGGTCCATGTTTCCAGGAGGATCTGAATGTCTATATTTTTCAGTCTTTGAATAAAGTCGTGGTCATTTGTTTTACATCCAAAGGCCGAGGTGCTCAGGCCTTGGATGTTCCAGCTGCTGATTGTGAATGAGGTCATTTTTTTTCTATATACCTCATGTGTATATACCTTGTAATGAGTGTGGCTGTGTAAGACACTCTGGATTTACGACTGGTTTATAGATGTGTTAGGCTTGATCTAGTCACATTAGTTTCCTGCACAATGTGCTGAGCAGGGTTCTAATCTTTCCATATCTCTGCCCTGCATGTCTCTGTGTGGGGCTGATGGTCCCCTCCATGGTGGTCTCCTCCTCTGATGGCCCGATTTTGGGTGAAGGGCTTTGTTTCTGGCATCATGTGATGAAATTGGGGTTTCCTGTCTTTTTATTGTTGGGGGTCTTTCCATGGGATTTTGGTTGTTGTTGAGTCCAGGCATGGGGTCTCTGTTTAGTATAATGTCCTTCAGCTCTTTGGCCAGTAGGCTGACCCCTCATTTGTTTAGGTGCTTGTCGTCATAGAGGTGTTGGTGATTTATGGAGGGGTGTTGTGCCAGGATCATGTCAGGCACAGCCTTGATTCTTGTGGTCAGGTCCGTGTTGATGCTCTGGATAGTTTGGCTGGATAAATCATTTCTTGGGAGCAGAGATGATAGAATTATTTTGCTGTCCGGGAATTTTAGTTTTGCCGTCTTTACTAGTTGGGTCAGTTGTTCTGCAATCTGCTGGTGTTGGGCTGGCAGATTGTTTGTTCCTGTATGTATAAAAATATGATTTGGGCTTGTAAACCGTGGGTTATTGAGGACTGCTGCCACCTGCTCAATAGTTGCACAGCGGATTTTATTGACCCTTTTTCCTGGGAATAGTGGCCATGTATTCAAGTATTTCCCATTTTAGTCCATTATTAGGATGGTATCAAAACTTTGTGAGGTCACGGGTGGGGTACGAGGGTGAAGCTGTGGGTCTGTGCTGGAGATTTTGCTGGTGGCTGGTTCTCTTCTCTTTTCTCTTTCTCTGGTTTGTGGTTCACTTATGTTATTTTCAGGAGCATTCATATTGTTGGAGTTATTTAGTATCTCAGTGTCCTGACCAGTGGAGGCCAAGGTGTCTGTACTGGTGTTAGTTGAAATAGCTCCCTCCTGGCCAGTGGAGGCCATTTTGTCTTCACTCCTCTGTGCTTCTATGGCGTCCTCCTGTTCCAGGTGTCCAGGAGTCTTCAGCTCTGTTATCTCTTGTCTCAGTCGGGCATTTTCTTGCTGCAATTCATACATTTTGCTTCTTATTTCCTGTAGAGCCGACCTGTATTCACATTTCAGTTTATCTCATTCATTACTTGGTCATTTGCATTTCTGTCGCCAAGGTTTCTTTGAAGTTCTTCTTTAAATTGTACAAAGGCTCTTTCTAATTGAAATAAACAGTCTCTGAGGGTCTCGGGTGAGGGGTGTGAGGTGTTGGGGGCTGCAGTTCTGTCTTTGGAGGTCTCTGTAGAGGTGATGGTGGCTGCTGGGGTTTGTTGTTCTTTGCAATTTTGTGCCTGGAGTTTCATTTGAGAAAAACTGACTTCAAATTTCTGTAAGTTTTCCTCAGTCCCTTGTACCATGAATTATTGTACACATTTATGGTCAGTGAGTTGGTCTCGTCTTCGTTTTGATTTCTAATTCTGATCTGCCGGCCCTTATTAATGCCGCCCTTGGATATATGCTTATATTGTTTGCACAGGGCGGTGTGCCAGCCTAAGGGTTGGTCTGTGTAGAATAATAAATTGGTTTTTCTTTTATCTTCCTCTTTAGAGGTAAAATCAGCAAAGAGGGTCTCTGGATCTTCTCTAATTCTGGCATGTTTTATGGCTTTCTGTGCTTGAATGGTCTTATGCTCCTCAGAGTATGTGATCTCCAGTGTCTGACCCCCTGCTGTCCTGTGTCTTCAGCTCTGCTCAATTACTTGTATTACATTTATATTTTCCATTTTTATAATAATCCTTATTTATCAGAGATGTAATTTCAGCATTGTCTGTAGGTTGTGGTAAGGATGGAGGATGGTCCTACCTTTGGATGCTATGATCTCTGGATGCCAGTCTGGAGTCCTCCTGTTGTATGTAATCTGTCCTCCATCAGGTTTTTTCTTATGTCCTTGAAATCCTCTATTTCCTCTTTTTCATAAAAATCTAAAAATCTTTAGTCCAGCTCGCTTTTCTCTTCCACGGAGTTCAATTTTTCCAGGTTTTGTCTTACTGTTTGCTCATTACAAGGTATAAATGATGAAGAACTCAGGAGCTCATCTTCAATGCTGCTTACTCCTAGGAATATATATATATATATATATATATATATATATATAATCTATATATATATATTTACATACACACATATTGTGATGATGTGGGCCCCGAATGTATGGGGGACCACGCGTCAGGTAGCGGGATTAACAAATAAGAAATGACGTTTGGAACTCCATTCTATGTCTGAACTGGGTGCAAAAACCTAAAAAAACATCACTATGGGGAGATAAGGTATGCACACCAGTGACTATGTAAGGGGAATACATGTAATAGCAGAAACTGCTGTGTGAATACTGACATGAAAAATTCAATAGCTATATGTAAGAATGAAATGTGAAAAATGGAACCTGCATTACTGCCATGAATATATGAATAAAGAGAAATTTAGCTACTGAATTGATCAATGCAATAGAGCCCCAACACTACGCCAAAGTATTTCTCTACGTTGGGGTCCCTAGCTTGTGTGTGTCCTCTCATGCAGTTAAAAAACTTTTAACTCTATTGCATTGATCAATTCAGTAGCTACATTTCTCTTTATTCATATATTCATGGCAGTAATGCAGGTTCCATTTTTCACATTTCATTCTTACATATAGCTATTGAATTTTTCATGTCAGTATTCACACAGCAGTTTCTGCTATTACATGTATTCCCCTTACATAGTCACTGGTGTGCATACCTTATCTCCCCATAGGTAGCGGGATTAAAGCACACCAGAGCAATTTGTCACTTTAACAGCCCATATGGTTTATTAACAGCTCCATAAATCATACTAGGTCACATAACATAAAGATGCCGTTCCTTGGCTTTCTCCTCAAAGACCAACACATGTTAGGGTGAACTCTTAATCAGAGATCACTAGTTGCCTACTGCCTAGCCTAATTGGTGTGGATCGAGTGCATGGTTGAAAAATGAGATCAGACACAGTCGGATATTCATCTTTCCTCGACAGAAGTCAGCCCATGCTCTGCCTGATTTATTCAAGGGCATGCCTTTATATAACCTAGGAAAGGGGCATGGTCAGATTCACAGTGAGCATACTTGGATGTGTCCATTGGTCAGTGGGTTGAACAATGTGTTAGTCCATGAGCTGATTGGTGGGCGTCATTGTAGGCGGGTCTATGACGTCATCGGATGGATCCATGGTGATGGTGATGGGAGGGACGTCATCTGGTGGATCCATGCTGATGGTTTGGTCTGTGATGTCATCGGGGGCCATCTTTGCTTCCTCTGAAGAGTGACTGGCTTATGTATAGAGAATTGATTTAATTGAACACACTTCTAACAGTGCTCTATGTCCAGAGGTTAATTAAGTATTTTATCTTATGGCTCTCCTCAACAAGAATATAAAGTCCAAACACTGTGGGATTTCCACACAGGTGTCCCTGACCCTTGTCAATATTCAGACACTGGTTGCAATCCTGGTTACCATCCTCTGAAGGTGGCTAGTGTCCTTACCAGATTCCCCCTGGCTCCAGCCAGGCTTTACACATAGACTTTAAAGCCCATACCTTCTCAAGAAGGTCTCCTTAGCAGAACACCCTGCTTCTGCTCTCATCCTCTGCAGCACACACTGACAGTCTCCCCTAGACTGCACTAGACACTCTGCTTCAGGTTCAGAAACACAGGATTGATTTAACCCTTGGAGCCACACCCACTGGTGGTAAGGAGTGTTTAATCAGCCTCACACACCCTTCCATGACTCTGCATGTAATGCAATCCTGTGGAACCACAGGTCCCAGCCAATATTCAGATTGCAGAGCATACCGGCCATTTATAATGCAGCCGGTTGATGCCTCACAATATATATATACTGTATATATATATACACACACACACACACACATAAATGCACACACATTTTATATATATATATATATATATATACACATATATATACACACATATTTATATATATATAAATATATACCCACACATGTATGTATATATATATACACACACACACACATATATACACACACACATATATAAACACTCACACATATAAATGCACACATACATTATATATATATATATATATATATATATATATATACACACACACACACATATAACACACATATACCAGCTTAATAATTGTAATGATTTCATGACTAATGTTTTAATGCATTTTCATGAATTGCTCAAGTTTTTAATGGAGCAATCGTCCAGACTTATATTTTTTATGTATTTCTATAGGGTAAAATTACATTTTGAGTTTTACTTTACGCCCTCCAGTCCCAGCCTCGATAGCGACATTTTTGAAGAGTGGGTGGAGCCTCACAAGGAGAAGCGTAAAGCCATGTGCCCACGGGAGACTTTTCTGCAAGTATTTCCGCAGGTTCATGCAGCAACTGCCCGGAATCCGCAGCTATCCATTGCTGCGGTATACGTGTAGAGTTTTTGCGGTAAACCTGCAGAAAAAGTGCGGATTTCGTGCGGAATTCCCGCCCTGTATCTCCATAGTGGAGGGGCGGAATTCCGCAGATAATTCCGCATGAATAATGGACATGCAGTTACGTGCGGCTGCGGGAAATCCATAGCATTTTTCGCAGCCGCGAATACCGCAGCATTGATACAGCACTCCCCAAATCTCATAGGATAACATGGGGTGTTTGTACTTGCGTAAACCCGCAGATTTATCTGGAAAATCTAGCACATCAGCGGGTTTTCCGCTGCAAAATCTGCGGTTACTTTCTCCCTTGGGCACATAACCGAAGGCTGTAAGCACACAGTGCGGTTTATGTTGTTGATTTGTTGCAGTTTGTAGCAAAAATCTGCATGTCTATCTTTATGCCAGCTATGGCAGCAAAGTTAATGTAAATACTGACGTGTTTTGCGCACGTTATTTTTTTTTGCAGATTTAGTGCAATCTACAGCATGTGAATATTATTGTGTTTTTTCCTGCACTTTTTAGCCCTTCAACCCAATGACTACATTAAGAAAATCGTATGGCACCAAAATGTACCAAAACGCATGTGTTTTTTGGTGCATTTTTTTGTCAGAAGATGCAGATTTCATGGAGAACATTTCTGCACCCAAACTGCAACATGCGAACAGAGCGCAGCCAACAGAGTCGTCATAATTTACAACATTAGAATGGAGATGATTTTTTGAGGACCTCATTTTCACAACTACAGTCTAGATAATTCACTATCGAGCCGGCTAGATTAGAGTGGATTTTTTGAGGATCTCACTATAGCCTCCACTCTGGACAGGTCGGTGCTGAGGTAACTAGAATGGAGGTTTTTTTAAGATTGGGCTGAGCCTCACAGGGAGAAGCGCAACAGAGTTGTCAAATTGTACAATATTGGATTGTAGTTGATTTTTTGAGGACCTCATTTTAGCAGCTCCACTCTACATGGTTCACTAGTGAACTGTCTAGATTGGAGTGGATTTTTTGAGGACCTCATCGTAGCCTCCACTGTGGACAGGTCGGTGCTGAGGTGACTAGAATGGAGTTTTTTTGAAGATTGGGCGAAGCCTAAAGGGGGAAGCGTAACAGAGTGTAGCAGAGTCGTAATAATTTACAATATTGGTTCGTAGTTGATTTTTTGAGGACCTCATTTTAGCCACTACATTCTAGATCAGGGTTCCCCAACTCCAGTCCTCGAGGGCCGCCAACAGTGCATGTTTTCAGGATTTCCTTAGCATTGCATGGGTGTTAATTTAATCACCTGCACAGTTGATGATTCAATCACATGTGCAATACTAAGGAAATCCTGAAAACATGCACTGTTGGCGGCTCTTGAGGACTGGAATTGGGGACCCATGTTCTAGATGATTCATTAGTGAGCTGGCTAGATTGGAGTGGATTTTTTGATGATCTTCCTGTAGCCTCCACCAGTGGTATACCATCAATAGAGGCAAGCCACTTCACCGCTATAAGGCCCGTGAGTCACTGTGGCCCAAAGCCAGCGCTGCTGGCAGCGACCCCCCCCCCCCCGCTGAGGATCGCACTTTTATTTATATCGGCATCACAGATGCCAATACAATTGAAAGGAATAATGAGAGAAGGAGCAGAACACTCCCTTTCTCATCATTCTCCCGATGCGTGTCTGTGACACTCTGATGTGTCAGCACAGAGGAGTGCGGTGACGTCACTACTGCATGCCACTGTGCTAAAATGTCAGAGTGGCAGAACAGTGGACACACGCTGGAGACTTGGGCAGTGGAGGAATGAGGAGAAGTGAGTATATTTGTGTATTTAAAAAGATGGCCAGAGGACTATGGGGAAGCTTACTACTATATGGGGGTTGCAAAATAGTATATGGGGGCTGCATATAACTATATGTTGGCGCACAATATTATATTGGGGCACCCAATATGGTGGTGCACTATATGGGGGCTGCATACTAGTACATGGTGGAATATAAGGGGTGCATACTACTATATGGAGGAATATAAGGGAAGGGGTGTATTATACTATATGGAGGAATATAAGGGGTGCATAATACTATATGAAAGATCCCTTTTACATGGACTATAGGGGTGCATTATACATGGAGGACTATGGGGCTGCATAATACAATATGAAGGACTGTGGGGTGCATTATAATACAGATAGGACTATGGGGGTTGCATTATATGGAGGACTAATGGGGTTACCTTATACATGGACTATAAGGGTGCATTATATATAGAGGATTATGGGGCTGCAAAATACAATATGAAGGACACCTTATACATGGAATGTGAGGGTGCATTATACATAGAGAACTATGGGGCTGCATAATACAATATGAAGAACTATGGGGCTGCGTTATAATACATATAGGACTATGGGGGCTGCATTATATGAGGACTAATGGCGTTACCTTATACATGGACCATAGGGCTGCATTAGAATACATGAAAGACTATGGGGTGAATAATACAATATGAAGGACTATGGGGACTGCATTATAATACATATAGGACTATGGGGGTGCAGTATAATATACAGAGGACTATGGGGTGCAGTATAATACATGGAGGACTATGGGGGTGCAGTATAATATACAGAGGACTATGGGGTGCAGTATAATACATGGAGGACTATGGGGTGTAGTATAATATATGGAGTACTATGGGGTGAATTATACATAGAGGAAAATGGGGTGCAGTATATACAGGACTATGGGGTTCAGTATAATATATGGAGGACTTTGGAGGCTGCATTATAATACATGGAGTACTATGGGGAGTTCATTATACAGTAATACATAGAATACTATAGATTATGGAGGCTGCATTATTATACATGGAGGCCTATGGGGTCTGCATTATAATACATGCTGAGCTGTGGGGTGAATTATAATACATGCATGACTAAGGGGGCTGCATTATAATATATGAAGGCCTATGAGGGCTACCTTATACGTGAACTACGGAGGTGCATTATAAAACATGAAGGACTATGGTGGTACATTATAATATATGGAGAACTATGTGGTGCAGTATAATATATGGAGGACTATGTGGTGCAGTATAATATATGGAGGACTAAGGAGTGAATTATAATACATGGAGGACTATGGGAGTTGTATTATAATATATGGAGGACTATGTGGTGCAGTATAATATATGGAGGACTATGGAGTGAATTATAATACATGGAGGACTATGGGAGTTGTATTATACTAATTGGAGGGCTATGAGAGCTACCTTATACATGGAGAAACTATGGGAAATGCATTATAATACAAGGAGGACTATGGGGTGCATTCTAATAAAATGAAGGGTTACGTGGGACCCAATATACTATATGGAAGGCTATGAGGGGGCCATTATAGTATTTGGAGAACTATATATACGAGGGGGGAAAAAGACACTAGCTTGGGATGGGAATGTTTTGTGCTGATGGAAAGAGGCGCTTTCCTGCAGCACCCAGCTTTCAGGTACTCTGATGATGTGGGAAAGCTGGGTGCTGAGGTAAAGATATATAGCAGAGCATGGGGATGCTGGGTGCTGAGGACAAGATGGATATCAGAACATAGTAAAGCTGGGTGATGATAGAAAGAAGGATTTCAGATCATGAGAAACCTGGGTGCGGAGGGAAAGAGCCAAGTGTTAACGTCATTATCCCGTACCCCGTGTGTCTGTATTGGGGGGGCCCAGGTCCAAACTTTGCACTGGGGCCCATCAAACTCTAGTTACACCACTGCTCAGTACAGAGATGACTAGATCGCAGTTGTTGCACTGAGGTTCATGATTTCTGGGTACTGTACTGTCTAAGGCCAGAGTCACACTGGCATATGACTCGAGAAAATCTCGCATTGCACTCTGCTTCATGTTAGATAATGATGCAGCTCAGATCTGCGATCTTTTCTTCAGTCCCAATCAGACTGAGTAAAAAATAGCAGCATGTTGCAATTGCAGGGAGTCTGGATTCACTTGCACTCATACAAGTCTATAGGTGCGTGTGTAACATCACACTGCGCTCTGATGAAATCTGGATATACGCAGACAAGTAATGGAGAAGATCGAGAGATTAATCCCTCCCTCTCCCCTTCACCTGTGATCCAATCACTGGATCGGATCACAGTATAATGACACTCCACTCACACTCACAGCAGAGCCTGATCCGAGTGCCATTAGAATATCTCATCTGATACCCAACGTTCGGTGCTCCATTGAATGGGACAGCAGTATAGGATCGACGTGGCCGCCAACAATTGGATTTTGGCAGACCAGGATTAGGGCTTTGATAGAGAAATAAATTGGAAAAGAGGGTGTCTCTTGTCTTTATTTATTGAATGATTCTCTATGTCTTTCCAGGTTTGCTTTTGGGGAATGTTATGGGACCTCACCATGGATTACGGCGGAATTTTTGTTTATAAAAATCAAATAAATTGGTGAATGAGGACCAAGTCGGAGTTTTTTTGTTCAAATAAACTTTGTTATTCTTATTTCAACTACTGGATTAGTAATGGCAGTGTCTGCTAGACGCCACCCATTACTAATACTAAAGCCCGCTTTACACGCTGCAATATATCATACAATGTGTCGGCGGGGTCACGTCGTAAGTGACGCACATCCGGCATTGTAAGTTACATTGCAGTGTGTGACAGATACGTGCGATTGAACGTTAAAATGTTCATCGCATACACATCGTACCTGTCTCTAGAATTGCACGTCAGGTTGTTCATCGTACCCGGGGTAGCACACATTGCAGTGTGACACCCCGGGAACTATGAACAGATCTTACCTACGTCCTGCGGCTCCCGGCCCACAATGCGGAAGGAAGGAGGTGGGCGGGATGTTTACGTTCCGCTCAGCTCCGCTTCTATTGGCCGGCTGCCGCGTGACGTCGATGTGACGCCGAACCTCCCTCCCACTCCAGGAAGTGGATGTTCGCCGCCCACATCGAGGTCGTATGGAAGGTAAGTACATGTGATGGGGGTTAATAGTTTGTGCGGCACGTTCAAATTGAACGTGCCACACATACGATGGGGGCGTTGCAAATCGCATACGAAATCGTATGCGAAATTGCAACGTGTAAAGCAGGCTTAAGGCTTGATACCAGCTGGAATCAACCCTACAATTACCCGATTTGCCATCGCACCAGAGCAACGGGAAGAGCCGAGTCCAGCACCAGAATTGGCGCCTCTAATGGATGTGCCACTTCTCAGGTGTCTGTGGGCTGCTATTGTAAGGGCTCATGCGCATGTAACTGCTGACTACTCAGCAGCGATTTTACAGCACATGTGCACTTCAAATCGCTGCAGAAACACAGCATAATGGATGCAGTTTGTTTTAGTTAAAAAAAAGCCGATTTCATGCGCTATGGCTGCTGCCCCCACAACACACAAATTATTGACATGCTGCTTTTATGAACGCACGGATTTGGGTCAAAATTCTAGCACCCAAATCGCTGCGTTCAAAAAAGCAACGTGCGCACGTATCATGCACAATCTACATAGATTGTAGAGTGAACGCAGGACACATGCATTTACACTGCAGTGCAATACGCAGCGTAAATGCATGCAAGTACGCATGAGCCCTTAGGCTGGAAAGGGCCAAATAACCATGGCCCTTTCCACCCTAATAATATCATCCCCCAGTTGTCTGCTGTACCATGGCTGGTTTTTAGTAAAATGGAGGGGACCCCACAAAATTGTTTTAAATCTAAAAATTTGAAAAATAAGAAATAAGCATGTAATCCCCTCTATTTTTCATAACCAGCCAAGGTACAGCAGACAACTGCGGGTTGCCTGCAGCTGCTGCTGTTCCTGTGCTAGACATGAAAATTTCAGCGGCTAAAAATACTTCTCAAAATTTCTAAGGAGTATTGTTACCCCTCTGTAAAATATGTAGTGTGACCTCTGCCAGAGCCCATCCTATGGAACAGTGGTGACAACAGCTTCAGACCCTCAGCGACTTACGTCTCTTTAAATGAAGAAAAAAAAAAAAAAAACGGTTTCGCTCCAAATGACCTGAATCAGGCGGTGTGAGCCTCATGGAGTTATGTTGCCACAAAAAGAGGGAAACACCGAGAAACAGGACTAGGGCCTAATAAATGTGGGGCATAAGAGGATCAGGGGCTGCTAAAGACAGAAAATAAATGGTCAGCGAGATCTGAACAATTTACTGTGGGTCTACATGCGAGAACTGGAAATTACCTACAGCAATGTGTGAACACAGCCCGATACAGATCCATCCGGCAGTGACTTGATCACTAATGTCACACCGAGCTTTATCAATATAGAAATGAACATTCACCCATACGTCTAGAACAGTTTTAATAAAACAAGTATATCAATAATTCTAACAAAAAGGAGAAATATTTATAGTTATTTTTATAGAGAACCATTGATTCCATGCTGTACATGGGAACGGGTTACACAAAAAATACAGATGTGAATAAACCAATCCTGACAGACTGGTACAGAGGGGAGCGGACCCTGCCCTCGGGGGCTCACAGTCTACAGGGTAATGGGAAGGAGACAGGTCAGGGATACAAATACATAACAATCAACTTTACAAATCAATACGTAGAATAAAGCCATGTTGGACATTGGTGACAATGAAAGAAAAAAATCTTTTGTATCGGAGTCTCGTGCGTTTTAGGTGTAAAAATTGTATTTCTCCATTTACCATAAAAATCCTGTTGAATACATTGGAGGACACAGGAGGTCTGATGGGGATTAGACCACACTGTTCTCTCAGTCTCTACGGTGGGACGACGGGGGGCAATTACACCCAGATGCCAGTAGTAACAAGCTGTATTTGAAAAACAAAGGGAGAAGATTAATAAACACACAGAGTTCCCTGTGCGAGCCCCCCCCCCCCCCCCCCCAACGTGCAACACGGCCCCCTGCCCAGCAAGCCCCGCCAAAGTTAAGCATCACTCTCTACCTAGTGCCAGGGCTGTGGAGTCGGTAAGCCAAACCTTCGACTCCGACTCCGACAATTCTCTTGCACCGACTCCGACTCCGGCTCCGGCTCCTACATATATTGCTTATAGTTAGGTGAAAAATTTATTGTAGTACATGAATATGTGTATGTGAACATCAGACATTTAATAATTTTTATGATACAATAATCAAGATATTTGGATAGAACATAAAATATATTTATTGGAATACAACTTTAGAACACAAAAAACTGTAATAAATTGTAAATATGTAATACACTATGTAATATACAGTAGATTACATATATATCTTGTGTGTGTGTATATACACTGTATATATATATATATTATATATATTACATATTTACAATTTATTAGTTTTTTTGTGTTCTAAAGTTGTATTCCAATAAATATTTTATGTTCTATCCAAATATCTTGATTATTGTATCATAAAAACAATTAAATGTCTGATGTTCACATTGTACTACAATACATTTTTCACTTAAATATAAGCATTATACTAAATGTTGTTATTTAGTAAAATATTCAGCACATTCTGCATTGCACTCCTGTCCCCAATTTATTATATATTTTAGGAGTCGGAGTCGGTGCATTTTATACCGACTCCGACTCCACCAAAATGAGCTCCGACTCCGACTCCACGACTCCGACTCCACAGCCCTGCCTAGTGCGAGCCGTCCACCCCCACCAATATTGCAGCCGCTCTCCCTGCGAGCCCCCCCCCCCCCCCCCAACGTGCAGCCGCTCTCCCTGCGAGCCCCCCAACGTGCAGCCGCTCTCCCTGCGAGCCCTCCCGCCCCCAACGTGCAGCCGCTCTCCCTGCGAGCCCCCCCGCCCCCAACGTGCAGCCGCTCTCCCTGCGAGCCCCCCCGCCCGCAACGTGCAGCCGCTCTCCCTGCGAGCCCCCCCGCCCGCAACGTGCAGCCGCTCTCCCTGCGAGCCCCCCCGCCCGCAACGTGCAGCCGCTCTCCCTGCGAGCTCCCCCGCCCGCAACGTGCAGCCGCTCTCCCTGCGAGCCCCCCCGCCCCCAACGTGCAGCCGCTCTCCCTGCGAGCACCCCCCGCCCCCAACGTGCAGCCGCTCTCCCTGCGAGCCCCCCCGCCCCCAACGTGCAGCCGCTCTCCCTGCGAGCCCCCCCGCCCCCAACGTGCAGCCGCTCTCCCTGCGAGCCCCCCCTCGCCCCCAACGTGCAGCCGCTCTCCCTGCGAGCCCCCCCCCCGCCCCCAACGTGCAGCCGCTCTCCCTGCGAGCCCCCAACGTGCAGCCGCTCTCCCTGCGAGCCCCCCCGCCCCCAACGTGCAGCCGCTCTCCCTGCGAGCCCCCCCGCCCCCAACGTGCAGCCGCTCTCCCTGCGAGCCCCCCCGCCCCCAACGTGCAGCCGCTCTCCCTGCGAGCCCCCCCGCCCCCAACGTGCAGCCGCTCTCCCTACGAGCCCCCCCGCCCCCAACGTGCAGCCGCTCTCCCTGCGAGACCCCCCGCCCCCAACGTGCAGCCGCTCTCCCTGCGAGCCCCCCCGCCCCCAACGTGCAGCCGCTCTCCCTGCGAGCCCCCCCGCCCCCAACATGCAGCCGCTCTCCCTGCGAGCCCCCCCCCCCCCAACGTGCAACACGGCCCCCTGCCCAGCACGCGATCCCCCCAACGTGCAACATGGCACCCTGCCAAGCACGAGCGCCCCCAACATGTTGCCCCCTGCCTAGTGCACCTTGCAAGCCCCCCCAAAGTGCAACACAGCCCCGTGCAAGCCCCAGAATGCGCAGTCGCCCCCTACCTAGTGTGAGCCCCACTAAAATGTGCAGCTTCCCTCTGCGAACCCCACCCAACATGCAGCGTCACCCCCTGCCCAGTGCGAGCCCCCCCACAACGTGCAGCACTGCCCCCTGCCCAGTGCGAGCCCCCAGAACGTGCAGCATCACCCCCTGCCCAGGGCGAGCCCCCACAACGCGCACCAACGCCCTACTGCCCAGGGCGAGCCCCCACAAAGCGAACCAACGCTCCGCTGCCCAGGGGGCGAGCCCCCACAATGCGAACCAAGTATCCTGCTGCCCAGGGCGAGCCCCCCAACCAAATGTGCAGAGTCGCCCTTCTGCGCAGTGCCAGCCTCCCAAACGTGCGTCGCCCCCTGCAAGCCCCCCCAAATGTGCAGTATAGCCCCCTGTCCAGTGCGAGCCTCCCAAACTTGCAGTCTTGGACCCCCCAAACGTGAAGTATAGCCATCTGCCCAGTGGAAGCACCCCCCAAGCTTTCAGCATCACCCCCTGCGAGCCCCTCAAACCTGCAACATCGCGCCCTGCCCAGTGTGAGACCCCCCAAACGTGCAGCATAGCCCCCTGCAAGCCCTTCCAAATGTGCAGCATCGCCCCCTGCCAAGTGAGAGCCCACCAAACGTGCACCGTCGCCCCATGCAAGCCGCGCCCAAACGTGCAGTATAGCCCCCTGCCCAGTGCAAGCCCCCCCAAACATTCAGCATCACACCCTGCAAGCCCGCCAAACCTGCAACGTCACCCCCTGCCCAGCGTGAGCCCCCCAAACATGCATCACCCCCTGCCCAGCGTGAGCCCCCCAAACATGCATCACCCCCTGCCCAGCATGAGCCCCCCAAACATGCATTACCCCCTGCGAGCCCCCCCAAATGTGCAGTATAGCCCCCTGCCTAGTGCAAGCTCCCCCAAGTGTTCAGCATCGCCCCCTGTGAGCCCCCCAAACCTGCAGCATCACCTCCTGCCCAGTGCAAGCCCCCCAAACATGGTGTCACCCCCTGTCCAGTGCGAGCCTGCCCAGTGCGAGCGCCCCCAAACGTGCAGCGTCTCTCCCTGGCAAGTGCAAGTCCCCTAAAACGTTCCACATTGCCTCCTGCAAGCCCCCTAAACATGCAGCGTCACCTCCTGCCTAGTGTAACCCCCACATTCCTTATGAAAGCCTCCACAGCACGGTGCTGCAGCTTCAGTACATTCCCTGTGAGATATACACGAACTGCAGCCCACAGCACTGACCGGAGACACTGTTCTGTGCCCCCAAAATACAGACCCCAGAGATAAAACTAATGAGGAAAAGCTGAATATTCTCCACCTCAGGGTCAGGATCCGTCCGCTCTGCACAGAGGAGCCCGAGCACTGCTGCTTCCCGCCCACAGCTCTGCACTGAGGAGGCCCCGCCCCTTCCGGTGACGGCTTTCCCTCAAAAAATCAACTCCACTCTAGACGCTGCCGTACCATAGGTAAAGGCCGCATGTGAGAGAAGAAGCTGCAGAGAGGGAGAGAGTCGGGTAATGATGGCGCCGAGAACAGACTGTGTGTGATAAAGGGGAGCGGGGAAATCCTGGTGGCAGAGGGAGCGGAGCTTTCACCACTAGGATTTAGTCACAGCCATATATCCAGTGTGCGGCTCTGCAGGAGGAGGGGTGTGGAGATTCCCCATTACATTAACCCCCTCAGTGCTGCTCACACTCCAGGAGACAGAACGTGTTCCCGTCTGTGCGGCTCTATCAGGATCTGTCTGTATGGGATTAGATTGGGTCACTTCCCTCCTGACGCCGCTCGCTGCTTTCACACATCCGGTTTTGTTTTTTTTTTGCCGCCGGTTGCGGTTTTTTTCCGCATAGACTTGCATTAGCACCGTATTGTGCCACATGACCTTGCGTTGCGTCCGGTTTTTGCTGGATGCGGCATATTTAGCCCATGCGGCGGCCGGATGGAGCGTTGCCTGGCCCTTTTTTTTGTGTGGCGAAAAAAACGCATCGCGGCGGATACGGCGCGATGCGGTGCGATGTACAATGCAAGCCTATGGACGCCGGATGCGGCGTCCTGCGGCAAAAACAGCATACGGCGGCCAGATGCGGTTTTTGCACTGCGCATGCTCAGTATCAAGCCACATCCGTCAAAAAACGGACGGGCCGCATGGATAAACTTATGCAACGGATCTGGGTTTTTTTCGCCGCATCCGTTGCATAGGTTTTTAAGCCGGATTGAGCCACACTGCAAAAACCAGATGTGTGAAAGCAGCCTAGGTTATGTCAGTTTTTTGCTCTGCGGCACAATCCGGCAATTTGCGCGAAAAACGCATCCAAGTTTTTTTTGCCGCCGGGTGCGTTTTTTCCTCATAGACTTTTATTAGTGCTGGATTGTGCCGCATGTACTTGCGTTTGATCCGATTTTTGCCGGATGCGGCAAAAATCGTCACTCCGGCGGCCGCACAGGACGCCGAGAGGAACATTTTTTGCCAGCGGCAAAAAAACGCATAGCGGCGCTGTGCGGCATGGTGTATAATGAAAGTCGAGTTTTACTTCTGAGCATGCCGAGAAGTGATAAAAAGTCATTGTCAGAAAATCAATCACTCACTCTCTCCAACTCTCTCATTCACTGACTCATTCACTCACCGAACAGGGTCGCGGCACTGTACGGCTGTCACAAAGCTCTGGCGGCTTCTCCTGATTTGAAAATGCCGCCCATTATTCAATCTTGTATTCGCTGCTTCACCGGCGCATATGATTGGTTGCAGTCAGACACGCCTCCACGCTGAGTGACAGCTGTCTCACTGCAACCAATCACAGCCGCCGGTGGGCTGGTCTATATCGTGCAGTAAAATAAATAAAAAAAACAAAACTGTGTGTGGTCCTCCCCAATTTTGATACCAGACAAGATAAAGCCACATGGCTGAAGGCTGGTATTCTCCGGATGGGGAGCCCCACGTTATGGGGAGCCCCCCAGCCTAACAATATCAGCCAGCAGTCGCCCGAAATTGCTGCATCCATTAGATGCGACAGTCCCGGGACTCTACCCGGCTCTTCCCGAATTGCCCTGGTTCGGTGGCAATCAGGGTAATAAGGGGTTAATCATGGCAGGCGTCTGAGACACCCCCAATGATTAACCTGTAAGTGAACGTAAATAATCACATACACCCAAAAAAATACTTTATTTGGAATAAAAGAAAACAAAAACCCCTCTTTCACCATTTTATTAAAATCCCCAAATACCCCTCCAGGTCCGACGTAATCCACAGAGGTCCCACGACGATTTCAGCTCTGCTACATGAAGCTGACAGGAGCGGCAGTAGAACACCGCCGCTCCACGCAGCAACTGAAGGGAGTCGCGCTGTCGTCACTGAGGTAGTGCCTGTGTGTGCAGTGATGATGCGTGCGAGAGTTTCTGCGTGTGCGGTGATGGGGGCTGTAGTGCCTGCTTGTGCGGTGATGATGGGGGCTGTAGTGTCTGCGTGTGCGGTGATGATGCGTGCGAGTGTGCCTGCTTGTGCGGTGATGATGGGGGCTGTAGTGCCTGCGTGTGCCGTGGTGGTGCGTGCGCTAGTGCCTGCGTGTGCGGTCATGATGCGTCCGCTAGTGCCTGCGTGTGCGGTGATGATGCGTGGGAGAGTGCCTGCTTGTGCGGTGATGATGGGGGCTGTAGTGTCTGTGTGTGAGCAGTGATGGTGGGGACGATAGTGCCGGTGTTTGTGCGGTGATGATGGGGTCTCTCTCTCTGCATAAAAAAAAATTTTTTTAAAAAACCCAAATCCGATACTTTTTTTAACGCATCCGTCGCATCCGTTTTTACACAATCTGAGACGGATCCTTTGCATCAGGCACAAACCGGATTGTGCCTGATTGGAAAAAACGGATGTGTGAACTTAGCCTAAAGCTACATTCACACGACCGTTCCATTTTTGCGGTCCGCTTAAAGCGGGCCTGTTTTTCCACAGATGCATCTATGTGACAACTACATCCGTCCTGTTCCGTATATGATCCGTGTGACTTCTGTATTTTTTTGCGGACTGCAAAAAAGCGGAAGGAGAGTTATATTCAGTCCAGGGTATCTGGCCAAATGCTGGACCCATATAAGGTCTATGGGGAACAGATTATGGCGCAAAGGGGTAGGACAAGCGCTACATGCTCACTAATCACTGGGGCGGCTGTCACACTGCTCCAGCGGCAGCTCTTTGTTCTTCCCAAGCCGGCCGCTCACTAGGCTCATACATATTCACTCCTCCCCCCGTCTGTGATTGGTTACAGTCAGACGCGTCCCAACGCTGAGTGACAGCTGTCTGACTGCAATCAATCACAGCCGCTGATGGGCGAGCCTATATCGTACAGTACAATAAATAATCATTCAAAAAAAAAAAAAACTGCATGCAGTTCCCCCCAATTTTGATACCAGCCAAGATAAAGCCACACAGCTGGGGGCTGGTATTCTCAGACTGGGGAGACCCACGTTATTGGGAGTCCCCCAGCCTAAAAATATCAGCTAGCAGCAGGACGGAATTACTGCATCCATTAGATGTGACAATCCTGGGACTTAACCCGACTCATCCCGAATGCCCTGGTGCGGTGGCAAACTGGGTAATATACAGTATGTGGTTGACACCAGCTGTGTAATGCCACCTAGCATCAAGCCCAGAGGTTAGTGATGTCTCGGCATCTATCAGATACCCGATATCAATAGTGCAGTAATAAGAAAAAAAAAAAAAACGGCAAACCAAATTTTTATTTGAAAAAACACTCCCCAACACATTCCCTCTTTCACCAATTTATTGAAAAGAAAAAACAAATCTGGGTCCGGCTAATCCAGTTAGGGGGTCCCACGATGATCCATACCATAGTCACTGTCCCAGTCAATGAAGAACAGAATGTTCCCCATTGGCTAGGAGAGCAGTGCAGTGACTTGAGCTAACATGAATAGGTCAGCCAAGGTCACTGCAGGGCATGATGAGCGCCGATGTCAGGTTGTTAGCTAGGTACATTACCTGCGGTGATGGATGCCGCTGCACTCCTGATGTCAGCGCTCGTCATTGACTTCCATTGTCCACCGCATTCACAACCGAAGTATCGCATGAGTCCGTGACGTCACCGCTAGTTACAGTTTTGGGCCACTCGTGAGACTTGATGTGAGTACGCGGCGGACATTGAACTCAGTGACGAGCGCTGACGTGAGGAGTGCAGGACTTCATCACAGCAGGTAATGAACTTTGCTAACCTCCTAATGTCTGCACGCCTTATTCCCACAGCTGCTGACACTTCTGTGCACGCAGATGCTGACACACTGCAGTGCGAGCAGCTGCAGGGCTGGTGCGAGACACAAACTGTAGGGGCACTTGACGGAAGTCACACGGAAGTGCTTCCGTGTGGCTTTCGGGAATTTTGCGGACCCATTGTCTTGTTTTGAGTCACGGTCAGGTATAGAACAGAATAGGACATGTAACATAATAACGGAACGGACATACGTCATCCGATGTGTTTTTTTTGTAGGAACAGATGCACATAGAGGTGCTTCCATGTGCCATCCGATCCTACACAAAAGACATTGAAAAGGTGGTCCTGTCAGTAGATCCGCAAAAAAACAAGAACTGACCAGGACAGATGGAATGGTCGTCTGAATGAGCCCTTACTGTACAGTTTCACTCGCTCTATGTTGTCCCTATCCGGATATATTAACCCCTTCACCTCCGAGCCTGGTGTCACCTTCATGATGAGGCCATTTTGTTTCATTCTGACCAGTGTCACTTTGAGGTTATAACTCGAACGCTTCAATGAATCCTGGTTATTCTGAGTTTATTTTTTTTGGTGACATATTGTACTTCATGATAGTGGTAAATCTTATGACGATATATTTGTGTTTATTTTGAGAAAATATCGGAAATTTGGTGAAAATTTAGCCATTTTCAAACTTTGATTTTTAAAGGGAAGGTGTCGCGTTTTTTTATTTTTTTTATCTTTGAATTAACCCCTTAGTGACGGAGCTAATTTTCACCTTAATGACCAGACCAAATTTTGCAATTCTGACCAGTGTCACTTTATGAGGTTATAACTCTAGAACGCTTCAACGGATCCCGGTGATTCTGAGATTGTTTTTTCGTCACATATTGGACTTCATGTTAGTACCAAATTTAGGACAATATTTTTTGCGTTTATTTATGAAAAAAATTGAATATTGGCAAAAATTTTGAAAATTTTGCAATTTTCAACTTTTGAATTTTTATACCGTTAAACCAGAGATTTCTGTGACACAAAATAGTTAATAAATAACATTTCGGGGGTGGAGCTGGACATGGCCGAGTGAGGAAGCTGCTTGTTAGAGCTCCTCTAAATATCCATCCAAAGGGCCGGTTTACTATATATATAATGGGCAAATCCACCAAGAAAAACAAGCCCAACACCTCAGGGCAACTTCCTGCATCTCAGGGCACGATTGGGGTGTACCTCACCCGTTCCCGGGAGCCTGGGACTGCCTCTCAGCCTGGGAGAGAACTACAGCCTGAAGGGGCCCCTGCACCGGTGTCCGCTGGGGCGATGGGCCCGAAGACCCAGAGAAGGGGTGAGGCGGCAGGGTCCCCACATGACAAGGATGGACCCTCCAAAGAACACCCGGGGACAGCGGGAATCAGTGGACCCCCTGCGGTGGAGGAAGCGGCATCATCTGCGGCGCCATTCCAAGATGGCGGCCGCGCCATGGAGACGCCATCCAGCAGACCGGGAAGGGAAGATGGGTCGACCGCAGCAGGCGTCCTACCTGCCTCACGCCCCGCGACATCTCTGCTGGAGCCGGGTAATCCGGATGACTCACCGGCGGCCGGCATCAGGGGAACGGAGAGTAATGCGGCGTGCGTGCACGGAGTGCACGTGTGCTCGGGCCAAGAAGATGCATCACCGTGGCAGGCCCGGGCACGGGAGAAGCAGGCGCTGCACAGGGAAGCCGCGCTGCATGCACTGCTGCCCCTGTCTGCATACACTGGCCCGGCAGCCAGAGGAAAGGAGGGAGCAGCGATATGCCCAGAAGGACTGCTGGGAGAAAAGACCCAGGTACGGGGACCGCGGGAGGGCCTGGGGAGCGGGACTCCTACCAGAGAGGGAGGTAAAATAACCAGCCAGGCATATGCTCCAGGGGTTAAAAGACCTGCAGGGGAAGCTGGAAATGCAGGGGAGCCACCTGAATCCTGGGTAGCTGCCAACGAATCCTGGGGGACACCTCAGAGGGAAGCAACCCCTCCCTCTCCAGATCGATGGTCCACTGGATCTTCCTGGGCTGAGAGCCCGACAGTCTCGGACAGAGAAATGGGCATTTTGATTCCCCGGGATGGAGGGCCCAGGGCACTGGGAACACCCCCAATGCGCCATACGTCCATGCCACTAATATGGGACGATATGAAAACCCCCCAAAGCACGCAAACGCAAACACTAATATACGGTCCAGCTATACAGGACTCTTTTTATTCATACCCCAATACGTCTTGCGCTGCTACCTCGATGGGCGAGGACCGCCCGGCCTCCCTGGCAGACCTACGGTCACTGTTGCAAGCGATCCCCACCAAGAACGACATTGCAGCACTGGCTAATCAAGTGGTGGCGGAATGTAAACAAGAGTTTATCCAACTACGGCAAGATCTTTCCTCACTTACTCACAGGGTCGACACCCTGACAGAGCAACAATCAAATTCTCAGACGTCTATTCAATCTATTCAAGAGACTGTAGAAAACCAATCCAAGCAACTATTTGCCCTTCAACAACATGTAGACGACTTAGAGAATAGAAACAGACGGAACAATTTACGTATTAGAGGTATCCCGGAATCTATTGCCGCTCCTGATATACCTACTGCTCTCCGTTCTATCTTTAACAATCTGCTAAAGAGGCCACCAGGGGCTCCCCTCGAGCTCGATAGAGCCCATAGAGCCCTGCGTCCCCCGGATCCAGATGACCCCCGCCCGAGGGATATCGTGTGCAGAGTGCATTTTTTCGCTGTAAAAGAGGCCATCCTACAAGCAGCTAGGGGGAAACAAACCTTGTCGTTTAATGGCTCTACCATACGCATAATGCCGGATCTCTCACGCCACACCCTGGCCCAACGTGCGACCCTTAAGCCCCTTCTTGATGCCTTGAAGGAGAGGGGTCTACCGTTTCGATGGGGATTTCCATTCTCCCTGTCGGTGCGGAAGGACTCCCGATGGATGGTCTTGCGATCCCCAGAAGACCTCCCGGCTTTTACTAAGAGCCTGAATCTACCTACAATCCCTATTGCAACCTGGCCGACTACCCTACTCCAGCAGTGGGTACCTAGGGGATGGCCGGCCTCTTCTGGACGGTCCACGCCTCCTGTGTCCGGCAGGGGGCTGCCCCCGAGAGAAAGGCGGGGTCGGGGGACGGGCCGTCCCCGGTGACCGATATAGATGTGCTCAGTGGTGGAATGTATGCTGCCTTTAAGTTTATTCATCGCCCGTACTGCATGAATATTTGATATTGTTGCCGGTTCCTGTGGTTATCTTTAATGTTTTTCTTGAATGCACGGAGCTCGGCTTGGCTATGTCTGACATCCTTTTTCCCCAAATAGGTCGGGATCCTCTGTCCTGCCTAGATCAGGCGGATATGTTCCCTAGGAACAATTGTTCGGATTTAGTTTACTGTGCAAGGTTTTTTTTGCCTGATGTTCTCCCTGTTTTCGTTACTCTTTTCCTCTTCTCCCCACTATATCCTACTTGCCTCCAGTTTTCCCTTCTTTCTATTCTCGGCGGCCGGGCTGATAGTGTTCGATACCCTCTCTTATATATCTCTAATGTACTACTCTTTTATAGATGGCGGATCTAACCATTGCTTCTTTCAATGCCAGGGGCCTCAATGTTCCGGAGAAAAGGACACAGATACTGTATCATCTTCATAAACGGAAGGTGAGAATAGCGTGCCTCCAGGAGACACACTTCAAACAAGGACATGCCCCTATTCTTAAAAATAAATATTACCAGACATGGGTATCCTCAGACAACCCAGACTCCCGTTCTAAAGGCGTGGCAATAGCCATCCATAAATCCCTCCCACATCAAATCTTAAAGTGCACGACAGATAGTCTTGGAAGATATATTATACTCTCACTGAGGGTGGGAACCCACATTTTCACAATAATTAATGCTTACGCCCCAAATCAAAAACAGGACAGCTTTGTTTCCCGTCTGATTGACGTCGCGATCCCCTTGCTACAGGGCACGGTGATTTTATGTGGCGACCTAAATGTCACCCTCGACCCCACATTAGATAATTCCAAAGGGAAATCTAGTATTGCATACACCACCATTAAACGGATCAAAAAAGCTCTACTGCGCATTCAATTGTTTGATACCTGGAGAATACAGCATCCCTCGGACAGAGACTATAGTTTTTATTCACACACTCAGGACTCTTATAGTCGTCTTGACTACATACTAATTCAACATAGCGCTCTCCCATGGATCCATCATACGGGAATGGATAATATATTGTGGTCAGACCACGCGCCGGTGTATTGCACAATAGAGATCCCCTCTCTTTCGGCTCCTAAAGGGTCGTGGCGGCTGAATGAGTCGTTGCTACTGGATGAGCTTTGTGTTACTGATATTCAGACCTCTATTACTAGGTTCATGGAGGACCACTCAGTAGATGACACAGCCCCCACATATAAGTGGGAAGCATTGAAATGTGTCCTACGAGGTATTTTTATTAAACACGGGTCCCGAATCAAGAAAGAGAAGGCCCAAAGCATAGTAAAAGCTCTCCAGAAGGTCTCTGAACTGGAGCTCATCCACAAGCGAGCCTTATCGGCCACAAATCTACAAGCCCTTTTACAAGCTAGGTTCCAGGTTAAAAAACTGCTTGATTCCTCATATCAGCGTCTAATACAGGTGGGAAGGGGGAGGTTTTACGAGTTTGGGGACAAACCCGGCAGATTGTTGGCCAATGCGCTGAGAGAAGAAAGAGCTCATACCCTCATACCTTGCATCAAGAACCCACGCGACGAAATACTCTATGCCACCCCAGAAATCTCGAATACTTTCCACGACTATTATTCCAAGTTATATAATTTACCGGTCGAGCCCCCCAGGTCGAGTGATGAGGGCCCCTTAATGCCCTCACCTTTTGGACGTCTCGATAGCTCTATAATTGACAACTTGGAAAGTCCATTTATACTGGAGGACCTGCTGGCAGTGATTCGCGACACGCCTGGAAACAAGAGCCCTGGCCCCGACGGATTCCCCGCCAAATTTTATAAATCCTTTTCGGAACAATTAGCACCCCTAATGCTCCTTTCCTTTAACTCGATTTCGGACTCTGTCCCCTTCCCACCCCATTCCACCACAGCACACATCTCATTACTCAGTAAGGCTGGAAAGGACCCCACGGTGTGTGGTAGTTTTAGACCAATATCACTTCTTAATGTAGATTTAAAAATTTATGCCAAGCTTTTGGCAAATAGACTTGGTCCCTTGCTTCCTGACCTGATCCATTTGGACCAGGTTGGGTTTGTTCCGGGTAGAGAGGCAAGGGACAACACCATAAAAACCCTGGATTTAATTCAACACGCACATACTAAACAACTGCCGATGATGTTGCTGTCTTTGGATGCTGAGAAGGCTTTCGACAGAGTCTCCTGGCAGTCAATTGCACAGACCTTGGATCACATAGGTTTGGGACCGGTTTTCTCATCCAAAATTATGGCTTTATACCATGCCCCGACTGCTCACCTTAAGATTAATGGCACTCTGTCGAAACCCTTCTCCATTCGAAACGGGACCCGGCAGGGATGTCCCTTGTCACCTTTATTGTATGTCTTAGTCATGGAACACTTGTTGTCGGCCATCCGGGCCAACCCGGACATAAAGGGAATTAAAATCGCCAACCGGGAGCATAAATGTGCTGCTTTTGCTGATGATCTCCTTATTTATCTATGTAACCCCATCACCTCTCTCCCATCCTTAATGGTGGAGCTGAACCGCTTTAGCAAATGGTCCAATTTTAAAATCAATTTTGATAAATCAGAAGCCTTAAATATTTCTCTACCCCAAACAACTGTGAATGTTATAAAACCAAACTTTCCCTTTAGATGGCCACCCCACGGTAATATTGGGTACTTGGGCATCAAGATCCCATCTGACTTGTCCAAGCTCTTTCAATTAAACTACCAAAGTTTCCTGTCACGGCTCGAGGGTGATTTAGCCCGGTGGCACAGAGGCACTCTTTCATGGTTCGGCAGGATCAGCGCACTCAGGATGACGGCGCTGCCGAGATTGCTGTACTTGATACAGACAGTTCCGGTTTATGTTCCAGCATCCTATTGGGCCAAGATGCAGCGCATATTCAATCAATTTGTTTGGTCCGGAAGGCGTGCCCGTATAGGGAGTAGCGTTCTAACTAGGACCAAGAATGCGGGAGGGACAGGACTACCTGACTGTAGGCGGTACTACTTAGCAGCCGCTTATGCCAGGATCCTGGACCTTTTACATAATACTGGTTCTAAGCTTTGGGTCTGTATGGCACAGGATATGTGCCCCTTATCATTACCGACCCTGCCCTGGACCTGGCCGCTCCTCACCAGACATAAGATTGAGATGTCTTATAGTACTAAACAAACACTGAAAACGGTCCACTCTGTGTCATCACGCAATCTCATGATTCAGCCTGGAGGGCCCCTTATGCCACTAACCGATAACCCGGAGTTTTTACCGGGAGCGTCATCTAATAATTTTCTGGGAAGCACGAAACTGACTCCTTTAAGATTAAACCGGGTGGCTCCGGGCGGGTCTCTCATCCCACTCCTGGAGATAGTAGAGGGCCGGAATTTCAAAATGCGATTTAACTTTGAGTATGCTCAACTCAAGCATTTCCTAGCCTCTCAGGACACTACCAGGGCTCATTCCCCACCCCAAACTCCTTTTGAAAACCTTTGCACTGGGCCTTCCGACACGCGTCATGCAATATCAAGGGTGTATAAGCTTATGACTAGTGCAGCTGAGGGGTCGCTTCCTCGCTTTTGTAGAACTTGGGAGTTGGAACTCAACCAAACGATCCCCAGGAATCTATGGGAGCGTTGTTTCCGCTTGACCCATAGGTCGGTAGTTGCCACTAGGATGCAAGAAACCAGCTATAAAATACTTTCCAGGTGGTACAGGGTTCCGGCGTCTCTTCATGCGTGGTGCCCCGAAATACCGGACACGTGCTGGCGTTGCGGGGCCTCAGGAGGCACCATGTCTCACATCTGGTGGCACTGCCCGGGCCTGTCGGTCTTTTGGAACAAAGTACTGGTAGCCATAAAAGAGGTTACAGGGATCGTAGTACCCAGCCGCCCGGAGGCAGCTTTACTGTATATCTTTAACGTACCGGAAAAGGTTTTTAAAAAATCTATTTTGGGTCACCTTCTTCAGGCCGCCAAGACAGTGGTCCCACGGCGATGGAAAGACTCTACCCCCCCGACATTGGACGAGTGGGTAACAGAGGTAAATGTGATCCATCGCATGGAGATGGTGATGGCCCAATCACGAGGGCAAACAGTGGAGACAGCCACTAAGTGGTTCCAGTGGGAGTCTTTCCTGTCCAGTGAGAAATTTCTTGAACTAATTTAATCTCCGGATTGGGGGCACCCTGGCCTTTTCTCTTTTAGACAGTACACACCACCCTCTTGACAAATTTTAGCTCAATAGACAAGGCATCAGCCCCGGTCGCCTCACCCTGCTTTCTATCTCTCCCCTCTTTCCTCTGGAATACCTCTCCTTCTTTGGATTCTATGACTATCACTCAACTTAATCTCTTCTTCTTGTTACATTATCATCTAAGGTTTTAAATGTTTACCCGGGTATTATTTCTACTATCCATAGAATATCACGAAGCCTGCGAAGGCATGGTATTGCATTGACTTGGGATTTCTGATTTGTATCATTTGGTACAGCATGGATGTATGATGTATGTTTTAATTTTGTAATTCCCTTGAAAGTTAATAAAATCTTAAATTGGAAAAAAATAAATAACATTTCCCACTTATCTACTTTACATCAGACCAATTTTGGAAACAAAATTTTTTTTTGTTAGGAAGTTAGAGGGGTTCAAAGTTTATCAGCGATTTCTCATTTTTACATCAAAATTTACAAAACCATTTTTTTAGGGACCACATCACATTTGAAGTGACTTTGAGAGGCCTAGATGATAGAAAATACCCAAAAGTGACACCATTCTAAAAACTGCACCCCCCAAAGTACTCAAAACCACGTTCAAGAAGTTTATTAACCCTTCAGGTGCTTCACATGAACAAAAGCAATGTGGAATGAAAAAAAGCAAAAATTAAATTTTACCTAAAAATGTTGCTCTAACCCAAATTTATTCACTTTTAGAAGAAATAACACAACAAAATGGACCCCAAAACTTGTTCCCCACTTTCTTATGAGCACGCCGATACCCCACATGTGATCAGAAACCTCTGTTTGGACAAATGGGAGGGCTCGGAACAGAAGGAGCAATATTTGAATTTTGGAAAGCAAATTTCTTCAGCGCTCTATTGGGAGACCCAGACGATTGGGGTATAGCTACTGCCCTCCGGAGGCCACACAAAGCACTACACTAAAAAGTGCAAGGCCCCTCCCCTTCTGGCTATACCCCCCCCGTGGTATCACGGGTTCTCCAGTTTTCAAGCTTTGTGCGAAGGAGGTCAGACATCCACGCATGGCTCCACAGATTTTAGTCAGCAGCAGCTGCTGACTATTTCGGATGGAAGAAAAGAGGGCCCATATAGGGCCCCCAGCATGCTCCCTTCTCACCCGTGGATGGTGTTGTAAGGTTGAGGTACCTATTGCTGGTACAGGGGCTGGAGCCCCACATGCTGTTTTCCTTCCACATCCCCTTGTAGGGCTCTGTGGAAGTGGGATCCTGCCGGCCTCTAAGCTCTGACGCCGGGCTCCATCCACAGACCCATAGCACCTGATGGATACGGAGCAGGAGTACAATCAGGGACATGGCCCTGCATCATACAGGTACTCTGTGTCCCCGGCAGGCACAGACACACTCCGGGCTGGCTGGGTGTTGTAGTGCGCCGGGGACCGTAACGTTGGAGTTAGTGTTCCTACAGTTTACTGGGGGACTTTGTGTTGTGGGAACGCAGCGCCGACCCCCACTGGATCGGGCGGCGCTGCTGTGACTTGTGGTGCGCCGGGGACACGCCGACCGCGCTTTTACGGCGGCGGCGTTTATAACTTTAGTCCCCGGCTTTTTGCGGCCTAGCTCCGCTTCGTTCCCGCCCCCACCCTGTCAATCAGGGTAGGGGAGAGACGCTGTTTCGCAGCAGCGACGAGGGCTGGAGCCTGATTTACATGCTCCAGCCCTCTCACTAGGCACAGAGGGAAGCAGGCTTCCCGCTCTTAGCCAGGAACGCCCAGGGCCCGCCCCCCCTCCTCTCCCAGGACGCCGGCAGCCATTACATGCAGTCTGGCTGGAGGAAGGACGCAAGGCTCTGGGAGACCTGGACTAGGGGGCTTTTGGAGACCACACACCCGCTCTTAAGCGGGCGGTAAGCGGCATTTCAGCTGGCCCCTCTAGTGCCTCAGTGTGTATTGGTGTACTGTGTCACCAGATATATATATTTATTTATTTCTTGCACTGTGAGGTCGCTTCCTGGCTGGACCCAGATCGCTCTGAGGAGGCAGCAACATGTCATCCACAAAACGCAAGGCTGCCAAGGCTAGGGCTGTGTACACTGCGTGTGCTGCATGTGGGGCTGCTCTACCAGCAGGTTCCAAAGACCCCCATTGTGTGCAATGCTCAGATCCGGTGCTGCTTCGCCAGCCGGAGTCCGGAGGGGTAGTGACCCAGGCTGAGACGCTTGTAAGTCCTGCCCCGGTGTCAGGGACAGACTTTGCAGTTTTTGCTGATGGAATGTCTGTGACTATGGCAAAAATCCTTGAAACTTTGCAATCCATGACTGGGGCTCAGTCTATGGACACGGCGAGGTCTCTGTCCTCTAATCCCCCTCAGTTGGAATTAATCCAGACTGCAAGGGGGTCCCCGGCTTCCCAGGCTGAGTATTATGACTCAGATGATAGCCCCAGCCACCCTAAGCGAGCTCGCTGGGAAAGACCCTCAACGTCATCACACTGCTCAGGGTCTCAGCGCAATCAGTCGCCCTGTGATGCGTCTGAAGAGAGTGATCAGGAGTCTTATCCTGGAACCCCTCTCAATCTGGATACCCCGGATGGGGACGCCATGGTAAACGAGCTTATCTCAGCCATCAATAGACTGTTGGATATTTCTCCCCCAGCTCCTTCTGCAGAGGAGGCAGCTGCAGAGCAGGAGAAGTTTCGTTTCCTCTATCCCAAGCGTAAATTGAGTGCTTTCTTGGATCACTCTGACTTCAGAGAGTCAATCCAGAAACACGACGCTCATCCAGAAAGACGTTTCTCTAAACGTTCTAAGGATACACGTTTTCCTTTCCCCCCTGATGTGGTCAAGCGCTGGACCCAGTGTCCAAAAGTAGACCCCCCGATTTCCAAACTTGCAGCTAGATCCATAGTTGCAGTGGAGGATGGCGCTTCACTTAAAGATGCCAATGACAGACAGATGGACCTTTGGTTAAAATCTGTCTATGAAGCTATCGGCGCGTCGTTTGCTCCAGCATTCGCAGCCGTATGGGCGCTCCAAGCTATTTCAGCTGGTTTAGCAAAAGTGGATGCTATCATACATCCAGCGGTGCCGCAAGTGGCGTCCCTTACCTCGCAGATGTCTGCGTTTGCGTCTTACGCTATCAATGCGGTCCTAGAATCTACCAGCCGCACCTCAATGGCGTCCGCCAATTCGGTAGTTTTGCGCAGAGCCTTGTGGTTAAAGGACTGGAAAGCAGATGCTGGTTCCAAAAAATGTTTAACCAGCTTGCCTTTATCTAGAGATAGACTGTTTGGCGAGCCATTGGCTGACATCATTAAACAGTCCAAGGGTAAAGACTCTTCCTTACCCCAGCCCAGATCAAGCAAACCTCAGCAGAAAAAATGGCAGCAGAGGTTTCAGTCCTTTCGAGGTTCGGGCAAGACACAATTCTCCTCGTCCAAAGGGACGCAGAGGACGCAAAGAGTCTCAGATTCCTGGCGGGCTCACGCACGCCCCAAGAAAGCAAATGGAGGAACCGCTTCCAAAGCGGCTACCTCATGACTTCCAGCCCCCCCCCTCCGCATCTCCGGTCGGGGGCAGGCTCTCCCGCTTTTCCGACATTTGGATGTCACAGGTCAAAGACCGGTGGGTGACAAACATTTTGTCTCGCGGGTACAGAATCGAGTTCAGTTCTCGTCCTCCAGCTCGGTTCTTCAGAACCTCCCCACATCCAGACCGAACAGATGCCCTGCTGCAGGCGGTGGACTCCCTAAGAGCGGAAGGAGTAGTGGTTCCTGTACCGCCTCAGGAACAAGGGCGAGGGTTTTACTCCAATCTCTTTGTGGTTCCAAAAAAGGACGGCTCGTTCCGTCCTGTTCTGGATCTAAAGCTGCTCAACAAACATGTGCACGCCAGACGGTTCCGGATGGAAACCCTCCGCTCTGTCGTTGCCTCAATGTCTCAAGGAGACTTCCTTGCCTCAATAGACATCAAAGATGCTTATCTCCACGTGCCAATTGCTACAGAACATCAACGTTTTCTACGTTTTGTGATAGGAAACGACCATCTTCAGTTCGTAGCTCTGCCATTCGGTCTGGCGACAGCCCCCCGGGTCTTCACCAAGGTCATGGCGGCGGTGGTAGCAGTCTTGCACTCTCAGGGACACTCGGTGATCCCTTACCTAGACGATCTACTTGTCAAGGCACCCTCTCAAGAGGCATGCCAACTCAGTCTACATGCTACGCTGGAGACTCTACAGACGTTCGGATGGATCATCAACTTTCCAAAGTCGAATCTGTCACCGTCACAGTCGCTAACGTATCTTGGCATGGAGTTTCATACTCGAGCAGCGAGAGTGAAGCTTCCGCTGAACAAGCAGCGGTCCCTACAGACAGGGGTGCAATCCCTCCTTCAAGGCCAGTCGCACCCCTTACGGCGCCTCATGCACTTCCTCGGGAAGATGGTGGCAGCCATGGAAGCAGTTCCCTTTGCGCAGTTTCATCTGCGCCCACTTCAATGGGACATTCTCCGCCAATGGGACGGGAAGTCAACGTCCCTGGACAGGAAAGTCTCTCTTTCCCAGACGGCCAAGGACTCTCTACAATGGTGGCTCCTTCCCACCTCATTGTCTCAGGGAAGATCCTTCCTGCCCCCATCCTGGGCAGTGGTCACGACAGATGCGAGTCTGTCAGGGTGGGGAGCAGTGTTTCTCCACCACAGGGCCCAGGGGACGTGGACTCCGCAGGAGTCCACCCTTCAGATCAATGTTCTGGAAATCAGGGCAGTGTATCTTGCCCTACTGGCCTTCCAACAGTGGCTGGAAGGAAAGCAGATCCGAATCCAGTCGGACAACTCCACAGCGGTGGCATACATCAACCACCAAGGAGGGACGCGCAGTCGGCAAGCGTTCCAAGAAGTCCGGCGCATTCTAATGTGGGTGGAGGACACAGCATCCACCATATCCGCGGTTCACATTCCAGGCGTAGAAAATTGGGAAGCAGACTTCCTCAGTCGCCAGGGCATGGACGCAGGGGAGTGGTCCCTTCACCCGGACGTGTTTCAGGAAATCTGTCGCCGATGGGGAGTGCCGGACGTCGACCTAATGGCGTCCCGGCACAACAACAAGGTCCCGGCATTCATGGCGAGGTCGCGCGATCAAAGAGCTCTGGCGGCAGACGCATTAGTTCAAGATTGGTCGCAGTTCCGGCTCCCATACGTCTTCCCACCTCTGGCACTCTTGCCCAGAGTGTTACGCAAGATCAGATCCGATTGCAGCCGCGTCATACTCGTCGCCCCAGACTGGCCGAGGAGATCGTGGTATCCGGATCTGTGGCATCTCACGGTCGGTCGACCATGGTCACTGCCAGACCGACCAGACTTACTGTCCCAAGGGCCGTTTTTCCATCAGAATTCTGCGGCCCTGAACCTGACTGTGTGGCCATTGAGTCCTGGATCCTAGCGTCCGCAGGATTATCTCAAGGAGTCGTAGCCACAATGAGACAAGCTAGGAAGTCAACGTCTGCTAAGATCTACCACAGAACGTGGAAGATTTTCTTATCCTGGTGCTCTGCACAGAGAGTATCCCCTTGGCCATTTGCATTGCCCACCTTTCTTTCCTTCCTGCAATCGGGGTTGGAAAAGGGATTGTCGCTCAGCTCCCTTAAAGGGCAAGTCTCGGCACTATCTGTGTTTTTTCAGAAGCGTCTAGCACGTCTTCCTAAGGTGCGCACGTTCCTACAGGGGGTCTGTCATATTGTGCCCCCGTACAAGCGGCCGTTAGATCCATGGGATCTGAACAGAGTACTAGTTGCTCTGCAAAAGCCGCCCTTCGAGCCTCTAAAGGACGTTTCCTTTTCTCGCCTGTCACAGAAAGTGTCGTTTCTTGTTGCGATCACATCGCTTCGGCGAGTGTCTGAGCTGGCAGCTCTGTCATCCAAGGCTCCCTTCCTGGTGTTCCACCAGGACAAGGTAGTGCTGCGCCCCATTCCGGAGTTTCTCCCTAAGGTCGTATCCTCGTTTCATCTTAATCAGGATATATCCTTGCCTTCCTTTTGTCCTCAGCCGGTTCACCGGTATGAGAAAGACTTACGTTTGCTAGATCTGGTGAGAGCACTCAGAATCTATATTTCTCGCACGGCGCCTATCCGCCGTTCAGATGCACTTTTTGTCCTTGTCGCTGGCCAGCGCAAGGGGTCGCAGGCTTCTAAAGCCACCCTGGCTCGATGGATCAAAGAACCAATTCTGGAAGCCTACCGTTCTGCTGGGCTGCCGGTTCCTTCAGGGCTGAAAGCCCACTCAACCAGAGCTGTGGGTGCGTCCTGGGCTTTGCGACACCAGGCTTCGGCTCAACAGGTGTGCCAGGCAGCTACCTGGTCGAGTCTGCACACTTTCACCAAACATTATCAGGTGCATACCTATGCTTCGGCGGATGCCAGCTTAGGTAGAAGAGTCCTGCAGGCGGCAGTGACATCCCCGTAGGGGAGGGCTGTTTTGCAGCTCTAACATGAGGTATCTCTTTACCCACCCAGGGACAGCTTTTGGACGTCCCAATCGTCTGGGTCTCCCAATAGAGCGCTGAAGAAGAAGGGAATTTTGTTACTTACCGTAAATTCCTTTTCTTCTAGCTCTTATTGGGAGACCCAGCACCCGCCCTGTTGTCCTTCGGGATTTTTTTGTTGTTTGCGGGTACACATGTTGTTCATGTTGAACGGTTTTTCAGTTCTCCGACGTTATTCGGAGTTAATTTGTTTAAACCAGTTATTGGCTTCCTCCTTCTTGCTTTGGCACTAAAACTGGAGAACCCGTGATACCACGGGGGGGGTATAGCCAGAAGGGGAGGGGCCTTGCACTTTTTAGTGTAGTGCTTTGTGTGGCCTCCGGAGGGCAGTAGCTATACCCCAATCGTCTGGGTCTCCCAATAAGAGCTAGAAGAAAAGGAATTTACGGTAAGTAACAAAATTCCCTTCTTGGCTGAAATAGATTGCGGGCACCATGTTGCATTTACAGGTCCGCTAAGGTACCTAAACAGAAGAAATCCCTCACAAGTGACACCATTTTGGAAACTAGACCCCTCAAGGATTCTATCTAGGGGTATAGTGAGCATTTTAGATCCACAGGTACTTCACAGATTTTGTTAACGTTACGTTGTCATATTGAAAATTTTAATAATTTTCTCAAAAATGTTGCTTTAGCATCAATTTTCTCACTTTTTCAAGAGGTAATTCCAAAAATTTGACCTCAAGGTTTGTTACCCACTTTTTTATGAGCGCGGTGATACCTCGCATGTGGTCTGAAACCTTTGTTTGGACAAATGGGAGGGCTTGGAACGAAAGGGGCAATATTTGAATTTTGGAAAGGAAATTTGGCTGAAAAAGATTGCGGGCACCATGTCGCATTTGGAGGTCCCCTAAGGTACCTAAACAGCAGAAACCCCGCACAAGTGACCCCATTTTGGAAACTAGGCCCCTCAAGGAATTTATCTAGATGTTTGGTGAGTACCCTGAACCCCCAGGTGCTTCACATAATTTTATAACGTTGAGCCATGAAAAAAAAAAAAAAAAATGTTACCACAAAATTGTTATTTCAACCAGGTAGCTTTTTTTTTTACAAGAGTTAAAGGAAAATATTCAGCATAACATTTATTGTGCAATTTCTCCTGAGTTTGGCGATACCTTATATGTGGTGGAAATCAACTGTTTGGGTGCACAGCAGGGCTCGGAAGGGAAGGAGTGCCATTTGACTGCAAAATTGGCTGGAATCAATAGCGGACGCCAGGTTGCATTTGGAGAGCCCCTGAGGTGCCTAAACAGTGGCTGTCCCCCACAAGTGACTCCATTCTGGAAACAAGACACCTCAAGGCTTTTATCTAGGTGTATAGTGAGCAGTTTGAATCCACGAATACTTCACAGATTTTGATAAGCTTAGGTTGCCATATTGAAAATTTTCATTTTTTTCACAAAAATGTTGCTTCAGCATCAAATTTCTCACTTTTTCAAGAGACAACAACAAACCGTGGACCCAACAGGTTGTTATCCAATGTCTTATGAGCACAGGGATACCCCACATGTGGCCAAAAACCTCTGTTTGGATAAATGGGAGGGCTTGGAATGGAAGGAGCACCATTTGAATTCTGGAAAAGTTGAGATAAATTGCGGGCACCATGTCACATTTGCAGGGACCCTTGGGTACCTATACATTAGAAACCCCCCACAAGTGACTCCATTTTGGAAACTGGATTTTATTCAGGAGTATAGTAGCCTTTTGAATCCACAGGTACTTCACAAAAATGTTGCTGTAGCAACAAATGTCTCACTTTTAGGCTATGTGGCCATGATCCAGCGACACGGCGTCTAGTACACAGTGTCAGCCTCCTGCAGAGATGTGAGTGTTGTCCACGGGAAAACGCAGCTGCCTATGCCCACGATTTGGGTTCAGGCCGCTGTGGAGCTCTATGCTACCTGTAGAGAACACTCATCTCCGCAGCATAAATTGACATGCTGAGGCTCGGGAAGCTGCCGCCACAGGTCGGTTTATGCTGCGGAGAAGAGAAGTACATTGGGCAAGCACATTGGGCATGGGATTTCTAAAAATCCTTCCACTGTGCTTCTACTGCACAATGCAGCGTTATGGACGCAGGGAAAACACTCTGCGCCCAAAACGCTGCAAATCCCGATTGTGGGCGCACAGCCTAAAATGCTACAATGGATGAATGGATAGATGTCAAACAAATATAACGTCCCACCCCCTGCATATTCTAAGCTGGCGCCCTTTAGTGCCTTTCATGTGGCACTAAAGGGTGCCTAGCCTTGTATTTAGCCCCCCAAAAAATTAATAATTAAAATAAACGACGTGGGGTCCCCCCTATTTTTGATAGCCAGCTAGGGTAAAGCAGACAGCTGTAGCCTGCAAACCACAGCTGACAGCTTCACCTTGGCTGGTGATCAATTTGGAGGGCTCCCCAGGCGTTTTTTAAAAAAAAACAAAAAACGTGGGGTCCCCCCAAATTAGATCACCAGCCAAGGTGAAGCAGACAGCTGGGGTCTGGTATTCTCAGGGTGGGAAGAGCCATGGTTATTGGACTCTTCCCAGCCTAAAAATAGCAGGCCGCAGCTGCCCCAGAAGTGGCGCATCCATTAGATGCGCCAATCCTGGCGCTTAGCTCCAGCTCATCCCGCGCCCTGGTGCGGTGGCAGACGGGGTAATATATGGGGTTGATACCAGCTGTAATGTCACCTGGCATCAAGCCCTGGGGTTAGTGATGTCACGGCATCTGAACAGATACCCGACATCACTAACCCAGTCAAGAAATAGAAAAAAATAAAGACAAAAAAAAAATTTATTTGAAAAAAAACTCCCCGAAACATTCCTCTTTTACCAATTTATTGTAAATAAATAAATTTCGGTCGCTGTAATCCATTTTTGAGGTCCCACGCCGTCTCTGGATCTTCTAGAATATGGGGGGCACGTTCAGGGAACGTATCCCCCATTTTCTGGAAGAGCAAGCTCTCCATGAGCAGTGTGGGTGCAGTAATCTGAGAATACTGCACTCACACTGCCCCGGTCCAACCTAGGGCAGAGTGACCTGCAGTAACCTCATTCTAGAATATGAGGGGCACGCTCACAGAACGTACCCCCCATTTTCTAGAACAGCAGGCTCTCCATGTGAGGAGTGTGTCTGCAGATTACTGCACTCACCCTCCCCCGGTCCACAGTGGAGCAGCCTACTGCAGCAGCGACGTCAGCGTCCCTGCTTGCAGGGATCCAGCTGACAGCCGCTGTCTGCGCATGCGCCGCCAGCATTTAAGAGAAGGAGGCGGCGTGATCGCGGGGCCGGAGCACCAGCAGCCAGGTAACGTATGACCGGGGGCTGGGGGGGGTGACGGGGGGACCTGGGGACAACTTTCTGCCGCATGTGACGTGTCACATGCGGCAGAAAGAGTAGGATGAATGCGGCCGCCATTTTCCACGCTCCGGAGGGGAGAGGGGGGAGGGGGGGCGGCTCTGGAGAACCGGAGGGGGCTCCGGGGACCAGAGATCTCCGGTGTACCGGAGGAGGGGTCAGGGGGAGGACATTTACCTCCGATCTGAAATGTTTGATCATTTCAGATCGGAGGGAAATGAATGCAGAGCCGGCGGCGGCGGCAGTTTTCAGCGCGCGTCGGCGCCATCTTGGATTTTCCGGAGGGGGGGTAGGGGTGGTGGGGGGGACTCTCCGGTACCGGGGGCTTTGGGGGCACTAGAGGATTATATTTATTTCTCATCTGACATGTTTGATCACGTCAGATGAGAAATAAATCAATTTTACCGGCCATTTTTTTTTTTTTTAATGTTGTCGCCGGTATACGGTGTATACCGGCGATCGCATTAACGGGGTCCAAAAAAAACACCCCGATTCATAATCTTGGGGGTCTCAGCTACCTCCGGTAGCTGAAACCCCCGAGATTTTTCGTCACTGGGGGGCGCTACAAGCTTTTTCCGGCCTGACGTCTCAAGACGTCGGAACAGAATAAGTACCCTGTTTTTCCGACGTTTTGAGACGTTAGGCCGTCGCTATGGAGTTAAAAATAGTGATAATGAAATCAAGTATTTTTAATACAAAATTTAAATCGCTGCTTATTTAGTATTTATTTAATTCTAATTTTACTGGGGCTGCCATGCTGGTTTTGCTGTGTGTGTAATGACAGTAACTAACTCCTTTATGGCAGCCCCTGTGCATAGAGAACAGTGGTCGGGATCAGACCCCATTCACTAACTTACAGTAGGCATCTGCTGGGACCTGGATGCGCCCCCTGGGCTGTCCAGATCACAGCAGAGGGAGGAGATCTGCGCCATCACTGTGGAGCTCACAGCTATGCTGTTTGCTCCACTTTACCCCTATCAACCGCCGGGATGTGTGAGTAAAGGCTGCCTACCCTCCCCCCGGCGTTACCGTCTCCAATGACACCCCTTTCCTCCGCTCTATCCAACCCCCGCTTCTGCTTCTGCCGCCACCCCACCCCCCGGCCTTACCGTCTCCAATGACACTCCCTCCGCTCTACCCAGCCCCGCACTGCCGCTGCTGTGTGTGTGTGTGTGTGTGTGTGTGTGTGTGTGTGTGTGTGTGTGTGTGTGTGTGTGTGTGTGTGTGTGTGTGTGTGTGTGTGTGTGTGTGTGTGTGTGTGTGTGTGTGTGTGTGTGCCTCTGCATGTGAGCACTGCCACTGCTACCGTTTCCAAAAACACCCCCCCTCCTTCCTCCTGCCACCTGTCGGCCTGTGCGTGAACCGGTGATACTGTATGCAGGGATGTGTATCTAATCCTATCCTGTGTGATACTGTCTGCAGGGCTGTGTATCTAATCCTATCCTGTGTGATACTGTCTGCTGAGCCGTGTATCTAATCCTATCGTGTGATACTGTCTGCTGAGCCGTGTATCTAATCCTATATTGTGTGATACTGTCTGCTGAGCCGTGTATCTATTCCTATATTGTGTGATACTGTCTGCTGAGCTGTGTATCTAATCCTGTCCTGTGTGATACTCCTGCTGTCCTTGGTGACACTTTAGACATTTGTTGTCACCAACAAAATGGGTCCGCACTGTGTCCCTACATTTCATCTTCCCTTATCCTTTGTAAACACCCAGATTGGGAGGGGGAGGTGACATCACACACAGGAGAGCAGATTCTGCCCACTTTACTGCAGCTGCAATGTGAGCTTTTTCTACAGTGGGATTTCTGTAGGATATCAGCAGCTGTTCCCCGTAGTGTTTAACAGTGGAAAATATCAAACTTTTTTTAATTTTTTTTTTTTATATTTTGTTCAATTAAAAACAAATAATATTTAAACAAAACATTAACACATTAATACTTCACATTTTTTCAGTTATTGCATTTTTTTTTCTGACGATACCTTCCCTTTAAGCCCAGAGAGTTATGTCACACAAAATAGTTAATAAATAACATTTCCCTCATGCCTACTTTACATCAGCGCAATTTTTGAAACATCATTTTATTTTGTTAGGCAGTTAGAAGGGTTCAAAGTTCATCAGCAATTTCTCATTTTTCCAACAAAATTTTACAAAATTATTTTTTAGAGACCACATCACATTTGAAGTGACTTTGAGAGGCTTAGGTGACAAAAAAATACAGTGAAACCTTGGATTAAGAGTAACTTTGTTTGAGAGCGTTTTGCAAGACAAGCAAAGCATTTTAAAAATTTGTAACTCAGTTTAACAGCAATGCTTTGCAATTAGAGCAAATACTCCTGGTTCACAATTTCGGTACCGTCCTTTCACCATGCTCTGACCCGCTCTGGAGGTAACTTTCTGTACATACTTACTGTATACAATATACCATTGTAAAGTAAAAAGTATATATTATATAGCATGTCTATGAATTTGTATTTGTGGATACAGTATTGTACTTTCTTTCTGCTAACCAGTACAGCACTTTGCTTGTAGCATTTGTAATGTAGCATTTTCACAAGAAGGTAAAAAGAGAAAATGCACCTGACAATTGGTGCAATTTCTCCTGAGTATGACGAAAATCTAGTGTTTGAGCGCATGGTAGGGTTCGGAAGGGAAGAAGCCCCTTTTGAATTTTAGGACACAAAATTGCCTGGAATCATTAGTAAAAGCCTTGTCATGTTTGGAAAGCCCTTGAGGTGCCCAAACTGTGGAGCTCCCCATAAGTGACCCCATTTCGACGGTTTCCCTTTCGACGGCGACGGTTTCCCTTAGGGACTAATCTCCCAATACCATCAACGGGCGGGACCTCGGAGTGTTGCCTCCACGTACCCCCTCCTGCGACGCTGGATCCTGGGCTGCCTTTTACTGGACGACGGGTCCCACAGACACCGATTTTCTAGACTCCAGGGCAGAGGCACAATTCCTCAGCCCCTCTTTGCAGGCTCTGAGTTGATACATTGCACCTGTGTGGCCGGACACAGCAGGCTGACTCTATTTCCACTGCCTGAACTGAGGCACTGTTAAGGTGAGATCCCCCTTGACTGGTTTCCCAGACAAAGGGAGAAAGACGGTGCAGGGAAGGCTCCCAGGACTGCTGAATTTACAGTCTTTATTCCCACCATAGATTATCTCTGCAGAGCACACAGCTAACGGTGGCGGGGGGAGGGCTTCCAGGGCTCAAAAACTCAGTGTTTATTCCCTGTAGCTGTGTGCTGGCTGGAGGAGGGGGAGTCCCTTGCTGATTACAGGGACTCCTGCAGAGATAACCTACTGGTAGCTGTGTGCTGACTGGAGGGAGGGGGAGAAAAACTGTCACAGAAGCTCCCTTCCCGCCGTTTTTTACTACCGACAGCAGGGGGCACACTGACTTCTTCTTGGCGCTCTTTTAGCGCTAAGCCCCCCCCCCCGCGGGCCGCAATAAGCCCCACCCCCCCAGGACAACGCGCAAATATCTCCACAGAGACTCCTTCCTGAGGACGCAGGGCCATCGGCTGATTCTGGTGAGGTACACCGAAGCAAATACAATCCCTGCTTCCCACTGCTTCACTTGTAGCTCTGCATATCATTGCACCCCCTCCTGGCATACTCCTATTAGGAACATGCAGAACTCTAAGGGTACTAAGTGCCAAGGCTCACATAGTCTATTGTTCAGCCTGCACTGCCTGCCATGCTGAGCTACCACGTAAACACACCTCTTCTCTCTGTGAGTCCTGTGCCCCTATAGCCCCCCAAGACCGCCCCCCCCCCGCCACCACTGCCGCCTCAGAGGACAAATGGGTGCGAGACCTTGTGTCTTCCGGTTACCACATAGAATTTCGCACCCGACCCCCCGAGTCAGTTCCTTCTCTCAAACCCCCCAAAGACTCGAAAACGACGCAAGGCCTTTTTCTCAGCAATCCACTCGCTCCAAACAGCAGGAGTGATAATACCCGTCCCGGACGACGAGAAGTTCAGGGGTTTTTATTCCAACCTCTTTGTGGTCCCCAAAAAGGATGGGTCAGTTCGACCCATCCTGGACCTCAAACACCTGAACAAACATGTGCACGTACGGAGATTCAGAATGGAGTCCCTAAGGTCCATTATTGCATCCATGGTCGAAGGGGAATTCCTCGCCTCCATAGATATCAAGGACGCGTACCTGCACATACCCATCGCCCCAGATCACCAAAAGTTCCTCCGCTTCGCAGTTCAGGACGCCCATTTTCAATTCGTAGCCCTACCCTTCGGTCTTGCCACCGCACCAAGGGTCTTCACCAAAGTCATGGCGGCCACCATGAGCGTCCTTCACGCCAGGGGAGTAGTCGTTCTCCCTTACTTGGACGACCTCCTAATCAAGGCCTCCTCCTTCCGCGACTGCTCAACCAGCGTACAGATCACTGTGGACACCCTATCCCGCTTAGGGTGGCTACTGAATCTAGATAAATCATCCCCGGTCCCAGCACGATCCAACACCTTCCTGGGCATGTCCCTGGACACCCGTCGGGGCTTGATCTTTCTCCCTCAGGACAAGGCGATCGCTCTTCGACAAGCGGTACGCTGCCTTCTACGTCCTCCGTCTCGCTCCATTCGATTCAGCATGAAAGTGCTCGGCAGGATGGTGGCGGCTATGGAGGCAGTACCTTTTTGCTCAACTGCACCTCCGCCCACTGCAGCTAGCCCTTCTAGCTGCCTGGGACAAGAGCCCCTTCTCCCTGAACAAACATCTTCACCTGACGCTTTCAGTCAGGTATGCACTCCGCTGGTGGCTTCGGTCCTCATCCCTATCGAATGGGAGATCTTTTCTCCCAGTGAACTGGCTGCTCCTGACCACGGACGCCAGCCTCCTAGGCTGGGGAGCAGTGTACCGGCACCACACTGCTCAAGGACCTTGGACGCCCCAGGAGTCTTCCCTACCAATAAACATCCTGATACTCCGCGTGATCTTCCTCGCGCTCAGGGCGTTCTGCCCTCTGCTAGCGGGTCGTCAGATTCGAGTCCAATCGGACAATGCGACAGCTGTAGCTTATATCAATCGGCAGGGGGGCACCCGCAGCAAAGCAGCCCACAAGATCCTCAGCTGGGCCGAATCGACGGGGTCAGTGATATCAGCGGTACACATACTGGGGGTAGAGAACTGGGCAGCAGACTTTCTAAGTCGCCAAGGCCTGGCCGCCGAGAATGGTCTCTCCACCCAGAAGTGTTTCTACACATCTGCACTCGCTGGGGCACACCAGACTTGGATCTAATGGCCTCAAGGTTGAACGCAAATGTACCCGCGTTCATAGCCAGGTCACGCGACCCGCAGTCCATCGGCGCGGATGCTCTAGTCTGCTCCTGGCACCACTTCCGCCTGCCTTACATATTTCCACCTGTACCCCTGCTGCCGCGGGTAATCAGGAAGATCAAGGCAGAGGGAGTCCCGGTGATATTGATAGCACCGGACTGGCCCAGGCACGCCTGGTACACCGAATTAGAGAAATGCTCGCAGACGTACCGTGGCGCCTTCCAGACATCCCAGACTTGCTGACCCAAGGGCCCATTTCCCATCAGAACTCCAGAGCCCTGAAGCTGATGGCATGGCCATTGAGACCTGGGTATTAACAAGAGCGGGATTCTCCCCCGCGGTTATCTCCACCATGATCAGCGCCCGAAAGCCTGCTTCAACCCGCATTTACCATCGTACGTGGAAAATCTTCTTTTCATTGTGCAGGGAAACTAACGTCCAGCCTATGCCTCTGGCCATCCCCAAAATTCTCGACTTTCTGCAGTCTGGCTTGCAAGCGGGGTTGGCTCTCAGTTCCCTTAAAGGGCAGGTCTCAGCGCTCTCAATCTTCTACCAGTGCCGCTTGGCTCAAAAACCACAAGTCAAGACCTTCCTCCAGGGCGTTTCCCATCTAGTTCCCCCGTACAAACGGTCGCTGGATCCATGGGACCTCAATCTCGTTCTGGACGGTCTCCAGAGGTCTCCCTTTGAACCCCTCAAGGAATCCCCCCTTGGTCTTCTGTCCTGGAAGGTAACATTCCTGGTGGCAATTACGTCCATCAGACGGGCTTCGGAGCTGGCAGCACTCTCTTGCCGTAAGCCTTTTCTGATCTTTCACCAGGACAAGGTGGTTCTGCGCCCCCTTCCGGATTTCCTTCCAAAGGTTCTTACCCCGTTTCATTTGAACGAGTACATTGTTCTGCCTTCCTTTTGTCCACACCCAGTTCATAGGATGGAAAGGTCTCTGCATTCGTTAGACCTCGTCAGAGCTCTCAGATATTATATATCCAGGACAGCCCCCTTTAGGAAAACGGACTCTTTGTTCGTCATTCCTGAGGGGCCTAAGAAGGGACAGGCAGCTTCAAAGGCAACTCTGGCTCGCTGGATTCGCTCTGCGATCCAGGAAGTCTACCGCTTGCAACTCAAGCCCATTCCTAGTGGGCTGCGGGCTCATTCCACGTGAGCAGTTGGCGCTTTGTGGGCCATTCGGCATCAGGCTTCAGTGGAACAGGTGTGTAAGGCTGCGACCTGGTCTAGCCTACATACTTTTTCAAAGCTTTACAGAGTCCATACCCAGGTTTCAGCTGAGGCAAATCTGGGTAGGAAAATTCTGCAAACGGCAGTAGAGCACCTCTCTCCGTAGGCGCTCCAGGCTGTCTGGGACTGGCTCCTAGTCCTTGGGTTGTGTTATCTTTTTATTTTTCCCACCCATGGACTGCTTTAGGACGTCCCATGGTCCTGTGCCCCCCAATGAGGCGTCAGAGAAAAACGCATTTTTGTGTACTCACCGTAAAATCGTTTTCTCTTAGCCATCATTGGGGGACACAGCACCCACTCTGTTGCCCTGTTGGGCCTTGGTTCTCTCAGTACCTTATTTGGTTATGACTCTTTTTCTCATGTTCCTCCGTGTTGACAATTATTAATCCATCCTTTTTTACTGTGTTTTTCTCCTACTGCTTGTGTACTAAAACTGAGGTTGCCTGGCCCGGCCAGGGGGTGTATACTGCAGAGGAGGAGTTATGCTTTTTGCATCTACTTAGTGTCCTCCTATGGATAGGCAGCATAACACCCATGGTCCTGTGTCCCCCAATGATGGCTAAGAGAAAATTATTTTATGGTGAGTACACAAAAATCCGTTCGTTTGGGCGCACAGCAGGGCTGGGATAGATCACTATTTGACATTTTGAACATAAAATTGTCTGAAATCATTAGCAGACGCCATGTCGCACTTCGAGATCCTTTGATGTGCCTAAACGTAAGAGCTCCCCACAAGTGACCCTATTTTGGAAACTAGACCCCTCAAAAATGTATCTAAATGTTTGAACACCTAGATCTCTCTGGTGCTTTACAGAAAAATGTGCTATGAAAATGAAAAAATAATTTTTTTATCTCACAAAAGTTGCTTTAACCCAAAATATTTCATTTTCACAAGGGTAACAGGAGATAATGGACCATACAATTTGTTGTGCAATTTCTCCTGAGTATAGTGATACCCAATATGTGGTCAAAAACTACTTTAGAGGTAAAGTGAAGAAGTGAAGGAGCGTATTAATTGGAATGGTTTGTGGGTGCCATGTCACATTGGCAAAGCCCCTGAGGTGCCCAAACAGTGGAGCTTCCCCACAAGTGACCCCATTTTGGAAACTAGATCCTTCAATTAATTTTTCTAGATGTTTGGTGAACACTTTGAACTCCCAGGTGCTTCACAGAATTTTATGACGTTGAGCCGTGAAAATGAAAACATTCGTTTTTTAACCACAAAAATGTTACTTTAACCCCAAGTTTTTCAAATTCACAAAGGTAACAGGAGATAATGCACCATACAGTTTGTAGTACAAAGTGAGGAAGGGAAGGAGCACCATATTTGAGTTCAGATTTAGTTGGAATGGTTTGTGGGTGCCATGTCGCATTGGCAGAGCCTTTGAGATGCCGTAACAGTAAAAAAAAAAAAAACACAAGTGACCCCATTTCACAAATTTCACCCATTAATTAATTCATCCAGTGGTGCAATGAGTATATTATCACACATCACAGGTGTGTCACAACATTGTATAATATTGGTCGATAAATAAAAAATAATTACCGTATTTTTTGGTTTATATGATGCACTGGCTTATAAGACGCACCCCAAATTTAGAGCAAAATAAGGTGAAAAAAAATGGGGTCAGTCTTATAATCCGGTGGTGTCTTACCGGAGACGGCAACAGCGGTGGTGGAGCGGAGTCAGAGGAGGTAGGGGCGGTGGGTGTCCCAGAAACTGTCAGCTGTGCTGGGGCTCGGGCTGCTGCGGCTGGGGCAGCTGTGTTGGTGCAGCTGTGCTGGGGCTCGGGTTGTGGCTGCGGGCGGTGAGCGCTTCAAAAAAATGGCGCCCGGTGTCAGCGCAGATTGAGCTCTCGGCTCAATTGCAAGCAGAGATCTCATCTGCACAAGAGCCACTTCCGGGTGCCATTTTCCTTAAAGGGAACCTGTCATCAGAAATTTAGTGATTCTAAATGGATGGTTCCTCCCATCTATTTCCTGCTGCTGAGCAGGATGGGAAGGAGGGGACGTCCGGGCATCAGGCCAGCGAGCGCTTGCGCAAAACGCTGCAGTCATAGGGGAAAGTGCGGTCACGAGGTTATGGGCGGCACTTACTGATGACACTCACAGCGCCGCCCATAACCTCGTGCACGCGCAAAGCGTCACTAGCGGTCACCGCTACAGTGTAACAGCGCATGCGCGGGACCACGGGCACCCAGGGGCGGCGTCCTGAGCTTTCGAAATTCAGCGTTCGGGGGCGGCATAAATCTGCAGGAGGACAACAACGGACCCCAGGCAGCCCGCCCCCATGGATGATTTTAGAAATTTCCATACGAAAAGGTACCAGTTTACAAAGTATTTATTTTGGAATAAAAGGGGCCAAAAAAACTATAGGAAGCTTCCTAGAATGCAGCCCAGGAGCTGCAGAGGGGGGAACTTTTAGCTTTATAGCTAAATTTCTGATGACAGGTTCCCTTTAAGTCTGCTGCCAGGCAGCAATACCTCACATGTGATAGTACAGTACTGTTTGAACACACCACAAGGAAGAAGCGCCATTTGATTTTTGGAGCACAGTTTCCTAGAATAGTTTGCAGATTTCATTTGCAGAACCCCTAAGTGCCAGAAAAGAAGAAAATCCCCCCCAAAGTGACCAAATTTTGAAATTGCACCTCTCTGGGAGTTAATCTTCGGGTGTAGTGATGATTTAAAGATGCTTTACACGCTGCGACATCGCTAGCGATTGCTAGCAATGTCGCGAGCGATAGCACCCGCCCCCATCGTTCGTGCGACATGTGGTGATCGCTGCCGTAGCAAACAATATCGCTACGGCGGCGTCATACGCACATACATGTTCTGCGACGTCGCTGTTGCTGCCGAACAATCCCTCCTTCAAGGCAGGGCTGTGGAATCGGTAAACCACACTTTCGACTCCGACTCCTCAATTTCCCTTGCACAGACTGACTCCGACTCCACGACTCCGACTCCTACATATATTGCTTATAGTTAAGTGAAAAATTTATTGTAGTACATGAACATGCCGGCTGATAGCACACACAGACAGAGTCGCGCGATGAGAATGAACTCGGGTGAACTTCACCCGACTTCATTGTCATACCGCGGCTCTGTCTGTGTGTGGCGTCCTTATTAGCGGTCACCCGTGAAGGACTCACCGGTGACCGCTAATCCCCTGAGTGACCGAAGTGAGCAGCGCGATTAGCGGTGCCGTCACTGAGGTTACCCGCAGCCAGCTGGAGTCCTTCACCTGAGACCGCAACTCACCAGTGACTTCATCGCTGATCGCGCGGCTCTCTGCAGTTGCTGCATGGATCTGACAGAGAGCGGTCTGGTCTGTGACCGCTCTTGTTAGCTTAATGTAGCAAAGCTGAGAGCGTCGCGGGACCTCGTGTGGATTACGTCAGACCTGGAGGGGTATTTGGGTATTTTAATAAAGTGGTGAAAGAGGTGTATTTTTTTGTCTTTTATTTCAAATAAACGATTTTTTTTGGGTGTATGTGTTTATTTACTTTCACTTACAGGTTAATCATTGCGGGTGTCTCATAGACGCCTGCAATGATTAACCTACGACTTAGTGGCAGCTGTGGGCTGCCATTAACTCCTTATGACCCAGATTGCCACCGCACCAGGGCAATTCTGGATGAGCCGGGTAGAGTCCCAAGACTGTCGAATCTAATCGATGCGGCAATTCCGGGTGGCTGCTGGCTGATATTTTTAGGCTGGGGGGCTCCCCATAATTGGGGGGGGACCGCATGCTGTTTTTTTTTTTTTATTATTTATTTTACTGCACTACATAGACTCGCCCACCGGCGGCTGTGATTGGTTGCAGTGAGACAGCTGTCACTCAGCGTGGGGCCGTATCTGACTGCAACCAATCATAGGCGCCGGTGGGCAGGGGAAGCGGGGAATACGAGATTGAATAATAAGCGGCTGGCATTTTCAAAAGCAGGAGAAGCCGCCGGAGGAGTGTGACAGCTGTGCAGTGCCGCGCCGGTGATCGGGCAGTGATCGGTGAGGTATGAGAGAAGGGTAGACCGACAGAGAGAGACCGACCGACAGGGAGACAGACCGACATTGCAACCAAAACGCACAAAAGAAGAGACATGTTGCTTTTTAGAACGCAGCGTCTTGGCAGCAGCCAAAATGCTGCGTTCTAAAACGCAACGTGGGGATGGAATTTGCACAATCTTCATAGATTGTGCTGGGGACGCAGGACGCATGCAGTTACGCTGCAGTGCAATACGCAGCGTAACTGCATGCAAATATGCAACGTGCGCACATAGCCTTAATGCTCTACCGTTATCTGTTACTGACATGCCCGGTTGTCCCATCCTGATCTCTCTGGCTGTTCTTGCACTTTATAACTGTCTTATTTTGCCCAAGACTGGATATAGTGTTTGTCAAGCCGGTAACAGCTTTGGAGATTTCTTACATGGGATCTTTCTGATGTTACATCGTCATCTTCTCCCCATTCAGGTCCCTACAATATCGGATCACCTCAGATCTTCTATATAAGAGAAGTCCCGATTGACCCATCAAGGATGGATAAGGACAGGGACAATATGGCGGAAAGGATATTACACCTCACCCTAGAGATCCTCTTCCGGCTTACTGGAGAGGTGAGAGATTCTGATGACGTCACATTACATCATTCTTATCTATGGGAATAACAGATGGACAGAACTGGAGAGGTGAGGACTCTGGAAATGTCTGTAGTGAGGTTTATTAATGTGTCTCTCCATATCCAGGATTACACAGTAGTGAAGAAGACCTCTAGTGAGCGCTGTCAGGCCCCTGTGTCTGAGGGATGGGGAAGACCCCTGAGCCCAATCACGGGACCTCCACCTCACCCCCTGATACATGAGGATATCAATGAGCAGAAGATCCTAGAACTCGCCTACAAGATGATTGAGCTGCTGACTGGAGAGGTGACACTGCTGGGACATTATACAGTAACGCTATGAAGGGATCGGGGGATGACGGTCTCATTGTATGTGTCAGGTTCCTATAAGGTGTCAGGATGTCGCCGTCTATTTCTCCATGGAGGAGTGGGAGTATTTAGAAGGTCACGAAGATCTGTACAAGGACGTCATGATGGTGGATCCCCAGCCCCTTACATCACCAGGTAATAGACAGGACTAAATACACACGGCCTATAATTATCTGTATGTAAAGAATGAATTCAGTCCCTGTATGTGTTTCTTCCAGTTCTGTCCAGTGAGAGGACAACACCAGAGAGATGTCCCCGTCCTCTTCTTCAACAGGACTGTAAACAAGAAGATCTCGATGTTCCTCTGGATGATCAGGTAGATGGAGAGAAGGTGTCATGAAATCTTCCCTATGATGTGTAGGCGGCTGTGAAGGTCTTGTGTTCAATCTTCTTGTATCCCTCAGTATTATACACTGAATGGACAATTTATTAGATAACATTAGAATGTTGGGCACTGCAGCACAAAGCTGTGTGGTGGTGCCATACTCACAGAATCAAGCGATCAGCTCTGCTGGCAGCGTGGTCAAGTTCAAGATGATCCCAATGTGAGAATGAAGCGGCAACTCACCCTGGTAAGTGGCAAACTCTTTAATCTGTGATTACAGACGAAAACCTGAACGGGGAGGGAGGGGGGGGGCGGCAGACGGACGACAGCCGTTTCGCGCTGTGGCTAGCGCTTTGACGAGTCCTAGTCTGAATCGTCAGCGGACTTCCTTTTAGTGAGTCATAGCTGCTGACGTAGTCAGGTTAAAAGACAACGTTACAATGTAACAAGTTACCTGTGCAAGATTACAACAAAGGTTTGTAAAAGCGGATACAGCATTTTCTCTGACGCCTCATTGGTGGACACAGGACCATGGGTGTTATGCTGCCTATCCATAGGAGGACACTAAGTAGATGCAAAAGCATAGCTTCTCCTCTGCAGTATACACCCCCTGGCCGGGCCAGGCAGCCTCAGTTTTAGCTTAGTGTCTGTAGGAGGCACTGCCTTTCAAGGTTTATTTTTTGAGGGCAATTGGTTTCCTTTTGGGACCGATCTCCCACTACCATCAACGGGCGGGAACTTAGAGTGTCGCCTCCACGTACCCCCTCCTGCGACGCTGGATCCTGGGATGGACGACTGGTTCCACAGACACCGATTTTCCAGAGCCCAGGACAGAGGCACAATTCCTCAGCCCCTCTTTGCAGGCTCTGAGTTGAATATGGCACCTGTGTGACCGGACACAGCAGGCTGACTCTATTTCCACTGCCTGGACTGAAGCAGTGTTTAAGGTGAGATCCCCCCTGACTGGTTTCCCAGACAAAGGGAGAAAAGACGGTGCAGGGAAGGCTCCCAGGACTGCTGAATTTACAGTATTTATTATGAGAAAGTCCCTTGCTGATTGCAAGGAGGAGAGCCCCAGGGATCCTGAACACACAGTGTTAACTTTTCTCTAGCTTGCTGGCTGGAGGAGGGGGAAGTCCCTCGCTGTTTGCAGAAAGTCCTGCACAGATAATTTACCGTGGCAGGGGGAGGGCCCAGAGCTCAGGAACTCATGCTGTTTATTTGCTCTGTTTATTTGCTCTAGCAGAAAAGCCGCAGAGATAACCACCAGTGACAAGCTGTGTGCTGACTGGAGGGAGAGGGAGGAAAACGGTCAGAAGCTCCCTTCCCGCCGTTTTTTACTACCCACAGCAGGGGGGGGGGCACACTGACTTCTTCGCGCTCTTTTAGCGCTAAGCCCCCCCCCGGAAAGTGTGCGAAGATCTCCACAGAGCTTACTCCTTCCTGAGGACAGGGCCACCGGCTGATGCTGGTGAGGTGCTTGCTTCACTTGTAGCTCTGCTGACCATTGCTCCCCCTCCTGGCATACTCCTATTAGGAACATGCAGAATTCTAAGGGCACTAAGAGTGCTAAGACCCACATAGTCTATTATTCAGCCTGCACTGCCTGCCACGCTGAGCTACCATGTAAACACACCTCTTCTCTCTGTGAGTCCTGTGCCCCTATAGCCCAAGACCCCCCTGCCACTACCGCCGCAACCGTCAGCCCAGAGCCTAGGGCTCCCAGCCCACCGGAATGGGCACAGTTTCTGTCCCAATCCATGGAAAAACTGTCACAGAACCTGGTGCTGGCTTTGCAATGTCGTCCTCCACACCCTTCTGGGTCCCTGGACGGAACGCAGCCTGAGGATGCCCCTATGGAGGATCCTTCTGAGGTATTCCGGGCACATGCTTCACCGGTTGCAGGGATCAGGAAAAGAGCACACGGCCAGGTGTCTCCAGCACTCTCTCATGGCCCCCATGACTCTCTCTCGGGAGCACACAGGGCAGGCTCTCCCACACGCTCCACGGTTTCTGAAGAGCTGGAGGAGGCAGAATGCTGTTTGTACCAGGAGGATTCCTTGGTTTCATCCTCCCCAGATGATCAAACTGCAATAGACTCCCTTATAGCAGCAATCAACCAAACTCTGCATGTGGAGGATCCCCCATCCACTACCACTGACCATGCGGTCTCCTTTAAGAGGGCAAGGAAACCCCAAAAGGTTTTCGCTGATCACCCAGAGTTTCAGGATATTCTCACAAAGCAAAGGGAGAAGCCTGACAGGCGCTTCGGTAACCGAAAACTCATGGAGTCCCGTTACCCTTTTGCCTCACCTGCCCCTAAGGGCTGGGCCGATCCGCCCTCGGTCGACCCCCCCCCCACCTTGGTCTCCCGCCTTACCACAAAGACACTCCTGTCTTTACCTGATGGTTCCTCCATCAAGGACCCGACAGACAGACAGGTGGAGCACCTCGCCCGCTCTGCTTTTGAGGCTGCGGGTTCCTCCCTCTCGCCCTCCTTTGCCTCTGTGTGGGTTGCAAAGGCGATCTCGGTCTGGGCAGAATCCCTTAACACTTCGCTTGAGGAATCCCAGTTCACTCATACCTTCACAGAGGTAACAGCTCAAATTGCCGCTGCAGCGGAGTACCTCATGCAGGTCTCCATGGACGCTGCTACCTGCGCAGCGTTTGCCGCCTCAAATACCATAGCAATCCGTAGAGCTCTCTGGCTCCGACAATGGCGAGCGGACTCTGCCTCCAAGAAGTCTCTCACGGGCCTTCCCTTTTTTCCCAGACCGATTGTTTGGCGAACGTCTAGACAAGCTCATTTCTGACGCGACTGGAGGAAAGAGTACCTCCCTCCTCCAGCTGAAGTCCAGGACGTCCTTCACCAGACTTCCACAGTCCTCGTTCCGCTCCTTTCGGAACTCATTTGGTTGGTCGACATCCCGTGCTGTCCCCAGCCGCGGACTACGCAGGGACCGACCTTCTCAGCTCTCCCCGAAACCCACTTCTTCATGGCAGCCTAGACCGAAACAGTCCAGGACTAGGGAGACTCTGCCACAACGTTTTCCCCCCTCATGACTCCTTCGGCGCCCCGGAAGACACACTCATTGTAGGAGGTCGAGTGCGGCTCTTTCAACACATCTGGGCTGCTGCCTCAGACGACAAATGGGTGCGAGACCTTGTGTCTTCCGGTTACCACATAGAATTTCGGACCCGACCCCCCCCCCCCGAGTCGGTTCTTTCTCTCAAACCCCCCAAAGACTCGAAAACGACGCAAAGCTTTTTTTCTCAGCAATCCACTCGCGCCAAACAGCAGGAGTGATAATACCTGTCCTAGACGACGAGAAGTTCGGGGGGTTTTATTCCAACCTCTTTGTGGTCTCCAAAAATGATGGGTCAGTTCGACCCATCCTGGACCTCAAACACTTAAACAAACATGTGCACGTACGGAGATTCAGAATGGAGTCCCTAAGGTCCATTATTGCATCCATGGTCGAAGGGGAATTCCTAGATCACCAAAAGCTCCTCCGCTTCGCAATTCAGGACTCCCACTTTCAATTCATAGCTCTACCCTTCGGCCTTGCCACCGCACCAAGTTTCTTCACCAAAGTCATGGCGGCCGCCATGAGCGTCCTTCACGCCAGGGGAGTAGTCGTTCTCCCTTACTTGGACGACCTCCTCATCAAGGCCCCCTCCTTCCGTGACTGCTCAACCAGCGTACAGATCACTGTGGACACCCTATCCCGCTTAGGGTGGCTAGTGAATCTGGACAAATCATCCCCGATCCCATCACGATCCATCACCTTCCTGGGCATGTCCCTGGACACCCGTCGGGGCTTGATCCTTCTCCCTCAGGAAAAGACTTCGCTCTTCAACGAGCGGTACGCTGCCTTCTACGTCCTCCGTCTCGCTCCATTCGATTCAGCATGAAAGTGCTCGGCAGGATGGTGGCGGCTATGGAAGCAGTACCCTTTGCTCAACTGCACCTCCGCCCACTGCAGCTAGCCCTTCTAGCGGCCTGGGACACGAGCCCCTTCTCCCTGGAAAGACATCTTCACCTGACGCCTTCAGTCAGGTACGCACTCCGCTGGTGGCTTCGGTCCTCATCCCTATCGAAGGGGAGATCTTTTCTCTCAGTGAACTGGCTGGTCCTGACCACGGACGCCAGCATCCTAGGCTGGGGAGCAGTGTACCGGCACCACACTGCTCAAGGACGTTGGACGCCCCAGGAGTCTTTCCTACCCATCAACATCCTGGAACTCCGCGCGATCTTCCTCGTTCTCAGAGCGTTCTGCCCTCTGCTAGCGGGTCGTCAGATTCGAGTCCAATCGGACAATGCGACAGCTGTAGCCTATATCAATCGGCAGGGGGGCACCCGCAGCAAAGCGGCATATCTCGAGGCCCACAAGATCCTCAGCTGGGCCGAATCGACGGGATCAGTGATATCAGCGGTACACATACTGGGGGTAGAGAACTGGGCAGCAGACTTTCTAAGTCGCCAAGGCCTGGCCGCTGAGAATGGTCTCTCCACCCAGATGTGTTTCTACACATCTGCACTCGCTGGGGCACACCAGACGTGGACCTAATGGCCTCAAGGTTGAATTCAAAGGTACCCGCGTTCATAGCCAGGTGACGCAACCCGCAGTCCATCGGCGCGGATGCTCTAGTCTGCTCCTGGCACCACTTCCGCCTGCCTTACATATTTCCACCTGTACCCCTGCTGCCGCGTGTAATCAGGAAGATCAAGGCAGAGGGAGTCCTGGTGATACTGATGGCACCGGACTGGCCCAGGCGCGCCTGGTACGCCGAATTAGTACAAATGCTCGCAGACGCACCGTGGCACCTTCCAGACATCCCAGACTTGCTGACCCAAGGGCCCATTTCCCATCAGAACTCCAGAGCCCTGAAGCTGATGGCATGGCCATTGAGACCTGGGTATTAACAAGAGCGGGATTCTCCCCCGCGGTTATTTCCACCATGATCAGCGCCCGAAAGCCTCCTTCATCCCGCATTTACCATCGTACATGGAAAATCTTCCTTTCATGGTGCAGGGAAACGAACGTCCAGCCTATGCCTCTGGCCATCCCCAGAATTCTCGACTTTCTACAGTCTGGCTTGCAAGCGGGGTTGGCTCTGTTCCCTTAAAGGGCAGGTCTCAGCGCTCTCAATCTGCTACCAATGCCGCCTGGCTCAAAAACCGCAAGTCAAGACCTTCCTCCAGGGCGTTTCCCATCTAGTTCCCCCGTACAAACGGCCGCTGGACCCATGGGACCTCAACCTCATTCTGGACGGTCTCCAGAGGTCTCCCTTTGAACCCCTCAAGGAATCCTCCCTTGCTCTTCTGTCCTGGAAGGTAACATTCCTGGTGGCAATTACGTCCATCAGACGGCTTTCGGAGCTAACAGCACTCTCTTGCCGCGAGCCTTTTCTGATCTTTCACCAGGACAAGGTGGTTCTGTGCCCCCTTCCGGATTTCCTTCTAAAGATTCTTTAACCCGGTTCATTTGAACGAGGACATTGTTCTGCCTTCCTTTTGTCCACACCCAGTTCATAGGGTGGAAAGGTCTCTGCATTCGTTAGACCTCGTCAGAGCTCTCAGATATTACATATCCAGGACAGCCCCCTTTAGGAAAACGGACTCTTTGTTCGTCATTCCTGAGGGGCCTAAGAAGGGACAGGCAGCTTCAAAGGCGACTCTGGCTCGCTGGATTCGCTCTGCGATCCAGGAAGTCTACCGCTTGCAACTCAAGCCCATTCCTAGTGGGCTGCGGGCTCATTCCACGCGAGCAGTTGGCGCTTCGTGGGCCATTCGGCATCAGGCTTCAGTGGAACAGGTGTGTAAGGCTGCGACCTGGTCTAGCGTACATACGTTTTCAAAGCATTACAGAATCCATACCCATGTTTCAACTGAGGCAAATCTGGGAAGGAAAATTCTACAAACTGCAGTAGAGCACCTCTCTCAGTAGGCGCTCCAGGCTGTCTGGGACTGATTCCTAGTCCTTGGGTTGTGTTGTCTTCTTTTATGTTTCCCACCCATGGACTGCTTTAGGATGTCCCATGGTCCTGTGTCCCCCAGTGAGGCGTCTGAGAAAAATGGATTTTTGTGTACTCACCGTAAAATCGTTTTCTCTTAGCCATCATTGGGGAACACAGCACCCACCCTGTTGCCCTGTTGGGCCTTGGTTCTCTCAGTACCTTATTTGGTTATGACTCTTCTTTTCTCATGTTCCTCTGTTGAGAAGTTTTTACTGTTTTTTCTCCTACTGCTTGTGTACTAAAACTGAGGCTGCCTGGCCCGGCGAGGGGGTGTATACTGCAGAGGAGGAGCTATGCTTTTGCATTTACTTAGTGTCCTCCTATGGATAGGCAGCATAACACCCATGGTCCTGTGTCCCCCAATGATGGCTAAGAGAAAATGATTTTACGGTAAGTACACAAAAATCCGTTTATTATCATAACAAAGGCAAAGCAAGATATTTGCATAAAATTTTACCCAGTATCATTAATCTGTTTAGAATATTTAGATATAAAGTAGCACTAGACAGTAAATCAGAAATCAGCAGAAACTGATGTTATCCTTTTCTTTTCTCTCCAAACCTGGATCGGTCAAATAGATGTGACTTTTTTTGGGGTAAATATATTAAAATAAATATTATGCCAAAGAATCATGAAAAATAAGACTTATTGAAGAGTTTTTTTTAATTATAAAAAACCTTTTATGGAATCTAGATTATTTTATTTTTTCTGCATAAATATGCTTAAAATAAGTTAACTATATCATGAAAAATAACGACTTATTTATTTGCCGCCCCCGCAACCCCCTTCCTCCCCGTTCATGTTTTCATCTGTAATCACAGATTAAAGAGTTTGCCACTTCATTCTCACATTTGGACAGTTTATTAGAGACACTTTCAATCTTACATCTCAAACCTATTAGACACATGACCCTGTAGTGCAGCATATAATGTAGTGATCAGTTTTCACAGTGTAATGGTTGGAAAATCTGAATGACTGAACAAGATCACTGGTGCTAGATTTGCAAGGACTAGTGATGAGCAGACTCTCAGATTACTGGGACCAGTGATCTGGTTTCTGAAATCCAGTTCTGGGGCGGATTCCGGTCCCCATATAAGTCTATGGGGGACCATTATCCGATGATTCAAAAAAATGGTGGTTTAAGCGATAGTGGGATGGGACCAAGCGGATTGAACTCACTGAGGCTCCGGCATGGCTGTACGCTGCTCCCATACCTCCCATTCATTTCTGGTGCTGCGCATTACAATAATTGAATATGCACTGCTTTCCCTGCCCACGAGCGCCTGTGATTGGTTGCAGTCAGACGCGCCCCCACCCTGAGATTCAGCATGTCAGCTGACTGCTTCCAATTACAGGCGCTGTGTGTGTCTTTCTTCTCTAAAAATAAATAAATAAAACATTTGGCTTAGGGTTTCCCCATATTATGATACCCAGCACAGATAAAGCATATGGCTACAGGCTGCAGCCCCCAGCCGTGCTCTTACCTTGGCTGTGTATGAAAATAGGAGGAACCTCATGCTGTTTTTTTTATTTTTAGTTACATAAATAGGTTTTGAGAAACGATGTGCGGACCGCCCCAATTTTGATACCCAGCCAAGATAAAGCTCAACAGCTGGGGGCTGGTACTCTCCAGCTGGAAAGGTCCATCCTAAAATTAGCAGCCTGCAGCCGCCTGGGTTGTCGCATCTATTAGATGCGACAAGCCCGTTGCTTTACCGGCTCTTCCCAGTTGCCCTTGTGCGGTGGCAATCGGGTTAATATAAGAGGTTAAAGGCAACCCACAGCTGCCACTAATCTCTACATTAGTAATGGCAGGCATCTATGAGACCCCCCCCATCACTAATCTGTAAGTGAAAGTAAATAAACACAAACACCAAAAAATCCTTTCTTTGAAATGAAAGACAAAAAACACCCTCTTTCACCACTTTATTAACCCCAAAACACCCCTGCAGGACCGACTTAATGAACACGAGGTCCCACAAAGATTCTGTTCTGCTACATCTGAAGCTCATAGCGCACAATCATGGAACACGGTATGACCTCTCATGACCTGAAGCACTATGGCTTAAAGTGCGGGGTCGTGCCCTGCACCCCGCCAGCCCTTTAGCATTAACAGTCTCGGCCGGGGTTCAGGGAGACTCCCCGGCCGGCACTGTGAATGTTAAAGGGCTTGCGGGGTATGGCCCTGCACTTTCAGCCAGAGGGTCGTACGCATGTCACCAGAGGTCATTCCGTAGGAACCCAAGTATGACCTCCGGTGAACTGGGTGACATCAGTGCTACCAGCCAGGTCCCCCTTGTCAGTGTTTCCTGAAGCCTGGAGAGATTGGACATGTTTTTCGTCTCTCCAGGCTCTGATGTAGCAGAGTCAGGACCGTCGTGGAATGTCGTGTGGATTACGGTGGAACTTTAAGTGTCTTTTTGGGGTTAATAAAGATGGAAAAGAGGGTGCTATATTTTATTTCAAATAAAGGATTTTTCTTAGTGTTTGTATTTATTTACTTTCAATTGCAGATTAGTAATGGGGGGACCTCATAGTTCCTCCCACTGCTAATCTAGGGCTTAGTGGCAGCTGTGGGCTGTGATTAACCCCATATTACCCCGAATGACACCGCACCAGGGCAATCGGAAGAGCTGGTAAAGTGCTGGTATTGTTGCAGCCAATGGATGAACATATTCCGGGAGGCTGCAGGCTGCTAGTTTTAGGCAGGGGCGAACCAATAACCATGGGTCTCCCCAGCCTGAGAATACCAGCCCCCAGTTGTCGTGCTTTATCATGGCTGGGTATTAAAATTGGGGCGAACCACAAGTCATATTTTAAAATTATTTATTTTAATTATAAATAATAAAAGAAAAAGCCGCATGCGGTTCCACTTATTGTGAAGCACAGCCAAGATAACCGCACAGCTGGGGGCTGCAGCCTGTAGTCGTATGCTTTTTCTGTGCTAGGTATCATAATATGGAGGGGCCCTATGCCAAATTATTTTATTTCTTTATTTTTATACTATGATACTAACCTGCAGACAGGTGCACTGGTTTCCCCACTCACCGGCCGTCCATGCACCTGTGATTGGTTGTAGTCAGATGCTGTCACACAGGCTGGGGGCACATCTGACTGCAAACAATCACACAAGCCAGGATGGCCAGTGGCCGGGGAAAGCAGTGTATATGAATATGCACTAATTACAGGAGCAGTGTAGAGCCATGACTGAGCCTTGGTAAGTATCATTCTCGCTCGCTTCATTCTTACTTACTTTCTTTTTCCTTTTTTTTTTTTTTTTTTTTTTTCTTTCTTAATTTCCCCAGTTCCATATCAATACCCGGAATCCCGGGCCCGGGTCTGGCACCCGGTTACATTTCAAAATGCACGGATCCAGACTTTTACAGTCTGGGTCCGCCCATCGCTAGTCAGGACCAGTACTTTATCATTTTGGTATCTGCAGCTGAAAATACTTACCGCAACAAAAGCAGTTGTGAACTGCCCAGGCCAAGAATCAAATGCACTAACAGGATGCAGCCAAACCCCCAGTAAGTGGAGGCATCACAGGTGCAAGAGGAGCAAATCACACACACCTCCAAAATATGGGGGAGCAATTGCTCTATGATAAAATTCACACTAGTGGCTTGCATAGGGCACCGTTCACACATGCAGTTGCCAGCAGCCTATTACCACGCCCATACTATTCGACCAGGCTAGCTGCCCCAGCACTTATATGCACCATAAAGGGCAGTTACTATGCACCTGAATGTGTGAACGGTGCCCTATGCAAGCCACTAGTGTGCATTTTATCATCCAGCAATTGCCCCCTCCATATTTTGGAGGCGTGTGTATGATTTGCTCCTCTTCTCTTCTTCATCTGTGATGCCTCTACCTAATGGGGGTTTGACTGCATCCTGCTAGTGCATTCGTTTCTAGGCCTGGGGAGTTCACAACTGCTTTTGTTGCTGTAAGTATTTTCTAATCTATGGAGGATGTTTATTCCTCCTTTTTTATCTATCTGCACTTTAATACAATGATGGTGATCATCTAATTTATTCGAATGCAGTCATCATTCCTTAATACAAATGGGCTATAGTAGCAGAGGACCAGTTCCAGTGTGATTGCTGTCTAACGGAAATAAAAAGAAATAAAACTTCATTGGGAAAAAGAGCGCACAATAATATCACAGAGCAGTGGGAAACATTTTTTGGAGGAATTCAGGTTGCTGCTTTTTCCTGATTATGGGAGGATCAGAATTTAGCACAAGCAGCATGAATGTGTCCTTCATTTTAGGTGTCAAACTTTAGACTGGTGGCGGTGTAATGGTTCTGGGAGTGTTTTCTGGGCTGATCTGGGGTCCACAGATTACACTGTTTACACTGTTGCAGAAGGCCATGATCCATGCACTAAGAATCATGTAGTCATGGATTGTTTCCAGTTTAAGGGTCACATGGGCCAAGTTGTCTTTTGATCCTAGACACCAGTGAATCAGGTTCCAGATGACACAAGACCCCCAGATGTAACGTATCGACAAGAAAGGATTCAGGCCCTGATTTGAAAATAAACTGAATTTTACTGATTGATGTACCATATATAAAAATAGCTTGTACATGACTTGTCAATCAAATCAAATTTGTTTCCAACAAAGCCACATATTTAACAGTTTTATAAAGTGGCAGATAACTTAGTCAGTAACCAACAGTTGCAGTCATTAGCATTCTTTGTCCTGCCATCTTTCCTGACTCCTTTTCCATGCTGTCCTCTCCCAGTGTGTACCATACGTGCCTTGTCTTGGCTATCTAGACTTTTTTAACCTCCAAGTCCGTGTTGCACGTAGTCTTTGTCCTTGCCGTCTCAATGTCTCCAATAACCGTTGGTTACCATTCTGGACTTCCAGCTCACAACCAGTAGAGTTGTTTTTCTTTCTTCCTTACTGGATCTCTGACCGGGTCCCAGGTTTTACCAGCTGTACTACAATGTCTCAGCCGCGTATAGGTTTTAGGGTCAGTTTAGAAGCACAATGTTCTCATCCTTTCCATCCTTGCCTTCTCGGCCTTCACAATCCTCAGATCTTAGTCCTATAGAGCATCTCTGGGACGAGGCAGAATGGGATGTGCAGCGCCTGTCACCACCTTTCATCTAATTTTCGGTAAATGTAATGCCCCTTTCACACATCCATTTTTTGCCATCAGTCACAATCTGTCGAATTTTGAAAAAAAACAGATCCAATGTTGGATCCCTTTTTTTGTCATTGACTTGTATTAGTGAAAGATGGCCTCATGCTTCATCCGTCGTTCGACGGATCCGTCGAAAAATGTTTGTCTGTCTCTCTCTCTCCTCTCTTCTCTCTCTCTCCTCTCTTCTCTCTCTCTCCTCTCTCCTCTTTCCTCTCTCCTCTCTCCTCTTTTCAACAGCAAATAACCTATGGCCTGAAAAACTATGTACGACGGATCCGATTTTTACAGGGATTTGTCTCATCAGTATTTGCACACTCTGCTACGGATCCTTTGAAAAAACGCATTCGGACTGATGGCAAAAAACTGATGTGTGAAAGGGGCCTAAGAAGCTTTCATGTCCCCATGGGCCTGTAATCCTGCAGAACTATTTCATCACCTGGAATCTTTGATGTGATAAATTGCTGAACTCCTAAATGCCAAAGTAAATCCAACGCTCCTAGATGGGGGTCTGTAATAATGTGGCCATTCAGTGTATGGTTTATACCTGGTGGAGATGACAGGATAAAGCTGATCATAGACATTAGATGTTGTCTGGATCTTCTCACAATTTTCTGGTTATGGAGACTGCTGGTTACAATTAAGAGGCGACAGTTTGGATTATACAGGAGACCTGCAGCTCTGTAATATCAACGTTTCTTTGTCGCTCCATTGGGAGACCCAGACAATTGGGTGTATAGCTTCTGCCTCCGGAGGCCACACAAAGTATTACACTTTAAAAAGTGTAACCCGTCCCCTCTGCCTATACACCCTCACGTGCATCACGGGCCCATCAGTTTTATGCTTTGTGTTGAAGGAGGCACACATTCACACAATACTCCACATTTTAGTCAGCAGCAGCTGCTGATTATATCGGATGGAAGAAAAGAGGGCCCCTAACAGGGCCCCCGGCATGCTCCCTTCTCACCCCACTGAGTCGGCGGTGTTGTTAAGGTTGAGGTACCCATTGCGGGTACACAGGCAGGAGCCACATGCCGTTTTCCTTCCCCATCCCTTAGGGGCTCTGGGTGAAGTGGGATCCTAACCGGTCATCCAGGCACTGGGACCGGGCTCCCTCCGCAGCCCCTGGGGGAATCTGCTGGACAGGAGACTGAGTATCGTCAGGGACAGGGCCCTGCATCTACAGGTACTCTGTGTCCCCTTTGGGACGGTGCATGGAGCACCTGGGCCTCAGACGCTGCAGCGACTGCGGTGTTGATTTTTCACCGGGACTACCACGCCGACCTTGCCGGCCGCGGTTTTTACTTTAGTCCCCGGCTTTTGCGGCCTAGTGCATTAAACTCCCGCCCCCGGGCCTGCCAGTCAGGGGCAAGGGCGGGACGGTCGGTCTGACGCCGACAGTGAGGGCTGGAGCACACATAGCTGTCCTCCGCCCCCCTCACTAATCCCTATGGGGCACCAGATTCCCGCACTTTTGTAAGTTACGCCCACGGCTCCCTCCTCCCCTGTGAACGCCGACAGCCATGTTTTAACACATTCTGCCGGTGGAGGACTTCTGGCAGCAGCTCTGGGAGACCCGAGGCAGGGAATCTGGTGGCCACACACCGCTGGAGCGGTCGGTAAGCCACACCGGTTACCCGGTGCTGGTCCCCCTAGGGTGCTGAACTGTATATAGATACATTATATGTGTATACATTTTCCGGTTCGGCTGTACCATTAGCTTGTGGCTATATACCCTCAGTGATCACGCTCCTGGGAGACAACAGCATGTCGTTCACAAGGAGCAAGGGTGCCAAGGCACAGGGTTATTTTGCTACCTGTACCTCTTGTGCGGCTATGCTACCTGCAGGTTCCACCTACCCTCACTGTGAGCAATGCTCGGGCACTGGGGCACTCGCTCAGCCGGAGCCTGGGGCACTAGGGGGTCCCTCGGCACAGGTAGAACCGCCGGCTCCCCCTGTCCAAATAGCAGGGACAGAGTTTGCTGTTTTAGCTGACAAACTCTCTGAGTCGCTTTCACATTCCATGACTCAGTCTATGGATAAATGGTCTGCTAAGTTTCTACAGGCTTTGCAGTCCAGACCGGCCCTTACACAGGTCCCGGGCACTGCGGGATCACCCCCAGGCCACTCTCGGTCTGCGACGAAGCGTGCTCCTGGTGTGGCCTCTAGTTATTACGTGGAGGACTCCGGCACGGACCGCAGTCCCAGACCAGCTAAGCGGGCTCGCTTAGAATCTTCCCCGACTTCATCACGCTGTTCGGGGTCTCAGCTTGAGGATTCCCTAGAGGATGAGGCGGAGGTCGCAGCCCAGGACTCTGACCCTGACGTTGCTCTCAATCTTGATACACCTGAAGGGGACGCCATAGTAAATGACCTTATAGCGTCCATCAACCAGGTGCTAGATCTTTCTCCTCCAACTCCGCTTGTAGAGGAGTCGGCTTCACAACAGGAGAAACACCAGTTTAGGTTTCCTAAACGTACACGGAGTGCTTTCTTCGATCACTCTAACTTTAGAGATGCTGTCCAGAAGCACAGGGCTTTCCCGGACAAGCGCTTTACTAAACGCCTTAATGACACACGTTACCCCTTCCCCTCTGACGTGGTTAAGGGTTGGGCTCAATGTCCTAAGGTGGACCCTCCAGTCTCTAGACTGGCGGCTAGATCCGTAGTAGCAGTGGCTGACTGTGCATCGCTCAAGGATGCCACGGACAGGCAGATAGAGCTCCTACTCAAATCCATCTATGAAGCCATAGGCGCGTCTTTTGCCCCAGCCTTTGCAGCAGTGTGGGCACTCCAAGCTATCTCAGCTTGTCTATCTGAGATTAATGCGGTCACCCGTACCGCTGCGCCACAAGTAGCATCTTTGACTTCTCAGGCGTCAGTATTTGCATCCTACGCCATGAATGCTGTCCTGGACTCGGCTAGCCGTACAGGGGTAGCATTCCCCAATTCTGTGGCAGTCCACAGGGCCATGTGGCTACGCGAATGGAAGGCAGACTCTGCTTCCAAAAAGTTCTTGACCGGTTTGCCGTTTTCTGGCGACCGACTGTTTGGCGAGCGATTGGATGAAATTATTAAGCAATCCAAGGGAAAGGACTCGTCCTTACCCCAGCCCAAACCAAACAGACCTCAGCAACGGAAAGTTCAAGCGAGGTTTCGGTCCTTTCGGCCCTCAGCCAGATCCCAATCCTCCTCGTCCAACAGGACACAGAAGAGCCAGAGAAACTCTTCTGCATGGCGGTCTAAGTCACGTCCTCCAAAGACCGCCGGAGGCACCGTCTCCAAGGCGGCCTCCTCATGACTTTCGGCTGCCCCAAACCGCATCCTCGGTCGGTGGCAGGCTCTCCCGCTTTTGCGACGCCTGGTGGCCACATGTCCAAGACCGATGGGTGAGAGACATTCTGTCTCACGGTTACAGGATAGTGTTCAGCTCTCGTCCTCTGACTCGTTTTTTCAGAACATCTCCGCCCCCCGAGCGAACCGTTGCGCTTTTTCAGGCGGTGGACACTCTGAAGTCAGAAGGAGTGGTGATCCCCGTTCCCCTTCAGGAACGCGGTCGCGGTTTTTACTCCAACCTGTTCGTGGTGCCAAAAAAGGACGGCTCATTCCGTCCCGTTTTGGACCTCAAATTGCTCAACAGACATGTGAGAACCAGGCGGTTTCGCATGGAATCCCTCCGATCTGTCATCGCTTCGATGTCCCAAGGAGACTTCCTAGCATCAATCGTCATCAAAGATGCCTATCTGCATGTGCCGATCGCTCCAGAGCATCAACGCTTCCTGCGTTTCGCCATTGGGGACGAACACCTTCAGTTTGTGGCACTGCCTTTCGGCCTGGCGACAGCCCTACGGGTCTTCACCAAGGTCATGGCATCCGTTGTAGCGGTCCTACATTCTCAGGGCCACTCGGTGATCCCTTACCTAGACGATCTCCTAGTCAAGGCACCCTCCCGGGTGGCTTGTCAACACAGTCTGACCGTTGCTCTGGAGACTCTCCAGAAGTTCGGGTGGATCATCAATTTTCCAAAGTCAAAATTGACTCCGACCCAGTCACTGACGTACCTCGGGATGGAGTTTCATACTCTCTCAGCCATAGTCAAGCTGCCGCTGGACAAACAGCGGTCGCTGCAAACAGGGGTGCAATCCCTTCTTCGGACCCAGTCGCACCCCTTGAGGCGCCTCATGCACTTCCTGGGGAAGATGGTGGCAGCAATGGAGGCAGTTCCATTTGCGCAATTTCACCTGCGTCCACTCCAATGGGACATTCTCCGCAAATGGGACAAGAAGTCGACGTCTTTAGACAGGAACGTCTCTCTTTCTCTGGCAGCCAAGACCTCTCTTCAGTGGTGGCTTCTCCCCACTTCTCTGTCGAAAGGAAAATCTCTTTCTGCCCCCATCCTGGGCTGTGGTCACGACGGACGCGAGCCTGTCAGGATGGGGAGCGGTTTTCCTCCACCACAAGGCTCAGGGAACCTGGACTCCGACAGAGTCCTCCCTTCAGATCAATGTTCTGGAGATAAGGGCAGTGTATCTAGCTCTCAAGGCGTTCCATCGGTGGCTGGAGGGCAGGCAGATACGCGTACAGTCGGACAACGCCACGGCGGTTGCGTACATCAACCACCAGGGCGGCACTCGCAGTCGTCAAGCCTTCCAAGAAGTCCGGCGGATTCTGCTGTGGGCGGAGGCCACAGCCTCCACCATCTCCGCGGTTCACATCCCGGGCGTAGAAAACTGGGAAGCAGACTTTCTCAGTCGCCAGGGCATGGACGCGGGGGAATGGTCTCTCCACCCGGACGTGTTTCAAGAGATCTGTTGCCGCTGGGGAACGCCGGACGTCGATCTCATGGCGTCTCGGCACAACAACAAGGTCCCGGCCTTCATGGCACGGTCTCAGGACCACAGAGCTCTGGCGGCGGACGCCTTAGTTCAGGATTGGTCGCAGTTTCAACTGCCTTATGTATTCCCTCCTCTGGCAATGCTGCCCAGAGTGTTGCGCAAGATCAGGTCCGACTGCCGCCGCGCCATCCTCGTCGCTCCAGATTGGCCGAGGCGGTCGTGGTACCCGGATCTGTGGCACCTCACGGTGGGTCAACCGTGGGCGCTCCCAGACCGACCAGACTTGCTGTCTCAAGGGCCATTTTTCCACCTGAATTCTGCGGCCCTCAACCTGACTGTGTGGCCATTGAGTCCTGGCTCCTAGCGTCCTCAGGGTTATCTCAAGATGTCATTGCCACTATGAGACAGGCCAGGAAACCAACGTCAGCCAAGATCTATCACAGAACTTGGAGGATCTTCTTAGCCTGGTGCTCTGAGAAGGGGTTTACCCCCTGGCCGTTTGCCTTACCCAGGTTTCTTTCCTTCCTTCAAGCTGGATTGGACAAGGGTTTGTCTCTTCCGCAGGTCCGCACGTTCCTGCAGGGAGTTTGCCACATAGTCCCACCTTACAAGCGTCCGCTGGAACCCTGGGATCTCAACACGGTTCTACGGGCTCTTCAAAAACCACCTTTTGAGCCGCTGCGGGATGTCTCTCTATCACGTCTTTCGCAGAAGGTGGCATTTCTAGTGGCGGTTACATCACTCCGTAGAGTGTCAGAGCTTGCAGCGCTGTCATGCAAAGCCCCTTTCCTGGTATTTCACCAGGATAAGGTGGTTCTGCGTCCGGTCCCGGACTTTCTCCCTAAGGTGGTGTCCACTTTTCATCTCAATCAGGATATCTCCTTACCTTCATTTTGCCCTCATCCAATTCACCAATGTGAAAAGGATTTGCATTTGTTAGATCTAGTGAGAGCTCTCCGGATCTACGTGTCTCGTACGGCGCCACTGCGCCGTTCTGATGCGATTTTTGTCCTTGTCGCTGGCCAGCGTAAGGGGTCGCAGGCTTCCAAGTCAACCTTGGCTCGGTGGATCAAGGAACCGATTTTTGAAGCCTACCGTTCTTCTGGGCTTCCGATTCCTTCAGGGCTGAAAGCCCATTCTACCAGAGCCGTGGGTGCATCCTGGGCATTGCGGCACCAGGCTACGGCTCAGCAGGTGTGTCAGGCGGCTACCTGGTCTAGTCTGCACACTTTCACAAAACACTATCAGGTGCATGCCTATGCTTCGGCAGATGCCAGCCTAGGTAGGCGAGTCCTTCAGGCGGCGGTTGCCCACCTGTAAGAGGGGGCCGTTGTTTCGGCTCTTTTTATCGAGGTATTCTTTTACCCACCCAGGGACTGCTTTTGGATGTCCCAATTGTCTGGGTCTCCCAATGGAGCGACAAAGAAGAAGGGAATTTTGTTTACTTACCGTAAATTCCTTTTCTTCTAGCTCCTATTGGGAGACCCAGCACCCGCCCCTGTTCCCTTCGGGCTGTTTGTTCTTTTGTGTACACATGTTGTTCATGTTGAATTGTTCTTTTGGTTCATGGTTTCAGTTCTCCGAACATCCTTCGGATTGAATTTACCTTAGACCAATTTATAAGTTTCCTCCTTCCTGCTTTGGCACCAAAACTGATGGGCCCGTGATGCACGGGAGGGTGTATAGGCAGAGGGGAGGGGTTACACTTTTTAAAGTGTAATACTTTGTGTGGCCTCCGGAGGCAGAAGCTATACACCCAATTGTCTGGGTCTCCCAATAGGAGCTAGAAGAAAAGGAATTTACGGTAAGTAAACAAAATTCCCTTCTTTTCAGCTTTGGTCGTCATGTTAATTTCTGATCTTTTCTGTTATGAATCATTTCTTGTGACTTCTCCATCTGTCTGTAACTTTATAATATTTATTTGTTTCAGGGTGAAGTTCTGACCCATATTATTACAGAGACATATGTGAGGGGTGATGAGTGGTGTAAAGAGGAGATTCTTACATATGACTACCCAGGTGAGTAGTGATCACTAAATTCAGAGAAGTCAGATTTTACTCCAAAAGTAGATGTCTCACGGGCACAACAGGCTCCAGGCTTTAATAACTCCACAGGACTGAAACCACATCAGGAAAACGAGTCAGGTAGGTGGAAGCACAAGTCATGGTGCTCAACATCTATACAGATATATTCTATAGGCCAAAAAATACAAAATAGCCGCACTCTGTACCTTTATTGGAACAAATACATGAGCTATGCCGCAGGGCTGTGGAGTCTGAGTCGGAGTCCGAGTTAGTTTTGGTTGGAGTCGGAGTCGGTAGAAATGTACCGACTCCGACTCCAGCTTTAAAAAAAAATAAATGTATTAATATTTCATAATTGAACTTTCATATGAATTTTATAAATGTTACTCAAATAGAACATATATATCAAACTATGAACAACAGTGATAAGCAGTTCTGCTGGAGATAGACATTTCTTACTTCTTGTATGTTAAGGCCCCGTCACACTAAGCAACATCGCTAGCAACATCGCTGGTAACGAACAACTTTTGTGACGTTGCTAGCGATGTTGCTGTGTGTGACATCCAGCAACAACCTGGCCCCTGCTGTGAGGTCGTTGGTTGTTGCTGAATGTCCTGGGCCATTTTTTAGTTGTTGCTGTCCTGCTGTGAAGCACAGATCGCTGTGTGTGACAGCGAGACAGCAACAACTAATGTGCAGTGAGCAGGAGCCGGCTTCTGCTGAGGCTGGTAACTAATGTAAACATCGGGTAACCAAGAAGCCCTGTCCTTGGTTACCCGATATTTACCTTTGATACCAGCCTCCTCCGCTCTCACTGCCTGTGCTGCTGGCTCCTGCTCTGTGCACAGATAGCTGCAGCACACATCAGGCAATTAACCCGATGTGTGCTGTAACTAGGAGAGCAAGGAGCCAGCGCTCAGTGTGCGCTGCTCCCTGCTCTGTGCACATTTAGCTGCAGCACACATCGGGTTAATTAACCTGATGTGTGCTGTAACTAGGAGACTGGGGGCTGGTCACTGGTTGCTGGTGAGCTCACCAGCAACTCGTGTAGCCACGCTCCAGCGATCCCTGCCAGGTCAGGTTGCTGGTGGGATCGCTGGAGCGTCGCAGTGTGACAGCTCACCAGCAACCTCCTAGCAACTTACCAGCGATCCCTATCGTTGTTGGGATCGCTGGTAAGTTGCTTAGTGTGACTGGACCTTTACTGTTCACTGCCCTTATCTAATCTTATACTTGGTTAACCTCATGCTGCTCCAAGTCTCCTACTTACAATGTATGAAACTGAAAGTGAAAATGTGTTGCAAATTCTTAGTAGTAAAGCTCCTCCTCTAGACTAGATCATACCAGGTGTGCGTCTTCCAAGCATCTCACAGCTGCCTGCTACTCAGAAGAGGAAGACTGTAAGAAGTATTATCCTTTCAACATACTTTGCATCAGTTAACTGTGAGTACATGAGGAATAATAACAGTATTACTGACCACTATATCAGGTGTACGACCTGGCAATAATTTTGTACAATTGTTTTTAGGAAAAACAATTGTCATTTGGATTGTGAATGCAGAATTAAAAACCTGAGAATGTCAAAGAAGCATCACATTAAATCAGCTGTATTTGAACATTTCACCATCACTCAAGATAGAAAACATGTCTGTCAGTGTATATAACAAATGATCCAGACGAAAACAAATGCTGTGAAGCCAAGATGAGTGCATATTCAGGCAAAGATAAAAATGCTCCTACCAGTTCTTGTAATCTAAATAGACATTTACAGCGCTTTCATCCAGAAGTACTGAAAGCAGTGGATGAGAAAGACTGCATCCAAACCAATGAACCAGTGCACAGCTCTTCCAGCCAAACAAAGGAGCAGAGAACTTTGCAGCCATCAGTTGCAAGATATTTTGTCAGTGACCAAGTTACTGTGACAATGACAGTAGATACATTTAAAAAACAGATCATAGAGCTTGTTGTAAAGGATAGTGTGCCTATTTCATTATTTTCACGACCAGCTTTTATGTGTCTGAATGGGGAAATGGCCCGCAAGCCAGGTGTTTCTCTGGAGAGAGAGAGTATTAGAAAATTAGTAATCGAAGAAGCTTTTAAACAAAAGGAAGGACTTAAAAAAAACTCTCAAGGGACGCTTTCTGTTTCTTAAAATGGATGCCTGCACACGTCACAGAGTGAACTATTTTGCCATCAATGTCCGATTTTGTTTGTGACAAAAATGAAATAGTTACCAAGACATTGGCAGTATAAGACACCAAAGCTCATCACACCAGTGAGTTTCTCCAGGTCTTGGTGGAAAAGGTTCTGCAAGACTATGAACTTAAAAAAGAGCAGGTTCTTTCTGTCGTAACTGACAATGCTTCAAATATGATAAGTACTATTAAGCTAATGAATGAGAGTAATGATGGTGACCAGCAGCTAGAAGAACATTCTGGGTCCACAGACACAGAAATGTTTGAAATAGAGGAACCACAGTATTGTAACTGAGGAGCAAACTGAAGTTGCTTCAGATGAACAGCAACATGATAGTTTAGATGATCTTGTTGAAACTGTGTCAATATGTTCTTTCATTCATCACATGCGCTGTGTTGTGCATACGCTACAGCTGGCTATAAGAGACAGTCTGCAAGAAGGACATGCTGCTGCACTGATTGGCAAGGTGAGAAAATTGGCTATACTTTTGCCAGAACCCCTAAAGTTGACTCAATTTTGAAGAGACGTGCTGGAAAAGGGGCAATTATTGATCAAGCCACACGATGGGGCAGTACTTACTTAATGATTCAGCTCTTGGTTGAACTGAAAACCTTTCTTGTAGACATGGCTAACCCTCAACTGACGCTAAATGAAAGTCAGTGAAATCAGGTGACTGAGCTGGAAAAATTGCTAGAGCACCCATTTACAGTGACTAAAAAATTACAAGCAGAGGACTTAACTCCAGGTATTTTCTTAAAGGAGTGGAAGAACCTGATGTTTCGCCTGTCCCAAAGAGGAGGGTTAATTGCAAGTGGCATTGCTACATCAATGAAACGGAGAGAGGAGCTACTATTACAAAATAACATTCTTTTGGCAGCTGTTTATGTAGCCCCAATGCATCGGATTCTTCTAGATGATCAACAGCTAAGTAAAGGAAAAGAAGCTCTGTTTGAAATAGCAGTAAGGATGAAAGGGTTGCAGAACAGTCAGGAGGAACAAGAAGAATTTGGTCGTCCTGCCACATCTTCACCCTCATCATCAACTGATGAAGAATTTAATTTCGAAAAATATTTGGATCACAAGGACCGTGCAAAGCGTTCCCGCATAGAAGAAGTCACCCCCATCAAAGCACACAGCCAGTACATTTCAGCAGAATTTTTCATGTGCACTAAAAAATTGAGAAATTTGACCGTTCATCAAAAATAACAGTGCAACAAGCGATTGCTCTGTATCCTGACATTGTCAGAGATGTTGCCCGAGTGGTTACTGCTTTGCCACCAACACAAGTTAGTGTAGAGAGGTTGTTCTCTGCTCTCAAAATAATTAGATCAGATTTGAGGGCATCCATGAAGGAGGATCTGACAGAGGCAATACTTTTTCTAAGGACAAATTTATAGATTTCTTCTTAACTGCATAAAAGTGTTTATTGCATATTTACTTACAGTTTAGAAAAGTTTATAAAAGTGATTTGCTATATTCTAATTGTAATCGAATAAATGTAGTTTTTGCTATAAGTGGTCTGATTTACTTATATGATGGTGAGAAACTGAATAAGCACGTTGTTAATATTTTACAACAGTAAATTTGTTATGAACTGGCTATTTATGAAGGAGTCGGAGCTGGAGTCGGAGCCTGAACCTGATAAAATCTCGGAGTCGCAACTGTGGCTTATCGATTCCACAGCCCTGCTATGCCGGCACACCCTATCCCAGTCGGCCAACACTGTTGAGTTTGAACACAAGCTTTCTGTATGGCATATGGGAAATGTACATCCCCCCCAGTGTTAAATAGCAAAAAGGAACACGTTTTACACCTAATTATAATAAAAATCAGGCACTTCCACATTGCTATCTAGATTTAATGACATGACTATCTCTCAAACAGTACAGATATAAAAGAAAATATGCACCACATTATTTGAAATCATTATTCAAACTTTTCTAAAAACACAGCAAAGTTGGGTTTTTTTCCCCATTTAAGCCTGGAGGACCAAGCGCATCTCATCTAATGATTCTACTGTCCATCCGCAATAATTTTATGTCTCTAAGAACTATCAGCAGTTTGATCCACCCTACTAATCTTGCAAAGGACAGACATTTTGTACGCTAGTCACTTGCTCACGGGCAGGTCTGAAGGCAGGGTAGTCAGATATTTTGGGGTCCTCCTAAACCCAGAATGGACAACTGCAAAAAAATCATCCAGCCCTTTTTTAAAAAGTGTTAGTGTCTGCCATTACTACCTCTTGTGTTAGGGCATTCCACAGTCTGACAGCTGAAACTGTAAACCTTGGATTCTACTTGCACCAGTGTAAATTTATGAGGCAGTGTCCATCTGCAAATCTTTTCTCATGTCATGTTGTTATAAGAAAAGAATTGCAGCATGCTGCATTAGGCAGCAAGTCTAGGCTCACACACACCCATACATGTCTAATGGGTGCGCGTGAAACATCGGACTGCACTGATGTCATCCAAGTGCAGTGTAATATACACAGAGACAGGCAGCGGAGAAGAGGGAGAAAGTACACTCTTCTCCACTGTTGTGATCCGATTTCAAGATCGGATCCCAGTTGCATGACACATGCTCGCAGCAGAGCCTGACCCAATTGTCATTAGTATATTGCTTCCAATGCTCTCGTTTCAGAAGTGAAATGTAAGTGGAGCTGAGGCTTTAGTCTCCTTTGATCACCTGCTGTGGGGGAGCAAATCACATCTGCTCCTGTCCTATATTTGCTGAATGGATTCTTCCACATATGCCAGCAGTAGTTTCTTAGCTCGTCTGGGGAGGTGTGGTGATAGAAACAGATATCACATTAGATAATCTCTGTGCGGTTGTGGAGTTAACCCTTGTTGCCTTTTTATTGCTGGCCTCCTGCTCTTGTTTTTCTCCTGAGTCTCTTTTTGTCTATTCCTGTGTGTATGCAGTGTGGCAGAGTTTTGGTTTTCCTTTTCCTGTCCTTATCTGTTTACCATCTAACTCCTGCCCCATCCCTCCCTGGGGGGAGGAGGTATTAGAGTAGTATTACTCAGGAAAATGGAAAGGCATGGGACACTAGCATCTCCACCATTAGGAGTAATCCAGAGATGAGGGATTGCCTTGGCGTCCCGTAGCGTAAAGCCTGCTTTACATGTTACGATTCTGCATACGATATCGTATGCGATCGTAACCGCCCCCATCGTATGTGTGGCACGTTCAATTTTGTTGACTGTGCCGCACAAACGATTAACCCCGTCACACGTACTTACCCGTCCATACGACCTCGATGTGGGCAGCGAACGTCCACTTCCTGGAGTGGGAGGGACGTTCGGCGTCACATCGACATGCATCAGCCGGCCAATAAAAGCGGAGGGGCGGAGCTGAGCGGGACGTAAACAGCCCCCCACCTCCTTCCTTCCGCATTGTGGGCCGGGAGCCGCAGGACGCAGGTAAGATCTGTTCATCGTTCCCGGGGTGTCACACACTGCCATGTGTGCTACCCCAGGTACGATGAACAACCTGAAGTTCAAACGTTTTACCGTTCAATCGCAATCGCACGTAGCTGTTACACACTACAATATAACTTGCGATGCCGGATGTGCGTCACTTACAACGTGACCCCGCCGACACATCGTAAGATATATTGTAGTGTGTAAAGCGGGCTTAATGGACAGCATAGGAGCCCCCTGGCCCTCGCTATCCCGAAGTAACATTGTCACAACATCTGTGAAATAATACTATAGGTGGAATAGTTGCTTTCTTTTATATATATATATTTTTTTTTTTTTTATGTTTTTGTTTTGGGGGGTTTTCATGTTTACATTGCCCAACAATTTAGTCTTATTATTTCTTTTACAATATAATATAAACAGTTCCTATCAACTTGCAAGACGTTAGTAAAGGCTTTGGAAATTGCCCACTCTGGATACTCCCTTTCACGTTTTCATGTCATCAGTTCCTGTGACTGGGCCAAAAAATCAGGACGACAATTATTAATCCTTTATGACATGACATGAAATGACATGTGCCATCCATAGGTGGCCATGGGCAGCACAGGGGGATGTGTGCCATCCATAGGGGGGCCATGGGCAGCACAGGGGGGGACGTGTGCCATCCATAGGGGGGCCATGGGCAGCACAGGGGGGGGACGTGTGCCATCCATAGGGGGCCATGGGCAGCACAGGGGGGGACGTGTGCCATCCATAGGGGGCCATGGGCAGCACAGTGGGGGACATGTGCCCATCCATAGGGGGCCATGGGCAGCACAGGGGGGGACGTGTGCCATCCATAGGGGGCCATGGGCAGCACAGGGGGGGACGTGTGCCATCCATAGGGGGCCATGGGCAGCACAGGGGGGGACGTGTGCCATCCATAGGGGGCCATGGGCAGCACAGGGGGGACGTGTGCCATAAATAGGGGACGTGTGCCATCAATGGGGGACATGTGGCATCACTGGGGGACGTGTGCCAGCACAAGGGGGCCATATCCAGATTAAGGGGGCTAATTTTAGGATTAGGGGGTTATGAGGGACATATACCCTGTATGATTTGTTAGACGGACACTGGCATTATAAGACGGACAATATTCAACATTAAAAAAAATTCATTTTTCCTTCACCAAATTTGGGGGTGCGTCTTATAATCAGGTGCGTCTTATAACGCGAAAAATACGGTATTTGTGTCAATAAGAGATAAGCACAATACGTTAGTACCGAGTACCGCCATTTTCTATTTTTGAACTACTGTACAGATTCTACTCAATCACCGGCTTCTATAATAACTTTTATTTGATTTATCATAGTGTGTTCACATGGAATTTGTGATTTGGACTTTATGCTTTAAAATGTAGGGGCTGCTTCATTACGACTGGCGCTGTGGACGCCAGTCCTAATGAAGGGGTGTGGTGAGGTACGATGCACCGAATTCATTACAAGAAAAATACCAATTAATTCTACACGTCTTCTCTATGGTGTGCACCTTGCCAGAAATGGTGCTGCATTCAAGGACTGGAGTAGCATTTCTGGTGTAAATTTCACCACCAGAGTAGTGTTAATTTTTGGTCTTTTCGTTGGATTAGCGCCACCACACCCTGTCCATGCTCTACCTACTTTGGTGGATCTGACCAGAACTGGCATAAATGCGTCAAAACTTGAAGGATTTTTTTACTTTTCAAAGTGTTTTGGGCCAGAAAACTGACATAAAGACTCAATCAATTGTGTATTCGAGGGAAATGTACAGGTATGGAATAGCTCAGGGGAAGGTTATTCTGTATCTTATGTGCTCTCCTGGATCTGCTGGAGGCTTCTGTGTGAATTTTAGTAAATTGCCTTTCAGACCTCGTCCTGCTGTAGACAAGACGTTTGAGAAGGCTGTGGACCTGTTTGCTTTCGTGAGCGAATCTAGATTTACGCTGTTGATGGGTGCAGGAGCTGCCGTCTATTGTATGAATTGGACTAGAATAAAGCAAATCACTTTGATCCAAAATTCTTTGATCTGATCAGCAGACGTTTATGTCGCGCAAGCCTGCATTAAACAGACAGACACGGCCAAGGACGAACAGGTACGTCCTTGGCAGTGAAGGAGTTAAAGCATTGTTTTAGTATGTGATAATAGGATAATAACAGAATGGAGAAAAGGGCTGACCGTGCTGCCGTGGAGAAAATCAGGAGATGATTCCAAGGGATAATCCTCGTGATTTTAAAATTACGAGGATTAACCCTTGGATTCATCTCCTGATTTTCTCCACGGCAGCGAGGTCAACCCTTTTCTCCCTTCAATAATTATCCTGTATCTGCTGGGTACGCGGCAGCCCATGTGGTTCATATTACACTTTAACGGCAGTTGTGACCTTCACAACTCCCTGAGGTGAGTGTATCCAAGCACTTTTTATCTCCTGCTATTAGGATAAGACACCATTTGTGCCTTTTTGTCTCCTTCAGCATTTAGGCTATGTGCGCATGCTGCGGTTTTTTGACGCTGCGTGTTTGTGGCCTCTAAAAATGCACAAAAACGTACCCGCGACAATAACGCTCAAAAAACGCATTGGGAAGAACGCATGCGTTTTTACCGCGGTTTGGTACGTTTTTCGCTGCATTTTTCTGCGTTTTTGATCTCTGCGTTTTTCCATTGCATTGCATGGGGGTAAAAACGCAGGAAAGAGTTGACATGTCCTTTTTTTTTTTTTTAAACCCCTTCCCGACCCTTGGCGCACCATATGCGTCATGAAAGTTTGTGCCTTCCCGACCTTTGACGCACCGTATGCGTCATGGCGGGTTTCCGTTCCTGCAGCGCTGGTGACCGGGTTCACTACAATGTCACCAGCCCTGCAGGTACATGAGGACTTGTAGTTGAGCCCAGAGGGGGGTGGCTTCCCCCCCCCCCCCCCCCGTGGCTACGATCGCTCTGATTGGCTGTTGAAAGTGTCACTTTCATATCCAATCAGAACGATTGTAATATTTCACCAATCAAACTTGGTGAAATATTACAATCCAGCCATGGCTGATGCAATATCATCAGCCATTGGCTGGAGCAGAATGACCTCTTTGTCACCCCCTCCCCCCGATCTGATTGGAGCTAGCGTCCATGTGACGCTATCCCTCCAATCAGAAGTGGAGGGCCAGTGTGACCAGTGGGTGCCCTCCTCCTTCAGACTCATCCTGTCCATGGAAGGCGAAAAGCGAGGTCCCCTGCTGCTGCTGCCACCGCGATCTCCCACTGCCACCGATCACCGTGCTGCCATCCGGTAGTATTTGTCCCCCACTCTCCTCTGCCATCCGATTCCACACCCACCCCGATCTCCGCTGCCCCCCGTCGTCTGATTACACTACCCCCACCCCCCGGCGTCCGAATCCACCCCCCTGTTGTCCAATTCCAGCCCCCCACCCCGACCTCCGCTCCCTCCCCCCTGCCCTGTGATCACTCACTGCCCTGCTTCTGCCAGCGTCCTGAGTGCTGTGAGGGCCCCTCCCCCCCGGCCCTGTAATCGCCCCCCGCCCCCCCAGCCCTTTTGGGCCCCCCCACCTGTAACTGCCCCCCCTGTAATTGACTCCCCCGGCCCTGTAATCCCCCCCCCCCCCGACCCAGTGATCACCTTTCTGCCCCAGTGATCACCTTTCTGCCCCAGTGATCACCCCTCTGCCCCAGTGATCACCCCCCTCTCACAGTGATCACCGCGTGACAGCCCTCCGTGCGTGTCGGGCTGCCCTAGAAAGTTTCACTAACACACACACACACACACACACACACACACACACACACACACACACACACACACACACACACACTGTCCTGCTCATCCCGGTCACAAATGGTGTACTCAGCTGAGGAGGCATGTGCCTCTGAAGCTGATAGTGAGGGACAGGACCCCACTTTTCTCTATTCCTCCCACTCTTCCTCCTCCAGTGACACAGACTCGCCGCCACGAAGACGTCGCAGGACAAGAGATTGGCTGGAGGCCGTGGGAGAAGAGCCACAGCCAACTGTGAATACCCCCCAACCTAGTGCTAGTCATGCTAGTCAAATTTTGCTTCACGGATTCCTGATTTCGTTCCCCAATCAGGAATCCAGTTCGAGACTGCCAACCTCAGAGAAATACACTTTTTCAATGTCTATTTCTCTGAGTCAATTGTCAGTCTTATGGTGGAGCAAACTAAACTGTATGCCAGCAATTTTTGGCCGAAAACCCAAATTCGTCATATTCTACTTGGAGTCCCATTGACTCAGTAGAAATGATGAAATATTGGGGACTGGTCCTTCACATGGGGATTGTGAAGAAACCAGAAATTCGCCATTACTGGAGTACTGATATTTTATATCAAACTCCAATATTTGGCATGGTCATGACCCGCAAACGGTTTGAGGCCATTCATAGGTTTCTTCATTTTAGGGACAATGCGGACAGCCTTCCCCGCTATGATCCGAATTTTGATAGACTGTTCAAAATTCAACCGGTCATCGAGCACTTCAGCAACAAGTTTGCTGACGTGTACATTCCCAAAAGGGAAATTTGTGTGGATGAATCCCTCATCCACTTCAAAGGGAGGCTTCAATTCCGTCAGTACCTGCCCAGTAAGAGGGCCAGGTACGGGATAAAACTCTATAAGCTGTGTGAGAGTACCTCAGGGTACACTCACAGCTTTAGAGTTTACCAAGGGAAGGATAGCAGGATCCAGCCCCTAGAATGCCCACCTACTCTGGGGGAGAGTGGGGAAAATAGTGTGGGATTTGATCCACCCACTGCTTGATAAAGGTTACCATCTGTACGTTGGTAACTTTTACACAAGCAGCCCACTCTTTCAGTCCCTCTCTGCCAGAACTACCGCCACTAGCGGTACTGTGCGCAGAAACCAGAAGGGTCTCCCTTTTTTCGCTAGTTGAGTAGCCTCTCCCTAAGGGTGAGAGCCGAGCCCAATGTAGCGGCAACATGGTTGTGGTCAAGTTCAAAGACAAAAGGGACGTCTTTTTCTTGTCAACAATCCATGGTCCCGGCACCACGGCCACCACTGCTAGAGGTTCCTCAGGACAGGTCTACAAACCGGACTGTGCCCTGGGGTACAACACAGGTAGAAGAGAAGACCGGGTTTATGCCGCGCTAAAAACCACTGATGCGTGTAAATTAAAAGATTTCCTTTTTATTGGACAGTTCCTACGCGTTTCAGAGACATCCGTCTCCTTCCTCAGGAAAAGAAATCATATGTTATGATTTCTTTTCCTGAGGAAGGAGACGGATGTCTCTGAAATGCGTAGGAACTGTCCAATAAAAAGGAAATCTTTTAATTTACACGCATCAGTGGTTTTTAGCACGGCATAAACCCGGTCTTCTCTTCTACCTGTGTGATACAAAATTCCTCTCCCGGGGCTGCAGCTAAACCACCAGGCACTCTCGCAGGCTATCATAAGGGGTTGTGACTGGCACAACCTCACCAGGTGAGTGCTTCTTTGTCTTGTTTGTCCACCCTCATACCGGGTAAGACCCTATTGCGCTTTTTTCCCCTTTACAGTTTACTGGGGTACAACAAGCACATGGGGGGAGTTGATCTTTCTGATCAAGACCTCCAGCCCTATGGTGCCATGCGGAAGGCGAAGGTGTGGTACAAGAAGCTGGCCGTGCATATTGTACAGATGGCACTGTATAACTCATACGTGCTCTCACGATGTGCAGGCCAGACCAACAACACCTTCCTTCAGTTCCAGGAGGCTGTAATAAAAGCCCTCATGTTTGGAGACGAGGAAGGAGCAGGCCCCAGCACCCCAAGAACTCAAGTTTCCCGTATGGTACCACGGCAACATTTTCCCGGTGAGGGAATATCAAGAAAAAGGTGCCGGGTCTGCTACAAAAAGGGGATAAGAAAGAAGACGCGTTTCCAATGTGAAACGTGTCCTGAAAAACCTGGACTGTATTTGAATGAATGCTTCAGAATTCATCACACGTCCTTGGACTAAACATACCCTGACATTCCCCTGCAGAACTCACCCACACCAGCCTGACATACACAACACCACACACACACCAACCTGACGTACACTACACCACACCAACCTGACATACACTATACCACACCAACCTGACGTACACTACACCACACCAACCTGACGTACACCACCCACACCAACCTGACGTACACTACACCACACACACCAACCTGACGTACACTACACCACACGCCAAACTGACCTACACTACACCAACCTGACATACTGTCAGGTTGGTGTGTGTGTTGTAGTGTACATCAGGTTGTGTGTAGTATATACTACACCACACATCAACCTGACGTACACTACACTATACCACACTGCACACTAACCTGACGTACAATAAACCACACACCAACCTGACGTAGTGTATGTCAGGTTGGTGTGTGTGTAGTGTAGTATACATCAGGCTGGTGTGTGTGGTGTTTACTACACCAGACACATCAACCTGACGTAGACTACACCACACACCAACCTAACATACACTACGTCGCGTAATGGCGAGGTCAGTAAGGTCAAAATAGGCTGGGGGCTGAAGGGGTTAAGCTCAAAAATGCAGCTTAAAAAAAAAAGTTGTGTGTGGACAGCAAAAATGAAAACTCCTTGACTTTGCTAGGGAACCAAGTCATGCAGTTTTGATCCCAAAAACGCACCCGAAAAACATGCAAAACCGCTGTCAAAAACGCACTGTGCGCGCATAGCCTTATTCTACAGTGTGTGATAGTAGACAAACATGAAAACCTAATATAAATCTGGTATCGCTGTAATCTCACTGACCCGGAAAGATAAAGTCGTGTTATTACTTGTACTGCATGGAGAAAGGTGTAAAAAGTGTGAAACAAAAATAAAATTCTTGAACTGCTGTTGATTTTATTCTGCCTCCCAAAGCTCGCAGTAAAGCGGGCTTTACACACACTAGCGATGTCGCTGGTGAAAGCACCCGCCCCCGTCGGTTGTGCGTCACGGGCAAATCGCTGCCCGTGGCGCCAACATCACTAGGAACAGTCACACATACTTACCTGCCTAGCGACGTCGCTGTGGTCGGCGAACTGCCTCCTTTCTAAGGGGGTGGTTCGTTCGGTGTCACAGCGACGTCACTAAGCGGCCGCCCAATAGAAGCGGAGGGGCGGAGATGAGCGGGCCGAACATCTCGCCCACCTCCTTCCTTCCTCATTGCCGACGGCCGCAGGTACGGTGATGTTCCTCGTTCCTGCGGTGTCGCACATAGCGATGTGTGCTGCCACAAGAACGACGAACAACCTGTGTCCTGCAGCAGCAACGATAATCGGGATAGGAACGACTGGACAACGATCAACAATTTGGTAAGTCATTTTGATAGTTAATAGGTTGTTCCTGCGTTTCACACGCAACAACGTCGCTAACGAGGCCGGATGTGCGTCACGAATTCCGTGACCCTCAACGACATCTCGTTAGCGATGTTGCGTGTAAAGCCCGCTTTAGGCTCTGCTCACATGTATCCTGCGCTCTAAGCTGTGCACTTACAATCGGTTTCCGTGTAAATCTTTGAAATATATGATTCAGATGGACCCCCCCCAATACAAGATTCACAGTAATGTCTCAGATGGGGACAATGAAGACTGTCTGTCTATGAACCAGTAGTGTGCATCTTTTTAAGTGTTCATAAATGTGCAGTTTTACACAATTTTGTTAAATAGTGCCATCCGTGAGTGTTTTAGCAGTTAGCGTATGGTTATAATACTATCTGAAAATAGGATATGAATCAAAAGATATATTTATTAAGATTTTTGTTAGGGGATGTCCCCACTCATGTCCGTTATCTGTTAACAGGAATACAGTGGGTTTCCATGCTACTGGTAGCACAAAGGCTCCTCTTCCTTCAACCTCCAAAAGATATATTGCCAAATCTGCACTCCTAAATCCAAACTGCTACTTCCCATCTAAACCCCATAGTCTGTATAAAATGCAGTTAGTGAGGACAAACCACTTAATTACTGAGTGCATCTCCAAAAGCATAAGCTGGGCACAATGTATGGGTACTACAATCTATGGGCACTACAATGTACTTGTACTACAATCTATTAGCACTACAATAGCATATTTGCAATTTTCATTCATCCCCAGCTCGTTTCTGGACATCACCCATAGAGTCAAAATCTTCACTCACCAGTAGATGAATTCCCAGGGGGCTGTAATTTCTAAAATGCAGACAGCTTAGAGGGGATTCTTCTCTTCTGGCACTTAGGGGCTCTGCAAAGGAAATCTACAAAAGATTCAAGGAAAATCTGCACTCCAAAAGTCATATAGTGCTCCTTCCCACCCGAGCTTTGCCGGGTGGCCAAACAGTACTATAGAGCCTCATATGGGGTATTTTTACCTTCAGCAAAAAAGTGAGTAACAAATTCTGGTGCTATTTTAACTATTCCCTCTTGAGAAAATGTAAAATCTGGGGCTAAAACAAAATTTTAGTAGTAAAAATGTAATTGTTTTCTTTACCGCCAAATGGAATAACATTCCGTGAAGCACCTGTTGTGTTAATATGCTTACTACACGCCAAGATCAATTAATTGAAGGGTAGAATCTGTAAAATAGGGGTCACTTATGTGGGGCTTCTGTGGTTCTGACACCTCAGGGCTCTGCCAATGTGACATGGCACCCGCAAACCATAACAGCAAAATCTGCACTATAAACTGAAGCTCTTTCCCATCTGAGCATTTCCCTATGCCTGAGAAGAAGTATCTGATCACATATGAGAGATAAAAATGCTCATTTTACCCTTAAATGAATTCCTTGAGATGTGTAGTTTGCAAAATAGGGTCACCAGTGGTTTTTGCTTTTTTGCCATGTCAGGAGCTCTTCAAATGTGACCTGGCATCCTCTATCTATACCAGCCAAAATGTCCCTCCTTCCCTTCTGAGTCTTGTCATGTTACAAACAGTAGTTTTCTCCCATATATGGGGCATTGTCCTGCTCAGATGAAATTGCAAAACATATTTTGGGGTCAGTTTTCTCCCATTGCCCTTGTGAAAATCAAAAATTTTGTGCAAAGCAACATTTTCCAGCCAATTTTGTGCTTCAAAAGTTAAATGGTGCTCCTTCCCTTCCGAACCCTGCCGTGCACCCAAACAGTAGTTTTCCCAACATATATGGGGCATTGGTGTCCCCAGGATCAATTGCACAATCAATTCTGTATCCATGTTTTGTTTATCCTTGTGAAAATGAAAAATTTGGGGCCAAATCAACATTTTTGTAGGAAAATTTAAAATGTTAATTTTTCCCTTCCACATTGCTTTAATTCCTATGAAGCACCTGAAGGGTTAATAGAATTCTTGAATGTGGTTTTGATCACATGAAGTGGTGCAATTTTTTCTCATTTTTTGGGATATGGGGCTCAGTGACTGCTTTTTTTTTGCGTATTTAGCTGGCATTTTTAATTACACCATTTTTGTGAAAATGTGATCTTGCAGCAACCAAAACAATGTAATTTTGGCTTTTAACATTTTTTTTTTGTTACTACCCCGTATCAGATTCATTCATTTAATATTTTGATTGAGCATTTCTGACCGCAGTGATACCAAATATGTATCTTTTTTGTTTTCAACGGGGCAAAAGGGGGGTGATTTGAACTTTTTTTTTTTTTAATTATTTTACTAGTCTGTAAACTATACTATACACTGCAATCGCTTCTTCTGTCACAGCGATGCTGCAGAGGGCAACAATAGAGAAATTAAAATGTATAATCTATGAATTGCACTTTCGTGATCTACTGTCTTAGTTTGTTACTAATTGAATTGTATTACAATTTGTATGGAAATGTTATAAAGTATATAATAGATTAATATTTATATGTAACTCAGTTATAAATGATTTAGTGACAAAATGTATAATTGGTGGAGGAAGGTTGAACTAGATGGACATAGGTTGAAAAAAAGACCTATGTAATAGTTCCAATGCAGTGTTTTTTAAAAATGATAAAATCTGATTTATTCTTGACAGATGACTGTATCAAGAGCCCTGAAGAACATCAGATATTCTCAGATTTTGCAACAGATACATGTGAAGAAAATGTCGTTATACCAGATACACCTGAAGCCATGTTCCTTTCTTCTGATTCCTCAAAGACAAATATACAAAACAAAGGTCACAGAAAGGCAGTTGAACATAAAATAGCTTCCATAGAAGACAAACCATTTTTCTGTTCAGAATGTGGGAAATTTTTTACTTATAAATCACAACTTGTTTATCATCAGAGAATTCACACAGGGGAGAAACCATTTGTATGTTCAGAATGTGGTAAATCTTTTAATCGGAATGCTAAACTTGTTCTACATCAGAGAATTCACACAGGGGACAAGCCATTTTCATGTTCAGAATGTGGGAAACGTGCTTGTACGAAATCTGAAATTGTTAAACATCAAAGGATTCACACAGGGGAGAAGCCATTTTTGTGTTCAGAATGTGGGAAATCATTTTCTAGGAACGCGCATCTTGTTCGTCATTTAAGAACTCACACGGGGGAGAAGCCGTTTTCATGTTCAAAATGTGAGAAATGTTTTACAGGAAAATCACATCTTATTTCACATGAGATGAGTCATGAAGGAAACATGGCATTTTCATGTTCTGAATGTGGAAAATGTTTTAAACAAAAATCAATTTTAAGGTTGCATCAGCGACTTCACACAGGAGAAGAGCTATTTTCATGTTCAGAATGTGGGAAACAGTATAGTGTGAAATCCAAACTTGTAGCGCATCAGAAAATTCACACAGGAGAAAAGCCGTTTTTATGTTCAGAATGTGGAAAATGTTTTAATCTGAAAGGAGATCTTGTTAGGCACCAGAAAACTCACACAGGGGAGAGGCCATTTTCGTGTTCAGAATGTGGGAAATGTTTTTCTACCAAATCTAAACTTGTTATACATCAGAGAAGTCACACAGGGGAGAAGCCATTTTTATGTTCAGAATGTGGGAAATGTTTTTCTATCAAATCTGAACTTGTTGTACATCAGAGAAGTCACACAGGGGAATTGTCATGTTCAACATGTGGAAAGTGTTTTACTAGAAAATTTGAACTTGTTGTACATGAGAGAATTCACACTGGGGAGAAACCGTTTTCGTGTGCTGAATGTGGGAAATGTTTTAATGCGAAAGCAAAACTTGTTAGACATCAAAGAACTCATATAGCGGTGAAGTAATTTTCATGTTCAGAATGTGGGCAATCTTTTACAGACAAATCACATTTTGCTATACATCAGATGAGTCATCAAGGGGAAACAAGGCATTTTCATGACTCGAATGTGGAAAGCGCTTTAAACTAAAATCTGTTTTAACATTGCATCAGAGAATTGGCACAGGTGAGATGCCATATTGATGTTCAGGATGTGGGAAATGTTTTACAGTGAAACACCATCTTGTTAAACATCAGAGAACTCACAGCAAAGAAGCCATTTTAATGATTCCAGGGTGGAAAATGTAGTATAGAGAAAGTCATGTCATGTTAGACATCTGGTAAGTCAATCAGGGCAGAAACTTGGAGATATACATTAACATAGAGAACTCAGGTTGTCTGCCAGCGGTGCACAAACCTTTTTGGGCCTTATTGTCATAGTAAACTAAGCCAGGGACTGTACTAAAAATTAAAGAGGTATTGCCTTCTGTAACAGTTATAGCACATCGAAAGTATGTACCATAAATGTCTAAGTGCAAATTCTGCTTATAGGAATCTTACCTCCAAAAATCAGCACTATAAAGTGCACGCTAAGTTGATATATATTTTTTATATATATATATATACATATACAAGCATCTAGAAATAATTATATCTCTAAATCCACGTAAAAAAACATGTTCAATATTCTTTGAATAAACTTCTGATTGATTTTAATGGATAAAGCTCCTTTAGTGCACATAGCATTGTTTTAAAGATTTTATTTACGAGGTTAATAGGTAGATTGATTTTTTTTTTCTGCAAATCCACATAATGTGTGAATAGGCTCTAAAGAAGAAGAGGTCATGAATGTAGATGGCTCTAGATAATGTTTTGCGGGTTTTTTTTTTCTTACTATCCATTTCAGAGCTCCCACAAAGTACAGTGTCGTGAGTCTCCGATACAGATATACTTTCTTTTTTTTTTTTTTTTTCCTGGAGTGCTAATTGAGTTGAGACCTCATTCTCCAGATGTATGAGGCATCCAGAGATGTCTACACATAGCACCATTAGTACTAGTCCGTTCCTGCTTCTCAGCTGCTTTCAACTACTCTTCTGTGTGTGTGTTGCTGCTCACATAAGGTTAAAAGTTAACCTATCCTCGGCAGAAATACTACCAATAGTTGACAAAATTGAATACCTGCCCAGAGCACTATCGAATCACTCACCAATATTAAGCCTTAATCTCCTGCCCGGTCTGGATCCTGCCTGTAATACATGGTCGTTTAACCCATTTTGGCTGCAGTTTATAGACATAGACCCAATCTCGCTGGCCCTTAAACATTACTTTCAAGACAATAACACTGATGAGGTGTTGCTTAAAACGCTATGGGATACCATGAAGTCCTGTCTGAGAGGGACCTTAATTCAGGGGGTCAGTAGATCTAAGATTAAAGGCCGCTTTTGACGCTACGATATCGATATCGCTAGCGTGCGTTTCCGCCCCCATCGGTTATACGTCACGGGCAAATCGCTGCCCGTGGCGCTCAACGTTGCTCGGATCCGTCACACTACTTACCTGCTGAGCGACGTCGCTGTGACCTGCAAACCGCCTCCTTTCTAAGGGGGCGGTGTGTTCGGCGTCACTGCGACATCACTAAGCGGCAGCCCAATAGACGCGGAGGGGCGGAGATGAGCGGAACAAACATTCCGCCCACCTACTTCCTTCCTCATTGCGGGCGGCCGCAGGTATGAGGTAGTTCCACGTTTCTGCGGTGTCACACATAGCGATGTGTGCTGCCACAGGAATGACGAACAACATCGTACCTGCAGCAGCAACGATAATTGGGAATATGGGAGCATGTCAACGATTTTGCGACCTTTTTCGATCGCACGTAAGTGTCACACCGACATCGCTAAAGCGGCCGGATGTGCGTCACGAACTCCGTGACCCCAACGACATCGCTTTAGCGAAGTCACAGTATGTAAAGCGGCCTTAAGTCTAATCAGTTTGTTGTGTTCCTTAGTGAATGAGTCCAGGCGTCAGAACAATACATTTCTACAGGGGAGACACGGGAGTTGCTGATGTGCAAGGAGGCACAAAAGGCGTAAGATATTCATATTAAGGAGCGGCCTACTACCAAGAGAATGTTCTTGCAGCAAAGATTTATTGAAGAAGGTGAAAAGGCAGGACACTCTTTGGCAGTAATTGCAAAGGCACAAAAGGGGAACATATTCGTAGGGGCACTTAGGGACAAAAGTGGAGCAATAGTTAACCAACCAGACAAATTTTAAGTTTTTTTTTAATTTTATAAAGAACTCTATTGTACGAAGTTACAATTTGACAAAGAACAAATAACAATATCTCATTACCCACTCTGAGACAGACTGGACATATTTAAACAGTCCACTCCAAGTAGAAGAGTTACAACTGGCAGTCACCTCTATGCCCAATAACAAATCGTCAGGCTCAGATGGTATCCCTACAGAAATTTATAAAAAATTTGGAGATATTGTACTCCCCCAGCTGCTGAAAACCTTTCAGGGTGCTGCTGAGAGCAGTTCTTTGCCCCCATCAATGCAAGAGGCAGTGGGTGTGGTTATCCTTAAATCTGGCAAGGATCCCCTGATTCCTATAGGCCACTTTCACTGCTGCCAACGGATATTAAAATTATAGCCAAAGTATTGGCCTCTAGATTGAATAACGTGATACTCTCTTTAATTCATACAGACCAGTCCAGGTTCATGCCCTCTAGATCCATAGCGATAAACATTCGCCGATTACATCTCAACTTACAACTACCGACTAACAATTCGGGAGATAGGGTAATCTGCTCCCTTGATGCCACCAAGGCTTTCGACTCTATTGAGTGGGAGTTTCTATGGGCAGTACTGCATAAATTTGGGCTGGGGGAGAACTTCATATCCTGGGTAAAGCTTCTATATGACTGTCCTAAATTAAGAATTAAAGTAAATGAACGTCTTACCCCACCCTTTAGACTATTCAGAGGCACCCGTCAAGGACGCCCCTTATCCCCATTGTTATTCACCATGGCAATCGAACCGATGGCTGCGCTGATTAGATCCAACCCAAAGATAATGGGGTTTCACCGGGGGAGACCGGAAGAAAAAATTGCGTTATACACACTGCTTTTCCTGGCCAATGCCATGCTACCAAGAGCTCTGGGGGTGATTCAGGAGTATGGGAAGTATTCTGGTCTAACGATCAACTGGGAGAATTCTGCGCTTCTCCCAATTGACGGCACGGACAGCGTCACTAACTACACTAAATTGGGCTTGCAGGTGGTCACTCAATTCAAATACCTAGGGGTACAGATTACCACACATGTCAAAGACTACGAGAGCCGCAACCTCACACCCATTCTTTCTAAATTTAAGCTTAAATAGACATTTGGTTACGCTTTCCTTTGTCAGTGATGGGGCGCACCAATTTGATGAAAATGATCTGGATGCCACAATTGCTATACATGCTACACAACTCCCCACAATGAGTGCCGCTAAGATTTTTCCGTAAGGTAAATTCGCTATTTAGAGAACTGATATGGGGCAGACTGGCACCACGGGTTAGGTTGGCGACCTTACAGTGAGGAAAGAGTGATGGGGGTCTGGCTGTCCCCAATCCGTGGGTATATTATATGGGAGCTCACCTTCACCATATCTGTGGTTGGGAGGACCCGGGGAGGGGGGGGGGGTGCTCAGCGTAAGTTTCTACAACAATACTTTGGCTCTCAGTCTCTACGAGGTATCGGAGTCAGGGGGCTTTGGGATGTCGGCGCATGATTCCCCTACCCTGCTCTTAATCCACGAATATGGGGTGAAATAAAAAAGATGCAGACCATTCAGGGAGCCTCTCAATATACCTCCATTTGGAGGACCCCTTGGCTGTCTAACCTGTATCGATTGGAGGGGTTTTAAAGCCAGGCTCGGAGGGGGATAAGTAGATTTGGACACATAGTGGATGGGGATCAGATCACAGAATTTGCACATCTACAAATGGAATTTGGGATTCAGAACTCAGAATTCTACAAGTATTTACAAATGAGACATGCATATCAAGCAGAGAGTCTTAAGGCCCAGTCTCACTAAACAACCTACCAGCGATCCCAACAACGATACAACCTGATAGGGATCGCTGGTAAGTTGCTAGGAGGTCGCTGGTGAGATGTCACACTAAGCGACGCTCCAGCGATCCCACCAGTAACCTGACCTGGCAGGGATCGCTGGAACGTCGCTACACGGGTTGCTGGTGAGCTTCTCACACAGGCAGATCTCACCAGCAACCCGTGACCAGCCCCCAGCGCCGCGTGGAAGCGATGCTGCGCTTGGTAAGTAAGGTAAATATCGGGTAACCAACCCGATATTTACCTTGGTTACCAGCGCACACCGCTTAGCGCTGGCTCCCTACACACCTAGCCACAGTACACATCGGGTTAATTACCCGATGTGTACTCTGCTACGTGTGCAGGCAGCAGAAGCCGGCTTCTGCGGACGCTGGTAACCACGGTAAACATCGGGTAACCAAGAAGCCCTTTCCTTGGTTACCCGATATTTACCTTCGTTATCAGTGTCCGCCGCTCTCAGCTGTCAGTGCCGGCTCCTGTTCTCTGCACTCCTAGCCACAGTACACATCGGGTTAATTACCTGCTGCCTGCACATTTAGTTGTTGCTCTGTCGCTGTCACACACACCGATGTGTGCTTCACAGCGGGAGAGCAACAACTAAAAAATGGTCCAGGACATTCAGCAACAACCAGCGACCTCACCGCAGGGGCCAGGTTGTTGCTGGATGTCACACATAGCAACATCGCTGCTACGTCACAAAAGTTGTTCCTTAGCAGCGATGTTGCTTAGTGTGACGTGGCCTTTATTGTAGGTAGATCGATACAACAAAATAAGATTATATAGCGTATTGCAATGTCTAGTGGCGCAGCAGGGGTGATCTATTTATACTGGGACATATATTTGGTTCTTCTGAATCACCCAGTGAACGCGAAGGAGAGGTGGGAACAGGACATAGGGCCTGTTGAAGACAACCTATGGGCAGAAATTTTAGAGAGGGTACCGAGTCTTTTGCTGGGAGAAGCTCACTGCCTGTCTCACTTACAGTATATGTAATTCAGCAGGTCTACCGTACACCCAAATTTTTGTTTCATATTGGAGTCCGATCTGATCCTCTCTGCCCAAGGTGCCACATAAACACAGCTAATCTACTACATATGATGTGGCCGTGCCCAAATCTTGAAGTGTTCTGGAGAGGGGTAACAGGGATAGTTAATAGAGTTTATTCCGTTAAGCTGAACCTAACGCCCTTTGTTTGCATCCTGGGATACATTGAGGATCTACCGATTGAGGAGGGGAGGCTTGCCATATCCAGAATGCTTTTCATGGCCCGAAAATTGATAGCTCAGTAGTGGATTTCTGATCAAACCCCTACAATTGCAGAATATAAATATATATAATATAAATAAAATTAATTGGCTGGTAAATTTGGAGAAAGGCATATATCGTAAAAGGAACGGTGTTCTCAAATTTGAAAAAATATGGGCATAGTGGATTGATGGTTCGGGCTAGCCTTGAGCGAGCTGGCTGATTCCTTTTTGGGTTTATTTTAATAAAGAGCTATTGAAGAGGTGCAAAGTCTGAACTTAATGAAATTCACTGTGTAAGAGACTGGTATGGTGAACAGCACAGAAACTGTAGTTACTAAACTTATAGCAAAAATCTATCTTAATCCGAACTTGTAAGTGGTTACTGTATCTTGGATATCATCTGACTAGCGGTCTTTACTAGAGTTGAGCGGGGTTCGCCAATTTCATGTTCGAGTGATTTTGGGGGGTGCTCGAACTCGAGCTTTTTGCTAAAAGCTCGACAGTTCAAGTTACGTTCAAGAACGGTTCGATCACCAAAAGGTGACTTTTTACAGCTACAGTGTGCAGGGAGCCATCGCTGGCAGCCTGCGGTAAGCTGGTAACCAAGGTAAATATCGGGTATCCAAGCAAACCGCTTTGCTTAGTAACCCGATATTTACCCTGGCTACGTGTGTAGGGAGCCGACCCTTCCCCGCTAGGCTCCGCCCCTTCCTGCACTCTGCATGTACACACTCACTTGTCCCCAGCCATGCAGTCCCCGACACTGACGTCCTCAGCGCCACATGGCCCCACTCGGCTCCACCCACCTCGCACTCCGCTGCCCGCACACAATACCTTGCTCGGCTCCACCCACCTCGCACTCCGCTGTCCGCACACATGGCCCCGCTCGGCTGGCTCCACCCACCTCACACTCCGCTGCCCGCACACATGGCCCCACTCTGCTCCACCTACCTCACACTCCGCTGCCCGCACACATGGCCCCACTCGGCTGGCTCCACCCACCTTGCACTCCGCTGCCCGCACACATGGCCCCTCTCGGCTCCACACACCTCGCACTTCGCTGCCCGCACACATGGCCTTACTCGGATGGCTCCCCCCTCCTCGCACTCCACTGCCCGCACACATGGCCCCGCTCGGATGGCTCCACCCACCACGCACTCCGCTGCCTGCACACATGGCCTCACTCGGCTGCACCCACCTCGCACTCCGCTGCCCGCACACATGGCCCCGCTCGGCTCTACCCACCTCAGACTCCACTGCCCGCACACATGGCCTCACTCGACTCCACCCACCTAGCACTCCGCTGCCCGCACACATGGCCCCGCTCAGCTCCACCCACCTCGCACTCCGCTGCTTTCACACAATACCCCGCTCGGCTCCACCCACCTCGCACTCCGCTGCCCGCACACATGGCTCCGCTCGGCTCCACCCACCTCACACTCCCGCTGCTCGCACACATGGTCCCACTCGGCTCCACCCACCTCTCACTCGGCCACCCGCACACTTGGTCCCACTCGGTTCCACCCACCTCTCACTCCACTGCCCGCACACATGGCCTCACTCGGATGGCTCCACCCACCTCTCACTCCACTGCCCACACACATGGCCCCACTCTGCTCCACCCACCTCGCACTCCGCTGCCCGCACACATGGCCCCGCTTGGCTCCACCCACCTCGCACTCCGCTGCCCGCACACAATACCCCGCTCGGCTCCACCCACCTCACACTCCGCTGCCTGCGCACATGGCCTCACTCGGCTCCACCCACCTCGCACTCCGCTGCCCGCACATACCCTGCTCGGCTCCACCCACCTCGCACTCCGCCGCCCGCACACATGGCCCCACTTGGCTCCACCCACCTCACACTCCACTGCCCGCACACAATACCCCGCTCGGCTCCACCCACCTCGCACTCCGCTGTCCGCACACATGGCCTCACTCGGCTCCACCCACCTCGCACTCCGCTGACCGCACACAACCTGTGATACTTGGTTGTGAAGGCGGCGGTCATTGAGCTCAGTGACAGCTCTGCTATCAGGAGTGCAGCGATCATCGCAGATAATGTACCTCGCTATCCTCCTGACAGCAGCACTTGTCATGCCCTGCAGTGACCTGGGCTGATCTATTGATGTTAGTTCAGGTCACTGCATTGCTCCCCCAGCCAATATGGAACATTCTGTTCTCCATTGACTATGGTATGGATCGTCGTGGGACCCCCTTGGATTACACCAGACCTGGATTTGTTTTTCTTTCTAATAAATTGGTGAAAGAGGGAATGTTTTGGGGACTGTTTTTTTTTATTACTGACTGGGTTGGTGATGTTGGGTATCTGATAGACGCCTGACATCACGAACCCCAGGGCTTGATGCCAGGTGACATTACACATCTGGTATTAACCCCATATATTACCCCGTTTGCAACCGAACCAGGGCAACGGGATGAGTTGGGGCAAAGCACCAGGATTGGCACATCTAATGGATGCGCCACTTCTGGGGCGGCTGCGGTTTGCTATTTTTAGGCTGGGGAGAGTCCAATAACCATGGACCTCCCTCATCTGAGAATATCAGACCCCAGCTGTCTGATTTCCCTTGGCTCGTGATCCAATTTTGGGGGGAACCTGACGTGTTTTGCTTTTTTTGTAATTATCTATTTAATTTAAAATAGTGCGGGGTGCCCTCAATTTTGGATTGCCAGCCAAAGTGAAGCTGCCAGCTGTGGTCTGCAGGCTGCAGCCGTCTGCTTTACCCTAGCTGGCTATCAAAAATAGGGGGAACCCCACATCATTTTTTTTACATTTTTTTGGCTAAATACAAGGCTAAGCATCCCTTAGTGCAACATGAAAGGCACCAAAGGGTGCAAAATTACAAAATGCAGGAGAGTGGGACATTATGTGTCTTTCTGCCATTATAATGACAGAAAAGACTGATATGAAGTGTACAAGCACAAGAAAATCACCAGAGCGCTCTACGCTGTGAAAAGCAGTAGAAAATGGCACTGGAGAGAACATGTGACCGCCTCATGTCGGTTGAAGCTATGGATCCTGGGTAAATTTATGTATTTTCCCTCCTTCAGTTTTTTTGCAGTACGCAAAAAAACAGAAGGCACATGGATGACAAATGGATGACATACGGACCATATACGGAACGGAAACGGTTCCACAGGGATGCACCCTTGGAAAAAACTGACCGTTTTTTGCGAACCGCAAAAGCGGATCGGTCGTGTGAATGTAGCCTTATTCTGATCTGTTGTTTATAAACAGCAGGCAGAACTAAGTGAATAGAGCCTCCAAGCGTCAGAAAATCTCCGGTGTTTCAGGGGGTAGCTGAGACCCTGGAGATCATGATTCAGGCCGGTTTTTCCGGTCCCTGCTCACGTGATCACACCGTATACCAATAATCACGTTACAGTAAATGACAGCGCCGGTAAAAAATTATTTATCTCCCATCTGGCATGAACAAACATGTCAGATGAGAGATAAATCTCCCCGGTTTCCCGGTGTCGCCAAAGTGTCTCCCCCCCCCCCCGACCCCCTCCTGGAAATCCAAGATGGCCACACGCACAGCAGCGCCCCAGCCGCATTCACCCTACTCTGATTTCTGTCGTATGTGCCATGACACATGCGACAGAAAACTCCTCTCCAGGCCCTGCCAGGTCACCCTCTATAACCCCACCGGTGTCCCATGGTACCTGTGCAGCGTTGATCCCCCGCGGCCCCCTCCTTCACAATAGACGCTGCAGCATGCACAGAGCGACTGTCAGCTCAGCTTCCTGTGTTCAGACACAGTGAGTGGCAGTAACCATGCATCTGTAAGCTACTGCAATGCCCTGCTCATGAGGTAAGGAACATAGTTGATCAGGAGAGCTATACTACAATTCCAAATGGAGGTATTTGATTTTAATGTTGCCCTGCTGAATGACTACCAAACATGAGAGTCCGTTATATGCCACAGGAAAACATGTCTAAATAGCGATCTCCAAGATCCTATCCCCCAATATATAATAGGTGGAATAGTAATAATATTAGGACATACCTTTATTAGCAAATTTAGTATAGTTCTCCTGATTAGGCATACCTCTTGAGCAGGGCATTGCAACTTTGATAGCAACAGTGACGACATGGACTCTGCTGCTGTGGACCCGGGGAGAGTGGGTGCAGATTCAATGCACCCACACTCCTCACATGGAGGGTCTGCACTCCTAGAAAATAGGGGATACATTCCCTGAGCGTGTCACCCCATATTCTAGACTGTCCAGAGTCGTCGTGGGATCCCCTTACTTTTTTTTCCTTACAATAAATTGGTGAAAGAGGGAATGTTTTGAGTAGTGTTTTTTCAAATAAATTTTTTTTTTGTCTATTTTTTTTGTTAGTACTGACAGTTTGTGATGTCGGGTATGTGATAGACCCCATGACATCACAAACTGCTGGGCTTGATGTCAGGTGACCTTTCAGCTAGTATCAACCCCATTTGTTACCCCGTTTGCCACTGCACCAGGGCACGGGATGAGCTGGGGTGAAGCGCCAGGATTGGCGCATCTAGTGGATGCGCCACTTCTGGGGCGCCTGCGGCCTATTTTTAGGCTGTGAAGGTCCAATAACTATGGACCTTCCCACCCTGAGAATACCAGACCACAGCTGTCAGGTTTACCTTGGCTGGTGATCCAATTTGGGGGGGGACCCTACTTTTTTTGTAATTATTAATACTTCTAAAATAATTATAAAAAAGAGCCTGGGTTGACCTCCACATTGGATCACCAACCACGGTAAAGCTGCCAGCTGTGGTTTTCAGGCTACAGTTGTCTGCTTTACTCTAGCTGGCTATCAAAAATGGGGGAGACCCCACGTCATTTTTTTTAAACTATTTTTTTAATAAAAAAAATTAATGGGCTTCCCTGTATTTTGATTGTCAGCCAAGGTAACGCCAGGCAGATGGGGGTGGCAACTCGTAGCTGTCTGCTTTATCTGCGCTGAGAATCAAAAATACCTCAGAGCGCTACGTCATTTTTTTTAATGATTTATTTTTTCAGTACTGTGATGTCAGGCAATCAAAATAAAGGGAAGCCCATTTTTATTTTTTTTCAGTTATTTAAATAAATAATTAAAAAAAATATATATGGGCTCCTGCTGCATTTTTTGTATTGCTAGCTAAGGGTAATCCAAGCAGCTACTGGCTGCTAACCCCCACTGCTTGGTGTTGCCTTCACTGGCAATGTAAAATCCAGGGAAGCATTTTTTATTTTTTTTGCCAAAAAACTAAAAAAAAGACGTGAGCTTCGCCATATTTTTGTATGCAGGTACGGCTGCCCCCAGCTGCCTATTTGTACCTGGCTGGGAAGTAAAATATAGGGAAGCCCTTTTTTTAATTATTTCATGAAATAATTAAAAGCAAAAAACGATGTGGGCTTCACCCCATTTTTGTGTCCAGCCGGGTACAACTAGGCAACTGGGGATTGGAATCTGCAGCACAGGTTAGCCCGAGGTTTCTGGGCGCCTCTGCTGCGAATTGCAGTCCGCAGCCACCCCAGAAAATGGCGCTTTCATAGAAGCGCCATCATCTGGCGCTGTACCCAACTCTTCCAGCTGCCCTGGTGACGGTGGCTCGCTGGGTAATTATGACTTAATACTAGCTTTGTTTTACTAGCTAGTATTAAGCCAGAGATTCTTAATGTCAGGCAAGTTTGACCCGGCCGTTGGGAATCTCCAATAAAGGGTTAAAAAAAGACACAGAGAAAAAATACTTTAATAGAAATAAATACACAGACACATTAGAGACTCTATGTTTATTACTCCCTGTCAGCCCTCCACGATTCTGCTCTTCTGTCTTCTTTCTCGTTCAACCCATGCAGCTCTGCTACATCAGACAGCACTGCATGGGAGAAAGACGCTGCTGCCCGTGCAGTCTTTTCTCTCCGTGAGTGATCAGAGAGAGGCTGCTGGCTGTAAGCGGTGCTCCGATCACGTGATCGCCTCTGCGTGCTGTAAGCGGTGACATCACCGCTGACAGACGAGTAAATAGCAGCATCGGGAATCACGTGATCGGAGCACCGTTGCTATGGTAATAGCAACGGTGCTCCGATCACGTGATTCCCGATGCCGCTATTTACTGGCTGTGACAGCTAGTCCCTGCATGTGGCTGACTCTGTAAAGAGCGTCCACATGCAGGAACGGGGAGTCGACCATGTACCAGATCATTTCGCCGGTACACGGACATGCTCAAACGAGCACCGCGTACCGGAGATGCACTGACAGGTCCTAGCATGACGTCAAAGCCATGTGACCAGTCTGTAGCCGATGAGATAATAGACACGGGACTGGTCATATGCTATTTTGACGTCACGATAGGTCCTATCATCAGTGCTGGTTACCGGGAGAACGCAGCGATTATTGGAAGGAATAGCGGCAGGAGAGAGAGTGCAGGACGCGTCACGGGGACAGGTAAGTGTTATGGCAATGTTTATTAACTATGTGTACATTTATAATGTGTTTTTTATGTGTTTGTGATTTGCCTCCCATTGTTTTTAATGGGGTTCGAGAGGTTCGTCGAGCGGCTCGCCGAACCGAACTCGAACGCGGCCTCCATTCGACGAACCGAACTCGAGCCTCTAGAGACTCGCTCATCTCTAGTCTTTACTGTACAGAGCTGGCAGTTAATATTTTTTTCTTCTCTTTCCTTTCCTTATGAAAATGGGGGTTTGTAAGTTGGGGGGTTGGTTGGGTGTGGGAAAGAGGCAAGTTTACCTCCAATGTGGTTTTGTCTGTATATTGAAAATCTTAATAAAAACATTCTAGTTAAAAAAAAAAAAGTTAACCTATCAGACAAGATTTTTCTGTCCATGGTAGGAGGGTGCAGAGAAAAGCATTATGCCATTCTGGGCCCTGGGCTGCAGATTGTACACACCTGGTCTAAACCCCCAATCCATTGGGTCTGTCCCTCATGTCATGTCTTAGGGTATGTGCGCACGTTGCTTTTTACCTGCTTTTTACCTGCTTTTTTGCTGCTTTTTCTTCTGCGCTGTTTAATGCCAAAATGGATGTGTTCTTCTATTCAAGCAAAGTCTATGGGAATTTGGGTTTCTTGTTCACACTATGTTGTTCAAAATGCTGCCTTTTTGTGGCAGAACTTTGGTCAAAAACTCAGCTTTTCAAAGAAGCAACATGTCAATTGTTTTTGCCATTTGGGTTTTGCACTGCAAAGCTGAGTTTTTGACCAAAGTTCTGCCACAAAAAGGCAGCATTTTGAACAACATAGTGTGAACAAGAAACCCAAATTCCCATAGACTTTGCTTGAATAGAAGAACACATCCATTTTGGCATTAAACAGCGCAGAAGAAAAAGCAGCAAAAAAAGCAGGTAAAAAGCAGGTAAAAAGCAACGTGCGCACATACCCTTACTCCAGAGGCTTTTTACTATTGATTCACAAATCTCTTCAGTGGGACCCTGTGCAAATTTGGCGAGATATGGAGGGAAGATTTATCATTGTCCATGCCAAGATTAATACTAAGCTGTTTACAATTCTTTGTATATATAATCTTCAGTATGCAGGAGCCTATGTGCTTCAGGAGCCCATTAGCTTTGCTCAGCAATTCCCCTCCTATGTTCTCTGCAAGAGCGATTCCAATCAATTTGTGCATCAGGTACTTGATAGGATTCATTTCATTCTGAAATTCTCGCATTGCACTCGGACACATGTTAATCAATGAGGCAGCTCCCATCTGCTATTTTTTTTCTCAGTCCAAATCGGACTGAGAAACAAAATCGCAGCATGCTGCGTTTTGGAGAGTTTCTCGCGCGAGTCTCTCCAATGCAACTCTATGGGAGCGGGTAAATAAACGGATGTCACACGGACTGGCACTCAACCATCCTAGTGACATTCGTTTTTCTAAATACATTTATCGCATGTTTCACAAAACACTGGAAATAAGTGAGGTGTTACAATGTCGGTCAATCTCTACCTCTGTCAGTCGGTCTCTCCCTCTCGGTCTCTATTCTCTCTCGGTCTGTCGGTCTCTCTCTGTCGGTTTCTCTGTCCATGTCGGTCTATTCCTTTCCCCCCCTCTCTCATACTCACCGATCCCCAATCACCAGTGCGGCGCTGCATGGCGTTCACACTGCTCCGGCGGCTTCTCCTCTTTTGAAAAAGCCGGCCGCTCATTATTCAATCTCGTATTCCCTGCTTTACCCGCCCACCGGCGCCTATGATTGGTTGCAGTCAGACACGCCCCCACGATGAGTGACAGCTGTCTCACTGCAACCAATCACAGCTGCCGGTGGGCAGGTCTATATCATGTAGTAAAATAAATAATTAAAAGAAACTGCATTCGGTTCCCCCCAATTTTGTTCAAATCAAAGTTTATTAGAATAGAAGAAGAATCAAACAATTGCACAGCGCGCAGGCTGAGGGTATATATCCCACGCTAGCTGCTAAAAACATCACAGTTCCTTGACTACACCTGCGCCACTGGCGACCAAAAATAACAAGTACAATTCGTATGTGTGTGAAATAGGAAGAACAAGTTGAAAAATAAAGAGATAAAGAAGAGGAGGTGGAAGAATTTAGAGACAGTAAAGACAACAGAAACGTGGGAAAGTAAGGTGAAAGGGGAAGGGTACAAAGGGTTCCCACCCGAATGGACGCGCCCTCCTACATCAAAACCACATTTTCAAGGCTAACCTTCCAGGTACAGAAATAAGAGAATGGAAAATTACCTACATACCTGCCTCCCGTGAATCCATAGACCCATATCCGGTGAGTCCCTGAACATGACCCACGGGGCCCACGTAGCATCAACTTTGTCCTTGTTGCTGAGTGTCTGACCTATCAAGGTCTCCATCCTGAGGATCTCATTGCACTCTGCTATGAATTCATCCCGTGATGGGATTCTAGTTTGCTTCCAATATCTTGGAATTAGGTTTCTGGCAGCTGTTAAAAAATGTCTTAATAAACCATTCCTAAACCCTGAAGCAGGAACATTCCCGAGGGACAGGAGAGCTAACTCTTTTGTGGGCTGGATCTGCCTCAAGGATAGTTTATTGAGTAACTGGAAAATGCTCTCCCAGAATGATCTCACCGGGGGACATGACCACCAGATACGAGTGAGGGTTCCCCTCTCCTTTTGGCATCTCCAGCACACATCAGAGGCTGATGGAAAGGCAGCATGGATACTCACAGGACACCTATACCACCTAGATAGGATCTTGTAGCACCTCTCCTGTGATATCACATTCAGCAAAGTTTTACCAATAAAGAGAAGGATTTTGGTCTGCTCCTCAGCCGAGAATGACCTCCCCCCTTGTCTGTCCCATTTCCCAAAGTACCCAGGCAAGCCGTCCCTCGCACCTCTGCATCTGAGAAACAAGTCATACAAGGTTGAAACGGTAGGGCTTGGAGGATCCTTCTCTAGGCAAAGGGTCTCAAAGGGTGTGAGTGCCCTATAGATGTCTACCCTCCTAGCCATGGACACTATAAAACTTTTCAGCTGTTCGTAGAAGAACCACATATGTTGAGATTTGTTGATATCTGAAGAGTAATTATGTAGGGGTTTAATACCTGTGTCTGAGATAAAGTCACGAATAATAGGATGGTCACTCTTCCTTTTATGGAGGAATGTTGATCTATGGAAACCCGCCTGAAAATCTGAATTACTATGGACCGGTGTCAATGGGCCTTGGATGGAGGAAAAGTCAAGATATTTATTACCTCGAGACATACAATTCCGCAATTGCTTGATGATAAAGGGTACTGTGATAGAGCTGAAGCTGGGTGGTGCTCTGATCCAAATAACTACCTTCGGATCAACATCAGATTGCGCGCATTCGGCTTCCACCCATCTTTTCGTTTCCCCTGAGTTAAATAGATCCAGAACGCACGTCCCCAGAGAGGCGTAGCTATACAAAAGGAGATTAGGGAGCCCAGTTCCTCCCATATCCCTTGATCTACTCAATATTTTGTGGGAAATACGTGAGCGTTTATGTGACCAGACAAATTTGGTTATGCTAGAATTCAGACGTGAGAAAAAAGAGGCCGGCAACACTAAGGGGATGGTTTGGAAGTAATAAAGCAGCTTCAGTAACAGGTCCATTTTGATCGCATTTATCCTCCCAAACCATGAAAGCTGGAGTTTGTTCCAGTTATTGAGGTCTAATTCTAACTTCCTGGAAATGTGGTGGTGATTTGATTTAAAGAGGTCAAGGGGATCTGCCATCAGTTTAATTCCTAGGTATGTCAATGAATCCACCTGCTATTTGAAGGGGAGAGAGGCTTTGAGCTGAGTCAACAGCATTGGAGGAAGAGATTTATTCAGTATTTCAGATTTATGAGTATTTATTTTAAAATTACTCAGAGATCTGAACCTCCGCAATTCAGCCATTATGTTGGGTAGACTAATGAGTGGAGAGGTGACGTACAGGAGCAGATAATCTGCGAATAAAGCTAATTTATGGTCCTGTTTGTGAAATGTAACCCCTTTGATATATTGCTCCTCAATGCCACCACCAGATGTTCCATGGTCAGAATATATAATAATGGGGAAAGGGGGCACCCTTGTCTTGTTCCATTACATATTGTAAAGGAATCTGAGAGGGAGCCATTTATTTTGATTCGTGCTGTGGGCGAAGAGTAGAGTGCTGTAACTCTGTTCATCATGTGCTCTCCCAACCCTATGTTTTTAAGGACCTGAAACATGAAACCCCAGTGCACCCTGTCAAACGCCTTCTCTGCATCTACCGACAGGATGCACATGGGGATCCTGTGACGTCTTGCGCCATCAATCAGGGAGATGGTCCTCAGGGTGTTGTCCCTGGCTGGGCACAAAACCCACCTGGTCTGGATTTACCAGTCTGGGAAGAAGGTCTCATAATCTATTTGATATCATTTTAGAATAAAGCTTGATATCTAGATTTATGAGCGAGATCGGTCTACAGTTGCAACAAAGAGATGCGTCCTTCCCTGGTTTGGGTATAACTGTGATGTTGGCAATCAACGCCTGGGCAGGGAACACACCCTCTGCAGCTATATATCTACAGACCGATAGGAACAGTGGATTTAGAAGTTCTGAAATTTTTTTATAGAAACCCACTGAGAACCCGTCTGGACCTGGGCTTTTCCCTAACTTCAAATCTGAGACTACCGTGTTGACCTTCTCCAGGGAGAAGTCCTCTTCCAGCTCCAGTAAGGTATCATTTGAGATGGAAGGGAGATTATGGGATTTCAGGTAAGCTTTAACATCATCTTGAGTCCCATATGTCGCTATGTGTCCCGATTGTCCCCTAATATCATAAAGCGCCTTGTAGAATGTGCGGAAGCCTGCTAAAATGTCCTGGTTGCTATGCAAATGACCACCACTTCCTGGGTCTTTTATAAAAGGGATGTAAGTATTCATGGAGCGGGGATAGAGGGCCCTTGCAAAAAGTTTCCCACTTCTATTGCCCAGTTGATAAAAGCGGCTTTTGAGACGTTCTCTTAAGCCCCTGGATTTCTGGTCTCATATCTCTAGTAATTTATGTCTGGTTGTAGAGAGTTGTGCGTAGGTTGTGGGAGATGAGTGCCGTTTGTGTTTTGGTTTCTAGTGAGGCAATCTGGTTAGATAACTGCGTTATTTCAATGGCTCTTTCTTTTTTCAGGCGGGTACCATATGAGATCAAAATACCCCTTAAGGCTGGACTCACACGAGCGTATGGCATCCGATGCGAGAGCATCGGATGCGATATGCTAATGTCCCCCAGCTCAGGCTCTGCTGCGAGCGTGAGCCGGGTGTCATGCGACTGTTACCCGATCTTGCGATCGGGTCACAGCTGTGGAGCTGAGTGCAGGCGCTGCGGAGGAGAGGGAGGGGTTAATCCTCCCATCTCCTCCACTGTCAGCCTGTGCGTAGATCGCACTGCACTGGGATAACATCCGAGTGCAGTCCGATGTATCTCTCGCATCCATTCACTTGAATGGGAGCGAGAGATACGGCGGTAGCAGCAAAACGCAGCATGCTGCCGCTTTTCTCGCATCCAGAATCTGGATGCGAGAAAAGCTGACCAACAGCTCAACCTCACTGCCTATCATTGGTCAGAGTGCAATGCGAGAATTTCTCGCATTGCACTCGTCCGATTTTCACGCTCGTGTGAGCGTACCCTAATACACATTTCTGTGATTCCCACTGGATTGCAAGAGAAGTGGTATCACATTCATGATCTCTAATTAAGTTATGAATTGACTGGGTAAGGTCCGCTTTGCATTACTGATCCTGTAATAAGTTTTCATTCAGTCGCCAGGTGAAATTTGATTTGACACGAGGCCTAAACTGAATCGATAAGTAAATGGGAGCGTGGTCTGACCAGAGTATATTAACTATGGTCGCTTCTACTGTCATGTCTAGGAGGGCATGAGACATGTGGAAGGAGTCAATTCTGCCATAGACAGAATGGACCGAGGAATAGAAGCTGTAATCTTTGGTGTTCGGATGAAGAATCCTCCATATGTCCACCAATCTCAGACCATGCATGTGCTTTTTGACCCTTTGTATGACTGAGGCCAGATAGGACGACTTACCCGAGGACACATCGAGGGCCGGGTTCATTGGCAGATTAAAATCGCCTTCTAATATTACCGGAGAGGAGTCCACAAAATCTTCCAGAATTTTCCTCCCGTCTGCACAGAATCTGTCCTGCCCCTGGTTAGGAAAGTACATGTTAGCAATAACAAAGATATTGGTTTTCAAAGAAAGCTTTAAGAAAATATATCTTCCCTTGGGGTCGATACAGGAGTCTAAGACCTCTGGTATGAAGGACCTATGAAACGCCACAGAAACCCCCTTAGACTTAGCATCAGGATTCGAGCTATGGTGCCAAATCGGGTAGTAAGCCAAGGCACACTTAGGAATTGCATCTGACCTAAAGTGAGTTTCCTGAAGCATCAAGATGGCCACCCGTTGCTTATGACAGGAATATGTTATCTGTTTTCTTTTTTCAGGGACATTCAAACCTTTAACGTTGAAGGAGCAAAACTTGGCACTATCCATAATGCAGGTCAGCTGGAAGCATGATGTGGTATCTGGGGGCTGGTCCAGTCAGGTGAGAGAGAAGGATAGAGAAGAAAGAAAGACAGAGAAAAGAAAGAGCAAGGTTTAGGTCAAGGGACCTAAAAGGTGGGTAAGGAACCCTAGTATTAAGTGGTGCAAAATTTCCATGGCAATGGATTGCCATTTGCACTAAGGGGGGTTAGAGGAAGCCAAGAACGGCAGCGAGTCCGTCCCTTACCCCCCCCCGCCTCTAATACAATATGATATATCATTATAAAGCGCACTAACTATATGCCCCGGCTAAAACATTATCATCTAAAGAAAAGTAAACATCATAACAGGCTATTACTCTGGGCATTGACCCCAATCAGTATTCCCGGTAGGTGTAATGCCTGATTGGAGCCACAGACTGAGACTGGCTGTAAGGGGAGTCTAGAGAAAAGCCGCTCACAAAGCAGGACCCCAAGAACTCTGCAACCATTTAACCCCTATACAGGGATTTGGAATTACACAGAGCCCCAGAGATCACTACCTGTGGTAGGCTGTAGTCCGTGGTCGTCAGGCAGGGTCAAAAACCAAGAGATGCAAAACAGGAACCAAATCGGCAGTCAAGGGCGTAGTGAGGAGACAAAGCAGAGGTCAAATCCAGAACTGGCAGCAAGGTACAAAAACGACAGGCAGGAAGGTAGTCAAAAAACAAGCAAAGGTCAGCGCACAGGAATCAACATACAAACAGCACATGAGCCAGGAGTACAGAACTATCTCTGGCAGTGGTCATGTGACAGGAGGGGGAATAAGAAGGATGTGGTGTCTTCCCATTGGCTGCAGGTGAATTTTGGCAACTTCAGCTGGAAGACACACACGCCACCTACAGTCAGCCAGTGGTACTGCAGGTTCCAGGGAAACACAGCCTAGTGGATGAGCGGAGCCTGTGCTCCGCAGATCCACGGGCACCGACTCCTCTCTCATCACCAGCACTATCCATGGTGGGAACATGGCGTCGTCTGGTGATCGGAGCAGAAGTCGCAGGAGCGGGCTCCGGTGGGGACGTGACAGTAGGTAAGCAAAGTGCTCAGATCAGGGACAAGATTCTAGTAATTGTAAAAAACAAGAAAATCACATGGGTCTCCCGGGCTGATTTCTCAACAGGCCCAGATCTTCGCCTCCAGACGGTCCAGCCCCACAGGGTCAGGTCAGTAAAGGCTAGGGGAAGACACTCCCAACCAGGTCCACCAGGTGGAGGGTCCAAGTGGATCTATAACACAAACAGTTTACTGCTTCCTCCTATGAGGTTTAAGTAGTACTTGACCCAAAGTCAGAACCTCTGGTAACACCTGTGAAATAACACAATGCTAGTCTGGAAAGAAGCAATATAGGTGACAGGAGAAAGACTTTCAACAAATCACAGTAACTTGCAACGATGCCTTTGGTGCAGTTTCATGAAAAGGCCCTCCCCTGTGGCTCCAGGGATAATTGGCTATCATGCCGGAAGGGCCCATGAAGGTTATCTCCAGTAGGAAACAGGGGTGCTACACAGGACTGCTACCCTGTCGGATTGTTCTTGTCATGACCTCTTTGTCTCCCATGGCGATGGACTGGCTGCCATACTGGGGGTTCCACAGGGAGTTGGGGGCCTGAGGGCAAATCCGGCATTGCCACTATAGGAAGCTCGAAAGTCCCCAATAATTTAGCCAAATCTCCGAGTTTGCGGAAGATTGCTGATTTCCCATCCTTATGCGCTGTCAGCTGGAAGGGGAAACCCCATCTATATGGAATGTTTCTGTCCTGGAGGTGTTGGAGCAAGGGTTTTAATGCTCTTCGAAGCTGCAGAGTGCGTCTAGACAGATCCGGTAATGTCTGGACCTGGGACCCCTGGAAGTTGATGGATCCTGCCTGCCGCACCGCGGACATGATGGAGTCCTTCACCTTATAAAAGTGGACTCTACATATTATGTCCCTTGGACGTGAATCTGGAGGGGATTTGGGACCCAGGGCCCTATGTATGCGGTCTAACTCAGTCGGCCCAGAGCTTTGTTCTCCCAGAATTTGAGCAAAGAGCTTCTGTGCCATGGCCTCCAGTTCAGGCGTGCCAATACTTTCAGGGATGCCACGTATACGGACATTATTTCGCCAATTGCGGTTCTCTAAGTCCTCTTACCCTGAAGTGAGCTCATCAATCTTTGCTGAGTGGCTAAGTAATATTTTCCTTTGTAGGGACAACTCAGCAGTGATGGCTTCCTGGGACTTCTCCACCTCCTCTACCCTGTATGTGAATTCAGATTTCAGTGCCTGCAGCTCTTACTTATAAGTATTCTCAAGCCTCCTAGCAAATCTGTCAAAATCTTTTTTTGTAGGCAAAGCCTTGATAGATTTACTTATCTCATGTAGATTAGGCAGATCTCCCTCATTGTCCTCCTCGAGAAATCCTGCTGTGATTTCCCTGGGTCCTGCTGTGTCTGTGTTTGAGTTTCCCAGGGCTGTGAGCTTTCCATGAAGGAGGCCTACGACATCATTGATCTAGTGTTCCTGACGGCTGCTGAGGTATTCTGGCTGAGGAAACGATCCATGCTGCTCACTGTCTCCTTTGTCTCACCTCGGTGTTGGGTGACTTTCCGGGATCTGCCCATAAGCAGGGAGATGTTAATGTGCTCTAATAGAGGCTAAGGGGGGAAGTTCAGGACAGAGCTCCCAGCACGTGCGACTCACTCGGCCATCAGCAAGCCACGCCCCCGGTTCCCCCCAATTTTAATACCAGCCAGGGTAAAGCCACACGGCTGAAGGCTAGTATTGTCAGGATGGGGAGCCTCACATTATGGGGAGCCAACCACCATAACAATATCAGCCAGCAGCCGCCCGGAATAGCCACATCCTTTAGATGCAACAGTCCCGGGACTGTACCCGGACATCCCAAATTGCCCTGGTGCGGTGGCAATCGAGGTAATAAGGAGATAATGGCAGCAGCCCATAGCTGCCACTAAGTCCTAGATTAATCATGGCAGGTGTCTCCCCGAGATACCTTCCATGATTAACCTGTAAGATTAAGAAAATGAAGACATACACCCAAAAATCCTTTATTTGAAATAAATAACAAAAAAACCCAACCCTCTTTCACCACTTTATTCAAGACCCCAAATACCCTTCCATGTCCGACGTAATCCACAGAGGTCCCTCGACGCAGTCAGCTCTGCTACATCGGAAGCTGTCAAAGAGCAGTCACAGACCACGACCGCTCTCTGTGAGCGCCCCACAGTGACTGAAGTGAGTAGCGCTATCAGCGCTGATGTCACTTATGTTACCCACGGCCACAGATCTCAGCGGGAGGAATTCTGCTGTTGCCGCAGGTAACCTCAGTGATGGCACCGCTGATCACACGGCTCACTGCGGTCACTCAGGGGATTTGCGGTCACCGGTAAGACCTTCACCGGTGACCAAAAATCAGGGGCCATGCCACACAGACAGAGCCGCAGGATGACAATGAAGTCGGGTGAAGTTCATCCGACTTCATTCTGATCGTGCGGCTCTGTCTGTGTCTGCTGTCAGCGGCCATTCAGCTCTGCTACATGGCTCTGTCTGTGTCTGCTGTCAGCAGCCATGTAGCACAGCTGAATGGCAGATGACATAGTAAAACGGATCCCATACGCACCAAACACGCATTGCACATGCACTGCAATCATGAGAAAAATCCCAGGATCGCAGTGCAGTTGCATTGCACACTGATCTTAACGTGAACTAAAATCGTCCGACTTTTTATCATGCAACTCGGACCGATTTTACACGCATAAGTGTGTTTCCAGCCTTAGGGTATGTTCACACAGTTTTTCGCAGCGTTTTTGCGTGTTTTTCAGGTGCATTTTTGCTCAGAAAACTGCATGACTTTGCTTCCCCAGCAAAGTCTATGATTTTTCATTTTTGCTGTCTGCACACAGCGTTTTTTTTTTTAGCTGCGTTTTTGTGGTGCCCACAAAACGCAGCATGTCAATTATTTTTGCGTTTTTCACTGCCTTTTCCACCCATTGAGTTCAATGACATGTCCAAAAACGCAATGAAAATCACAAATTGCAAATATAGCTGCGTTTTAGTGCATTTTTATGATTAAAAACGCAGCTATAAACGCAAGGGGTGGGTAGAAAAGTGACATGTACAGGAAGAGGATTCCTTCTGTCAGTAAACACAGAAGCATGAATCCTCCCGGTACCGCCACCGCTGCTTCCATTTCCCGTCCGGTGCCATGTCTGCTCCCGTGCGGGAGGTGAAAGCGACTGCTAAATCAAAAGTGAACAGTAGAAAAATGTCATACTCACCTGTCTGCAGACTCCCGGTGCCATGTCCGCTCCCAGCTCCTCTTCCTGGTACCGCCACCCCCGCTCTGGCTGTGTGCAGGACTTGGCGGTGATCACCTGATGCGGTCACCTGACGCATCAGCTGATCGTAAGTCTCGCGGTGACGCCGCCTTTTAGTTACGTTTCCACCGTCAGTAAACTTCATCAGCTGATTACCGGCAGCTCCTGTAGCGGTCGGACGGGAGTCAGGACAGACGTGTGTAGTTGTTTTTGGGTTTTTTTGCATTGATGCATCAGCCTAGACTGTACAGCGAGCGAGCACTGAGTGACTGATTCCCCGGCTCTTGCAGTCAGTTCATGACAGCTGCAAACAGGCTGGGGTGATCTTCGGAGTTCAGGTGAGAGCACCGGAGATTAGCCCTGGATGTCTGCAGCTGTCATGAACTGAACCGCAAATGGCGGGGAATCAATCACTCGGCGCTCGCTGTACAGTCTCGGCTGCACGTTGGAGCTCAGGTGAGAGCTCCGGAGTGCAGTGCAGGTACCTGAATCCAGGCCTGGCATTACTGGAGATTCCTCCGGTAGCCAGTCCAACGCTGCACAGAAGTGTGTGTTGTTTTTTTTTTGCACTGATGCATCAGCTGATTGTATGAAAGCCGTTTATACAATCAGCTGCTGTGTCATGTGATTCAGGCTCTTGAACCTGACACATCATCTGATCACTTTGCCTTCCAGCAAACCGATCAGATGATATTGGATACGGATTGGATGGCACGGGACCCTTGACCCAGGATTACTGCGGAGGGGGGTTCTTTATTTCAATAAAGATGGAGTCACTAATTATGTTGTGTTTTATTTCTAATACAAATATTTTTCTGTGTGTTGTGTTTTTTTTTATCTTCACTAGAAATTCATGGTGGCCATGTCTAATATTGGCAACAAACAAAAGAGAAGGGCACCACCCGGTGGGATCTCCTGGTATACAGACACAATGTATAAAGGAAAAAAAGGAAAAGGTATACCAACAAGGGATCACCACACCATCAGATATTTAGGAAAAACTTTATTGCAAAAATAGTAAGACCACATGTCTCCACACTAGGAGTGAGGCACACATAGAAACATGATTAAAAAACACTTAAAAAGCCATAGGCCTCGTGACCCGGCACGCCAGGAGCCAATATACAATATAATATAAATATGCAATACAAGAACTCTCCTACACATGGAATAAATATCTAAACACAGAACTATTTGCTCCAGTTAATGTACAAGTGTTTTAGGTAATGTGATGAACCACACAATCTGTGGTCCAGTAGAAGACCTCAGTCTAAGGCCTAAAACACACATCCGTGAAAACCACGTGCGTGTAAAACGGGCCGTTTTTCGGGTCCGTTTTCCGTTTTTTAGGTCCGTTTTTATGGTATGTGTGGCCTGCATATGTATCCCGTATGCTAGCCGTATGTGCGTGTGAAATGTCCGTGTGTGCGTGTGAAACTTAATTGACATGTGTTTGTGTTGTCCGTGTGGAATGTCCGTGTGTGATGCAAAATGTCGTTTACTACATGTCGGCAAACAGCAGACAGAGTAGCGGGATGAGAATGAACTCGCGTGAACTTCACCCGACTTCATTGTCATGCCGCGGCTCTGTGTGTGTTCCGTGTACTGATTAGCGGTCACCTGTGAAGGATTCACCGGTGACCGCTAATCCCCCGAGTGACTGAAGTGTCCCCCCCTCTCTCATACTCACCGATCCCCGATCACCGGCGCTGCACGGCGTTCACACTGCTCCGGCGGCTTTTTCTAATTTGAAAAAGCCGGCCGCTCATTAAACAATCTCGTATTCCCTGCTTTCCCCGCCCACCGGCGCCTATAATTGGTTGCAGTGAGACACGCCCCCACGCTGAGTGACAGGTGTCTCACTGCACCCAATCACAGCAGCCGGTGGGCGTGTCACTATGGAGTATAGAAATAAATAAATAAATAATTAAAAAAAACGGCGTGCGGTTCCCCCCAATTTTAATACCAGCCAGATAAAGCCATACGGCTGAAGGCTGGTATTCTCAGGATGGGGAGCTCCACGTTATGGGGAGCCCCCCAGCCTAACAATATCAGTTAGCAGCCGCCCAGAATGGCCGCATACATTAGATGCGACTGTTCTGGGACAGTACCCGGCTCTTCCCGATTTGCCCTGGTGCGTTGGCAAATTGGGGTAATAAGGAGTTATTGGCAGCCCATAGCTGCCAATAAGTCCTAGATTAATCATGTCAGGCATCTCCCCGAGATACCTTCCATGATTAATCTGTAAATTACAGTAAATAAACACACACAACTGAAAAATCCTTTATTAGAAATAAAAAACACAAACACATTCCCTGGTTCACCAATTTAATCAGCCCCCAAAAGCGCTCCATGTCCGGCGGAATCCAGGATGATCCAGCGTCGCTTCCAGCTCTGCTGCATGTAGGTGACCAGAGCTGCAGCAGACACCGCCACTCCTGTCACCTCCACGCAGCAAATGAAGAGAGCCGCGTGATCGGCTGAGCTGTCATTGAGGTTACCTGGATCCAGCGGTGGATGCAGCGGTGGCTGCGGGTAACCTCAGTGACAGCTCAGCTGATCGCGCTACTCACCTCAGTTGCTGCGTGGAGCTGACAGGAGTGGCGGTTTCTTCTGCTGCTCCGGTCACCTCCATGCAGCAGAGCTGGAAGCGACGCTGGATCATCCTGGATTCCGCCGGACATGGAGGGCTTTTGGGGGCTGATTAAATTGGTGAACCAGGGAATGTGTTTGTGATTTTTATTTCTAATAAAGGATTTTTCAGCAAAACGCAGCAAAAAACGTTTTGTTTTTTTTTGCCGCAAGTGCGTTTTTTGTGCGTTTTTTTGCGGCAAAAAACGCACAAAAACGCAGCATCAAAAAAACGCAGTGTGTGAACTTAGCCTTAGACTCACTTGATGCTATTCCCTGCCAATTTAGACAGTTGCTTAGGGATGTGATATGGATTGACCTCTGGAGACATCCAATCCAATACTTAGAAAGTTCACTTGTTATTCCTTGGTTAGGTATTCACTATCCTTAAAGGTAGGATGTCGCGTTTTTTTTATTTTCGTATTAATAATAGTGATTATGAAATCAAGTATTTTCAATACAAAATTAAAATCACTGCTTATTTAGTTTTTGTTTCATTCTAATTTTACTGAAGGCACTGGGGGCTGCCATCTTGGATTTGGTGACTGTAACTACAGTTTCTCACCTCCTTTATGGCAACCCCCTGGGCATAGATTCTGATAGTCGGGCTCCGAGCCCATTTAGTAACATTAGAGAAGGTGTCTGCTGTGACCTGGACGTGCCCCCTGGGCAGTCGAGATCACAGCAGAGGGAGGAGATCAGCGCCATCATTGTGGCGCTTACAGTGTATGCTGATTGCTCCACTTTACCCCTGTCAACCGCCGGGATGTGTGAGTACGGGGCTCCGGGGCGCCTCCTCTCCCCTCCCCTCCCCTCCCCCTGCTGTTACCGTCTCCAATTACTCCCCCTCCCCCCACTCTATGCAGCCCTGCTCTCCCCCCGCCGCCACTGCCGGCGTTCATGCAGCAGAGCTGTGTTTTTGTGTGCGTGTGCATGTAGAGCATGTGATTACCGGCGCCCCTCCCCCCACCACCGTCGCTGCTACCATCTCCAATGCTCCAATGACACCCCCTCCACTCTCCTTGCTGTAGCCGCTACGGGCGTGCATGCAGAGCAGTGCGTGATTAGTGGCACCCCTACCCCGCTGCTACCGTCTCCAATGACACCCCCCCGTGCCATGTATCTTATCCTCTCCTGTATCATACTGCCTGCTCAGCTGTATCTGATCCTATCCTGTGTGTGATACTGTCTCCAGAGCTGGGTATCTAATCCTCTCCTGTGTGATACTGCCTACTGAGCTGTTTATCTAATCCTATCCTGTGTGATACTTCTGCTGTCCTTGGTGACACTTTAGACATTTCTGGTCACCAGCAAAATGGCTCCGCACTGTGATCCTAAATTTCATTCTCTGTTATCCCTTGGAAACACCCAGATTGGGAGGGGGAGCTGTGACATCACACACAGGAGAGCAGATTCTGCCCACTTTTACTACAGCTGTAATCCAGGCTATTTCTACAGTAGGATTTCTGTAGGATTTCAGAAGCTGCTCCCCCTAGTGTTAAAGAGTGGAAAATATCAAACTTTTTATATTTTTTTTTATATTTTGCTCAATTAAAAACAAATAATAATACATAAACAAAACATTAATACTTTACATTTTTTCAGTTATTGAATTTTTATTTTTTTTTGGATGACACCTTCCCTTTAATAGACTATATATTTGGTTCCCCAAATGTGCCTATTTTTGTCTCCTCTGGCTCTGTAGTTATCGAAATCTCATGCAATCTGTCCCCCTCCTTCTATCCCTAAGGCACTACTGGTTTTGTCCTCATTTATATACAATGCTTGGCAAAAGTATTTAATATTTTGTAGTGCACAAAGGAGAACTTGAAAGACAAAAATAAGGAAATAAAAACAAGACACTCCCTCATTCACCAGTCTATCAATAAAAATCCCCACAGCTCTGACATTGTCCTTGGCATTCCCACGACATCCACCGATTCTGTAGTACCACCTAAGGAACCTCATTCTGAAAATGATGCTTCATAGCTGACTCATGGTCCAGTTGTGCTGTGCAATACCTGGTGACTGTGATGAGCAGTGATGACATCAGTAACGTTACTGCTCATCACCGTTCTCGATGGGTCTCATGAGAGGGCAGTGCGAGATCCGGAATGTCCAACAAGTGATGATGTCAGTAACTTAGTGACGTCACCGCTCATCTGATATTTAAGGTCTCACGCTGCCCTCTGTGACTCTGAGAGAGCGGTGATGAGCAGTAACAATGCTGACATCATCACTGCTTGTCACAGATTCAAGGATGTCGTGGGAACGCCATGGACTATGTTGGAGCTGCATTTAATTTTTAATAATTGGTGAACAAGGGCCAGTTTCTTTTTTTTTCTTATTTCTTTACCTCTTTTGATGTCTTTCAGGTTCCCATTCGTGGACTATGTTGAATTTAGTGGACTACTTCGGAGTTGCATGGCTTTTTTTAAACTAAATTGGTGAACCAGGGCAAGCGTTAAGAGTGCTTATCTTAAAATAAAATATTTTTGTGTATTTTTTACTCTTTGAACTTACTGGATTAGTAATGGGGGTGTCTGAAAAGACGCCTCTCCATTACTAACCCCTGGGCTTGATGCCAGCTGACATCAACCCAAAAAATATTACCCCGATTGTCACCACATCAGGGCAATTGGGAAGAGCGCCAGAATTAGAGCATTAATGTGCCACTTTTAGAGCAGCTGTGGGCTGCTATTTTTAGGTTGGAAAGTTACCAATAATCATGGCCCTTCCCAGCCTGATTATACCAGCCCGCAACTGTTTGCTTTACCTTGGCTGGTTATCAAAAATAGGGAGGACCCCACATAATTTGTTTTAAACTATATAAAAGACACTAAAGTGTACAAGTGTACAAACCCTGCTGTAATCTAAGTTCTCCCTCCTACACCAACTCTCCCTGAACTGCCTATAGAGGACAGTGAGTCGAGCATCAAGTCACTGGGTCCTATACAAGACCCGATGCGGTCATTCTAATCACAGTAATAACAGTAGCCAACATGGCTATGACATTACCATGATTGGAAGGCAATCCCCACATGTAAATTGGCTGTCTTAACAGTTGTGAAAAAATGTGGGGCAGGGACTCAAGCATGGTGCTCAAACATCCACGATACTCAATTGAGTAACAAGTGAACCCAAGCGCCCCAATGCTTGATCGAGTATCGAATAGTGGCGAGCAAGCTCACTCATCACTAATAGGGAAGGTTTCAGTGGGATTGTTTGAGCAGAAATGTGTACATCCATGGCAGAAATACAACAAATACAGTTTTTTGCTCCACATTTAACAACTCCTTGTTTCTAGTTTTGATCTTTTTTGACATTTGTCTTCAGTCTGCTCGGAGCTATTGTATTTCTGATGGCTGGATTTCTAGGGAAGAATTTGCCCAGGATGGGGTCAGTTAGCAATCTTTTCACAGGTGTGTCACATGTGGCAGATAGTCATCAGGTTTCTGGCCATAGAAGGTGACAGCGTCATGCTTCGCACAATGCTGCTTGACTTTCCATTGTTCCTGCTTTCAGTATTCATTTGTAGGTAGCTTTCATGCTGGTTTAATCTCTCTCCCTTTTGGACTCAGCAGGCGCTCGACTTCCACCCAGCTGTTGATTGTCAGTATTCCCTTGGTGTTTAAATACCCCTTCCTTTCTTTGGACTGTGCTGGTGATATTTTCAGTTCCTTCAAGCTGAGGTTGCAAGCAGGGGGTTTGTACGCCTCTGTGGTATCCTTGCTAAAAGCTCTGCAGAACTTCTACCTGAGTTATCTAATGATAAGTAGTTCATGCTTTTCTCCGTGTGTCCCCCTTGTGTCTTCTATAGTGGGGTTGATGAAACGCTCATCCCATCTGTTCCCTATTTAGAACCCAGCACTAGGGATATCTAGGGTCAGGTGTCGTGCTTGGCACATAGGTGCGGAACCTATTTAGGGTGGTGAGGGACCCCAGGAATCAGCAGTAAGTTTGGTCAATGGGCACTATCTTCCCTCTCCCTAGACACAGGGTTTCCCTTTCCTTTTGCAGTACGCTTGGTACTTTCCTGTACCTAGCGTGACAAATATTTCCCAAATCTTTCCATTTTCCAAACAAAATGTAGTTATGGAATTGAATTCAGTCTTTTTTAGTGGTGTTTGTGGCTGAGTTTTAAAAAAAAAAAAAAAGTCTTGATTGAAATTCTTAGTTTCAATAAAGGCATTTTTTTTATGAGGGAGTCTGTAAATCCACGTTCTTTAAATCTATTTCAGAAGAGGTTAGCTTGAAGTTTATAGTCTCTGTCAAGGGAACAATTTATTTTAAGCCTCTTATATAGGTTATGGGTTATATTATTTAACCATTTGTGGTAATAGTCAGTTTAAATATGCATATAGCTATTTGCATCCAATCTGCTGAAAAACGTTTGGGTGAGTATTGATTCAGCGACATGAAAAATAGTGAGGTCAAGAAAATCAATGGTAGATTTGTCCATATTTGGGAGAGAAGGATAAACCTCAATTGTTAAGAGTTCAGCCAATCTATAAAAACATGAATGTTCTCAGCTGAATTATCCCATATCAGGAACAGATCATCTATGTAGCGTTTATATAAAATTATGATTTTTTTTTTAAAGAAACTACTGTTAATGACAATTTCTTCTAACACTTCCATGAAAAGGTTTTCGTATGTGGGTGCTACTGTCTAACCCATTGCAATCCCACTCACCTAATGGTAGCATGAGTCAAGAAATGTGAAATAGATATTGGTGAGGATGAATGAAAGTCTTAGTTTGATGAAGGCTTTTGGACAGGTAGTAGTCTAAAGTCATGTATAAGGTAATATTCAAAGCTTAGTGAACCTATATCATGTGAGATGTTTGAATACAAAGAGGTAATATCGAGTGTGAGGAAAATAAAGGAGTTGTTTCAATTAATTTGATGTAACAAAGTGATTAGAGGAGTTGAATCTCCCAAATTAGGTTTCGAGGTTGAAGATGTGTGTCAGCATTATTTTGTGTGATAGTCTGCTAATGAGGGAGCCAATGTGGACTATCAACTCGCATTTAGGGTACTAAAGGTACTGTCACACATAACGAGATCACTAGTGAGATCGCAGCTGAGTCACCGTTTCGGTGACGCAGTAGCGATTCCGTTAGCGATCTCGTTATGTGTGACACTTACCAGCGATCAGGCCCCTGCTGTGAGATCGCCGGTCGTTGCAGAATGGTCCAGGTCATTTTCTTCAAAGGCGACGTCCTGCTGGGCAGGAGGCATCGCTGTGTTTGACACTGTGACAGGGTCACAGTGACTGCTGAGATCGTTATACAGGTCGCTACTGCGACCTGTATGGTTCCTGCATCGCTGGTAAGATCTGACTGTGTGACATCTCACCTGCGACCTCCCAGCGACTTACCTGCGATCCCTATCAGGTCGCATCGTTTTCGGGATCGCTGGTAAGTCGTTGTGTGTGACTGGGCCTTAAGACGTGGCCTGGTAATTGGATTCTATATTGTATGTGTTCACGTGCTGCTACTTTATTCTGGTTTTGGGACACAAAGTAATCACTACTACGATTGTGTAACATTTGTCTCTGCTAAATATGATGAACGTATTTTTCATATTGTTAATGCAGCATTTACAGTATATGGATTATTGATGTGTGCATATCCCTATTTGCTTAGGATACCAATTTAAATAATAAAACTAATATGTTTAGACATAGTACTTTGAGTCTGTTTATTGGAATTTTACATGACTTGATCAGATTCTGTGTACTGTTTGGGCCTATTTCATTACACACACACACACGCTTATATATTGCAAAATTTTGTAATTGTAAATGCGACAGTCCAGATTCCTTTAGCAAACATACGCACAAACATACTCAGCTGTATATATTATCTATACATACATACACATATATGCATACCGTATATATATATAAGCAATAATAGGTAATATCAGCTCACCAAGCCTGCTGCAGTCCCATAATCGTCCTGTGGTGGATGATCAGCGCACGGATGGTCAGAAGTCTCCAAATAGATATAAAATATAAATCCAGCTCAATCACATGGAATATTAAAAAGTTGTCTTCTTTATTGATAGTTTTTCATAAAATCCAAAAGGCTCTGACCTGGGCATCCTTTATTTTTATGCTGCATGTACCTTTTGGATTTTATGAAAAACTATCAATAAAGAAGACAACTTTTTAATATTCCATATGATTGCGCTGGATTTATATTTTATGTATATACATGTATGTGTGTATGGATATATAATATATAAAGCTGAGTATGCTTGTGTGTATGTCTGCTAAAGGAATCCGGACTGTCGCATTTACAATTACAAAATTTTGCACAGACACCTCATTTGACTCATGGCGCATCATAGATTATGTTTTGAGGGGAAGATTTAACCCCCCGCTTCAGTTATTCGACAAATAACCTGCTTACATTAAAGTCAATGGAGTTTGGAGCTACAGGTCATTAATAGGAGCTCTGAATGGTTGCTATTGGCAACGAAGAATATTCTTAGTATAAGACAGCTTATGTGTGAGGTGATGTGATATCGGTAAAAACACACAGAGACTGTTACAGAGACACACAGGTAACTGAGTAACTGTGGAAAAAAGCACACACAGGGTTTTACCCGATATGGGGTTAAAGTGGATATTTGGGCAGGCACTCACCTGCTGTAGTTGTGACAGGCACTCCTTAAAGGCATGAAAGAAATGAGAATGGTGGTCAGCAGCATCCCCGATACAGACGGTAAATTCAATGAGGATATTTGAAAGAAAAAACGGATTAAATGCTGCGCTAAAAACCACAAATCCAGTATATGATGAATTCCTTTTTTCTTTATTTTCACAGGTCAACGCGTTTTACAGAAATTACGTCAGTCATGGGGATGCTGACGTAATTTCTGTAAACGTGGCACCTTTTTCAAGTGTATATGTCACGCTCCCCGGCTCTCCTGCTAGGCTCCCCGGCTCTCCTGCCATGCTTACCGGCTCCCCTGCTACGCTTCCCCGCTCTCAGGTCGCGCTCCGCCGCTCCCGTGCCAGGCTTCCCGGTCCCCCGCTCCACAGCCTTCCTGCTCCGTCGCCTGCGGTCCCCAGACAGCCCGGTCCCCGCTCCCGGCGTCCGTCGGCAACTCGGCCTCAGCCCGGCTCTCCTGCTTCCTACTCACCGCTCCCTCCTCTGGCTTCTGGCACCCGGGCCTCGCGCATGTGCATTAGGGCGCGCGCGCGGTCATTGACCCTCTCTTAAAGGGCCAGCACCCAGAAACAGGAAATTGCTTAGACAGGTACAGGGTATATTAAGATTCACTTTCCTAGTGGGCGGGGCCTGTTCTCCGTGTTTAGCAAGCTAGTGTTCAGGTCCCCTATTGCTTTGCCTTGTGCTTTGCCTGCATTAACCCTGTCCTGTCTCGTAGAGCCTGTCCTGCCACCCGTACCCGTACCTGACGGTGACTTCGGCGGATGTTCCACCACCTCTGCAGCTCCGCCAGTCTCCAGTCCCTGGCTCCGTTTGGTGACCCATTCCATCGCTCAGCAGGTTCCGGATCCCGCTTGACCTTACCACCTGGCTTCGGACTCTGAGCCTCGTCACCCGGACTACCGTCCAGAACTCCATCCACCTTTCCTGCTCCTCTACGGACTGCCTGTCTACCACCTGTGCTTCGGCTGCCGTGCACCCAGACCCTCTGGCGGGGTGACCTGCCTGGCTGCCTCCTCAAGGGAAACCGGTGTACGGTCCAGAGGTTCCACCACCCGGATGTAACAGCTAGAACAGGCCATGGATCCCGCCGAAGCACTAACGGCCTTGCAGCAGGAACTCACACGCCAGCGTGAGACCCAGACCCGCATGCTGAACTTCATGACTTCTGTGGATACCCGCCTGAACGCGCTACAAGCGGCGGCCACATCCTCGGCATCTCGGGTTTCCACAGTACAATCCACGGCGACTGCTCCCGTGGCAGCCTCCTCGGATGCCTCCAGTCTTCATTTGGCCTCACCACTCCGGTACGCCGGAGATCCCAAGACCTGCAGGGGATTCATCAATCAATGCTCTCTCCATTTCAAGCTGCTGCCGCACTTGTTTGCCTCCGACCAAGCCAAGGTCGCGTTCATGATGTCCCATCTAGAGGGAGAGGCACTGGCCTGGATGAACCCCTTGTGGGAGAAGGAGGATCCGGTGACCACTGACATCCAGGAATTCCTGCAGGCTTTTCGTAACACCTTTGACGAGCCCGGACGCTCCACCGCCTCTGCTTCATCCCTCCTCCGGCTACGTCAAGGGACTCTGACGGTGGGCCAATATGCTATTCGTTTCCGCACCTTGGCCTCGGAACTCGGGTGGAACAACGAGGCCCTAACCGCCGCCTTCTGGGAAGGACTCTCGGGTCGCATTAAAGATGAGCTGGCTGATCGTGACGTGCCTTCCACCCTGGATGCCCTGATTGCTCTAGCGACTCGCGTGGATCTTCGCTTTCAGGAACGATCCAAAGAGGTGTCCCGCGAGAGGCGTCCAATACGGCACTCCTCCCCACCACAGAAGCCCATCGCTCCTCAGTCGGCATCACCTGGTGCGTCTACCTACGAGCCCATGCAGATTGACCGCCTGAGGCAGTCGGAGCAACGCCGTGCAGAACGACTTGCAAAGGGACTCTGCTTCTACTGCGGTGATGGCTCCCACCTGCTACGCTCTTGTCCCGAGAAGCCGGGAAACTCCAAAGCCTAGGCTTGGTAGGAGAGGCCACCCTAGGTGCTGGGACACTCTCTGACTCCGTCACCTGGACTATTCAAGTCACTACAGAAGAGATCCGGTTCACAGCAGAGGCGTATCTCGATTCCGGAGCAGCAGGCAACTTCATCCAGCAGGCCACGGTAGATAAGTACCAGGTGCCTGTCCTCCCACTAGAGAAACCGCTGGTGATCGCCTCTGTAGATGGGAGACCCCTCTCTGACACCGTCTCACTGATCACCAAGCCTGTGGAAGTACGGATCGGTGCCCTGCACACCGAGAAGATCGCTTTCTACGTCCTCCCGCGCATGTCTCACCAGATCCTGCTGGGACTCCCATGGTTACGGACACACGAACCATCGGTCAGCTGGAGTACAGGTGAAATCACCCGATGGGGCTCCTCGTGCCACGAGAGATGTCTGAAAACCATCCAGCCCGTTCGACGCCCTTCGGTTCCAGAGTCTCTACCAGGACTGCCCTCTGCCTACTGGTCCTTCTCGGACGTGTTTGATAAAAAGGAGTCGGAGGTACTACCGCCTCATCGTCCCTACGACTGCGCCATCGAGTTACTGCCAGGAACCACGCCTCCTAGAGGAAGAATATACCCCTTGTCCCCTGCTGAAACACGAGCTATGTCTGCCTATATTACCGAGAGCCTGGCAAAGGGGTTCATTCGGAGGTCCTCATCCCCTGCCGGAGCAGGGTTTTTCTTCGTCAAGAAGAAGGAAGGTGATCTGCGCCCTTGCATTGACTACCGGGGTTTAAACCAGATCACCGTTAAGAACAAATACCCTCTGCCGCTTATCCCCGAACTATTCGATCGGCTCCGAGGAGCCCGTATATTCACCAAGTTGGACCTCCGTGGGGCCTATAACCTGGTTCGCATTCGCTCTGGAGACGAATGGAAAACCGCATTCAACACTCGGGATGGGCACTACGAGTATTGTGTCATGCCCTTTGGTCTGTGTAATGCTCCGGCAGTCTTCCAAGAACTGGTGAACGACGTGTTCAGAGATCTCCTCTATGTCTGTGTCGTGGTGTATCTGGACGACATCCTGGTCTTCTCTCCGGATCTACAGACCCACAGAGAAAACGTGCAGCTAGTTCTTCAGAGGCTTAGAGAAAACCGTCTGTACGCCAAGTACGAGAAATGCATTTTTGAAAAGTCATCTCTTCCCTTCCTGGGTTATGTAATTTCTGACACCGGCCTGCAGATGGACCCTGAGAAAGTGTCTGCCATCATCAACTGGCCTCCTCCTTCAGGACTGAAGGCTATCCAACGCTTTCTCGGCTTTGCGAACTATTATCGGCAATTCATCCCACATTTCTCTGCCTTGACTGCGCCTCTCTCTGCCTTGACCAAGAAGGGAGCTAATCCTAAGGACTGGCCCCCGGCGGCCGATGCCGCGTTCTGCTCCTTAAAACAGGCGTTTGCTTCTTCCCCGGTTCTCCATCGCCCTGAATTGAACCGACAGTTCACCTTGGAGGTGGATGCCTCCTCCTCAGGAGCCAGGGCAGTGTTGATGCAGAACTCCCCCTCCGGCAAGATGGTCACTTGTGGATTCTTCTCCAAGTGCTTCTCGGCACCCGAACGCAACTACACCATCGGGGATCGGGAGCTACTGGCCGTGAAGCTTGCCTTGGAGGAATGGCGCTACCTCTTGGAGGGAGCAGTATACCCTGTAATCATATACACGGACCACATGAATCTGGAGTACCTGCGGTCTGCCCAAAGACTGAACCCACGACAAGCCCGCTGGTCCTTGTTTTTTGCTCGCTTTGATTTCCAACTCCATTTTCGGCCTGCGGACAAGAACGTGCGGGCAGACGCTTTGTCCAGGTCCTTCGTGCCCGTGGAGTCGGAGGAGGAGACATACCAGCCCATCATCAACCCCAGCAAAATCATTCCGGTGAATCCTGTCGCTTTAACTCAGGTACCCCCTGGGAAAAACCTATGTCTCAGATTTTGACAGACAGAGAGTCCTGCACTGGGGCCATGCCTCGAAGATTGCCGGCCATGCTGGTCAGAAGACTTGGAGTACGATTGTCCGTCACTACTGGTGGCCGTCCCTCCGTAAAGATGTCACAACCTTCGTCTCGGCCTGTCCGTCCTGTGCCCGGAACAAGACACCCAAGCACCTACCATATGGACGTCTCCTGCCTCTGCCCATTCCTTCTGTTCCGTGGCAACATATCGCAATGGACTTCATTACGGACTTACCCTTATCCTCCGGACACACAGTCATATGGGTTGTGGTGGACCGTTTCTCAAAAATGGCTCACTTCATTCCCATGGCCGGACAGCCCTCTGCCCAGGAGCTAGCTGACTCCTTCATCCAACATATATTCCGATTGCATGGCTTTCCCGCACACATTGTGTCTGATAGAGGAACTCAGTTCACCTCGCGCTTCTGGAGGGCCCTCTGCAAACATCTGGGAGTATCTCTGGACTTTTCTTCGGCCTATCATCCTCAGTCGAATGGGCAAGTGGAACGGGTCAATCAGATCCTGACCTCCTTCCTGCGCCACTACGTTAATGCCCATCACGATGACTGGTCCACACTTCTTCCTTGGGCGGAGTTCTCCCACAACCATCACATCAGCGAGTCCACCTCCAGCTCTCCATTCCGAGTCGTTTACGGACTTCAGCCTTCTGTCCCATTGCCAATATCCTCGGCTTCCGACGTCCCCGCGGCAGATGCTCTGGTCCAAGAATTCTCAGCCATATGGAGCTCTGTCAAGACTTCCCTAGAGCGTGCTTCTTTGCGGATGAAGAGACGTGCGGACAAAAGGCGCCTGGATCCTCCGTGTTTCTCCCCTGGTGATCTGGTCTGGCTTGCATCCAAGTATGTCCGATTGAAGTTGCCATCGTACAAGTTGGGTCCTCGTTACATCAGGCCGTTTAAAGTCATCAGCAGGATTAATGCAGTCTCCTACAAGCTGCAGCTCCCGGCCACGATGCGGATACCCAACTCCTTCCATGTCTCCCTGCTCAAGCCTGTTGTCCTTGGTCCCTTCTCCGCTGATGCCGGTACTGCTCATCCACCCATCGCGGACGATGACATCTATGCGGTAAGGGATATCGTGGCCATGAAGACCGTACGAGGTCGGCAGTATTTCCTGGTGGACTGGGCGGGGTATGGTCCCGAGGATAGGTCCTGGGAGCCCCGGGAGAATGTTGGCACTCCTTTGATTCGTGCCTTCCTGTCCCGGTTGCGGGGAGGGGGGCGTGGGGGAGGGGGTACTGTCACGCTCCCCGGCTCTCCTGCTAGGCTCCCCGGCTCTCCTGCCATGCTTACCGGCTCCCCTGCCACGCTTCCCCGCTCTCAGGTCGCGCTCCGCCGCTCCCGTGCCAGGCTTCCCGGTCCCCCGCTCCACAGCCTTCCTGCTCCGTCGCCTGCGGTCCCCAGACAGCCCGGTCCCCGCTCCCGGCGCCCGTCGGCAACTCGGCCTCAGCCCGGCTCTCCTGCTTCCTACTCACCGCTCCCTCCTCTGGCTTCTGGCACCCGGGCCTCGCGCATGCGCATTAGGGCGCGCGCGCGGTCATTGACCCTCTCTTAAAGGGCCAGCACCCAGAAACAGGAAATTGCTTAGACAGGTACAGGGTATATTAAGATTCACTTTCCTAGTGGGCGGGGCCTGTTCTCCGTGTTTAGCAAGCTAGTGTTCAGGTCCCCTATTGCTTTGCCTTGTGCTTTGCCTGCATTAACCCTGTCCTGTCTCGTAGAGCCTGTCCTGCCACGCCAGACGCCCCGAACCACGCTCATTCCTGTACCCTGACGGTGACTTCGGCGGATGTTCCACCACCTCTGCAGCTCCGCCAGTCTCCAGTCCCTGGCTCCGTTTGGTGACCCATTCCATCGCTCAGCAGGTTCCGGATCCCGCTTGACCTTACCACCTGGCTTCGGACTCTGAGCCTCGTCACCCGGACTACCGTCCAGAACTCCATCCACCTTTCCTGCTGCTCTACGGACTGCCTGTCTACCACCTGTGCTTCGGCTGCCGTGCACCCAGACCCTCTGGCGGGGTGACCTGCCTGGCTGCCTCCTCAAGGGAAACCGGTGTACGGTCCAGAGGTTCCACCACCCGGACGTAACAGTATATATGTAACCTGAAGAAAGGCAAATATCCAGCATCAAGGAGAGTAGTAGATTAAAACTTGCTTTTATTAGACAAGTAAAAACAAAATATAGTCCAGTAAGCACAGAGGCACAAGTTTTAGGCGTGTAAACCAACGCGTTTCGACCAGAGCGTCTTATTCATGGCATGTGAATTACCCCAAAACTGACACCATATAAGAGGAGGCACACATTATACGTCATTGGCAAGGCTGAGTGCTTAATTAAAATTAAAACAGGTGCAAGTCCCAGTGCAATATAGACATATGGGACTGGAGTAAAAACATATGTGTGGAAAACCGCAGTTTGAAGTACAAAATTTACATAGACATATAAATGAAAAAGTAAAACACAGATCAGAATCATAGTTTACAGAGGATTAAATTTGGGAACAGAAAAATGAATATGCATGTATGCATATATATGCTTCCTTTAAAAAGTTATAATGAAGCATTAAAAGGCAAGAAAAAGAATTTATTATTGTTATTTCAACATGTTATAGAAATGGAACCCGCTGGATATTCAGACTGTGCGATATTGTAGCAGCAAATCCGAAAATCCAGCTGGATTCCGTCATTGATGTATTTACTCTGATGGAACCGGCCGGACATTCAGACTGTGCGGTATTGTGGCACCAGATCCGAAAATGTTGCTTGATTCCATCATTGATATAAATGTTCGGATAGTTCAGTCAATACCTTGGTCGATTGAAATAAATGTAAGTGAGACAGTCATGGTGTTGTATATACTGTCAGTTGGGGCATCCGACAAGAGCCATGCAAATATCATAGGTAACATACTCGTGGTATATCATAAGTAGTAGATTTAACATGAAAAGATTTCTTATGATAGATTACAAGCCATAAGTGGCATTCAATACAAATTTAATATATGTTTAAATGTCCTACATGTGCAAAACACTGTGGAAAAGGAGCGCAATAGGGTCTTACCCGACAAACAAATGGGGTATGATTCGCAGAGGTTACTCACCAAGTGTAGTTGTGAAAGTCACAACCACTATGCAGGCATATGGATTGGGTCAAAGGCAGCAGTCATCCCAGTAACGAATAGTATAGATGAAGAGATGGATGTTTAAAAACCGCGCCAAAGACCACTGGTGCAGGAGATGGATTTAACGTGACTTTATTCCATATTCAGGTCTACGCGTTTCAGGAGCGACCGCTCCCTTCCTCAGGACAATACAGGCACAAGCAACATCAAAATCAGCAGTCAAAGAATGAACCGAAAACTTTATACCTTCCGGTGTGACGTCATTAGTACGCCCACTTGACCCAGAAAAGAAAAAAATCGGCGGGAATTACATACATTCATTGAATAAAACAGTAACATGATTTCAATGCAAAAACCGCTTTTCCTTGTCATGAACATATCTATTAAAATTGTCATTAAAAAACCAGATGAAATAAAAGAAAGGAAAAAGAAAGGAAATTAGAGTCCCGTGTATTTGTGACAGTGAAAAAATAATATATAATTATATACTTGTGTATGGAGAACAGACCAAGCAATGAATCAGAATAGAACCTGCAAGACATCGGATTCATATGTGTGAAGAATGTGACAAGGGATTAGACCATTAAACCATACCGAACAGGTAGCGGTATATATAAAAAAACCCGCTCCTGCGACACCAAACATCAAAAATGAGTGCTATATACATCCTTCATAAAATACAAGAAGTAGAGAACTGCACTTCTCAGAGCAGGTGAGGTCGTGAAAGTTCAGACCGTGGGAAAAAAACTTATACGCATGCGGGAAAAAGGTAAGAAGCAAGATAGAATTGTGAGGTCGAGAAAGTTCAAAGCGTGGGAAAAACACAGCTGCGCATGCGGAAAGGAATGAAAAGATTTGCCAGTGATAGATATACACAGGGAAATATTACTGAATAAGAAAAATGTGCGAAAAAAGTGCGAAAAAATCAAGAAAACAGTGAATATATATCAGAAACCAAAACTCCCATTGAATTATAGAGAATAAAAAATGATAATTACAAAGATATATAATATTAATATCTAATAAATAATTCTTGTGATCATTAAAATTACACAATCTACATAAAAATAACCAAACAATAACCAATAATAATTTAATACAATGCTAAAATATGAGGTGAGACCTGAAGATGAACTATAAAAATGCAACAAACATTATTTAAAACCAACAATTAAAACTGCACGTAAATCAATTTTCATAATACCCTAATGTATAAGCCTAACCAATAACGGATATATAAAAAAATTATAATAAATAAATAATTATTAATACGTATAAGGATATCTATGTATATATGATGTGTAGCACAATTTAAAAGGGATATAAACATATATATATATAGATATATATATAAACACATATATATGAAAATTAAAAATACATTTTTATAAAATCAAACAGGCAAGAACCCCTAGTGAAAAAGATCAGTTACCTCATTCAACCCCGACGGTTTAAGGGTGTTTAACTTATAGATCCAATACGTTTCCTTTTTATTAAGTAATTCATTCCGATTAGGGGTATGTAGAGGTATCTGCTCAATAGGAGTAACTTTAAGACAAAATTTTTTATCATGAACCATGGTCATATGCCTGGATAGACCATGGAACATAAACCCAATTTTTACATTGTGCCTATGTGAATTCATTCGATTATGCAGGGCTTGCGTGGTCCTGCCCACATAACGCATATCACAGTCACACTCAATAAGGTAAACAACAAATTCGGATTGACAAGTGAGATGACTCTTAATAGTGAACTCAGTGCCTCCTGGATACAAACCAAAAACCTCCCTTCTATGCTGTATGGATCTGCAACAAAGGCAGTTTTTCATACCACATCTAAAAACTCCAACAGGTTTATCAATTAAAGGTATATGTGAAAAGTTCCTCAATCTACTAGGGGCTAACTGGTTTTTTAGACTAGAAGCCCTCCTAAAAGTGATCCCAGGTTTCTTTGGAAGAACCTCCTTCAAAAAAGGATCATTAAGAAGAATGTTCCAGTGCCCTTGAATTACATTTTTTATGGCAACACTATCCCTACTATAAGTCGTCAAGAAATTTAGAGAAAAATTTGACTCATTCTTAATGCTATTTTTTATCATAGATTCGTTCTTTTTACCTTTAATTAGTTCCACCTGTTGGGATTTTAAGTTCTCTTTATATGCTCTTTTGATCACAGAATGTGGATATTTTTTATTTAAAAATCTGTCCTTTAGGACCCCTGCCTGTTCAATAAAATCTTAAATAAAATATATCCATTGCTATCCACCTTTTTGAAGAACGTTTTGGTCACAATAGTACCCTCCTCATGCTTAATAGTGGACCTCACTATTAAGCATGAGGAGGGTACTATTGTGACCAAAACGTTCTTCAAAAAGGTGGATAGCAATGGATATATTGATTTCACTAGTGATCATTATTGTAAGTGGCTGTTAAATGTGCCCAGAAATCAATATCAGAGGATACGCAGGAATTGTACCCTTAATAAAGATTTTATTGAACAGGCAGGGGTCCTAAAGGACAGATTTTTAAATAAAAAATATCCACATTCTGTGATCAAAAGAGCATATAAAGAGAACTTAAAATCCCAACAGGTGGAACTAATTAAAGGTAAAAAGAACGAATCTATGATAAAAAATAGCATTAAGAATGAGTCAAATTTTTCTCTAAATTTCTTGACGACTTATAGTAGGGATAGTGTTGCCATAAAAAATGTAATTCAAGGGCACTGGAACATTCTTCTTAATGATCCTTTTTTGAAGGAGGTTCTTCCAAAGAAACCTGGGATCACTTTTAGGAGGGCTTCTAGTCTAAAAAACCAGTTAGCCCCTAGTAGATTGAGGAACTTTTCACATATACCTTTAATTGATAAACCTGTTGGAGTTTTTAGATGTGGTATGAAAAACTGCCTTTGTTGCAGATCCATACAGCATAGAAGGGAGGTTTTTGGTTTGTATCCAGGAGGCACTGAGTTCACTATTAAGAGTCATCTCACTTGTCAATCCGAATTTGTTGTTTACCTTATTGAGTGTGACTGTGATATGCGTTATGTGGGCAGGACCACGCAAGCCCTGCATAATCGAATGAATTCACATAGGCACAATGTAAAAATTGGGTTTATGTTCCATGGTCTATCCAGGCATATGACCATGGTTCATGATAAAAAATTTTGTCTTAAAGTTACTCCTATTGAGCAGATACCTCTACATACCCCTAATCGGAATGAATTACTTAATAAAAAGGAAACGTATTGGATCTATAAGTTAAACACCCTTAAACCGTCGGGGTTGAATGAGGTAACTGATCTTTTTCACTAGGGGTTCTTGCCTGTTTGATTTTATAAAAATGTATTTTTAATTTTCATATATATGTGTTTATATATATATCTATATATATATATATATGTTTATATCCCTTTTAAATTGTGCTACACATCATATATACATAGATATCCTTATACGTATTAATAATTATTTATTTATTATAATTTTTTTATATATCCGTTATTGGTTAGGCTTATACATTAGGGTATTATGAAAATTGATTTACGTGCAGTTTTAATTGTTGGTTTTAAATAATGTTTGTTGCATTTTTATAGTTCATCTTCAGGTCTCACCTCATATTTTAGCATTGTATTAAATTATTATTGGTTATTGTTTGGTTATTTTTATGTAGATTGTGTAATTTTAATGATCACAAGAATTATTTATTAGATATTAATATTATATATCTTTGTAATTATCATTTTTTATTCTCTATAATTCAATGGGAGTTTTGGTTTCTGATATATATTCACTGTTTTCTTGATTTTTTCGCACTTTTTTCGCACATTTTTCTTATTCAGTAATATTTCCCTGTGTATATCTATCACTGGCAAATCTTTTCATTCCTTTCCGCATGCGCAGCTGTGTTTTTCCCACGCTTTGAACTTTCTCGACCTCACAATTCTATCTTGCTTCTTACCTTTTTCCCGCATGCGTATAAGTTTTTTTCCCACGGTCTGAACTTTCACGACCTCACCTGCTCTGAGAAGTGCAGTTCTCTACTTCTTGTATTTTATGAAGGATGTATATAGCACTCATTTTTGATGTTTGGTGTCGCAGGAGCGGGTTTTTTTATATATACCGCTACCTGTTCGGTATGGTTTAATGGTCTAATCCCTTGTCACATTCTTCACACATATGAATCCGATGTCTTGCAGGTTCTATTCTGATTCATTGCTTGGTCTGTTCTCCATACACAAGTATATAATTATATATTATTTTTTCACTGTCACAAATACACGGGACTCTAATTTCCTTTCTTTTTCCTTTCTTTTATTTCATCTGGTTTTTTAATGACAATTTTAATAGATATGTTCATGACAAGGAAAAGCGGTTTTTGCATTGAAATCATGTTACTGTTTTATTCAATGAATGTATGTAATTCCCGCCGATTTTTTTCTTTTCTGGGTCAAGTGGGCGTACTAATGACGTCACACCGGAAGGTATAAAGTTTTCGGTTCATTCTTTGACTGCTGATTTTGATGTTGCTTGTGCCTGTATTGTCCTGAGGAAGGGAGCGGTCGCTCCTGAAACGCGTAGACCTGAATATGGAATAAAGTCACGTTAAATCCATCTCCTGCACCAGTGGTCTTTGGCGCGGTTTTTAAACATCCATCTCTTCATCTATACTAAATGTCCTACATGAAATTTTATATAGATAAAAATTAAAAATTAATTATCTCAATTGTTTTTTAGCAAGTTTGTACCTTGTGCAAAAATTATTGATGCAGCAGGAGGATCACTCGCAGGACAGTGAAAATTTCTAATTATCCACGAGTGGAACCCATAGGTATATGCAGAGCTCCTGGTGTATATAGCAAATAGCTCTCCATAGCACATAATTTTTGTATGTTGGGAGAATTTTTTATCTCATATAGTAGTGAGATGTATTTTTTATATATATTTTTTTGGTATATAAATGATTTGAATGATATCATGACATTGGGAAAAATATGAAAATACGTGGATGAATACTTTTATTGAAATCAGTTGTCTTTATTGTTTGTGATGAATTACTTAGGAGTATTGCAGAATTAAATCCTGCCGGATGTTCAGACCATGCGGTATCCTGGTACCAAGCCTGAAGATCCAGAAGGATTCTCTATTCAGGAGTTTTCTTCTGTGATCTCCTCCTCTTACTGGCTTGATCACTTTTTCGATACCCATAAATGTAAATGAGTCCAAACATCTATTGTGGGTATTCACAAAGTGTCGTGAGACAGCTGAAATATTGGAGGCATTGACATTTAAAGTATCAGACAAGTGCCGCCTGATCCTTATTTTGAGCGGACTCCCGGTGCATCCGGTATATTGGATCTTACATAGAGTACATTCAATTAAATAGACCACAAAGGATGTATTGCAATTGATATAATTTTCAATATTATATGTAGAATTTGTATGAGTAGAAGTAATAGTTTTGCTGATTTTTGCATATTTGCACGCTGTGCAATAATTGTGGCCACAACGGAAAAATCCCTTGCAGGAAAGCCAGTTCTTATTATTTATCCTAGTGTCAGTGATCATGCTAGGAGATAAAATATTAGCAAGACTCATGGCACGTTTGGCAAGAAATTTAATATCATATTGTTCTAGTATATTAAAGAGATTTTTATCCTGGTGAAGTACTGGAAGATGTTTTTTAATGATTTTCACAATGTCATGATATTGTGGAGAATAGACTGTGCTGAAAGTAATTTTATTGGAGCTATTTTTTCTATGTTTATTTTTATTATTATTTTTTAGTAAATCGTCTCTATCAATATTATTTACAATTTTACAAGCTCTTTCTAGGCTCCATTGAGGATAACCCCGATTCCTGAGTTTATTGACAGTTTTGGTACATTCCTGTGGAAAGAGATCAGAAGGGGAACAATTCCTTTTGGTCCTGATTAATTCCCCCACAGGAATGTTTTTAATTGTGTGGGCCGGATGGCAAGAACTGGCCAATAATAGTGAGTTACAATCTGTGTCCTTGCTATAAGGTATAGCATCTATATGGTTCTGATTCCCCACCAAAGTAACGTCAAGATAATTAATTTGTTCAGAGTTGGTATGATATGTGAATTTTAAATTAAAAGGATTGTTGTTGATATACTCCATGAAATTAGGAATAGCCTGCGAGTCCCCCTTCCAAATTAACAGTAGGTCGTCTATGTATCTGGTGTAAAAAACAATATGGTCAAAAAATGGATTATTGAGTAAATCAAAAATATAAACCTCTTCAAAAACAGCCACGACAATGTTAGCTAAAGATGGGGAAAATTTACCCCCCATACTAACTCCACAACGCTGTAAATAAAATTCCTTGTTAAAAGAAAAATAATTGTGTGTTAAAAGAAAATTAACCGCTGTCACAATATAATCTTGAATGTTAAGTGGATACGAACTGTGTTTGGAAAGAAAAGACTATGGACACTAGAGAAAACAACATAATACCCAGTTTTCATGAACTTGTTCATCTTACAGATTTGAGAAAATTACAGTCGGAATCCAGGACATTAGATCAATTACCAGACGTATCTTTCAAGACGTCCAACCCATATTTTTATCCTTTGCAATCTCGTCCCCCAATATTGGACGTTTTCCAGGAAAAGATTGAGCATGATCTAATACACTTGGATCTTGCTCATAAAACAACGATTCACAATATGACATCTGCTGAAAAAACAGCACTAGAATCTCTGAGAGACAATAAAGATCTTGTCTTCAGAGAAGCTGACAAGGGGGGGGGGATTGTTGTCTTGGATTTACCACTATACATCCAATTGAATAATCAAATTCTGCAAGATACCAATACTTACATTCACCTCAAAGGAGACCCAACTCTCTTATTCAAAAATAAAATTGACAGGTTGTTGGAAGATGGGCTCACAAGGGGAATTTTTCCACAAAAAATATTTGATTATTTAAGGGTGGACTTCCCAGTGATCCCCATCTACCATGCTTTACCCAAAATCCATAAGGGGGTTTCCCCCCCCCTTTAGGCCCATAATTTCGGGCATAGGATCACTGGGAGAAAGATTGGGATCCTGGGTTGATCACTTTCTACAACCCCTTGTCAAAGATCTCCCCGGGTTTCTGAGGGACACTAAAGCCCTTCTATACAATCTGGATTCCCACACTTGGCAGCCTGAATATATTTGGGTCACTTGTGACATAGTGAGTTTGTATCCGTCTATTCCCCACCATGTAGCCTTGGAGTGCCTGGAGTCTTTTCTTTCCAAACACAGTTCGTATCCACTTAACATTCAAGATTATATTGTGACAGCGGTTAATTTTCTTTTAACACACAATTATTTTTCTTTTAACAAGGAATTTTATTTACAGCGTTGTGGAGTTAGTATGGGGGGTAAATTTTCCCCATCTTTAGCTAACATTGTCGTGGCTGTTTTTGAAGAGGTTTATATTTTTGATTTACTCAATAATCCATTTTTTGACCATATTGTTTTTTACACCAGATACATAGACGACCTACTGTTAATTTGGAAGGGGGACTCGCAGGCTATTCCTAATTTCATGGAGTATATCAACAACAATCCTTTTAATTTAAAATTCACATATCATACCAACTCTGAACAAATTAATTATCTTGACGTTACTTTGGTGGGGAATCAGAACCATATAGATGCTATACCTTATAGCAAGGACACAGATTGTAACTCACTATTATTGGCCAGTTCTTGCCATCCGGCCCACACAATTAAAAACATTCCTGTGGGGGAATTAATCAGGACCAAAAGGAATTGTTCCCCTTCTGATCTCTTTCCACAGGAATGTACCAAAACTGTCAATAAACTCAGGAATCGGGGTTATCCTCAATGGAGCCTAGAAAGAGCTTGTAAAATTGTAAATAATATTGATAGAGACGATTTACTAAAAAATAATAATAAAAATAAACATAGAAAAAATAGCTCCAATAAAATTACTTTCAGCACAGTCTATTCTCCACAATATCATGACATTGTGAAAATCATTAAAAAACATCTTCCAGTACTTCACCAGGATAAAAATCTCTTTAATATACTAGAACAATATGATATTAAATTTCTTGCCAAACGTGCCATGAGTCTTGCTAATATTTTATCTCCTAGCATGATCACTGACACTAGGATAAATAATAAGAACTGGCTTTCCTGCAAGGGATTTTTCCGTTGTGGCCACAATTATTGCACAGCGTGCAAATATGCAAAAATCAGCAAAACTATTACTTCTACTCATACAAATTCTACATATAATATTGAAAATTATATCAATTGCAATACATCCTTTGTGGTCTATTTAATTGAATGTACTCTATGTAAGATCCAATATACCGGATGCACCGGGAGTCCGCTCAAAATAAGGATCAGGCGGCACTTGTCTGATACTTTAAATGTCAATGCCTCCAATATTTCAGCTGTCTCACGACACTTTGTGAATACCCACAATAGATGTTTGGACTCATTTACATTTATGGGTATCGAAAAAGTGATCAAGCCAGTAAGAGGAGGAGATCACAGAAGAAAACTCCTGAATAGAGAATCCTTCTGGATCTTCAGGCTTGGTACCAGGATACCGCATGGTCTGAACATCCGGCAGGATTTAATTCTGCAATACTCCTAAGTAATTCATCACAAACAATAAAGACAACTGATTTCAATAAAAGTATTCATCCACGTATTTTCATATTTTTCCCAATGTCATGATATCATTCAAATCATTTATATACCAAAAAAATATATATAAAAAATACATCTCACTACTATATGAGATAAAAAATTCTCCCAACATACAAAAATTATGTGCTATGGAGAGCTATTTGCTATATACACCAGGAGCTCTGCATATACCTATGGGTTCCACTCGTGGATAATTAGAAATTTTCACTGTCCTGCGAGTGATCCTCCTGCTGCATCAATAATTTTTGCACAAGGTACAAACTTGCTAAAAAACAATTGAGATAATTAATTTTTAATTTTTATCTATATAAAATTTCATGTAGGACATTTAAACATATATTAAATTTGTATTGAATGCCACTTATGGCTTGTAATCTATCATAAGAAATCTTTTCATGTTAAATCTACTACTTATGATATACCACGAGTATGTTACCTATGATATTTGCATGGCTCTTGTCGGATGCCCCAACTGACAGTATATACAACACCATGACTGTCTCACTTACATTTATTTCAATCGACCAAGGTATTGACTGAACTATCCGAACATTTATATCAATGATGGAATCAAGCAACATTTTCGGATCTGGTGCCACAATACCGCACAGTCTGAATGTCCGGCCGGTTCCATCAGAGTAAATACATCAATGACGGAATCCAGCTGGATTTTCGGATTTGCTGCTACAATATCGCACAGTCTGAATATCCAGCGGGTTCCATTTCTATAACATGTTGAAATAACAATAATAAATTCTTTTTCTTGCCTTTTAATGCTTCATTATAACTTTTTAAAGGAAGCATATATATGCATACATGCATATTCATTTTTCTGTTCCCAAATTTAATCCTCTGTAAACTATGATTCTGATCTGTGTTTTACTTTTTCATTTATATGTCTATGTAAATTTTGTACTTCAAACTGCGGTTTTCCACACATATGTTTTTACTCCAGTCCCATATGTCTATATTGCACTGGGACTTGCACCTGTTTTAATTTTAATTAAGCACTCAGCCTTGCCAATGACGTATAATGTGTGCCTCCTCTTATATGGTGTCAGTTTTGGGGTAATTCACATGCCATGAATAAGACGCTCTGGTCGAAACGCGTTGGTTTACACGCCTAAAACTTGTGCCTCTGTGCTTACTGGACTATATTTTGTTTTTACTTGTCTAATAAAAGCAAGTTTTAATCTACTACTCTCCTTGATGCTGGATATTTGCCTTTCTTCAAGTTGTCTTTCCGCCCGGGCCTGGGCGTTCCCTGCATCGGTTGGAGTCTGAGAGTGAAGAGGGGTGAGCTGACTATGGTTTTTTGTATATATGTAACCCTCGCATGTAACAAGTGCCTTTGATTTTGTCCTGATGAAGAAGACATAGATGTCTTTGAAACACGTTGACCTGTGAAAATAAAGAAAAAGGAATTCATCATATACTGGATTTATGGTTTCTAGCGCAGCATTTAACCCGTTTTAAAAAACACAGACATACAAGATAGAAAGACAGGGACAGAAACAGACACACAGACAGACAGACACACACAGACAGATACACACAGAGAAATAGACACATACAGAGACAAACATACATTTCCTGTCTCATTTGCACGCCAGACAGCAGCTGGGCACCTGTCCTCTCACTGCAGGGGAACTTTGAGCTCAGAGAACACCACAGGTACTGATCATGGCACCCAGAATCGATACAGAGAGGCTGATTGGAGAAGTAGAGAGGCATCTAGAGCTGTGGGACACACGTGATGATGGCTACCATGACAGGTTGATGGTGGAACGAGCATGGATGTCTGTGGCTGAACTAGTCTACCCTAGGAATGGATGGTCTCAATGGAAGGAAAAATAGATATGGTGAGTACAGATATTTACATTACTTCTGTCTTTACCTACATGTGCACATTCTGTAGGCAGAATATAGGCATATTTGTATACTTTGTTTGGCATGTATTAATGGGCCTGACTCATTTTGAGCTACACTAGAGACTCACAAACAGGATAGTGTTGTTTCTTGGTATTTTAAACTAATCCTTGTTGTTTTGTAGTAATGTCATCATGTGTATATGGGCAGGGCCGGCCTTAGGCTAAATGGCGCCCTGTGCCAAATTACCCTTTGGTGCCCCCAAACCATGTCACAGGCGACCTGCAGCCAATCAGCAGCTGGTTTACTCTCTCATTCTTTAGATAAAACTGACACCCAGAGGAAGTCATAAAACAGCAGCAGCTGGATTACAGTTTTGAAAGAGGGATAGTGAATGAAGCAGCCGCTGATTGGCTGCAGATCACAAGACCGCGGTGCCTGGTTGTATTGCTTTTCTGCTGCGTTTGTTTTTTTCATGTACTGTAAAATGACAAAAAATCCTCGCCCTAAGTATACTGCAATTTAGTTATTAAAAAAAAATATAAACATTTGAAAAAAAAAACATCCTGAAAGTCTATATGTATGCGCCATTGTTACTGGCTTCATTTCTGGTGTCTATTCAATGACGGTATTCTGTGTCCTTTAAGTATATAGAGCGAGTGGCTTCTTCCAATTTTAGCCGCCCCACGAATGAAAAGGTTACTTCTTTTAGCCGTTTCATGGCTTTTGAAGCCTACAGCAGCTAAAATAATTAGCCAAAGATGCAACATGTGCACAGCAAAATCATTTTGAAATTGCTGTGCATCATGTCCCTTTGCTATGGTGTATTTGCAGCGCTTTTTTAGGCAGATACTCCCTGTTGCTCACACGCTTTATCTGTTGTGCACAGAAACATGTCCGCTTTTTTCTGGCATCACTGATGTCCCACAGACCACACTATGCTGTGATCCGTGAAACATGTACCAGAAAAACACGGACATTGAAAATAAAGTGATTTTTACATTCAACTTCTCCAGCTGTCTACGGCCTCTGCTGGCTGCTGCTTCCTGCCCGGCTAATTACTGTCATACATATTCATTTATGCACGGCACAGCCGACCCGGAAGTACTTGCAGAGGGGAGACACAGCGGCGGCCGGATGTAGCAGAGCTGGAGAGTTCAGCCCCATGGACAGCAGGAGCGGGGGCAGGTGAGTTTATCTCCATGTGCTATCATGTATCACAGATCACGGATAGCACATTGAGAACCCACGTGTGCTGTGAATCACGGCACACAGAGGGACACATGCGCTTTACATGCAAAACAGGCCTAAAATCTTAAATCTTAGAATATGTCTGAACGAATGCAGTCAGTAATCTCTGGTGAGGTAGCAGAAGCTGCTGACAGATTCTCTTTGTTGGTGCTGTTACATTGATACCAGATTTATATTGTTCAGCTTCTATCACACAATGAAAATGCTTTTTTTTTTATAAAAAAAAAAAAGTTTTTTCATCGCCATATTGTGAGAACTGTAATTTTTTTCTTTTTGGAGCGAACAGGGCTGTGTGGAAGCTTATTTTTTGTGCAATAAGCTGAAGGATTTTTGGTACTATTATGGGGTACATACCAGTTTTTGATTGCTATTTATTCAGATTTTTGAGGGAAAACCAGCAATTCGCTTAATCTTTTAAATTTTTTGCTCAGTTCACCATGCGATAACAGTGATGACTGATTTATTCTTCGGGTCAGAACGATTACACTATACCAGATTTATAAATTTTTTATACTTTGCGACGTTTGCACACTAAAAGCAATATTTTACAAAAATTATTTTCTTTTTGCATCGCCATATTCTGAGAGCTGTAACTTTTTTAATTTTTTTGTTCAAAAGAGCTTTTAGGGCTTATTCCTTCACATAGGACTTTTGTTGGCTTTTTATTCCATTTTTGTGTTTTCACTAAGACTAAAAAACATTTTTGGAGTTATTTTTCCCAAAGTTTTTATTTTTGTTTTTTTTTTTTAATTTACGGTGTTTGCGTAACAGCATTATAATTTCTTTATAATAACCTACACCTTAGGTTAGACATTTACTAAAAGAACAGCCCCTTTAAAAGGGCTGTCCACTAAATTTGACAACCCCTATTCATTCCATTTGTTGAAGCATAACCACAAACACCCTTTGTAATAAAATGATGCCCCACTTCAATCCATAAAAGGGATGTCAACAACCTCTTCTCATTCCCCCTGTTTGCCCCAGAAAAATAAATAAAGCTATACTCCCCTCAGGTACGGCTTCGGTTCCAGCGATGTCTAAAGCTGCGTTCCATGAGGCCCGTTGACCAAACAGCGCCCAGTGTCTCTCTCTCCGCCTTCAGACATTTGAGCAGGATGTGAGTGCTACACTGAATTTCTGCCGAAATGTCCAAAGGTGGCATAAGAAAGCAGGCGCTGATTGCTTTTGGGGCTCGTGTGTCATAACAATGTCACAGATGTCCCTGGAACGCAGTTTTAGACATCGCTTGAACTGAGGCTGCACTGGAGGGGCGTATAGCTTTCTTTATTTTTCTGTAGCAAACAAGGGGAATAAGAAGGGGTTGTCCAAGTAGTGGACTTCCCTTTTATGGACGGGAGTGGGGCATCATTTTATTACAAAGGGTGTATGTGGTTATTTTTCAAGGAGGTGACATTTTACAGTAATGGTGCATATTAATATACCACTATGTAAGGTCACACACACACACTACCCCTTGCATGAAAATGATGCCCACTCCAGGAACACAATCACGTATCCTTGATGGTAACAAAAGCACCTACCATATTTTTTGATTTATAAGATGTGCCGGATTATAAGACGCACCCCAAATTTAGAGATAAAAAAATGGGGTCCGTCTTATACTCCATTGTTGTCTTACTGGAGAGGGAGGAGAGTCACAGGAGGCAGGCACGGCGGTGGGAACGGTGTGGCGGTGCTGGCAGCGGAAGCTGTGCTGGCAGCGGAAGCTGTGCTGGCTGTGTGGAGCAGGCTGGTGCAGCGGGTGTCCCAGATGCTCTGTCAGCGGTGCGGACTTCAAAGAAATAGCCTCCGGAGCAGATTGAGCTCTCAGTTCAATGACAAGATCTTGAGCTAAGGGCTCCATCTGCACACGCGCCCCCCCGGACACCATCATTTGAACCCAGAGCATCTGGGACATCAGCCACACCGCCCTGCTCCACACAGCCACCGCTGTCCGCAAAGACAGATATCCAGCCGGCCTCCAGCACAGAGAGGCAGGCAGCCGGCCGGCTGCCCGTAGAGAGGGGCAGCCGGTCGCCCGCAGAGAGGGGCAGCCGGTCGCCCGCAGAGAGGGGCAGCCGGTCGGCCTCCCGCCCGCACGCACAGAGAGGCAGGCGGCCGGCCTCCCGCCCGCACAGAGAGGCAGGCGGCCGGCCTCCCGCACAGAGAAGCAGGCGGTCGGCCTCCCGCCCGCACAGAGAGGCAGGCGGCCGGCCTCCCGTCCGCACAGAGAGGCAGGCGGCCGGCCTCCCGTCCGCACAGAGAGGCAGGCGGCCGGCCTCCCGCCCGCACAGGGAGGCAGGCAGCCGGCCTCCTGCCCGCACAGAGAGGCAGGCGGCCGGCCTCCCGCCCGCACAGAGAGGCAGGCGGCCGGCCTCCCGCCCGCACAGTGAGGCAGGCGGCCGGCCTCCCGCCCGCACAGAGAGGCAGGCGGCCGGCCTCCCGCCCGTACAGAGAGGCAGCCGGTCGGCCTCCCGCACAGAGAAGCAGCTGACTCCCGCACAGAGAGGCAGGCAGCCGCCCGCCCGCACTGACAAGCGGCTGGCACCCGCACAGAAAGGCAGGCGGCCGCCCGCACAGACAAGCGGCCGGTGCCCGCACAGAGAGGCAGACGGACGGCCGCCCGCCCGCACAGACAAGCAGCTGGCGCCCGCACAGAGAGGCAGCCGGCTCCCGCACAGAGAGGCAGGCGGCCGGCCGCCCGCACAGATAAGCGGCCGGCGCTCGCACAGAGAGGCAGGCGGCCGGCCGCCCGCCCGCACAGATAAGCAGCCGGCGCCCGCACAGAGAAGCAGGCGGCTGCCCGCCTGCACAGACAAGCGGCCGGCGCCCACACAGAGAGGCAGGCGGCTGTCCGCCCGCACAGACAAATGGCCGGCGCCCGCACAGAGTGGCAGGCGGCCATCCGCTCGCCCGCACAGACAAGCGGCCGCCCACCCGCACAGAGAGGCAGGCGGCTGCCCGCCCGCACAGACAAGCGGCCGGCGCCCGCACAGAGAGGCAGGCGGCTGCCCGCCTGCACAGACAAGCGGCCGGCGCCCGCACAGAGGCAGGCGGCTGCCCGCCTGCACAGACAAGCGGCCGGCGCCCGCACAGAGAGGCAGGCGGCTGCCCGCCCGCACAGACAAGCGGCCGGCGCCCGCACAGAGAGGCAGGTGGCCGCCCGCCCGCAGAGACAAGCGGCTGCCCGCACAGAGAGGCAGGTGGCTGGCCACCCGCACAGAGAGGCAGGTGGTCGCCCGCACAGACAAGAGGCCGGCGCCTGCACAGAGAGGCAGGCGGCGCCCGCAAAGAGAGGCAGGCAGCCGGACGGCCACCCGCACAGACAAGCAGCCGACGCCCGCAAAGAGAGGCAGGCACCCGGCCGCCCGCACAGAGAGGCAGGCGCCCGGCCGCCCGCAAAGAGAGGCTGGCACCCAGCCGCCCATAAAGAGAGGCTTGCACCCGGCCGTCCGCCCCCACAGAGAGGCAGGAAATTAACTTCTTACCTCTCTGCGGCGCCCCCCCTGAAGCATGGCCGTCGGCGCCCTGTGCGACCGCACAAGTCGCACATGCCTAAAGCCGGCCATGCTAAAGCAGCATTCAAACTTTTTTTTTTTAATTTTTGTAAGGATTTTTACAATGTGCTGTTAAGTGTCTATACATTAATTTTTTTGGGTTTTTTTTTCATGCATTACCCTTGTTGCCACCATTTCTGTAATGGTAACTGTAAATTGTAGTTTGTAATGTACAAGATTTGTGTAACATATGGCACTTCATGGGTTTATAGACATTTAGGGTCTCATGGCTTACTAATGGCATTTTTTTTTTTTTTAACAAGTTGTAAGTGATAAATGATTATAAATTGGTTTAATCTGTGTAATGGTGAACTGGTTTACTTGGTCGGGTTAATTGTGTTATTATGTCACTATATGATTGTCATGGATTGCAGTATTAATCAACATGAATTTGTTAGCCTAATTTTTGAATAGTTTGGTAGACAAGATCTATGTGCCTTTTTGTAATGGAAAATATTGTGTTCATGATGTTGATATATTCTGTTTTTTTTGGAAATAGTGGATCTTGTTAAACGCCGTTGGCGGTCTGCATGTGACCAGTTCAGAAGAGTAAATAGCTGCCATGATGGTAATCTTGACTCTATCTCATTTAGGGGTGCTTCACACACAGCGAGCTCGCTGCCGAGATCGCTGCTGAGTCACGCTTTTTGTGACGCAGCAGTGACCTCATTAGCGATCTCGCTGTGTGTGACAATGAGCAGCGATCTGGCCCCTGCTGCGAGATCGCTGCTCGTTACACACAGCCCTGGTTCGTTTTCTTCAAAGCCGCTCTCCTGCTGTGACACACAGATCGCTGTGTGTGACAGCAAGAGAGCGACAAATGAAGCGAGCAGGGAGCAGGAGCCGGCGTCTGACAGCTGAGGTAAGCTGTATCCAAGATAAACATCGGGTAACCAAGGTGGTTACCCGATATTTACCTTAGTTACCAGCCTCTGCAGCTCTCACGCTGCCTGTGCTGCCGGCTCCGGCTCTCTGCACATGTAGCTGCTGTACACATCGGGTTAATTAACCCGATGTGTACAGCAGCTAGGAGAGCAAGGAGCCAGCGCTAAGCAGTGTGCGCGGCTCCCTGCTCTCTGCACATGTAGCTGCATTACACATCGGGTTAATTAACCCGATGTGTACTGTAGCTAGGAGAGCAAGGAGCCAGCGCTCAGTGTGCGCGGCTCCCTGCTCTCTGCACACAGCGCTGGTAACTAATGTAAACATCGGGTAACCATACCCGATGTTTACCTTAGTTACCAGTCTCCGCAGCTTCCAGACGGCGGCTCCGTGCAAGCGCAGCGTCGCTTGCACGTCGCTGCTGGCTGGGGGCTGTTCACTGGTCGCTGGTGAGATCTGCCTGTTTGACAGCTCACCAGCGACCATGTAGCGATGCAGCAGCGATCCTGACCAGGTCAGATCGCTGGTCGGATCGCTGCTGCATCGCTAAGTGTGAAGGTACCCTTAGGGTCATTGAGGTGATCCCACTATCGGTTCGACTAGGAGATTGGGACAAGAAACTTCTGCAGAGGGAGACACGCTGGATCTTCTGGCTAGATTCAGTCAACCCTAGTGGCTTGAATGAACAGTTGGTCTTCTCTAGTTTTATCTAACCAGCCCCCTCCCCCCCCTTTTTTACCCCACCCCCTTTGTCCCTATTTGGTCCCAGGTCCTGGGCCTTCCAATTTTGGACTGAGCCTTGTAATATTCGGGTTACTTCTCCCTGAGTTTAGTCAGCTTTGGCTCGTTAATGATCTTATCACGAGCAATTATATTTCTGTGATCTAATATTCACGGTTTTTGATATGGGTTAATGGACTAGTTGACCCTAATTATATTTACTCTACTTAGACAATGTCCCCAAACCTTAGTAATCATATTTACTCTGTTTTTTGTCTTGATCCGTTTTATGTTACTAATGTTAATGTGAAGTTGCAATATCATATAAGGATGGTTATCTATTATGCTATCAGGCTTGTTTGTTCATTTCACAAGTGTATCTATCGACATTAATCACTGTACCTCCCTGGGTTGTAAAGGGGGATATTCAGTTAATTTGTTGCTGATAGATTAACCTCTTAGGGCTCAATTTTCTTGAGTGTTGTTATAGATGGGCGGAACGTATTATTGGTGCTTTTTGTTCTGAGGGGGATGTTTATCATCTCAGCACACCAGCCTTTGTTCCGTATGCCACTTCCGGCTATTCATCTTTGGAACGCACGTTTTGTTCCACAACAAAGGCTGTAGGCTGTCATCCCTATTTATAATATTGGCGCTTTATATCTGGAGGGGGTAATTTATTTACCCATTATATCTCCGGTTACTATGTCCGGCGGATTCTCTGTGGAGCGCACGCTGCGTTCCACAGCATGCATAACAGAGACAGCGCTCTGACATGAAGCCCTCTGATGTCACTTCCTGTGACGTCGGCATTTTCCTGCCTCTCCTCCGTGCATACCATACATGGGCAACACTCCGTGTTTGGGCCTTCCTCACCTACGTCACTGCCTACGACGGTGGGGGTGTAACTTCACATCCGGGATCCCTGATGATGGGTGGCGTCTGGCGCCATTTTTAAACACTGACGCTCTGCACATATCCTGGAACGACGGTGACGGATACCAAGTTGCACACTTGGCTGACTGCAGCCAGTGCTGTTTACCCTAATAGGGAGCCCCTGATGAACCCCGATGTGACTCTCGATTGGGGGGAAACGCGTTGGGAAAGGTTTTGAGGTGTCAATTTGGACCCTGGTGTATTTACACCATTCATAGGACTTCAAGGATAAGCTAAGTACTATGTTCATGTCTGATGAATTTTAGTATGGTTACCTGGACCTTTCTAGCTGTGCTCCACTGCATGCATTTTCTTTTGTGAAGTTTATATACTATTCTGCCTTCTGTGAAAGTTTATTATCTGTCTTGCCTTCTGTGAAGTGCCTACCTTCTCACAAAATATATTGGTGGATAGTCCCCAATAGATTATAGAGAGGACTTTCAATAGTATGAATCAGCTCACCGTGGAAAAAGCTCAGTCTTGATTTCGTCCTGGAGCACGGACAGGCACTGCCACAGCCCAAAATAATGCAAAAGATGAGGATGTCCAGCTCTTCAGGCAAAAAAATCACGTCTTTATTTTATCATGCAGACACAAAGAATGACATGACCAGCACAACGCGTTTCAGGTGAAAGCACTCACCCTTAATCATGATACTGGATAGATGGTGCTGCAAAGCTTATATGCAAATGCTAATCAATGTAACAGATGTTTAAATTACTTCAGCACCTTACATGCACGAAATAGGTTTTACCATGAAAAACATTACATACATATACAATTAAAAAAAAACAATGATACAATACAATACAGTACACATTTTTCAATGGTTTTCTGGATTTGAAGATATATACGTTTATAACCAAACCAGTTGCAGTGCGCCATTCAGTGTGTGCAGATATAACACCTTCAAGTTTAATGCACATACATATGTGCCAATATATCATATTTAAATACATAAATCTGCACTCAACAAATGGCGCACACCGGAATTTTTTTTACAAACATATTTACTCATGTATATCCCCATGTATATGCACACATATTGCCCTTCTATATATGTGCTCAGTTGTCATACTATGTAAAAGCTTTTAAGTTCCGACATGGACGTTTAATAACTATATTATGTGGATTTTCCTGCACTTCGGAGTACCTCAATGCTTATATATAAACTCAAATAGATTTATATACTTTGAAGGAAGCCTCATTTTTTATTGTCAAAAGTTTGTTTTAATTACAAAAAAAAAAAAAAATTTTTAAATTTTTTTATTTTTTTTTATTAAATCATTATTTAAACTATGCTTCAATGCAAAAAACACATGGTTGTTCTATATTATGGTAGAACACAAAGCGCCATGTTGAATGTAACGCAATATAACCGCACAAGTCGCAGATGGTATAAATTTGGTGGGAATTAAAAACACAAGTAGGAGTTTTGGCTATGTATGCATGCACACTGCTTCTATATTTGTGCTCGATTTATATTGTGTAGGGGCTGTTAAGTTTGAACTGGAAGATTTAATATCTGTGTTATATAAGTTTCATCCTACTCAGGAAAAAAATTCTTTTTTTTTTTTTTTTTTTTTTTTTTCTCCTTCTTTCCCCTTTTTTTTCTTTCTTTTTTCTCCTTTTTTATCAATTGATGTCTATAAAACATGCTTTAATAAATGTATATGCTTGAAAAGAAAAATACCACAGCCAAATATATAATGAGCTGACCTTCAGCTTTAACATTAGGGGTTAAACTGCAACAATTGTTCCAAGGGGCTAGAGCACACCCTGTAATTAGCATTTGTGAAAAAAAGAAAAATTTTTTTGAAAAAACTTTTTTTGTTTTTTTTTGTTAAATTGTTATTTAAACTATGCTTCGATGAAAGAAACACATTGTTATTCTATATTATGGTAGAACACAAAGCGCCATATTGAGTGCAACACAATATAACCGCACAAGTCGCAGATGGTATAAATTTGGTATGAATTAAAAGCACAAGTAAGAGTTTTGGCTATGTATATATGCACACTGCCCTTCTATATTAGTGCTCGATTTATATTGTGTGGGGGCTGTTAGGTTTAAACTAGAAGGTTTGATATCTGTTATATAAGTTTCATTCTACTCAGGAAAAATTTATGAATTGATGTATGTGAAACATACTTTAGTAAATTTGTATGCTTGCAAAGAAATACCACAGCCAAAAATGTAATGAGCTGACTCTCAGCTTTAACATTAGGGGTTAAACTACAACAATTATTCCAAAGAGGCTAAAACACACCCTGCAGTTAGCATTTGTTGCAACCACACAGAGGGAGCCAAGTATCTCCAACAATGAGGGAAAAAAAAATTTTTCTATCACCTAATAGAAAATCATGAGATCCCTGCGGAGATTCAAACCACAGGGAAAGGTGGTTTTTAATTTGAATATCCACCAGGCCTCTCTCTTACGCAAAAGTTTTTCCATGTTACCCCCTCTATGCGACTTTTGTATTTTTTCTATTCCATACACCCGCAAAGTATCCAATGTGCCTTGATGTTTGTTGATAAAATGTTTTGATAACTGAGATGTGCCCCCAGAGGTTTTTTTATGTATTACATCATATATATGTTCTTTTATACGTGTGTGCAGTTCTCGTTTTGTACTTCCAATATATTTTAGTTTGCAAGTTATGCATTCTGCCAAATACACTATATATGAACTTCTACAATTTATAAAAGTTTTTATCGCATAGCTACTGCTAGCATCACTGTTTTCAAAAGATGTGATTTTTTTAGGAGTCAATGGGCACATTTTACACTGTTTTCTCGCACAATGGTAAAAACCCTTTAAAGACAGCCAGTTGGTGCCTAGAAGATTCGATTGTTTATTTTTATTTTTGATGTCACTTGGAGATAACTTATCCCCCAGTGACATTGCTTTTTTGGCAACTACTCTACAATTATTATTGAGAATTTTTTTCAAGGTTGTGTCTGTTTTTAATATAGTTAGATTGCGGAAAAAAATCTTTCGTATGTCCGCAAACTGATTACTATATCGTAAGGCTAAAGTGATGGCTGAATTAGCAATTGGTTGTTTTTTAGTCGTGGTCTGAGTGGTGGTTTTCGTAGAATTAATTTTTGATTTTACAACCTTTTGTGCTCTATTTAACATCCATTCTTTGTAACCTCTTTTTTTGAGTCTTATACTAATGGTATCTACTTCAGTTTGGAGGTTTTTCTGAGAGTTGCAATTTCTATGCGCTCGTTGCATTTCTCCTACTGGTATGGCCTTGATGGTATGTGAGGGATGGTGACTTGCTGCATGCAAAATTGTATTTCCTGATACTTGTTTTCTATGGGTGCATGTTTCTATTAACCCAGTGTTAAGACCTGTCATTCGTAAGTCCAAAAAATTCACAGTGTGTTGTTGAAAATCCACCTTAAATTTTAGATTGAAAGGATTATTATTTATGTACATAGTGAGGTCAGATACGAGAGACCCACCGCCCGCCCATACCATGATGACATCATCGATGAATCTCCCGTACCAGACCACACATCCCACAAATGGATTGCTGTCACAATAGATATATACCTCTTCCCACCAGCTCATAACTAAATTAGCGACTGACGGGGAATACTTAGCACCCATAGAAACTCCAGTTTTTTGAATAAAAAATTGGGAATCAAACAAAAAGTAATTGTTCGCCATAAGAAACCTGATAGCTTCTACTATGAAGGAAATTTTTTCGTTATCAAAATTTGAATATTTTGCCAAGTGATGTTGGACTGCCATTATTGCTATTTGTTGGGGTATTGAAGTATAAAGAGAAATGACATCTGCTGTTATCCAGCCATAGGTATTTTGCCACTTTATATCATTAACTTCATTTAAAACACTAATAGTGTCCCTGAGGTAACCTGGAACACGGCGGGCCAGGGGCTGCAAAACAGAGTCAATCCACTGCCCCAGCCTCTCGCCCGCCGAGCCAATGCCCGATACTATGGGCCGCATGGGGGGTGGATTCTCCCCTTTATGTGTTTTAGGTAACCCATAGAGGATGGGTGTTCTGGGATTATTAATTTTAAGCCGCTCAGCGTATTTTTTGTCATAACAACCAAGGGAAGCCCCCTCATTGATTAGCTTGTGAATTTTCTTATTGATGGTGATGGTGGGGTCAGTGGCGACAGGGACATAAGTGTTGGTATCAGACACCAAAAGGCGCATCCAATCAATATAATCAGCTTTGTCCATTATTACCACCGATCCCCCTTTGTCAGATTTTTTGATTATAATATCTGAATTTTTCTCAAGTTGACAAAGTGCCTCTCTCTGTTGGACATTTAAGTTACTGAGATTGTTGTTTTTGCCAGATTCATGTAGCAGTCTCAGATCCCTCTCCATATTTTTTTGGAAGTTTACTATGGCTTCACATCTTTCATTTAACGGATAAAAATCCGGATTGGAAATACTAGGGGCAGAATCTCTACCATTGGGGGACTCTAGTTTGTATTGATCTCCCAACTCTTCCAATGTTAGCAATGCCATTTGTTCTTTAAATTTAAAATTTGTATACATATTTTCATGTTCAACTATATTGGCATCGGATTGCACAGTATCATCCCCAACAAAATGTTTTTTTACCACAACATTACGAACAAATTTGTTAATATCACACAATGTACCAAACAAATCAAAATTATTAGTTGGTGCAAAATTTAAGCCCAGAGCAAGAAGTGCTCTTTGTGTTGCCGTAATGTCACAGGAAGATAAATTAATGACATCAAAATTTACATTAGAGTCTATGTCTTTTTGGGACGCAGGGTATAGCCTTTTGGATTTGTGTTTCCTATCTCTTCTTCTGCATTTCCTCTGAAATGCTTTTGTTTTCTGTAGTAGTTTTTTGAAGGTTGAAGTGTTGATTCAGCAGATGATTCATCTGTGGTGTAACCTACGGACGTATCTAGATCAGAGGAGCCAAATGAAACTTTGGATTTTACTCTGGGAGTCTTTAGTATGGAACGCGGACTTTTCCATCTGTTGGTGTTTTCCCATCTGCCCCATTCATACACCTGGTTAGCTGAATAGTCATGTAGGTCTCTATTTAACTTGCGTTTTTTCATATCCATGATGCTTACTTCAATTTTATCAACTGCTGCTTGTATATGACTAATCGTATCCATGTAGTCTGCTTCAGAAGTGATTGTTTTTAGTGTGGATTTTGCTTCATCCAAGCCTGTCTGAGTCTCCTTGAGTGTGATTTCCTCATGTTCAATAATCAAGCCCATGAGTTTCAAGGAGCACGAGGATAGCGTGTCATTCCATTTAGAAACAAAGTTCTCAGAGTAAATTGTATTAGGAATTTTCTTCAGGCGTAAGCCCCTTGGAATAATAGATTTTTCAACATAATTTTTTAAGGTGGTTATATTCCACCAAATTCTATTTTCTTTCTCTGCTAATCTTTGCAGTGTTTTAACAGATTCATTGCTTGTTGCAAAAACAGCAGGTGCATTGATATCTGTGGCTCCAAATAGCAGTTTTGCTTTATTCAGACGTTGACTGCAGCCATTCATATTAAAGGCTGAATGAGCACGAGGGGTAAAGTCCAGAAAACCAACTAGTAGTCTGCTAATTTGATATAGAGAGCAAAACACGGGAGTCCCGATAAGCAGAAAGTAAAAGTTCAATAGTATGAATCAGCTCACCGTGGAAAAAGGGGATGATACTGTGCAATCCGATGCCAATATAGTTGAACATGAAAATATGTATACAAATTTTAAATTTAAAGAACAAATGGCATTGCTAACATTGGAAGAGTTGGGAGATCAATACAAACTAGAGTCCCCCAATGGTAGAGATTCTGCCCATAGTATTTTCAATCCGGATTTTTATCCGTTAAATGAAAGATGTAAAGCCATAGTAAACTTCCAAAAAAATATGGAGAGGGATCTGAGACTGCTACATGAATCTGGCAAAAACAACAATCTCAGTAACTTAAATGTCCAACAGAGAGAGGCACTTTGTCAACTTGAGAAAAATTCAGATATTATAATCAAAAAATCTGACAAAGGGGGATCGGTGGTAATAATGGACAAAGCTGATTATATTGATTGGATGCGCCTTTTGGTGTCTGATACCAACACTTATGTCCCTGTCGCCACTGACCCCACCATCACCATCAATAAGAAAATTCACAAGCTAATCAATGAGGGGGCTTCCCTTGGTTGTTATGACAAAAAATACGCTGAGCGGCTTAAAATTAATAATCCCAGAACACCCATCCTCTATGGGTTACCTAAAACACATAAAGGGGAGAATCCACCCCCCATGCGGCCCATAGTATCGGGCATTGGCTCGGCGGGCGAGAGGCTGGGGCAGTGGATTGACTCTGTTTTGCAGCCCCTGGCCCGCCGTGTTCCAGGTTACCTCAGGGACACTATTAGTGTTTTAAATGAAGTTAATGATATAAAGTGGCAAAATACCTATGGCTGGATAACAGCAGATGTCATTTCTCTTTATACTTCAATACCCCAACAAATAGCAATAATGGCAGTCCAACATCACTTGGCAAAATATTCAAATTTTGATAACGAAAAAATTTCCTTCATAGTAGAAGCTATCAGGTTTCTTATGGCGAACAATTACTTTTTGTTTGATTCCCAATTTTTTATTCAAAAAACTGGAGTTTCTATGGGTGCTAAGTATTCCCCGTCAGTCGCTAATTTAGTTATGAGCTGGTGGGAAGAGGTATATATCTATTGTGACAGCAATCCATTTGTGGGATGTGTGGTCTGGTACGGGAGATTCATCGATGATGTCATCATGGTATGGGCGGGCGGTGGGTCTCTCGTATCTGACCTCACTATGTACATAAATAATAATCCTTTCAATCTAAAATTTAAGGTGGATTTTCAACAACACACTGTGAATTTTTTGGACTTACGAATGACAGGTCTTAACACTGGGTTAATAGAAACATGCACCCATAGAAAACAAGTATCAGGAAATACAATTTTGCATGCAGCAAGTCACCATCCCTCACATACCATCAAGGCCATACCAGTAGGAGAAATGCAACGAGCGCATAGAAATTGCAACTCTCAGAAAAACCTCCAAACTGAAGTAGATACCATTAGTATAAGACCCAAAAAAAGAGGTTACAAAGAATGGATGTTAAATAGAGCACAAAAGGTTGTAAAATCAAAAATTAATTCTACGAAAACCACCACTCAGACCACGACTAAAAAACAACCAATTGCTAATTCAGCCATCACTTTAGCCTTACGATATAGTAATCAGTTTGCGGACATACGAAAGATTTTTTTCCGCAATCTAACTATATTAAAAACAGACACAACCTTGAAAAAAATTCTCAATAATAATTGTAGAGTAGTTGCCAAAAAAGCAATGTCACTGGGGGATAAGTTATCTCCAAGTGACATCAAAAATAAAAATAAACAATCGAATCTTCTAGGCACCAACTGGCTGTCTTTAAAGGGTTTTTACCATTGTGCGAGAAAACAGTGTAAAATGTGCCCATTGACTCCTAAAAAAATCACATCTTTTGAAAACAGTGATGCTAGCAGTAGCTATGCGATAAAAACTTTTATAAATTGTAGAAGTTCATATATAGTGTATTTGGCAGAATGCATAACTTGCAAACTAAAATATATTGGAAGTACAAAACGAGAACTGCACACACGCATAAAAGAACATATATATGATGTAATACATAAAAAAACCTCTGGGGGCACATCTCAGTTATCAAAACATTTTATCAACAAACATCAAGGCACATTGGATACTTTGCGGGTGTATGGAATAGAAAAAATACAAAAGTCGCATAGAGGGGGTAACATGGAAAAACTTTTGCGTAAGAGAGAGGCCTGGTGGATATTCAAATTAAAAACCACCTTTCCCTGTGGTTTGAATCTCCGCAGGGATCTCATGATTTTCTATTAGGTGATAGAAATTTTTTTTTTTCCCTCATTGTTGGAGATACTTGGCTCCCTCTGTGTGGTTGCAACAAATGCTAACTGCAGGGTGTGTTTTAGCCTCTTTGGAATAATTGTTGTAGTTTAACCCCTAATGTTAAAGCTGAGAGTCAGCTCATTACATTTTTGGCTGTGGTATTTCTTTGCAAGCATACAAATTTACTAAAGTATGTTTCACATACATCAATTCATAAATTTTTCCTGAGTAGAATGAAACTTATATAACAGATATCAAACCTTCTAGTTTAAACCTAACAGCCCCCACACAATATAAATCGAGCACTAATATAGAAGGGCAGTGTGCATATATACATAGCCAAAACTCTTACTTGTGCTTTTAATTCATACCAAATTTATACCATCTGCGACTTGTGCGGTTATATTGTGTTGCACTCAATATGGCGCTTTGTGTTCTACCATAATATAGAATAACAATGTGTTTCTTTCATCGAAGCATAGTTTAAATAACAATTTAACCAAAAAAACCAAAAAAAGTTTTTTCAAAAAAAATTTTCTTTTTTTCACAAATGCTAATTACAGGGTGTGCTCTAGCCCCTTGGAACAATTGTTGCAGTTTAACCCCTAATGTTAAAGCTGAAGGTCAGCTCATTATATATTTGGCTGTGGTATTTTTCTTTTCAAGCATATACATTTATTAAAGCATGTTTTATAGACATCAATTGATAAAAAAGGAGAAAAAAGAAAGAAAAAAAAAGGGGAAAGAAGGAGAAAAAAAAAAAAAAAAAAAAGAATTTTTTTCCTGAGTAGGATGAAACTTATATAACACAGATATTAAATCTTCCAGTTCAAACTTAACAGCCCCTACACAATATAAATCGAGCACAAATATAGAAGCAGTGTGCATGCATACATAGCCAAAACTCCTACTTGTGTTTTTAATTCCCACCAAATTTATACCATCTGCGACTTGTGCGGTTATATTGCGTTACATTCAACATGGCGCTTTGTGTTCTACCATAATATAGAACAACCATGTGTTTTTTGCATTGAAGCATAGTTTAAATAATGATTTAATAAAAAAAAATAAAAAAAATTAAAAATTTTTTTTTTTTTTTTTTTGTAATTAAAACAAACTTTTGACAATAAAAAATGAGGCTTCCTTCAAAGTATATAAATCTATTTGAGTTTATATATAAGCATTGAGGTACTCCGAAGTGCAGGAAAATCCACATAATATAGTTATTAAACGTCCATGTCGGAACTTAAAAGCTTTTACATAGTATGACAACTGAGCACATATATAGAAGGGCAATATGTGTGCATATACATGGGGATATACATGAGTAAATATGTTTGTAAAAAAAATTCCGGTGTGCGCCATTTGTTGAGTGCAGATTTATGTATTTAAATATGATATATTGGCACATATGTATGTGCATTAAACTTGAAGGTATTATATCTGCACACACTGAATGGCGCACTGCAACTGGTTTGGTTATAAACGTATATATCTTCAAATCCAGAAAACCATTGAAAAATGTGTACTGTATTGTATTGTATCATTGGTTTTTTTTAATTGTATATGTATGTAATGTTTTTCATGGTAAAACCTATTTCGTGCATGTAAGGTGCTGAAGTAATTTAAACATCTGTTACATTGATTAGCATTTGCATATAAGCTTTGCAGCACCATCTATCCAGTATCATGATTAAGGGTGAGTGCTTTCACCTGAAACGCGTTGTGCTGGTCATGTCATTCTTTGTGTCTGCATGATAAAATAAAGACGTGATTTTTTTGCCTGAAGAGCTGGACATCCTCATCTTTTGCATAGAGAGGACTGCTTTGTGACCAATCGGTCTTTTTGGTGACCTCACTTAGAGAGTCCTATGCCCTTTTGTTGCTAGTAAGCATGGGTACTATATCCATCTTGTGATTTAATGGTGGTACACAGAAGATGTATTTAACATACTAATGAGGCATTGATGCACTTCACTGTATCCATCTGTCTAACTAGAGTTTTGTTGGGCATTTATAACTTTATGCAAGTGGAATTATTAAGCACCTAGGATCCAACTTTGGTACTTTATTATTGAAAGTGATCCCTTTTGTTGATCTGGTCCACTTTAACACTCTGAAAAAAACTGAATATTTACTGTATCATTGATATGTGTGTTTGAGTTCTCATTGATTGAGTAGTTAATTGGTGCAACCTCCCCACACTCCCCCTTTCCCAGATCAGCTGCACATTAGATCAGCAGAGGGAAAGAAGGGTGAGTCATCGTTGAGCGGGGGCGCCACAGCGTCCAGGTGTAGGGTGCCAACCTCCGCGGTTAGGCAGGGCCACTATAGGGAATTTTTTTGGCCACACCCTGGTTGCACTATTATCATCTACTCTGGCACTCTTTCATAACATTGGATTGATCTAGGTACAGTATTAACTGATTATTCAATAGGGACATTCTGACTTCCCCTACTCATTTGCCTGTTCCTATCTGTTAGGTTTACAGAGGGGTCCCACTGGACGTTGGCAAATCTGGGATTGTCTGTCCTGTTCATGTGTGTTTGTCTGGGGATTGTTTTAAATTGGAATTAATAAAATGTATTTTTAAGGGTTTTTTTTTCCTTTGGTCTACAGAAGAGAATATAACCCAGTGCCAACCACAGCTGCAGCATCAAAATAGAAAAAATATGTGCATTATGCAAGACTCAGCTTCACACATGGCGGTTTTTATTAAATGCACACACTATTTATTTATTTTTTTCTTTACACAAAAGTACAGAGAATAATCTAGAAGACAGTGAGGAGGCACAGTCAGCAGTCTTAACAGCTACAGCTACCTCTGCTTCCGAGATGGAGCCAACCTCCTACCATCCACCCCGAATCCCCAACGCCAGCCAGCCTGACGCTGAAGAAATGTCATCTGATTTGGGTTTGGGAACAAGTCAATCCACATCTGTAATTCCAGGCCAGTCTACAGGTCAACAAAGTGGTCCTTCACCAGTTCTTGCAGAGAGTAGTCCACAGCAACCCACAGGCCCACAGCCAAGAATAACAACTAATACCATGCGCACAATAGCCCAATCTATCCGTGGTTGCAGACATAGGCGTTTTGAAGATTTACGGTCCCTGCCTGAGATCATTGATACCAGAATAATACACATGATGAACTCACTGATACCAGAGAGTGATGGAGAGAGATTTTGCCGCTCCCTTTCTCCCTCTCTTGCATTGGTCCAAGCTGATAGGCAGGACAGGTTAAGGGCATCCTTAATAACACTAATATCTGCTACCCAGCGTGAGCCTGAACCCATATATTGTTTTGAAGTGATTGAGCAATGGAGAGCAAATCCACGTGGCCCACACACAAACACAATCCTACAAACTGTGGAAACCCAAACAGATGAACATTACTCTAATTCACAACTAAATACTGTACTGCAACAAACACATATACAGTGGCCTTCTTCTTCTATGGGAAGTGATGTACAAATTAGGCCAACAATTGTCCCACATCAAACTGGTACATTAATGATACAAAGGCCATCTCAACAGCCATCACTTAACCCACAAGGCCCACAACAGACACCAATACAATCCTCTTTTAGCTATCCAAGTAATGTTAGTAATGTTCATAGACTACCTCAAATGATTCAACAACCAACATCCTACCATGTTCCTAATAATCTACAACAACAGTACTTTCAACATCAGCCTTACCCACCTAACTACACATACACACATACTCAGCCTCTTCCAACACATCAATATGTACCACCTACACTTGGTCTTCCATCTGCTCAAACAACTGCATCAATATTTGTTCCAAGTACAACAACTGTTACTAGTGGAAACACTGATCAGGCACTTACTACAACATCTAGTGTTGGCCAACAAACATATTCAGTAGGTGTCAATGCAATGGAGACTACACAGGAAAGCATCACTAGCCTAGAGGATTTAGTTGACTCATAATGTGATTAAGTATGCATTGTTCAACATTTTGTTATGTTTTCAGGGTTATAGATGGTCTCAAAACATTTCAAAATGTTAAACATTAATCACTCTATATGCATGGGGAAATTTTTGTCATTATGTTTCCAAAATGTAAACAGAAAGTTAATCTATCACTTCCTAAACATTACCGGCCTGTAAGAATGTTGCCTTGCTCTGGACATGGTGTTTAGTCAATCCATTAGACAAAACTGTGTTTATAGAAAAAATGCACGCACATAAACTACTACACTAACATTCAAACACCTTTATTACTAAAAATCCACCCATTATGCAGTATCTGCATATGGTCTGGTCCCATACTTGTATTCCAACAGTGTCAAACAAATCATGTTTGCGTGACATTATTGCATAATACAGTATGGTGTTTTGTATGGGATTATGTCCCTGACAAAATTATTTATTAATAATAATAATAATAATAATAATAATAATAGAATACAGTGTGTTTTGCAAAAGAAAAAAGACATACATAGGTACAATAAACAATCAGTACTCCAATTTTTGAAAACATATAGCAATTTTTTTATTACTCAGCTACATTCAGTAGTAATGTCACTGTCAAAACAATATTTACTTAGTTTCCCCCCCCCCCAAAAAAAAATAGCTTATTGGTAGCTGAAACACAACAAAACAACAAAGTACACCAAACAATATACCTATCTATGGTGATTTTCTCTTTTGTATTACATATGTGTTTGTAATTATGTAACTGAGATTAAAAAAAAATATAACAATGTCAATTTTATACATAACTATGGAGATTTAAACTAAAATAATCTTTAAACTGATTCCTCACTTGTAGACCAGAAGAGGACAAATTGGTTCTAATAGTACCATTATTTACAAATGGGGCATTTAAAACAGGCAACTCTTCCATGTCTTCGTCATTGCTTTCATGTAATCTACAGTAATTATGTAACACTACTGTAGCTTGCATGACAGCCTTGATGGTGGATGGTTGGAGTTGGATGGTGGTTTGATAAATGCGCCATCTTGAGGCCAAAATGCCAAAGGCACGTTCAACATAGCAACGTGCATTTGCCAAATTGCTATTAAATTGGGCTTTTGATCTGTCCAGCCCCCTTCTGGGATATGGATGCATCAAATGCCTAGACAAGGCAAACCCCTGATCTGCAACCATGATAAAAGGTAAAATAGGCCCATTAGTACCAGGCAATGGTCTTGGTGCAGGCAAACTTAAACTATCAGACATTAATCGTCTTGCTAAACGTGAGCTTCTGAAAATGCGCGCATCTGAGGCACTGCCATAGGCCCCAATATTAGCAAAAACAAAGCAGTAGTTTGTATCTACCATTGCCAATATAACTACAGAAAAAAACTTGTGAAAATTATAATATCTTGATGCAGAGTTAGGTGGTTTCTTCACTCTAATGTGCTTTCCATCAATGGCGCCAATACAATTTGGGAAAGATGTTTTCTCCAAAAATTCATCCGAAATGTGCATCCAATCCTGTGTTGTTGGCTGCTGCATGACATGATGCCTAAGGGTCTCCCATAGCACAGTGCAGGTATGCAGGATTATCTTGCCTATTGTAGACCTTCTCAATAAGAATTCGAAATGTAGACTGCTGATGGATTGCCCAGTTGCAATGTAACTGAAATTGTAAAATAACAAGACATTACTTTGTGTAATCATTACAGTTGGTTTTCAAAACAAATATTTGTGTCATGCAATGGCTGGCAACATACTCTGTATGACTATTATTTTATTGTTTTTGTGGTTAAAACATATTTTTTGATATTTACGTTCTATATTGGAAACAAAAACCCTGATCTGTTTAATAAACAAGATAGTTTGAGGTTTGTCTCTTGTGTGTTATATCTTTTTAGCAATAGAATGGTATGGGTAAGCACTCAGACCATTATCATTGTTTACAATGAGGTTATGTGGTCTATATTAATTTTCAGCACACATAGAACATTTTAAAAAAGCATAGTTTAGCTAAATGCATGCCTTTAATTTGTTATACATTTTTCACACATTTTTGACAAACACATGAGTATACATAACAAAACCTACCGTAAAGTGACCAACAGTCGTTCCTCAGGGGAGATGCTGAGGCTCATAGAGGTGTCCTGATGCTTCAAACGATTATACACAAGGCCAAGGATGTTGTCAAATGAATTAATGGTGAGATGGCAGTAGGCTTGGAACTTGGCAGGAAATTTCCGCATTTCGGCATACAGAATATTAAAATGCCCATGTGTTTTTCTGAGCTTCACAAGGGGGTGAATCCACATCATTTTCTCCTGTGCTGGCTCTTCTTAAATCATATGTCGCCTAACCCCAAATCTCCTAGATATCAACCACAGCAAATACATGGTTGCTTCATTGGAGAGAGACATGTTGGAGTGTGTATGATGTGATAAAGAGCCCAAAAGCCTTGTTTTCACAGGGTTTTTAAACAAGAAAACAAAATTGGGAAGTTAATTGTCCAATTAAACACAACTGGAGCACATCATGATGGGTTAACAAGGTTATTAGTGGTAAAATACGGTTCTTACAAAACGGACCGCACACGGACAGCACACATGCGTATTTTATGACAATACGGACAACACACACGTACACACAGCTCGCATACGCCATCACACGGATGCCATACGTACCGGAGAAACGCCCCTAAAATACGGAACACGGACCCGAAAAACGGAAAGTGAGACACGTAAGTTTTTTATGCGGAAGTGTGTTTTAGGCCCCACACATACTGATCTGCCATGTTCCAAACAAGCTAATTAAACATGTCACCCAAATGGAGGGGTATGTGGATGGCCAGTCCCACCCATCTCTTAGCCATCTGTAAGCCTGACCCATTCAAACTATAGGCAAATGTCTGTGGCACTATAAGTGACAGTAAAAGTTCCCAGGATCACACCAGTTTCGTAGTACATACCTGCCATTTACAATAAGGCCGGTCGCCTTGTCACAATATATATACATATATATATATATATATATATATCGTATATTGATATATCTATCCTTGTCATTACTATACTGTCCTGAAGAAGGGGGCAGAGACCCCTGAAATGCGTTGACCTGTATATGTGCCTGCAATAAAATGACTTGGATTAATATCTTTCGACTTACATTGGTGATAAGCGTGGTGGTGACCCCCGTTTTTCCTTTGATAACGTTGCCTTACATTCCCACGGAGGTGCAGCTATCTCCACCCATGATTATGCGGTTTTAGGTATTGTGACATCTCACAACCCCTATAGGTGAGTGTATATGTTTTACCTTTATCTGTTTTTTTTTATCTGGTAAGACCCTATGCACCTTTCTTTCCGCAGTTATTGAAGAGGAACCCAAGGAGAGTCAGACTGGCGCTCACTTGTGTGCCCTGGTCACTCTTAATGTACCTATTTCCTGAAAAAAATAAAAATAAAGCAATTATGAAGAACCTACTCGTGCGATATCAGGGTCTTCTGCTAAGCAGTTGTCCACCCACATTTCTTATTTGAGTATTTTGGAACCTTCCCATATGCCCTCTGATCTCCTCTTTCATAGTGTTTCGTGTGTACAGAGCTTTTTCTATCGTCAGGTCAGAGATGAGCTGAAGAGCAGGAGCTCACAGCATTCACAGCAGGAGCTGACTACAGTGCTCAAAATTGTGTCAGATGCTATTAGGTGTTGAAATAGATCTGCCGACGGTTTGGCCCATCCCGACAAGACAGCTTCTTGCAGTTTCAGCAATTAACTAGAGCTCCTGACATAACCTGAACAACTGGTTCTACCTCTCTTTAGTATCTGGAAGCTGTATAGTCCAGGGAAGAAAGAAAAACCACAGTCATGTCCTTGAAGGCATCCATAACGATACAACCTTTATGACATGGAGCAGTGTCCTTCTACCACAAACAAGCAACTACTATTAAGGGATCAATTTTGTTGACCACATTATTTTGGTAAGATCTACTGTCCAATCATCCATCCACAGGTATCCGTGGATCCAAGAATTGCCAAGAAAATATTCCCCACATCACTACTCCACTTCCACCAGTCTGAAATGTTCATCCTTGAGAGGAAAGATACATAGATTCATGCTGTTTGCACCAAATTCTCATTTTCCCATCAGCATGGTACAACAGAAATCTGGATTTATCTTACCAACTACAGTGAAAGTTTAGTATTGCATCTGTCTTTACAAGCACTGAACTTTTTCCTTAATTTTCCAGCTGAAGCCTCTCCCCATCTGAAGTTTCTGACTCTTGAAGTCTACGTGAACACGAGTATTTGGTGAGTTTTTAACCGCATTATTTGTAAGACAAAGCTAGGAGTGGATCAATCAGAGGAAAAGTATAATAGAAACACGGGCACCACTGCTGCATTTTTTACCCACTCCTCGTTTTAGCTTATAGGCGTATTTACGGTGATTGGTAAATGGCATACAAATTGGTAGGATTTTTTGTTTTCCTTCCTCTATTAAATCAATTGAAAAATGTAATAAAAATATAATGCCGAGGCAGTGTTCACATGTAGGGTAAATGCAGTATTTTTTTTCTACTGCTTTTTTTTATGTATGTGTCCACACCACATGACACAGTAACAATCTTCTCTGATTATCGCTTTTCTGTCAAACATTTTCCCCCTTATTTGATGCATTTTTGTACAGATGTGAATCTGCATTTTTATTTTAAAAATGCAACAACTTTTTGTTTTAGGCTGGGGTCACACTTGCGTATTGCTTCTGATGCGAGAGCAACGGATGCGATGTGCTAATGCCCCCCCGGCTTGGGCTCTGCTGCGAGTGTGAGCTGAGTGTCATGCGACTGTGACCCCATCTTGTCATTGGGTCACAGCTGCGAAGGAGAGGGCAGGCGCTGCGGAGGAGAGGGAGGGGTTAATCTCCCCATCTCCTCCATTGTTAGCCTGTGTGTATATCACACTGCAGTTGAATAACATCCGAGTGCAGTCCGATGTTTTTCATGCACCCATAGACTTGTATGGGTAAGAGTGACACGGGTCTCGCAAACAATCGCAGCATGCTGCCATTTTTTCCAAAGTCCATTTAAGGCTGAGGAAAAATACGCAGATCTGAGCTGCAACATTGTCTTAAATTGGGCCGATTGCAATGCGAGATTTTCTCACATTGCACTTGTGCAAGTCATACGCAAGTGTGACTCCAGCCTTAGGATGCGCTCACACGAGCGTGAAAATCGGACAAGTGCAATGCGAGAAAACTCTGACCAATGCACTCTGACCAATGTTAGTGAATGAGGGAGACCAGTTGGTCAGCTTTTCTCGCATCCAGATTCTGGATGGGAAAAAAAGCAGCATGCTGCAATTTTCTGCTACAGCCGTATCCCTCGCACCCATTCAAGTTAATGGATGCGAGAGAAACATCAGACTGCACTCAGATGTTATCCCAGTGCAGTGCGATATACGCACAGGCTGACAATGGAGGAGATGGGGGATTAACCCCTCCCTCTCCTCCGCAGCGCCCGCCCTCAGCTTCACAACTGTGCCCGATCGCAAGATCGGGTCACAGTCGCATGACACTCGGCTCACGCTCGCTGCACAGCCTGAGCCGGGGGTCATTATCATATCGCATTTGATGCTGTCGCATCTGATGCCATACACTCGTGTGAGTCCAGCCCTACAAGCATTACACCGTGTGCAGAATTATTAGGCAAGTTGTATTTTAGAGTATTTTTTTATTATTGATCAACAACTATGTTCTCAATCAACCCAAAAGACTCATAAATATCAAAGCTTAATATTTTTGGAAGTAGGAGTGTTTTTTTCAGTGTTTCAGTGTTTTTTTCAGGTAACTATTAAGCGGGCTTTACACACAGCGACATCGCGATGTCGCTGGTGAAAGCACCCGCCCCCGTCGGTTGTGCGTCACGGACAAATCGCTGCCCATGGCGCATAACATCGCTAGGAACAGTCACACATACTTACCTGCCTAGCGACGTCGCTGTGGTTGGCGAACCGCCTCCTTTCTAAGGGGGCGGTTCGTTCGGCGTCACAGTGACATCACTAAGCGACCGCCCAATAGAAGCGGAGGGGCGGAGATGAGCGGTCCGAACATCCCACCCACCTACTTCCTTCCTCATTACGGGCGGCCGCAGGTACGGTGATGTTCCTCGTTCCTGCGGTGTCACACATAGCGATGTGTGCTGCCGCAGGAACGACGAACAACCTACATCCTGCAGCAGCCACGATAATCGGGATAGGAACGACTGCACAACGATCAACGATTTGGTAAGTAATTTTGATCGTTAACAGGTCGTTCGTACGTTTCACACGCAACGACGTCGCTACGAGGCCGGATGTGCATCACGAATTCCGTGACCCCAACGACATCTCGTTAGCGATTTCGTTGCATGTAAAGCCCGCTTTACTGTGCAGAATTATTAGGCAACTTAATAAAAAACAAATATATTCCCATGTCACTTGTTTATTTTCACCAGGTAAACCAATATAACTGCACAAAATTTAGAAATAAACATTTCTGACATGCAAAAACCCCAAAAAATTAGTGACCAATATAGCCACCTTTCTTTATGATGACACTCAAAAGCCTACCGTCCATAGATTCTGTCAGTTGCTTGATCTGTTTACAATCAACATTGCGTGCAGCAGCCACCACAGCCTCCCAGACACTGTTCCGAGAGGTGTACTGTTTTCCCTCCCTGTAGATCTTACATTTTATGAGGGACCACAGGTTCACTATGGGGTTCAGATCAGGTGAACAAGGGGGCCATGTCATTATTTTTTCATCTTTTAGACCTTTACTGGCCAGCCACGCTGTGGAGTAGTTGGATGCATGTGATGGAGCATTGTCCTGCATTAAAATCATGTTTTTCTTGAACGATACCGACTTCTTCCTGTACCAATGCTTGAAGAAGTTGTCTTCCAGAAACTGGCAGTAGGTCTGGGAGTTGAGCTTCATTCCATCCTCAACCCAAAAAGGTCCCACAAGTTCATCTTTGATGATACAGCCCATACCAGTACCCCACCTCCACCTTGCTGGCATCTGAGTCGGAGTGGAGCTCTCTGCCCTTTACTGATCCAGCCTCTGGCCCATCAAGAGTCACTCTCATTTCATCAGTTCATAAAACTTTTGAAAAATCAGTCTTAAGATATTTCTTGGCCCAGTCTTGATGTTTTATCTTATGTTTCTTGTTCAAAAGTGGTCGTTTTTCAGCCTTCCTTACCTTGGCCATGTCCCGGAGTATGGCACACCTTGTGATTTTTTATACTCCAGTAACGTTGCAGCTCTGAAATATGGCCAAACTGGTGGCAAATGGCATCTTGGCAGCTTCACACTTGATTTTCCTCAATTCATGGGCAGTTATTTTCTGCCTTTTTTGCCCAACATGCTTCTTGCGACCCTGTTGGCTATTTGCCATGAAACGCTTGTTTGTTCGGTGATCATGCTTCAAAAGCATGGCAATTTCAAGACTGCTGCATTCCTCTGCATGGCATCTCACAATTTTGGACTTTTCGGAGCCCGTCAAATTTCTCTTCTGACCCATTTTGCCAAAGAAAAGGAAGTTGCCTAATAATTAAGCACACTTTATATAGGGTGTTGATGTCATTACACCACACCCCTCATCATTACAGAGATGCACATAACCTGATTTACTTAATTGGTAGTTGGCTCTCAAGCCTATACAGCTTGGAGTAGGACAACATGTATAAAAAGTATCATGTGATCAAAATACTCATTTGCCTAATAATTCTGTACACAGTGTACTTTGAAGCTTCACATATAATCCTCTTGAGAAAGTTCAGCAGTGTCCTTAGGGGCACCGAGGGTGGAGATTTCATGAAATCACATCCCCCTTTTCTTGGACATTTAGGCTGTATTCACATGTAGCATAAATGCTGCATTTTTTTCACCTGCTTTTTTGCACAGAAATTCTGTTATGTTTAACTCTTTATCGACATAGAATGTACTGGTACGTTCTAGGTCATCTTTCCCTGCACATGTCGGTTGAAACATGTGCCTCTAAACCGATCCACCTGCACTTTTTAACTAGTTAAGTCCCATTATCAATCTCTTACAGTGGGATTTAACACACGCCAGCCGGGCGCCAATGGGTTGTCATGACTGCCAGATATCAGCTTATGACCCCTGTGTTGGTCATGACGAACTTCCTGTGGACGCTGGCTCTGTGCCGGCGTTCATAGGAAGCATTTCTGCTATACAGAGCAGTGCTGATGTGTGAAAGAGGATTAAGGGAAATAGTAAATATAATAAAAAGTGGTAAAAAAAATATGGAAAAAAAATACAAAAGTTCAAATCACGCCCTTTTTGACCCATTGACAATAAAACTATAAAAAAATTACAACTATTTGGTATCACCGTATTCAGAAATGCCCGATCTATCAATAAAATAAATTAATCTGATTGGTAAAGGGAGTAATGAGAAAAAAAAATAGAACACCAGAATTACGTTTTTTTTTGGTTCCTGCAACATTGGAATAAAATGCAAATGACGTGATCAAAACATCGTAGCAGTAAAAACATAAGTTCAGGCCAGAAAAACTAAGTGCTCATACAGCCCCAGATCCAGATTTTTTCCCCAAAATTTCAGAATTTTTCTTCACCCTTTAAGTCAAAATAAAACTAAACATATTTGGTATCTACAAACTTATACTAACCTGAGTAATCATATTGCCAGGTCGGTTTTACCATATAGTACAAAGGTAATTTGAAAGAATAAAAAAAACATTGTGGAATTTAACATTTTTGCAATTTCACCACACTTGGAATTTGTTTCCAATTTTCCAGTACAATATGTGGCAGAATGAATGGTATCAAGGAAGAATAGAACTCGTCCCACAAAAAATAAGCCCTCATATGGCTATAGTGATGGAGAAATAAAAAAGCTATGGCTCTTGGAAGAAAGGGAGGCAAAAAAGTGCAAAAACGGAAAATGAGCACGACGGGAAGGGATTAATTGTCCCACAAAAGTGGATGTGATTTCATTAAAACTCTGCAGCTGAACTGTGTGGTTTTGGGTTATTGTTTTTTCTAAAAGCTTCTATGTGGAGCCTAAAAACCCCCCCACAAAATTGTAAAAATTGCAGTTACCATATTTTTCGGACCATAAGACGCACTTTTTTTCCCCCCAAATGTTGGGGGAAAGTTGGGGGTGCGTCTTATGGTCTGACTATAGGGCTGCGGCCGGGAATGAGGCTGCTGCGGTGGAGCGGGTTATCGGGGGCACGAGTAGGCAGCAGCAGCGCCTGCCGTGACCACGTGGGCCCGCTCATTACATATGCACGCCCATCCTCCCGCCCATCTCTCAGCGCAGAAGCCGGCGCTACAGGTGGGCGGGAGGACGAGCAGGGACGTGCGCATAGTAAAGAGCCGGCCCGCATGATCACCCCTGGCAACTACAGCCTGGAGTGATCATGTGCGGCTGTATTCACTGCCCCCCGCGCGTCATCATCAGCGCGGGGTGCAGTGAATCAGTACACTCACCCGTCCCCGTGTGTGGAGCCGTCCCCCTGCAGCACGCAATGTCTTCCTGTCTGTGCCAGTCAGCTGATCTGTGCTGATCAGCTGATCGGCACAGACAGGAAGACATCGCGATGCTGCAGGGGAATGGCTCCACACACACAGGTCAGTGGCGCAGAGAGGAAGATGATCGGTGCTGCAGGGAGTGAGGAACAGGTGAGTATAAACATTTTTTTTTTTTCTCTGTGCTATAGGATACAGGCCATATACCAGGATGGTATATGAGCACGATGGGGGCATATAGCAGGATGGGAGTCTATGAGCAGGATGGATGGGGGGTATATGAACTGGATGGGGGTATATGAACAGGATGGGGGTATATGAACAGGATGGGGGTATATGAACAGGATGGGGGTATATGAACAGGATGGGGGTATATGAACAGGATGGGAGTATATGAGCAGGATGGATGGGGGGTATACCAATAGGATGGGGGTATATCAATAGGATGGGGGTATATGAACAGGATGGGGGTATATGAACAGGATGGGGGTATATGAACAGGATGGGAGTATATGAACAAGATGGGAGTATATAAGCAGGATGGATGGGGGAATATGAGCAGGATGGATGGGGGTTATATCAATAGGATGGGGGTATATGAACAGGATGGGGTATATGAACAGGATGGGAGTATATGAGCAGGATGGGGGAATATGAGCAGGATGCTGGTATATGAGCAGGATAGGAGTATATGAGCAGGATCGGGGTATATGAGCAGGATGGGGGTATATGAGCAGGATGGGGGTTTATAGCAGGATCATATACAAGGCAGGAGGATCATTACCAGGATGGGGTACCTTAGTAGATAATTTGGGGACATTACCCCCATAACAGTGTCAGCAGCAGATCCTCGCCCCATAACAGTGTGTCATGACCACATTTTTTTGCTTAAAATTTTATTTTCCCTTGCACAACTGCGGACAGAATTCGATTTGCCGGAATCTCATGGGTTTCAGTATCTCCAGATTAGGCACGCCTTTCGAGCTCAGTTCTCTGGTCGTGGGGTTAGATTCTCTTCCTTCCCAGTCATTGGAATTATTAGATCACAGGGCCCTGGTGGTCTTATTTCTAAACTATATTCCTCCCTCATTCGGGCCAAGGCCATGAATAATCCTCTTTCTGTCCGTGAGAGGTGGAGTGCCAGGATCCCTGAAATTGATGATGTAGTGTGGGACGACATTGTCGAATCGCACACATTGGTCTCTCCTGCTGTTAACAATAGACTGATCCAATTATATATAATACACCAAAGTTATATTACTCCCCAGAGATTGAACAAAATGAAAAAGCTGAACAATTCGGTGGGGATGGGTTGTCCGAGATGCGGGAGAGACGGTGCTGACTTCTGGCACATGATATGGGATTGCCGGGTTATTCTCTCCTATTGGAGTGAGATTGTAACGACTCTTTCCGCCATATTTCAAAAAGCGGTTGCTATGTGCCCAGTCCTGTGTCTATTTGGGGTGGTAGATGTACACTCCTGGTCCCATGATGAGAATCTATTAATAAAGAAGGTCCTTTTTCTGGCCCGGAAGGGCATTATACTAAATTGGATGAGCACTCATTCCCCAACTAGAGCCTCTTGGATTGCATTGGTAAATGCAATAATCCCGTCAGAACAATTTGTTTACAAGACAAGAGGCTCTTCAGCTAAATTTGACAAAATCTGGGGTAGATGGATGAGGTCGCCCTTGACTGGCGGATCTCCTGGTTCTCTTGCGGATAACCTACAGTCAGTATTATCGCAATAATAGCCAGTAGTGGCCCGGCAGGCAGAAAGGAGACACATGTGATCCGTGATACACTATATTAGGGATACCACGAGTTCCCCGAAGCTTGGGTTGCACTCTCCTTGACGATATGAGTTCTTTTGCCTTGAGTTGGATGTGTCTCGCGAGCTAACACCTTTGCTATGTTTGATGCTCTTTGGATATGCTGAAATAATGGACGCTGATTTGATTGTTGTTATTTTATTATCCTGAAGACCAACCGGTTACATGTATACTGTCTCATTAAACAATTTGCTGATTTATTCTTCTATGTAATGTTTTACTTAACTTTCAATAAAACGAGTTTAAAAAAAAAAAAAAAAATTTATTTTCCTATTTTCCTCCTCTAAAACCAGGGTGCGTCTTATAGTCCGGTGCGTCTTATAGTCCGAAAAATACGGTACTTTTTAAATGCAGAATCAAAGTTTTTCTGTACTATAAAAAGCACTGCTTCACAGCTGTACCCCCCAAAAAATCTAATAAGTGGGTAATGGCATAAAAATGCAGCAAAAATGCAATAATCCGAGAAGATTGTTATTGCATAATTGAGTGCGGACACCCACAGAAAACAAAAAACTCAGTAATTATGTAACATGTGAACACGGCCTTACAGACATAAAAAAGCGAAATGCTGTATAGTGAAGCTCCATAAAACGTGAGAAAGTTCTAGTGTCTACGACAAAAAAATAAATCCATAGGTCACAAATGAAGATCAACAGGACACACAGATGCCTTGGATAATCAAAAGCCGTGTGGCCCTGGAAGGTAAGAGATACGCCAGGTACCACTGACCTGGACTAGTCACCAGATTCCTGTATATCGAACCACACATCTAATCCCAGTTCCAGCCGACAGTCCTGGATTTGGGTCTGTGCCCTGCAGTCTCGGGCGGCACCTGAATGTCCCTCACTGCCACCGACCCTCTGACAACTCCTCCTACCAAAGTAGAAAGAAATGACAAATGGGTGTGACTTGTCAAGATTTTCTTCTGTGCGCCGCATAATTTATCCTTAAACCAATATTGTTTTTTATTTTGCCTAAAAGGCTATTTAACGGAGTACTCCAGGGAGATAAAAAAAAATTATTCTACTGGCCCTGCCTTCATAAACTATAAAGATGTAATGCCCAATGTAGTCCTAGGGTTACGAATAAAACTCCATAAAACGTTACTTCTTTATTCATAAAATAAAATAACTAATTATATATATATATATTATATATATATATATATATATTTGTTATATAGTTTAGAATAATCAAATCCGGGTGGTGGAATTGAGAAGAAATCTGTACTAACTTAAAACCCACCCACCCACAAAGCTCTCCACAGTGCGGCGCCCCCATACATCTCCACCCTCCTCTCTGTCTATCATCCCACCCATTCTCTACGCTCTGCAAATGACTTTCGACTAACACCCACACTAATTCGAACCTCCCACTCCCGAATCCAAGACTTCTTTCGAGCTGCACCAAACCTATGGAATGCTCTACCCCAAGAAGTTAGGACAAATCACAACTTACTCAGCTTCAGACGCTCCCTAAAAACGCATCTTTTTAGGGCGGCCTATCACACTCCCTAGCCAAACTAATTTCACATAATCCCTCTACAACTTCTCAGAACATAACCCCACGTCAAACTCCATGGCACCCAAATGCATCTCAAGGCTCTGGCCTATTGGTCCAGGAAGCCATTATCTATCCATTTCCTTGAGATGGCTGGATTGTTATTGTAAATAAGCACTTGTACCTTGCCCCTCCCCCCATCTCATTGTAGATTGTAAGCTCTCACGAGCAGGGTTGCCTTTTTTCCCTTTAAATATTGTATCTTCTATAATTGTTACTTGTTTGTATATGTTTATGTATATAATGTGTATATGAGCTTCCTGAATTGTAAAGCGCTGCGGAATATGTTGGCGCTATAGAAATAAAGATTATTATTATTGACTCCCATCGCATATCTCTTTTTCCAAACCACCTTACCACCACCCTCCTATTGATAAAAGATAAATTTGAAAATTTGCGTCGTTTGGCCGCCCTCTTCCAAGCCCAATAAACATAAGAATGGCCGACAATCCAGATATGCAAAGGTCCTAAAAAGAGAAAAAGAGAACAAAAGAAATAAACAAATTCAAATGCAAAAATAAGGACGTATATATAACTTCACCCTATTTGAACGCCATGTCCCAATCCTTTAAATACGTTCTTCCGGTAAACCACGCCTTGCTGCCTCTGTAGCAACCCCTATATGGAAAGAATGGGAAGAAAAATGGTAACCCGCTAAACCCAGTTTTCCCAAACCATTCCGAAACACCGCAGAATATTGGTATACTGTCAAGGGAGAACCATCACCGTGCATTAGTAATGGGCCATGAAGGCCCGATCTAACCCTTAAAAATGCCGTTAAATGCTTATGTGGACATAAATCAGATCCAGGAATAGCTTGCAACTTAACCCACTTCTCTGTACCTGCTTGGTCCGTTTTAGATTTTCGTAAACATATTGAGATCCCCGTCTGCGAGATGCTGACATCACTCAAACCTAAACCCGACAATCCCATTTTATTCTTAGCAACAAGCTCACCCACTCTAAATGTCCCAAAAAATGCCAATGTGAAACCAGCTCTGAATAACAAACACTCGTGTTTATTGAAACAAACATCCTGTAAAATATTCATTAATTAGGACGAAAGTGTGGGCGAAACAGGTCTCCTCCCATCTGGATGGGAGTGCTTTCATTTAAAGCCCTTTAGAAATTGCTTGACCGGAAATAAACTCAAAAGAGTTTTTCCAGCTAATTTTTTGAAAAAAGAAATGACCGCTATGGACTTATACATCCGGGAATAACTGTAACTATTATCCACCAAATCTTGTAAAAATGGTAACGTTAGCGAAGGATCTACTGACCAAACATCCACTTGTAATGCAGCACAAAATATGTGCCTCCCATGCCGCGCAGCCAAATAAGCGGCCCATGTAACTGCAGACATCGACTTCCGGATATAATCCGACACTAAGGCAGGCTTTACACATTGCGACATTGGTACCGATATATCGTTGGGGTCACGCCGTTAGTGACGCACATCCGGCGCCGTTACCGACATCGCAGCGTGTAAACCCTAGGAGTGATGATCACAGGTCGCAAAAACGTCAAAAATCGTTGATCGGTGACACGTCGCTCCTTTTCATAATAATCGCTGCTGCCGGTACGATGTTTGTCGTTACTGCACCACACATCGCTGTGTGTGAAACCGCAGGAACGACAAACATCTCCTTAACTGCGTTCACCGCCAATGTGGAAGGGAGAAGGTGGGCGGTATGTTATGTCCCACTCATCTCCGCCCCTCCGCTTCTATTGGCCGGCCGGCGTGTGACGCCGAACGCACCTCCCCCTTGAAGGAGGGATTGTTCGGCGGTCACAGCGACGTCGCCGACCAGGTATGTGCGTGTGAAGCTGCCGTAGCGATAATGTTCGCTACGGCAGCAATCACCACTTATCGCATGTGCGACGGGGGCGGGTGCTATCGCGCTCGACATCGCTAGCAATTGCTAGCGATGTCGCAGCGTGTAAAGCCCGCCTAATTCCGGAGCAAATCCCATAGCTCCAACGGGCAAGTCATGCGTTCCCGATCGATGAAGGGAAATTCCACTGTGCGAGCTGTCCAATCCTGGTGAAAAAGAAAATCATCTAGACAGCTGAATGCCACCTCCACCAACTCTGCTTTTATTTGATTTGGATGATAAAGTATTTAAAGATTACTGCCCCTTTATCATTAGACTGAATCTTCACCCGTCTATTTTGAAAGTCCGATCCCCAAACAGAAAACAATACCAAAACCGTGAAAACTTTACAGAGTACCCGATCAAACCTTAACGATACTCCTTCTGGCCAGGTCCCCAGAAGCCACTGAGAACTAAAAGACACCACAAAACTATCCTTCCAAATTGACAACACCGATAAATCAAATTCCTTTGCCAACACAAATGGTGATTGGATACAACAAATCCCATTAAACGACTAAAAAAATTGTAAACAAACTGACAAGACTGCTTTCATACCACTAGAAATTCTCACATGACTAAACGGGGAGGATAACCCGGCAATGAAATCATATAAACGTCTGCAAAAAACTCTGGCCATGGGCATAATCCTCAAAGCAAAGTTAAGCCTGCAAAACCTTAAGGGTAAGAACGCACTTTGCTTTTTTACCTGCTTTTTCAACTGCAGCGTTTAATGCCAAAATGGATGTGTTCTGCTTTTCAAGCATAGTCTATGGGAATTTGGGTTTCTTGTCCGCACTATGCTGTTCAAAATGCTGCCTTTTTGTGGCAGAAATTTGGGCAAAAACTCTGCTTTGTAGTTCTAAACGCAAATGGCAAAAACAATTGACATGTCAATTGTTTTTGCCATTTGAGTTTTGAACTGCAAAGCAGAGTTTTTGCCCAAATTTCTGCCACAAAAAGGCTGCAGTTTGAACTGCATAGTGCGATTTTGAAAACCAAATTCCCATAGACTTTGCTTGAAAAGCAGAACACATCCATTTTGGCATTAAACGCTGCAGTTGAAAAAGCAGGTAAAAAGCAAAGTGCTTTCTTACCCTAAGGCTATGTGTCCACGTTGCTTTTTACCTGCTTTTTACCTGCTTTTTTGCTGCTTTTTCAACTGCAGCGTTTAATGGCAAAATAGATGTGCTCTGCTTTTCAAGCAAAGTCTATGGGAATTTGGGTTTCTTGTGCCCACTATGCAGTTCAAACTGCAGCCTTTTTGTTGCAGAACTTTGGACAAAAACTCAGCTTTGCAGTGAAAAACCCAAATGGCAAAAACAATTGACATGTCAATTGTTTTTGCCATTTGCGTTTTGAACTGCAAAGCAGAGTTTTTGACCAAATTTCTGCTAGAAAAAGGCTGCAGTTTGAACTGCATAGTGGGCACAAGAAACCCAAATTCCCATAGACTTTGCTTGAAAAGCAGAGCACATCTATTTTGCCATTAAACGCTGCAGTTGAAAAAGCAGCAAAAAAGCAGGCAAAAAGCAACGTGGACACATAGCCTAAGAGTAACTTTGTCTTTAACCAAGACACCCAAAATCTCAACCCTAAGCCTATGAACCTTCTCATCCGATAACCGCAAATCCATCCTCATTGTATCCAATGTGATACCAAGAAAATTTAAACAGAAACATGGATGGACAGTTTTGTCTAATGCCAAAGGAACACCAAACTCATCTATAACCGTACAAAAGTCGTTCAATAGCACACTAGAGTCAGGGGAAGATGGTGGGCCAACAAATAAGAAATCATCCAAATAATGGATCAAACCACCAACGTGACAACGCTGCTCCGTAACCCACTGCAAAAACGTTGAAAATCATTCAAAGTAAAAGCAGGATAATGTGAAGCCCACGGCAGGCATTTGTCAAAGAGAAACTGCTCAAAACAATGAAAACCTAAGGAATTAAACCCATTAGGGAACACCGGTAACAAACGGAAAGCTGCCTTTACATCTGCTTTTGCCAAGAAACAACATGGACCAAAGCGCCTCAACAAGGCAGCCACAGCATCGAAAGACGAATACTTAACTTCCACTTGCATACCAGCTACTGAATCATTCAAAGACGTCCCAATCAGGTAAGAGAGATGGTGTATCACCCGAAAGGTATTAGCCTCTTTTTTTGGCACTACACCAAGAGGAGAAACCCGAAAATTACTAAAAGGTGTAAAATCAAATGGGCCAGCAATACGTCCAAGCAAAAGCTCCTTTGAAATATAATTCGCCACAGCATCAACATGCATATACACAGACTTTAAATTATCATACAGGCGACAACCATCACCCAAAAACTCCAGAACAAAAAACCTTCATCAATACCTCTAATGAGAAGCACCGCCTTCTCCCGATTGGGGTACCTGCTTAGCCATGGAAGCATTGCGGACAGCCTCACTGGCTTCCGCCCCTTTTTCCGTAGTATCCTTAGCAGCTCCCCCTGGTACAATCTCCAATTTCTTAAAGCACTTGGATGCAGAGTGTGCTCCTCCACAAAACGCGCATTCATGCCGAAATCTGCATGTATTGGGCCACTTACAACCCGCCTCATTAAAAGAAAAGCACACCCCTTGCTTAGCTGTGGTAGCCGAAGCCTCTTTCAGTGAATTCTGCCTCTGTGGGATCATTAAATTAATCCACAATATCACATCCTTTACACCCCAGGTGGCATTGGAATGTACTGCCAGCTTCTGACGAAAACCTTCATCATATAATAACCAAGCAGAGCCCCCAAAATTTCTGTACGCTTCCAAAATGATATCCATATGTTGGAAGAGTTCCATACAGAAATGAGACTTCTTCCCTCCCATAACCGCTGCATATATAGCAAAAGCTTGCAGCCAGTTATAGAAAGACCTTATCATTTTTTTTTCTCATCAGTTTTGTCAAGTTTCTTTTCTACAGAATATCCAGAAGCCTTAAAAGTCGGCAGGAGAGAAATAATATCTATATACGCCTGCTGCCAATTTTTTTCTTTAACCCCCTGAGCGAGATGAAACCCCAAAGGGGAAACCTGGCATATCATCGCTTCCTTAAGTAGTGAAGCAGATACTGGCAGCTGCCTAGTATAGACACTGCCCTGCTGAGGAACAACTGCTGTTTTCTGTGCCAATACCTGTAGCACTAGTCTATGAATCATAGCTTGCAATTCCCCAGCTGTACCAGTATCCCCTTCACCCACAGATAACATTGTCTCACGAATCCTGCATGCACTCTCTGACTGTGGCTGGATGCAATCCTCGGCGGCTGTGATTGATCCCCCAGCTCCACCATCTGAGAAGCAATATGTTCGCCTTCATCACTGGAAGCCCTCGGGGCCTCCCATGCTTGTTCCAGTAAGGCACCTTGATAGGACGTTATGGGCCTCTGATGTGGGAGCAATCCTGCCTTGGAAGCGCTCTCCAAATGTGGGGAAACAGCGTACGGCTCACTGCTGTGAACCGCCCCTGAACCCACACTCCTCCCAACATCACGTTCCTCCAGATACCTAGATCTCTTCGGCTGCTTCTGGCTCGCCCTCTTCCGTCCTTTGTTGTTTGTGGCTTTGCAGTCCACCACAACTCCGCTCCCAAGAGAATACTTCAGCAGGTACCTGTAAGCTTGAGGGCTGACCTCTAATCTCTTCCTCAAACCTCCTTTGGGCACCGCTCAACCTGCCGCTCGGCGTCAGCGGGGAATAAGCTTCTTTAGACCGCCTCTTCCTCAGCTCATGCTGGGGTTTTGCAACTGGAGCCACATCCGTCGGGACCTCTAAAACTGGCACGTCATCCACACAAGTAACCTGCACCTCGACCATCACCTCAGCTACTAAGGGAGGCATAGTTAAGCAAGTTTTCAGCCTCTCCAGACCTCCTTCTCCTGACACTTTGGTGCGAAATTACTCAAGTAGCTGATCCATATTGGTGCTTCTTCTCTGGCAGCTGACCAGCTGAATGCTGTCCAAAGACACCGTGAAGATAAATATAATCTAAATTCCCGCACTATTGCGGCCAATCCAAACTGCCCGTACCACAGACAGCCAGACCAATCACAGCCCTGCTTTGCTTCTGTTACCGTACATTTAAATAAAACCAGAATCTCCTCATGAGGATACCTCATGAACACTATGCACCTTAACAGTCAAACAGGAAAAAACAATAATATTAAGAAACCTCTTATAATAATCGATAATAGGGTCCACAATCCCATGCTGTCCTCTTCTCTATTTGATTCTATGGCTATCATTCTCAAATACTGATAGACTGAAGCAAGTTTTGCTGTAGAATATCCCTGTATTTCGCACCATCTTTCGCTAGGCTCGGACCTTTTTCCATGTCCCTGTTGCCAAAAAAACATCTCCACAGCATGATGCTGCCACCACCATGTTTCACTGTGAGGATGGTTTTCTTGGAGTGATGAGCTGTATTAGTTTGGCAGCAGACCTAGCGTTTACCTTGGAGGGCAAAAAGTTCATTTTTGGTCTCTTTTGACCACAGCACTTTCCTCCTACATTTGAAGAATCTCCCACGTGTCTTTTAGTCAAATCAAAACGAGTCTTCCAATTCTTGGCTGTAAGTAAAGGCATTTTTTGTCACCACTTCACCATAAAGGCCGGCTATATGGAGTATGGAGTGAATGGCTTATTGTGCTCATATGGATAGATACTCCAGTCTCTGCAGCTCCTTCACGGTTACCTTTGGTCTCAGTGCTGCCTCTCTGATTAATGTCCTTGCCCAGACTGAGAGTTTTGGTGGGCGGCCCTCTCTTGGAAGATTTGTTGGGTACCATGTCTTTTTATTTGATAATAATGGATTTGCTATTGCTCTGGGGATCATCAGCAAATTGGATATTATTTTTAAAACCCAACTCTAATTTGTACTTCACAACATCATTGTCTCTGACTTGTTTGGAGATCTCTTTGGTCTTCATGGTCTTGTTTGGTTAGTGGTGCCTCTTGCTTAATGATGTTGCAGCCTCTGTGGCCTTTCAGAAAAGGTGTGTATAAACTGATTGACCCCGGGATGCTTAGATTGCACAAAGGTGGACTTCCTTTCATGTGACTTATGCTTAATTGCTTGCACCAGAAATCTTTAAGGGCTTTATAGCAAAAGGGGTGAATACATATGCAAATTTTTATTTATTTTATCCCATAAATTACATTTTTGCTATATTTTTCTGACTTCACTTCCCCAAATTAGACTATTTAGTCATGATGCATTATATACAAATAGGATTACTAAAACAATTAACTACAGGTTGTAATGTAACAAAATAGGTAAAAAGCCAAGGAGGGGATAATTACTTTTGCAAGGCACTGTAGGACTGCACTGGGCATTTCATCTTTGTAGTTTATGAGGGCAGGGACATAAGAAGAATTTATCTCCTCAGTGCACCCATTTATTATGAAGTAATCTTATTTTCTTTCTATTATGTAAGAAGTTCCTATCCCTCCCTCATTCTGCTATCTAACCACTTTTTTTCCTCCAAAGTTCTGTTTGATGACACTTCGTTTCGGAATCCTCAATGCATGCTGGGATAGTCAGGGAGACATCATTAGGGGGCAGAGGCTGAGGTCACTGAAGCATTGAATACACGGCTCTGCTTTGTACACATGTGGCATTGCTCCACACACGTCGTATACATGCGGCTTTGCTCCGTACACATGTGGCATTGCTCCATACAGGTCGTACACACGCGGCTTTGCTCCGTACACGGTTTTGCTCCATACAGGTCGTACACACGCGGCTCTGCTCCATACACATGTGGCATTGCTCCATACAGGTCGTACACATGCGGCTTTGCTCCGTACACGGTTTTGCTCCATACAGATCGTACACACGCGGCTCTGCTCCATACACATGTGGCATTGCTCCATACAGGTCGTACACACACAGCTCTGCTCCGTAGACATGTGGCATTGGTCCATACAGGTCGTACACATGTCATTGCTCCATGCAGGTCGTACACACGCAGATCTTCTCCGTACACATGTGGCATTGCTCCATACAGGTTGTACACATGCGGCTCTGCTCCATACACGTCGTACACACACAGCTCTGCTCCGTACACATGTGTCATTGCTCCATACAGGTCGTACACATGCGGCTTTGCTCCGTACACATGTGGCATTGCTCCATACAGGTCGTACACATGCGGCTTTGCTCCGTACACATGTGGCATTGCTCCATACAGGTCGTACACATGCGGCTTTGCTCCGTACACATGTGGCATTGCTCCATACAGGTCGTACACGTGTCATTGCTCCATACAGGTCGTACACACAGATCTGCTCCGTACACATGTGGCATTGCTCCATACAGGTTGTACACATGCGGCTCTGCTCCATACACGTCGTACACACAGATCTGCTCCGTACACATGTGGCATTGCTCTATACAGGTCGTACACATGCGGCTTTGCTCCGTACACATGTGGCATTGCTCCATACAGGTCGTACACATGCGGCTTTGCTCCGTACACATGTGGCATTGCTCCATACAGGTCGTACACATGCGGCTTTGCTCCGTACACATGTGGCATTGCTCCATACAGGTCGTACACGTGTCATTGCTCCATACAGGTCGTACACACAGATCTGCTCCGTACACATGTGGCATTGCTCCATACAGGTTGTACACATGCGGCTCTGCTCCATACACGTCGTACACACAGATCTGCTCCGTACACATGTGGCATTGCTCTATACAGGTCGTACACATGCGGCTTTGCTCCGTACACATGTGGCATTGCTCCATACAGGTCGTACACATGCGGCTTTGCTCCGTACACATGTGGCATTGCTCCATACAGGTCGTACACATGCGGCTTTGCTCCGTACACATGTGGCATTGCTCCATACAGGTCGTACACGTGTCATTGCTCCATACAGGTCGTACACACAGATCTGCTCCGTACACATGTGGCATTGCTCCATACAGGTTGTACACATGCGGCTCTGCTCCATACACGTCGTACACACAGATCTGCTCCGTACACATGTGGCATTGCTCTATACAGGTCGTACACATGCGGCTTTGCTCCGTACACATGTGGCATTGCTCCATACAGGTCGTACACATGCGGCTTTGCTCCGTACACATGTGGCATTGCTCCATACAGGTCGTACACATGCGGCTTTGCTCCGTACACATGTGGCATTGCTCCATACAGGTCGTACACGTGTCATTGCTCCATACAGGTCGTACACACAGATCTGCTCCGTACACATGTGGCATTGCTCCATACAGGTCGTACACATGCGGCTTTGCTCCGTACACATGTGGCATTGCTCCATACAGGTCGTACACACACAGCTCTGCTCCGTAGACATGTGGCATTGCTCCATACAGGTCGTACACACACAGCTCTGCTCCGTAGACATGTGGCATTGGTCCATACAGGTCGTACACATGCGGCTTTGCTCCGTACACATGTGTCATTGCTCCATACAGGTCGTACACACGCAGATCTGCTCCGTACACATGTGGCATTGCTCCATACAGGTTGTACACATGCGGCTTTGCTCCGTACACATGTGGCATTGCACCATACATGTCGTACACATGCGGCTTTGCTCCGTACACATGTGTCATTGCTCCATACAGGTCGTACACACACAGATCTGCTCCGTACACATGTGGCATTGGTCCATACAGGTCGTACACACGCAGCTCTGCTCCGTACACATGTGGCATTGCTCCAAACACATGTGGCATTGCTCTATACAGGTCGTACACACTTGGCTTTGCTCCATACAGGTTGTACACACGCAGATCTGCTCCGTACACATGTGGCATTGCTCCATACAGGTCGTACACACGCGGCTCTGCTCCTTACACATTGTACACACACATGGCTTTGCTCTGTACACATTGTACACACACATGGCTCTGCTCCGTACACATTGAACACACGTGGCTTTGCTCCGTACATGTCGTACACACTCGTTCCGCTTCATACACATGGTATACACGCGGCTCCACTCCCTACACATGTGGCTCCGCTCATTACACGTCGTACGCACGCGGCTTCGCTCAGTACACGTATGCACGCGGCTCTGCGTCGTAAACCTCACACACAGGTCTGCTCTAAACACATTGTACATGGCTCCGCTACAGCCACACTGTAAATTCCTCCGCACATAAACTTCACCTCATCCACCACCATGACACCCAGCACAGCAGAGCCCTGCACACACTGAGGAGCTGATCATGTGACCTCTGACTCCTCCCTCCATGTGACATCATCACAGGTCCTGTAACAGCCATATATCCAGTGTGCGGCTCTGCAGAAGGAGGTAATTATAATAATCGATATTTCTATAGCGCCAACATATTCCGCAGCACTTTACAATTCAGAGGCGATATATACAGACAGTAAAGAGATTACAGAATGACACAATTGAACAGATACCAAGAGCAGTGCGGGTCCTGCTCACCAGCCTGGAGGGAGTAAGATCGGACAAGGGACGAGGCTTGGAAGAAAATGTTGTAAGAGTAGAATGGGCAGAGTTATATAAGGGAGGGGATAGGCCGGTCTAAAGAAATGCGTTTTTAGGGCACGCTTAAAGCTGTGTATTTTGGGATTTAACCATTCACAGTTATTATAGTCTCATAGATCCTAGTTATTAATCACAGAAGGTGTCTATTACAAGGTTTATTGAGTTTACAGACATTAAAGTTTACATCTACAGCCACACAAACATGTTATCAAACGTGATCCCCGTAACTAAAACCTCCTATCCTTTCCCTATGTTTCCTGTTTCTGCCTATCTTGTGGGGGTCGGCACCCTATTGGATCGCTAGTGAGATTGGTGCCCCCACTCTGCGGCGACTCTCCATACCTGTTTTTCCCACTATTGTCTACTTGGATTTTTTACAGTGTTTTTAGAAGATATCGGCACCAGTGCAGATTGGTTTAGAGATTTGTGATAGAGATGTATAGGATATTATTATTATTTATTATTATAGCGCCATTTATTCCATGGCGCTTTACGAGTGAAAGAGGGTATACGTACAACAATCATTAACAGTACAAAACAGACTGGTATAGGAGGAGAGAGGACCCTGCCCGCGAGGGCTCACAGTGTACAGGGGATGGGTGATGGTACAATAGGTGAGGACAGAGCTGGTTGCGCAGTGGTCTACTGGACTGAGGGTTATTGTAGGTTGTAGGCTTGTTAGAAGAGATGGGTCTTCAGGTTCCTCTTGAAGCTTTCCACGGTAGGGGAGAGTCTGATGTGCTGAGGTAGAGCGTTCCAGAGTATGGGGGAGGCACGGGAGAAATCTTGTATGATTGTGGAAAGAGGAGTAGAGAAGAAGATCTTGTGAGGATCTGAGGTTGCGTGCAGGTGGGTAGGTAGGATAGAGTTATATATTTCCATCAATTGATAGGGAAGGTAAAAGTTCATTAAAAATGTTGACCCAATAAACCAAGACGAACCCTACAACAATAAATATCATGTCCTTCACATCAAAAGAAGGAACCTTAAAGTAGAAGGGGGAGAAGAGAAGTGAATTCGAATAAGATTTTTATCAATAGGACCTGAAAAATCACTCTCCTCAAAAACAAAGGATAATCCTTATCAAGATATGACCAGTGTTGTCTTTTGTTTTTAAGACCCCTGATGAACCCCAAAGTGTGGAGAGAAATGCGTTGGGTCATTCAATTTGGTTAGTCCATTTAGTGGGTCAACACTTTTAATGAAATCCTATACCTTCCCTATCAATTGGTGGAAAGATATAACTCTATCCTATACCTATGTATCACAAATCTCTAAACCAATCTACACTGGTGCCTATCTATTCTAAATAAAAAACTGTAAAAAATCCAGGTAGACAATAAAAACAGGGAGAGTCGCCGCAGAGTTGGGGCACAAATCTCTCCAGCAATCCAATAGGTTGCCGACCCCCACAAGATAGGCAGAAACAGAAAAAAATAGGGAAAGGATAGAAGGTTTTAGTCATGAGTCACTTTTGATAAAATGTTAGTGTGGTTGTATATGTAAAATTTAATGTCGCCATGAGAGAGGCTGCAAGGAGAAGAATCGATATTTTTGAACTGAACTGAGGGGCCCAAGAGAGAGGGGACTGACGGAATGCAGGGGATGAGTAACATCTACTGTTTATTATTGCATTTTTACTTTCTGCTTCCACTTCCTACTTCCACTTCATAGTGCCTCTTACACTTTTCTTACACTTCCTTTTCCACCCCATCTACCTCTTCCTACTTCTTTTTCCACTTCCTCTTCTAATTCCTACTTCCTCTTCCACTTCCTCTTCCACTTCCTACTTCCTCTTCCACTTCCTCTTCCACCTCCTACTTACACTTCCTACTTACTTCCACTTCCTACTTCCACCTCCTGTCCCACTTCCTCTTTCACTTCCTACTTCCTTTTCCACTTCCTCTTCTACTTCCTTTTCCACTTCCTACTTCCTCTTCCACTTCCTATTTCCTCTTCCACTTCCTCTTCCTACTTCCTCTTCCACTTCCTACTTCCTCTTCCTACTTCCTCTTCCACCTCCTCTTCCTACTTCCTCTTCCACTTCCTACTTCCTCTACCACTTCCTCTACCACTTCCTCTTCCACTTCCTACTTCCACTTCCTTTTCCACTTCCTACTTTCTCTTCCACTTCCTCTTCCTTTTCTACTTCCTACTTCCTCTTCCACTTCCTTTTCCACTTACACTTCCTCTTCCACTTCCTTTTCCACTTCCTACTCCCACTTCCTCTTCCACTTCCTTTTCCACTTCCTACTTCCTCTTCCTACTTCCACTTCCTCTTCCACTTCCTTTTCCACTTTACACTTCCTCTTCCACTTTCTTTTCCTCTTCCTCTTACACTTCCTTTTCCACTTCCTACTTCCTCTTCCTACTTCCACTTTTTTTTTTCTTCTTCTTGTAGGCTTTTCCATTCTTTTCTCTTTCTCTTCAGTTCCCCACGCCTCTTCAATCTATATGGATCAAGGTGCCCTTCCCCCTCGGGGGTATAGGGGATCCTAACATCTATGGGGGACCGGGTTTCTCTCTCTTTAGTATCTACTGATAAATCGCTCTTCTGGTAGCCAGGTCACTTATGCTGATGGGAGGTGAAGTGAAATTGAGACCAGAGGCAACAAATAATAGGTATGGGCAATGAGGGAGGGGGTATTGTATGCTGGCACGGTTATTGACCAGGAAGGCCTTGCTCTGGTGTGTTAGATAACAGAACAATGGGGGACAGGCCATATGTAAATGTGAATCAGTAGGCTGAGAGGGGATTGCGGAGCCAGGAGCATCACAGAAAAAATGGAAGTGATGAGACGATTGATTGTAAAGGGGGGGACAGTTGAGGGGTTGTTAGTTGACAATAGATTTAGGTTGAATAGTTGGGTTCAGGGAAAGCAACGCTATAAGCACGCCGAAAGAAAACTGAGGGCAGTTGGGGGGGTAGCCACCAGGTTTATAGTTAATGCCAAGAAGGGGACACAAGGTTGCGCCCAGGCAATACATAGTTGTCAGTACGCAGCGGAGTTAAGGCAGGGAAAAGACCAGGGAAAGGCGCCAAGACACACACAAGTGAGAACATATAGCGACACAAATGTCCCGAGATGTTGGGATAATGGTTAAATTAGTCACTTGGAACGTAAAAGGTTTGAAGTCTCCACATAAGCGCATGATGATATTACGACACCTTAAAAGACTGAAGGTAGATATCGCACTACTGCAGGAGACCCACCTGCAAAAAGGGGATTTTTTTTGTATGCAAAAATTATGGGTGGGGGCGGTAGTCGGGTCGGGATCCCAGGGAAGGAAGGCAGGGGTAATGATCTTAATAAATAAACACTTTACTCACGAAATAGTGTACCAAGACAGTGATGATGGTGGGAGGTACATACATATCAAATTAACTAGCCCGCAACGAGAGTTTAGCATACACAATATATACGCCCCTAATAACGAACAAAAAGCCTTCTTTGACTTTATCACCAACAAATTGGGAGTGGATGTAGACCCAAATAAGATAGTGGGGGGAGATTTTAATGCAGTAGTTTCGAAAGAGGAGGATAGGAGGTATGGCAAGGAACAAGGTAGGCAGAGTAGGAATACAAAGGGTTTGATGGCCAAATTACTGGAAGACACAAATCTGCAGGACAGTTGGAGAACGCAACACCCATATGAACGTGAATTTACACACTACTCACACCCACACGAAGCATGGTCAAGGATTGACTTTATGTTAGTAGACCAAAGACTCTGGCACAGGGTCAAGGATGTAGACATAGAGAACATGGTTATATCCGACCACAGCCCGGTGACCTTAGACTTAAATGACAGAATACAGAGGGGCTCGGATTATATATGGAGATTTCCATCATTCTTACTCAAAGATAAAGATTTTATTAAAACATTAAAGGAGTGGTGGGAGGAATATTGCGGCACTAACAGCGGGCACGAGGAAGAGACAATGCTATTCTGGGAAACAGCGAAAGTAGTATTAAGGGGGAGACTGATGGGGCATTTAGCCAAAATCAGGAAACAGACGCAAAAACATTACCAGGAGGCAAGCACTAGTTTGAGAGAGAAATACACAAGGTACCTAGAAAACAAATCCCAAAAAGCAAAAGAAGAGTGGAAGGAAGCAAAACAAGAGTTTGACATGTGGGTAGGAAAACGAGAAGAACTAGTAAGGTCCCAGCAGGAGGTTGACTTGCACCGATTTGGCAATAAGGCAGGTAAACTGCTGGCTAACCTGGCAAAGGGAAGACGACTGTTGACGTTAATAGCTAGTATGACAAGACAGGATGGGACCAAATCGACGAATCCGCAGGAGATCAACCAGATCTTGGGGGAATACTATGCCAAACTATATAGTAAGGGGGATGAAAATGGAGAAGAAGGGAGGGAGTGGCTAAAGACATTAGGACTTACACAAATAACCGAGGACGAACTGACTAGACTGAACGCGGACATCACAATAGAGGAAGTGCAAACAACAATAGGAGAACTGAGTATACATAAAGCACCGGGGCCTGACGGGTTCAATGGGGAATTCTATAAAGTACTAAAGGAGGAAATATCACCAACGCTGACACGTATGTTTAATAAAATGTTAGGGGGTACGGGAATGTCTAGCCACCTTAACACTGCATATATAAAACTTTTACCCAAGGGAGATAAAAATTTGGACAATCCAACGAATTATAGACCAATCTCACTAATCAACCAAGACCTTAAACTAGTGGCCAAATTGATGACCAATCGATTGGCAGAGGTATTACCAAGGCTAATTTCTCCCGCCCAATCGGGGTTTGTAAAGGGGAGAGCAGCCGTGACGAACGTAAGAAAGGCCATGATAGTAATGGACGCCATCAGACACAGAGATCTACAAGGAGGAGAATTTCCAGCCATGATCAAGTTGGATGCTGAAAATGCGTTTGATAATGTGCAGTGGCCATGGCTAGAAACAGTCCTAGATAATATGGGCTTCAGGGGAGCATTCAGAACATTTATAGGTATACTATATGCAAACCCTCAGGCAAGAGTGGCGACACCCGGATTTTTGTCACGACCCTTCTCTTTGACCAAAGGGACGAGACAGGGGTGCCCGCTGTCTCCTCTCTTGTTCAATCTAGCCATTGAGCCATTATCAAAAATGATCAATGGAGGAGATTGCTTTGAGGGCATTAACATCGGAACGGAAAAAGTACATTCAGCTCTATTCGCGGACGATATCATATTATTCATGAATAGACCACAGAATGACCTTTTAAAAACAATACAACAGATAGAGAGATTTGGGTCTATGGCAGGTTTTAAATTGAACAAGACAAAATGTGAAGTACTGTTTCTGAATGAGCGAACCATGTCATCCCTGAAAACCTATGGAATAGGGGATAACATATGTGGGATACCGATAGCAAAAACTCACCTTAAATACCTGGGGATCCAGATGGGATGCCAGCCTGCCTCCATTTATGAATTAAACTTCAAACCGGTGATACAGAAAATAGAACAAGAGCTAAAGATGTGGGAGGGGCTGCCGCTATCCCTGCTAGGTACAAACCACCTCTTAAAAATGATGAGTTTCTCGAAGCTGCTATACCCAATGCAGACTATCCCTCTATTATTAAAGCATGCGGATGTAAATAGACTGAATAAAGCATTTACAAGCTTCCTATGGAAGAGAAAAAGACCAAGAATTAGGGCGGAAAAACTAATGCTACCACTAGAAAAGGGAGAAATCAAGATGCCAAATGTGAGAGGCTACAACCTTGCATGCTTGATGAGGCACGTAATAGACTGGCTGAGGAAGACAAATAGCTATTCTAACATAAAATTGGAAAGTGAGTACTGTAGACCATGGGACTTGGGGGCAATATTACACACGTCATTGGCCAATATTCAGAGGAAAATTAAGCACTCCCTGGTATGTAGAGATACGATAATGGCGTGGAAAGCAGTGAGGAAAAAGTTTAACCTGTCCTGGCGAATCTCCAAATACCTAAATATCTGGAATTTTCCGGAATTTCCAGCAGGGAGGGAAAACAAACTATTTCTAGAATGGAGAAATAAGGGGATCGGTGGGGTGAAAGATCTGCTCCATGAAACGGAACATAGGTGGTTGACCCTTGAGGAGTTGGTGAACAGGTACGGGCTTTCTCCATTCCAAATCATACAATACAAACAGGTGGAAAAGGGAATAATGGGACTATTGAGGGATGTTAGAAAAGAACAGGTAATGAATGAAATGGACCAATTTATAATGAAGGATAAACAGGAGATTACTATCTCCTCCCTGAACAGCACTGGTGCCACTGCACTCTGACCAGGTCTGGGGAGCGTGGGCACGACAAGTAAAAGATACACAGGCAGGAGAAAAGATACGGCAGGGATGGATGAGGATGAGGAAGGAGGTGATTAATGAGGGCTGGAGGGACACACAGTTTAGATTAATGCACAGAGCAATTTATGGTTTTAACATCCCCACCAAGCAGACGATGAATAAAATAGAACATTGCCCCAAATGTAAGCAGCCGAAAACGGACTTATACCACGGGATTTGGCAGTGCCCAGAAAGTCAGAAATTTTGGGGAAAAATGGAGACACTTATAGAAAAAGTATGGGAAGTGGAAATGGAACTAGACCCATTGTTATGGATTTTCCACCACAGGACTAAAGAAAAGGAAGGAGGAGGAGATACACGGGGGACCACGATTCCAAGACTCTTCCATAATATTGCTATGATAGGGAAAAAGGCCCTACTACGCAGATGGCTCGAGGAATCTGTTCCATCAGAGGAAGAGGTGGTCAATCAGATTAAAAAGCTGCTCAATATTGAACAGTTGGAAGCCGAAAGAAATAAGGACGAACTAACGGGAAACTTTTTTAAAAAATGGAAGAGATTTATAGTACAACAGTATGGAGTTGCAGAAATACGGAAAGTGGTATCTCCTTTCACTAATACGGAATGGTATCTACTGGGAGACTTGCAAGGCACATTGGGAAAGCTGAAAATACACACGCAGTAGAGACACGACAGTAGGGCGAGACGAGGGTTTCAGAGAAATAGGGCTTCAAACGGGAATCAGAATATAGAGGAGCTGTGTGTTCTTTCGCGACTTATATCTGGTGTTCTGTGTATTAAAAATGTTGGGGGGGATAAAGTGGGAATAAAAGAGGTTGGGTTAAGACAAGGGTGGGTAAATTGGTAAGGTGAATTTATTCTTGTTCAAATGTTAGATATATTGTAATGATTCTGAAAACTGCAATAAAATTTGTGTTTAAAAAAAAAAAAAAATTAATGTCTGTAAACTCAATAAACCTTGTAATAGATACCTTCTGTGATTAATGTATTGGGATTAAGGGTACCTTCACACTGTAGCGATGCAGCAGCGATCCGACCAGCGATCTGACCTGGTCAGGATCGCTGCTGCATCGCTACATAGTCGCTGGTGAGCTGTCAAACAGGCAGATCTCACCAGCGACCAGTGACCAGCCCCCAGCCAGCAGCGACGTGCAAGCGACGCTGCACTTGCACGGAGCCGGCGTCTGGAAGCTTCGGACACTGGTAACTAAGGTAAACATCGGGTATGGTTACCCGATGTTTACCTTAGTTACCAGCTCACACCGCTTAGCTTAGCGTGTGCAGGGAGCAGGAGCCGGCACTGGCAGCGTGAGAGCTGCGGAGGCTGGTAACGAAGGTAAATATCGGGTAACCACCTTGGTTACCCGATGTTTACCTTAGTTACAGCTTACCGCAGGCTGTCAGACGCCGGCTCCTGCTCCCTGCACATTCAGGATTGTTGCTCTCTCGCTGTCACACACAGCGATGTGTGCTTATCAGCGGGAGAACAACAATAAAAAAACGAACAAGGGCTGTGTGTAACGAGCAGCGATCTCACAACAGGGGCCAGATCGCTGCTCAGTGTCACACACAGCGAGATCGCTAATGAGGTCACAAAAAACGTGACTCAGCAGCGATCTCAGTAGCGATCTCGCTGTGTGTGAAGTACCCCTAAAGCAACATGTCCTGGGCAGTGCATTCTAGAGAATTGCGGAAGTGGGAGGTTCAGATTATAGAGGATGTCAGTCTTAGGTTATTAGCAAAATAGAGGCCACGGGTAGGGGCATAGACAGATGAGGGAGGAGATGTAGGATGTGCGGAACTGTGGAGCGCTTTGTAGGTGAGAGTCATAAATTTATGTCGCAACGTGAAAAGTACCCCTAAGGGTTTTTACAGAGTCAATGGTAAGAGGTAAAATTCTAGAGATGTTTTTGAGATGGAGGTTACATGAGCATGTGAGTGATCAGATTTAGAGAGTGAAGGAGGGATCTGAGTTAAATATGACCCCAAGACAGCGGGCGTGCAGCTGGGGAGTAATTTTAGAACCACACACGGAAATGGCAACATTGGGTTAGGAAGGTTAGTAGAGGGAGGAAACATGGGTATGTGGAGATTCCTCATTACTGGGCGCAGGGGGCATTAACCCCTCAGTGCTGCGTTCACATTCCAGGAGACAGAACGTGTTCCTGTCTGTGCGGCTCTATCAGGAGATCTGTCTGTATGGGATTAGATTGGGTCACTTCCCTCCTGACGCCGCTTGCTGCTCTGTTACTGTACAGTCTCCATTATGGCCACCGCCCACTCCATGTTATATTGTACTATGTAGTTTGTAGCGGATGGGCAACCAGTGTAATGACTGGCACAGGGTGGAGGCATCGGTGTAGCAGTTGGAGAGGAATATAATTTTGGCTGCTGCATTCAGGATGGATTGGAGAGGAGAGAGTTTAGTAAGAGGGAGACCAATTAGTAGAGAGTTGCAATAGTTAACACAAGAATGAATAAGAGAGACAGTAAGGGGTACTTTGCACATTGCGACATCGCTACTGCGATATCGTCGGGGTCAAATTGAAAGGGATGTACATCCGGCGCCGGTAACGACGTCGCAACGTGTAAAGCCTAGATGCGCCGATAAACGATCGCAAAAGCGTCGAAAATCGGTGATCTGTGTAGCGTTGGTCATTTTCATAATGTCGCACCAATAGGAGATACGATGTTGTTCCTCGTTCCTGCGGCAGCACACATCGCTGTGTGTGAAGCCGCCGGAGTGAGGAACATCTCCTTACCTACCTCCACCGGCTATGCGTAAGGAAGGAGGTGGGCAGCATGTTTACGTCCCGCTCATCTCCGCCCCTCCGCTTCTATTAGCCGCCTGCCGTGTGACGACGCTGTGACGATGCACGACCCGCCCCCTTAGGAAGGAGGCGGGTTGCCGGCCAGGGCAGGTAAGTGCGTGTGAAGCTGCCTTAGCGATAATGTTCGCTACGGCAGCTATCACAAGATATCGCATGTGCGACGTGGGCGGGTACTATCGCGCTTGGCATCGCTAGCCAATACTAGCGATGTCGCAACGTGCAACGTACCCCTAGGGGTTTTTACAGAGTCAATGGTAAGAAGAGGTAAAATTCTAGAGATGTTTTTGAGATGGAGGTTACATGAGCATGTGAGTGATCAGATTTAGAGAGTGAAAGAGGGATCTGAGTTAAATATGACCCCAAGACAGCGGGTGTGCAGCTGGGGAGTAATGTTAGAACCACACACGGAAATGGCAACATTGGGTTAGGAAGGTTAGTAGAGGGAGGAAACATGGGTATGTGGAGATTCCTCATTACTGGGCGCAGGGGGCATTAACCCCTCAGTGCTGCGCTCACACTCCAGGAGACAGAACGTGTTCCCCTCTGTGCGGCTCTATCAGGAGATCTGTCTGTATGGGATTAGATTGGGTCACTTCCCTCCTGACGCCGCTCGCTGCTCTGTTACTGTACAGTCTCCATTATGGCCGTCGCCCGTTCCATGTTGTCACTATCAGGAGATATTAATGTTCTATCATTATCTGTTACTGACAGCCCCGGTTCTGCCGTCCGATCTCTGTGGATCCTGCACTTTATAACTTTTTCTTGTATTCATGAAATATTTAATAAAGATTCAGATATTTTAGTTTTTTCCTTTTATATTTGTTCTGTCATTTTGGTGCTGGATTGTAGATATTCTGTGATAAATCTCTGTGTGTGACTATAGTTGGATTGTGTGTTATACCGGGGGCAGGACGGGGCCAGGACTGGATGTAGGGATCATGTGAAGCCAGTAACAGCTCCGGAGATTTCTTACATGGGATCTTTCTGATGTTACATCGTCATCTTCTCCCCATTCAGGTTCCTACAATATCGGATCCTCTCAGATCTTCTATATAGGACAATTTTCCTCATTGACCCATCAAGGATGGATAAGGACAGGGACAAGATGGCGGAGAGGATATTACACCTCACCCTAGAGATCCTCTTCCGGCTTACTGGAGAGGTGAGAGATTCTGATGACGTCACATTACATCATACTTATCTATGGCGCAGGGGAGTACATAGAAATCATGGGGCCCTATAGCAAAATTTGCAATTACCCCCCCTACCCCCCAAAATAAAATATATATATTTGGCTGGGTCACAGAAGAGTATATGTCACAACTTTACAGCCCTTATAAAGTTATTTTCCTCCTTTTGAAACCCCTAGATTCCCCTTCTTTGCAGTTGTAAAGTATGATTGCAACAAAATGCCCCACAAACACTGTATGATACCCCCACAGTAAATATCTCCAAAATACTCTCTCCACACACACTGTATGATGATCCTACTGTACCTCCCTTCGACTACCCAGGCAATGAATGGTGACCTAAACACAGTAAGATCCCCAACTGTGACCCCCACATAGTCCTCCATATATTATAATGCGCCACATAGTCCTCCATATAGTATAATGCACCCCATAGCCCTTCATATAGTTTAATGCACCTCATAGTCCTCCATGTATTATCATACAGCCCCTGTAGTTCTCCATATATTATAAAGCAGCCTCTATAGTCCCCCAATTATTATAATGCACACGCCATAGTCCTCCATATAGTATAATGCAGTTCCCATATTCCTCCATACAATATAATGCAGTCACATTTTTCCTCCATATATTATAATGCAGCCCCCATATTTCTCCACACAGTATAATGCATCCCCCACAGTCCTCCATATAGTATGAGCCCCAGATTCCTCCATATATTATAATGTACTGCCATATTCCTCCATATATAATGCACCCCTTATATTCCTCCATATATATTATGTAGTCTTTATATAGTATAATGCACTCCATATTTCTACATATTTTATAATGAATCCCCCATATTCCTCCATAAAGTATAATGCAACTATTATATTCCACCATATAGTATAATGCAACCCTCATATCATTCAATGTACCCCATAGTCCTCTGGCCACAGTGCACTCAATAATTAAATACATACTATACTCACTTCTCTTCAGTTCCCCCGCTGCTCCGGTCTCCGTGCGAGTGTCGTGCGCTCAGCACAGCAGCGCGCAGTAGAGATGTCATCGTGTTTTGCTGTGATGAGATGTCAAAGAGCAGACACAGCAGGAGAATGATAAGAGAGGCAGTGCTCTGTTCTCTCTTTCATCACTGCTTTCAATTATATCAGCATCTGCGATGACGATACAAGTGAAAGTGCGATACTGAATGCTGGCACCGGGCCCCCCTGACTCACGGGCTCCATAGTAGCTGCGTGGTTTGTCGCTATTTGCGGTACTCCACTACTTTGGGAATAAGAGATGGACAGAATTGGAGAGGTGAGGACTCTGGAAATGTCTGCAGTGAGATTTATTAATGTGTCTCTCCATTACCAGGATTACACAGTAGTGAAGAAGACCTCTAGTGAGCGCTGTCAGGCCCCTGTGTCTGAGGGATGGGGAAGACCCCTGAGCCCAATCACAGGACCTCCACCTCACCCCCTGATACATGAGGACATCAATGAGCAGAAGATCCTAGAACTCACCTACAAGATGATTGAGCTGCTGACTGGAGAGGTGACACTGCTGGGAATGCTGGGACATTATACAGTAACGCTATGAAGGGATCGGGGCATGACGGTATCATTGTATGTGTCAGGTTCCTATAAGGTGTCAGGACGTCACCATCTATTTCTCCATGGAGGAGTGGGAGTATTTAGAAGGACACAAAGATCTATACAAGGACGTCATGATGGAGGTTCCCCAGTCCCTCTCATCACCAGGTAATAGACAGGATTAGATACAAACGACCTATAATTATCTGTATATAAAGAATGAATTCAGTCCCTGTATGTGTTTCCTCCAGTTCTATCCAGTGAGAGGACAACACCAGAGAGATGTCCCCGTCCTCTTCTTCCACAGGACTGTAAACAAGAAAATCCTGATGTTTCTGAGGATGATCAGGTAGATGGAGAGAAGGTGACATGAAATCTCCCTATGATGTGTAGACGGCTGTGAAGGTCTTGTGTTCGGTCTTGTTTTATCCACCAGTATTATACACTGAATGGCTAATTTATAATGAGACATCAGTGCTTTCTTGATTGAAACCTTTCTGAATGGAAATTTGAGCAGTGGAGAAAAAAAAATCTATTGATCAGTTTTCTGTGGATCACTTGCAGGGTGACTCTACATTAGAGTAGGATTCCACTTGCAAGAGACTCGCGCGTATCTCGCATCACATAATCCGGCACGGCCTGCCTCTTTCCCGATGGGAGCGTCTCAGCTACATAGAAATACATGCAGCTGACCCGCTCCTATCGGGAGAGGCAGGCCGTGCCGGGTGATGCGATGCAACATATGCACCAGTCTCTCGCAAGTGGATCTTACCCTTACAATAGAAATATAAAGTGATCTGATAGAATTTTAACATTTTGTACATACTGTTGAGATTATACTGAAAATGTTGTGATAAAAAAAAAATCCATGAAAAACGGATCTTATGAATAGAAGTAACTCATAAGGCACTCATCAGCAACAGGCGGTGCACAGTCATGTAGTGTAGATGAAGACACTAGGTTCTTACCTAGGGTTTGTTGGCCATGTCATCCCTTTATGGAAGAAGGACACATACAGCTGGACTATGCCCAATGCCAAAATGGTTGTATTGTGATTTTTTTTCCAGGTAGGTTATTTATTTGCTTCCTTGGCCTTTACAATCTCTTGATTTGAACCATTTAGAGCATCTCCAGGACGATGTAGAACGGGTTGTTCTGAGTAGAGATGAGCGAACCGGTCCCGGTTCGGCTCGAGGCCGGTTCGCCGAACGGGGGTCCCGTTCGAGTTCGGTTCGTCGAACGTTCGACGAACCGAACTCGAACGTATAGGCTATAATGGGAGGCAATCACAAACACATAAAAATGCATTATAAATGTACACAAACAGTTAATAAACATTGCCATAACACTTACCGGTCCTCGCGATCCCTTCTGCACTCTGTCTCCTGCCGCTATTCCATCCGATGATCGCTGAATCCTCCCGGTGACCTGCACTGCCAGCAGAGAAGCAGGACCTATCGTGACGTCAAAATAGCCATGTGACCAGTCACGTGGCTATTATCTCATTGGCTACAGACTGGTCACATGACTATGACACGTCATGTAGGACCTGCGAGTGCATCTCTCCGGTACACGGTGCACATATGTGTATCGCCGTGTACCGGCGACATGCTCTAGCACACGGTCGACTCCCCATTCCGTTAGGGACCGGCTGACACAGCCGGTCATTAACGGAGATCACCGTTGCCATAGCAACGCAGTTAGCGGTGACGTCACCGCTAACCGCGGCTCCGGGAGCACCGTTGCTATGGTAACGCGTCTGTCAGCGTTACCGCTGTTACCGCTAGCAGCCAGCAGTGATCACTCACGGAGTGAAGGCTGCACGCTGCTTCCCGATTGTAGTGAGCATTGTAGTTAGGATGGAGGTTCCCCAGCCCCAAGTGATGCCCCTCACTACAATCGTCACTACTACTACACTAGAAAGAAAGAAGACAGAAGAGCAGGATCGTGGAGGGCTGACAGGGGGTAATAAAGATGGAGTCTCTAATGTGTCTGTGTATTTATTTCTATTAAAGTATTTTTTCTCTGTGTGGTGTCTTTTTTTAACCCTTTATTGGAGATTCTTAATGGCCGGGTCAAACGTGCCTGACATTAAGAATCTCTGGCTTAATACTGGCTGGTAAAACAAAGCCAGTATTAACTCATGATTACCCAACAAGCCACCCGGCTCCAGGGCTGTTGGAAGAGTTGGATACAGCGCCAGATGATGGCGCTTCTATGAGAGCGCCATTTTCTGGGACGGCTGCGGACTGAAATCCGCAGCAGAGGCGCCCACAAACCTCGGGCTAACCTGTGCTGCGGATTCCAATCCCCAGCTGCCTAGTTGTACCCGGCTGGACACAAAAATAGGGCGAAGCCCACGTCATTTGTTTTTTAATTATTTCATGAAATAAGTGAAATAATTAAAAAAAACGGGCTTCCCTATATTTTTGGTTCCCAGCCGGGTACAAATAGGCAACTGGGGGTTGGAGGCAGCCCGTGGCTGCCAGCTGTACCTGGCTAGCATACAAAAATATGGCGAAGCCCACGTCATTTTTTTGGTGGGCAAAAAACTTCTGCATGCAGTCCTGGATGGAGTATGCTGAGCCTTGTAGTTCTGCAGCTGCTGTCTGCTCTTCTCCATACAGACAGACAGCAGCTGCAGAACTACAAGGCTCAGCATACTCCATCCAGGACTGTATGCAGAAGTTTTTTGCCCCCTGAAAAAATTATGTGGCTTCGCCATATTTTTGTATGCTAGCCAGGTACAGCAGGCAGGTACGGCTGCCCCCAACCCCCAGTTGCCTATTTGTACCCGGCTGGGAACCAAAAATAAAGGGAAGCCCTTTTTTTATTATTTCATGAATTTCATGAAATAATTAGAAAACAAATGACGTAGGCTTTGCCCCATTTTTGTGTCCAGCCAGGTACAACTAGGCAGCTGGGATTGGAATCCGCACCACCGGTTGGCCTGAGCTTTCTGGGCCCCACTGCTGCGAATTGCAGTCTGCAGCCACCTCAGAAAATGGCATTTTCATAGAAGCGCCATCTTCTGGCGCTGTATCCAACTCTTCCAGCACCTGCCTGCTATACCTGGCTAGCATACAAAAATATGGCGAAGCCCACGTCATTTTTTTGGTGGGCAAAAAACTTCTGCATGCAGTCCTGGATGGAGTATGCTGAGCCTTGTAGTTCTGCAGCTGCTGTCTGCTCTTCTCCATACAGACAGACAGCAGCTGCAGAACTACAAGGCTCAGCATACTCCATCCAGGACTGTATGCAGAAGTTTTTTGCCCCCTGAAAAAATTATGTGGCTTCGCCATATTTTTGTATGCTAGCCAGGTACAGCAGGCAGGTACGGCTGCCCCCAACCCCCAGTTGCCTATTTGTACCCGGCTGGGAACCAAAAATAAAGGGAAGCCCTTTTTTTATTATTTCATGAATTTCATGAAATAATTAGAAAACAAATGACGTAGGCTTCGCCCCATTTTTGTGTCCAGCCAGGTACAACTAGGCAGCTGGGGATTGGAATCCGCAGCACAGGTTGGCCTGAGCTTTCTGGGCCCCACTGCTGCGAATTGCAGTCTGCAGCCACCTCAGAAAATGGCATTTTCATAGAAGCGCCATCTTCTGGCGCTGTATTCAACTCTTCCAGCACCTGCCTGCTATACCTGGCTAGCATACAAAAATATGGCGAAGCTCACGTCCTTTTTTTGTAGCTTTTTGGCAAAAAAAAAAAAAAATGCTTCCCTGGATTTTCCATTGCCAGTGAAGGTAACACCAAGCAGTGGGGGTTGGCAGCCAGTAGCTGCTTGGATTACCCTTAGCTAGCAATACAAAAAATGCAGTGGGAGCTAACATATATTTTTTTTAATTATTTATTTAAATAACTAAAAATAAAATGGGCTTCCCTGTATTTTGATTGCTGGACATCACAGTGCTGTAAAAATAAATCTTTAAAAAAATGACGTAGCGCTCCGCGGTATTTTTGATTCTCAGCGCAGATAAAGCAGACAGCTATGGGTTGCCACCCCCATCTGCCTGCCGTTACCTTGGTTGGCAATCAAAATACAGGGAAGCCCATTAATTTTTTCTATTTAAAAAATAGTTAAAAAAAAAAAATTACGTTGGGTCCCCCCATTTTTGATAGCCAGCTAGGGTAAAGCAGACGGCTGTAGCCTGAAAACCACAGCTGGCAGCTTTACCGTGGTTGGGGATCCAATGTGGAGGTCCCCTCAGGCTCTTTTTTATAATTATTTTATAAATATTAATAATTACACAATAAAAGTAGGGGACCCCCCAAATTGGATCACCAGCCAAGGTAAAGCGGACAGCTGTGGTCTGGTATTCTCAGGGTGGGAAGGTCCATAGTTATTGGGCCTTCACAGCCTAAAAATAGCAGGCCGCAGGCACCCCAGACGTGGCGCATCCACTAGATGCGCCAATCCTGGCGCTTCACCCCAGCTCATCCCGTGCCCTGGTGCAGTGGCAAACGGGGTAATAAATCGGGTTGATACTAGCTGTAAAGTCACCTGAGATCAAGCCCAGCAGTTTGTGATGTCATGGCGTCTATTAGATACCCAACATCATAAACTGTCAGTACTAACAAAAACAAAAAATCGACAAAAGAAATTTATTTGAAAAAACAGTCCCCAAAACATTTCCTCTTTCACCAATTTATTGTAAGAAAAAAAATAAAGGGGTCCCACGACGACTCTGGACCGTCTAGAATATGGGGGGGAGACACTCAGGGAACGTATCCCCCATTTTCTAGGAGTGCGGACCCTTCATGTGAGGAGTGTGGGTGCAATGAATCTGCACTCACTCTCCCCGGGTCCACAGCAGCAGAGTCCATGTCGTAATGGTTGCTACCAAAGCTGCAATGCCCTGCTCATGAGGTAAGGGCATGCCTAATCAGGAGAACTACTGTAGAGGAAGCTCTGCTCACTGGTATATAGGTGCTCAGAGGTAATAATAGATAAAATTAGTGAGTAACCTCGGCACTCTATATCTCCCAGACTAAGTCAGTAACTCACAACGGATAGTAATGCAAAATCACTCTTTATTGGTCCGTATTAAGAAAATTTTTTTTTCATAAGCATATATGTTTTTGTCCAAAACAAGTTACAAATGACGTTTCGGCCTGAGCCTTCGTCAGATTGGACTTATCTGCATGTAATCATGAAAAATGACAATAATCAGTATCACATAAGAGTGAGAGAACAATAACATAAACTCGAACAATGTAGAGGTACAATTGGGATGCAGCAAAAAAATTGCAACACAGCAAGAAATGAAACACATGATACAAATGTCATAATACAGTACAAGGACAATATAGTAATGACAAATATGGGGTCAGAGTAGACTTAGACAGCTCTGGTACGAAAGAGATGTCAATCATAAAGTAACATGTGCAGTAGGTGTAGAGCTACACTATGCATGGCAGAGCTAATGGGTAGACCGACCATAGAAAAAGTAGAGAAAAAGTGGAGAATAAGTGGAACATAAGAGGAGAAAAAGTGGAGAAAAAGTGGAGAAAAAAGTGGAGAAAAAGTGGAGAAAAAGTGGAGAAAAAGTGGAGAAAAAGTGGAGAAAAAGTGGAGATTAAGAGGAGAAAAAGTGGAGAAAAAAGTGGAGAAAAAGTGGAGAAAAAGTGGAGAAAAAGTGGAGAAAAAGTGGAGAAAAAGTGGAGATTAAGAGGAGAAAAAGTGGAGATTAAGAGGAGAAAAAGTGGAGAAAAAGTGGAGAAAAAGTGGAGAAAAAGTGGAGAAAAAGTGGAGATTAAGAGGAGAAAAAGTGGAGAAAAAGTGGAGAAAAAGTGGAGAAAAAGTGGAGAAAAAGTGGAGCATAAGAGGAGAAAAAGTGGAGAAAAAAGTGGAGAAAAAGTGGAGAAAAAGTGGAGAAAAAGTGGAGATTAAGAGGAGAAAAAGTGGAGCATAAGAGGAGAAAAAGTGGAGAAAAAAGTGGAGAAAAAGTGGAGAAAGTGGAGAAAAAAATGGAGAAAAAGTGGAGAAAAAGTGGAGAAAAAGTGGAGAATAAGAGGAGAAAAAGTGGAGATTAAGAGGAGAAAAAGTGGAGAAAAAGTGGAGAAAAAGTGGAGCATAAGAGGAGAAAAAGTGGAGAAAAAAGTGGAGAAAACGTGGAGAAAACGTGGAGAAAACGTGGAGAAAAAGTGGAGAAAAAGTGGAGAAAAAGTGGAGCATAGGAGGAGAAAAAGTGGAGAAAAAAGTGGAGAAAACGTGGAGAAAAAGTGGAGAAAAAGTGGAGAAAAAGTGGAGCATAAGAGGAGAAAAAGTGGAGATTAAGAGGAGAAAAAGTGGAGAAAAAGTGGAGAAAAAGTGGAGAAAAAGTGGAGAAAAAGTGGAGAAAAAGTGGAGCATAAGAGGAGAAAAAGTGGAGAAAAAAGTGGAGAAAAAGTGGAGAAAAAGTGGAGATTAAGAGGAGAAAAAGTGGAGCATAAGAGGAGAAAAAGTGGAGAAAAAAGTGGAGAAAAAGTGGAGAAAGTGGAGAAAAAAATGGAGAAAAAGTGGAGAAAAAGTGGAGAAAAAGTGGAGAATAAGAGGAGAAAAAGTGGAGAAAAAGTGGAGAAAAAGTGGAGAATAAGAGGAGAAAAAGTGGAGAATAAGTGGAGAAAAAAATGGAGAAAAAGTGGAGAAAAAGTGGAGAGAAAGTGGAGAAAAAAATGGAGAAAAAGTGGAACACCCTTTGGTACCTTTCATGTGGCACTAAGGGGTGCTTAGCTTTGTATTTAGCCAAAAAAATGAAAAAAAAATGACATAGGGTTCCCCCTAGTTTTGTAGCCAGCTAGGGTAAAGCAGACGGCTGCAGCCTGCAGACCACAGCTGGCAACCTCACCTTGGCTGGTAATCCAAAACTGAGGGCACCCCACGCTGTTATTTTAAATTAAATAAATAATTGAAAAAAAAAACACGTAGGGGTCCCCCAAAATTGGATCACCAGCCAAGGTAAAGCAGACAGCTGGGGCCTGATATTCTCAGACTAGGGAGGTCCATGGTTATTGGAATCTCCCCAGCCTAAAAATAGCAGGCCGCAGCCGCCCCAGAAGTGGCGCATCCATTAGATGCGCCAATCCTGGTGCTTCGCCCCAGCTCATCCCGCGCCCTGGTGCGGTGGCAAACGGGGTAATATTTGGGGTTAATACCAGATGTGTAATGTCACCTGGCATCAAGCCCTGGGGTTGGTGAGGTCAGGCGTCTATCAGATACCCGACATCACCAACCCAGTCAGTAATAAAAAAAAAATACACGACAAACACATTTTTATTTGAAAAAACACTCCCCAAAACATTCCCTCTTTAACCAATTTATTAGATTGAAAAACAAATCCAGGTCTGGTGTAATCCAAGGGGTTGCCATGACGATGCACACTGTCCCAGTCAATGAAGAGCAGGATGTTCCCCATTGGCTGGGAGAGCAGTGCAGTGACCTGAGCTAACATCAATGGGTCAGCCCAGGTCACTGCAGGGGGGTGACAAGTGCTGCTGTCAGCGAGGTACATTACCTGCGCTGATCTCCAGCACACTGACAGCCCCTGTCACTGAGCTCAATGACCGCCCGGCGCCTTCACACCAAGTATCGCGAGAGGTCCGTGACGTCACCGCTAGTCAGTCTCGGGTCGGAAGCGATAGGTGATGTGACAAGCGGCGGCCATGGAGGACAGTGACAGCGCTGAGGTCGGGATGGCGGGACTTCATCACCGCAGGTAAGCCGAGCGAGCGAGCGAGCGGGCGGGCGGGGGGGGGGGGGGTGGATGTGTGTGTGTGTGTGTGTGTGTTTGTGTATGTGTATGTATGTGTACATGCCGCGGGCAGGAGGGGGTGGAGCGAGCTGAGCGGGAAAGTGTGGGCTTCCTGCACGTAACTAAGATAAACATCGGGTTACTAACCAAAGCGCTTTGCTTGGATACCCGATGTTTATCTTGGTTACCAGCTTGTGGCAGGCCGCCAGCGATGTCTCCTGCACACTGTAGCTGTAAAAAGCCCTGCTTTTTGCTGCTAGAACCGTTCTCGAACGTATCTAGAACTATCGAGCTTTTAGCAAAAAGCTCGAGTTCTAGTTCGATCTCGAACAGCCCAAAAATCACTCGAGCCGCGAACTGGAGAACCACGAACCACGAACCGCGCTCAACTCTAGTTCTGAGCATGTCACTACCGAAATACAATTTATAGCAACTGTAAAAAGCCGTCCTCTCCTCCTTACGAGCCAATGAATATAAATTGGTTTCCCTGAAAACCACATCTTGTCCCAAAAAAACACTCAAATGGTGCAAAATAATCAACACATTGCAATTGATGACATAATAAATTATTGAGGTCCTTTCTGATACTATATGGGTGTCTCTAACAAAGTAGCCATTCAGCGTATATTTTATACTTTGTGGAGATGACAGAATAAAGCTGATCATAGATATTAGATGTTGTCTGGATCTTCTCAGAATGTTCTGGTTATGGAGACTGCTGGTTACAATTAGGAGGGGACAGGTTGGATTATACCGGAGACCTGCAGCTCTGTGATATCTACTGCTGTCAGTTTTAGTGGCCATTTGTATTTGTTTCAGGGTGAAATTCTGACCCATATTATTACTACAGAGACTTTTGAGAGGGGTGATGAGTGGTGTAAAGAGGAGATTCCTACAGATAACCGCACAGGTGAGTAGTAACCACTAAATGCAGAGAAGTCACAGATTTTAACAAGTCTTTGGCTAAAGAATTATGAGTCCTATAACGTCCTATTTTGCAGTGAGTTCTCATGCCTGGCTGTTTAACCCTCTAATTGCCACAATTAACAGGGATCGCAACACTTATGCCGGTGTCACACGGTACGATATATCGGGTGATATGTCGGCGGGGTCATGTCGTAATTGACGCACATCCGGCATCGTTTGATATATCGTAGCGTGTGACAGCTACGAGCGACGGTGAACGAGCAAAAATACTCACCTTATAGTTGCTCGTTGACACGTTGCTCATTTTCAAAAAGTCGTTTCTTCTTTTGTGCTCCGGTTGTTCATCGTTCCCGGGGCAGCACACATCGCTCCGTGTGACACCCCGGGAACGATGAACACAGCTTACCTGCGTCCCGCCGGCAATGCGGAAGGAAGAAGGTGGGCGAGATGTTTACGTCCCGCTCATCTCCGCCCCTCTGCTTCTATTGGCCGGCCGCTGTGTGATGTCGCTGTGACGCCGAACCTCCCTCCACCTTCAGGAAGAGGATGTTCACCGCCCACAGCGAGGTCGTCCGGGAGGTAAGTGCGTGTGACAGGGGGTTAACGACTTTGTGCGCCACAGGCAACTAATTGCCCGTGACGCACAAACGACTTTGTGCGCCACAAGCAACTAATTGCCCGTGACGCACAAACAACGGGGGCAGGTATGATCGCTCGTGCGATCGCACGATAAATCGTACCGTGTGATGCCGGCATTAGAAGATTGTGGTAGGGTGGGAGCTCCCTCTCCTACCCTATAGGCATCCCCGCAACGCATTTGGGAGTTGATGATGGAGGTCATGGAAACCAGAGGTCGAAGTATGATCTTCAGGTATGCCATTTGCCATGGTCTATTAGGCCCTGCTAACAGGTTTTCTGCCACTTTGAAACTGACAGGTATAATACTTTACTACTACATCTGTCAAATGCCGTAGACTCAAAAAATCTACCTTGGACAGGCTTGGCATGAGCCTCTCTATCTGACAGATTCCAGAGAAACACCAACCTTCACCATTTAACCCCTGTACAAGGATCTGTTCTTTTTTGTCTGGTCAAGCAAGCTACAGGCAAGAGGTGTCGTCACTTGGGGTCACTATCAAGAGGTCACGAGAGCCAAAATCCCAAAGCCAGCACATGGTAAAAATAAAAAATGAGATAAGAAAACAATATATTCAAAATAGCACACAGGAGCAAGTGATCAGAATGACCAGGTCTTAGCTGAACTGAATAACTGGCAGCTAAAGACTGACAGCTGGGGTTTATATAGGAAGGACCTGCCCGTGACTCCCAGTAGAGAGTTCATGACATATCCGCACATTGCAGCAAGATACAGGTGGACAGGAAAGAGTTAAATAGTCTCAGAAATCTAAAACTAAACTGCAACAGACTCCCAATGTCCAGCCTTAAATGGAATCTGTCAAGTTATTTTCTAGTACAATACTAATGCTAGCTTTAAATAGGGCTTAAGTAGTCCTTTCAGGATAATTTTTATTGCTTTACATTATCCTGTTAGTTTGCTGTAAGCTCAGGAGAATTCAGTGTGACTGTTAATTAGTGACTAGTAAGTAGTCATGTGTATGTACAGTATCTCAGTGTTGGCATCAGGAAAAGTAAATCTGAATTGAATTTGCACTGCTGAGCTCACTCATACTCCCTCCCACCTCTCAGTAGTGATAGTGAATGCACTGGGATGTGGGAGAGCAGTGAATATGCAAATTATAATTATATACACTTGATTAGTGTGCAGGAGACACTAAATTCTACAGAGCTTACAGCAAGATAACAGGATAAGGTAGAACAGTAAAGCTGGGTTTACACGCTGCAACATCGCAAAGGACATCGCTGTAACGTCACCGGTTTGGTGACGCAATAGCGATCTCCATAAGTCTCTGCTAAGTCTCTGGTGAGCGTTCAACCCGGCAAACCTGGCCAACAACTTACCAGCGATCCGGACCTGCAGAGCGACCTAGCTGGTTGTTGGGGACGTTGATAAGCAGCCTTTTGAAAGGGAAGTTGCTAACAAAGTCGCTGAAAAGGATTCACACACTGAAACTTCATGCTGCACAGCGGGAAACAAAGGACCTAGGAATGGTCCTGAACGACTTGTAGTGATCAGCAACTTCCAGCAACTTCACAGCAGGGGCCAGGTCGCTGATAGGTTTCACACACTGCAACATCGCAAACAACATCGCTATTGCATCACAAAACCGGTGACGTTACAGCGATGTCGTTTGAGATGTTGCAGTGTGTAAACCCAGCTTAAAACTTACTGAACCTAAAAGGTCTCCTTAAGCTTTATTTAAAGAAAACATTAGTATTGTACTATAGATTCCCTTTAACAACGTTATTAGTGCAGCGCCAACTGGCGACCAGGGCAGAGGCTGCAGCAGTATGTTCAGACATGGATGTGACAACTAAAATGCATTGTATTGTTTTGTAGTGCATTAGACCAGTGATCAGAAAAATAACATTTAATGTCCCATAAAGGGCCTAAATAATAAAATCTAAGAAAAAATATACAGAAAATAAAGTAAAAAAATTGATTAACAATATTCTGCCATTAAATACGCATATTTATGTAAAAACAAAAATAACCAAAAAAGTACAGAATTGTTTTTCATCATCACACCAAATAAAAAGTTAAATAAAAACTAATCAAAAAGTCATATGAAAATAAAATTAGTGTCCCTGAAAACCACATCTCATCACACAAAAAAACAAATCCCATTCATCTCAAAATAAAAAAGCTATATCTCTCAAAATATGGAGATTCAAAAACATTTTTTTCGATAACTGAGCTTATTGTGCCAACGTTAAACAAATATACCTAAATAATGTGGTATTGCTGTAATTGTACTGCCCCATAGAAAAAAAAAGCTGTTTTATCACTTTTATCACACGGTGAATGGTGTAAAAACTAAAAATCGTAATCTGCTGTGTTTTTTTTGTTAATTCAGAGTCCAAAAATCTGATTGAAAGCCATTTAAAAAATGTTATGCATAGAGTTGAGGGAACCTTAGGCTCGAAGCTCAGGATTCGGGCTTGGAAAATGCCGTAAAAATCACCCTATTGAGTATCGTGCTGTGGTCATTTATGAGTGATGCCCCACTTTGTCCGCACTGCGGAAAGTATTTGTTCAGCTCAGATTTGGCTTACAATCAGCATTTTCAGATGTATTGTTCACGGAGAATAACAAAAAAACACACCCACCTCCGGAAATGTTTTGCTTTTGGCCCATAGCAAAACATTTCCAGAGGCAGGTGGGCGGTATTTTTAATTTTTTTTTTTGAGCCGAACAAACACTTCCCGCAGCGCAGACAATACAGGGCATCGCTCACACATGAACACAGCGCAATTCTCGCCCCAAGGCTCAAGCCTGAGGTTCGCTCAGCTCTAGCTATGTACCTTAATATGGTACCATTAAAAACTTCAACATATCCTGGAAAAAAGAAGCCTGCATGTGGCCCTGTTGGCAGAAAATATATAGCTCTCAAAATATGGGGAGTTTGTAAAAAAAAACAAAAAAACTTTTCCATGAAATAGCATCAAAATCTAAAAAAAACAACAAAAAACAGTATAAGTCTTGTATCTCTAAACAAAATGACCTGAAGAATAATACTTGTACTGCGCGGTGAACAGTGTAAAAAAATAAAAGCAATTCTTGAACTGCTGTTATTTTGTTCATTCCGCCTCCCAAAGATTACAAGACTCGGTTTAAATTTATCCTGCACCTCTACACTGAGCAGTTACATCGGGATTTCCATGTAAATCTCAGAAATATGTGATTCACACAAAACGTCCAGAGGATTCACTAAAATGAGGCAGATGGAGTCATTTTGGACTCTGTCTGGCCTATAATTCGCTCTGTCCATCTTTTGATTGACGAAAGTTTTGGGCTATACTGAAATGATGGAAATGGCTGAAGAGAGGTCAGACAGAGTCCATAGTAACTCTGTCTGCATCATTAAAGTGTCACACTGTGTCTAGCTCAAAACGCGCAGAATGTAAGGACTACGTCTGACGCTTTTCAGAGTCGGACACTCCACATAATGCTGGTTTTGAGTTGCACAGACAGGCTCGGGTGTCGACCAGCTGTACGTTTGTTGGTGATCGGACTTGCAGGAGTTAATTCCTGCTATCCTGTGGATTACTGCTTGAATCACATGATGTAGGAGACCTATACCAGTCGCCTCTGCCCTTTTAAAGATGGTGGAGCCTGTTCTCCCATGCTGCTGATAGTTTTATGCGATCTCGGTCCTTGTGTGTTATCATCTAGTTGCTGGTATACTTTTGTGAGCTGTTTGGTGTGTTGTGGAAATACTTTTGTTGTCTTATTATTTCCTCTCTTCCTTTAGTTTCCTCCTGATCACATATTGTCTATACCTCTTTGAGTGATTTCTATGAGTTTGTTTTTTTCCCGTCTGTTTGTGTGGGATTAATGACTCCTCTCCTGGCCCTCTCCTTGGTGGCGGGAGGGGGGACACTAAACCAGGGTTGCTCAGGACCTAAGGTAAGGAAGGCAGAGCAAAGATCATCACCTTCACATGTATCTTTGGAATCAAGGTCAGCAGGGGTTCCCCTAGCCTGAGGTCCAGTTTAAGCTCCCCTGCTCCTATTCATCCCTTCACACCCGTGACTTCAAGTGAGTAAATCCATCAGGGGTTCTGTCTCATTAGTTTCAGAGATATAGATGGAAACTCTGTTCTAAGTGCTCAGCATAAAGCACAAGATACATGTGAACCAAGCCTTTAAGGGAACCAACCACCAGGATTTGCACATATAATGTAAAGGCCGTGTCATACTGGCGCCAGGATGGTAAATTAAATCATACCGTCACTTTCCATATTGTATGTTTCATCGCAGTAAAACGTTTTATCAAAGTTCCAGAAATCAATGCATCAGTTGATTGGTGTGTGCATCGGGGCGGGACTATGTGGGTCGGGTCTTCCTTTATTATTCCTCCCTGTGTGGTTTCATGGCCTGTATGTAAATAGATTCCCTCTGTCACCACGATTTATAATTATGGCCAGTGCGTGTGCAGTATACACTTGAAGTATTTCAGTCACTGCATTAAAATGGTGCCAGAGTCGGCATCTGCGCATACCACTATCTCTAGCGCCATTTTATTGAAAATGCTGTCCTTCGGCTTGTAATGCATCGGTTGCTCATGTTTACTAGTCTTTATAAAGCTTTTCTTTATTTTTTTTTGTATAGCTAACATATTCCGCAGCGCTTTACATACATCAGGAACACTGTTCCCATTGGGGCTCACAATCTAAAGTCTCTATCTGTATGTCTTTGGCGTGTGGGAGGAAACCGGTGTACCCAGAGGAAACCCACGCAAACATGGGGAGAACATACAAACTCCTTGCAGATGGTGTCCTTAGTGGGATTTGAACCCAGGACCACAGCGCTGCAAGACTGCAGTGTTAACCACTGAGCCACCATGCCGTCCAATGAGTGATGAGCAAGCACAACCATGCTCTGGTAGTTGTAACAAGCAGTTGGATTCTCGGATGGGCGCGACTCAAATTCCTGAGTATAATGGAAATCAATGCGGGACTCGAGCATTTTCACAGAAATTTTCCTGTGAAAAATACTCTAGTCTTGATTGACTTCCATTATACTCGAGTTGGGCCCTTCAGAGCATCCAACTTCCCGTTAGTACAGACCAAAAGTTTGGACACACCTTCTCATTCAAAGAGTTTTCTTTATTTTCATGACTCTGAAAATTGTAGATTCACATTGAAGGCATCAAAACTATGAATTAACACATGTGGAATGAAATACTTAACAAAAAAGTGTGAAACAACTGAAAATATGTCTTATATTCTAGGTTCTTCAAAGGAGCCACCTTTTGCTTTGTTAACTGCTTTGCACACTCTTGGCATTCTCTTGATGAGCGTCAAGAGTTAGTCACCGGAAATTATCTTCCAACAGTCTTGAAGGAGTTCCCAGAGATGCTTAGCACTTGTTGGCCCTTTTGCCTTCACTCTGCGGTCCAGCTCACCCCAAACCATCTCGATTGGGTTCAGGTCTGGGGACAGAGGAGGCCAGGTCATCTGGCGTAGCACCCCATCACTCTCCTTCTTAATCAAATAGCCCTTACACAGCCTGGAGGTGTGTTTGGGGTCATTGTCCTGTAGAAAAATAAATGATGGTCTAACTAAATGCAAACTGGATGGAATAGCATGCCGCTGCAAGATGCTGTGGTAGCCATGCTGGTTCAGTATGCCTTCAATTTTGAATAAATCCCCAACAGTGTCACCAGCAAAGCACCCCGACACCATCACACCTCCTCTTCCATGCTTCACGGTGGGAACCAGGCATGTAGAGTCCATCCATTCACCTTTTCTGCGTCGCACAAAGACACGGTGGTTGGATCCAAAGATCTAAAATTTTGGACTCATCAGACAAAAGCACAGATTTCCACTGGTCTAATGTCCATTTTTTGTGTTCTTGAGCCCAAATAAGTCTCTTCTGCTTGTCGCCTGTCCTTAGCAGTGGTTTCCTAGCAGCTATTGTACCATGAAGGCCTGCTGCACAAAGTCTCCTCTTAACAGTTGTTCTAGAGATGTGTCTGGTGCTAGAACTCTGTGTGGCATTGACCTGGTCTCTAATCTGAGCTGCTGTTAACCTGCGATTTCTAAGGCTGGTGACTCGGATAAACTTATCCTCCGCAGCAGAGGTGACTCTTCGTCTTCCTTTCCTGGGGCGGTCCTCATGTGAGCCAGTTTCTTTGTAGCGTTTGATGGTTTTTGCCACTGCATTTGGGGACACTTTCAAAGTTTTTCCAAATTTTCGGACTGACTGACCTTCATTTCTTAAAGTAATGATGGCCACTCGTTTTTCTTTACTTAGCTGCTTTTTTCTTGCCATAATACAAATTCTAACAGTCTTTTCAGTAGGACTATCAGCTGTGTATCCACCAGACTTCTGCACAACACAACGGATGGTCCCAACCCCATTTATAAGGCAAGAAATCCCACTTATTAAACCTGACAGGGCACACCTGTGAAGTGAGAACCATTTCCGGTACCTTTTGAAGCTCATCAACAGAATGCCAAGTGTGTGGAAAGCAGTAATCAAAGCAAAAGGTGGCTACCTTGAAAAACCTAGAATATAAGACATATTTTCAGTTGTTTCACACTTTTTTGTTAAGTATTTAATTCCATATGTTTTAAGTCATAGTTTTGATGTCTTCAATGTGAATCTACAATTTTCAAAGTCATGAAAATAAAGAAAACTCTTTGAATGAGGTGTCTCCAAACTTTTGGTCTGTACTGTATGTGGAGATATATATATATATATATATATAGATATATATATATCTATATATATATATATATATATATATATCTATATATATATATAGATATATATATATATATATATATATATATATATATATATATATATATATATATATATAAAGAGAGAGAGAGATATAGAGCTAGATAGATAGATATATTACACACTGTATTTTTTGGATTATAAGACGCACTTTTCCTCCCAAAACTTTGGGAGTAAAGTGAGGGGTGCGTCTTAAGATCCGAATATACCGGGGGGTGGTCGAGAGGGGTCAAAGGAAGTAGGAGCAATGGTGTGCCCTGCTCTGTGCTGGAGCTGCGGGGCTCTGTGCGGTGGGGATCTGTGTGGCCTGCGGCGGGGATCTATGCACCCTGCGGTGGCGGTGGGCATCTGTGCGGCCTGCAGCAATGGGCATCTGTGTGGCCAGCAGCGGGCATCTGTGCGGCCAGCGGCGGCGGGCATCTGTACGGCCGCTGACAGTGGGCATCTGTGCGGGCTACAGTGGGGAGTACTTCAAATAATGGCGCCCAGAGTCGGCGCATGCACAGATGGAGATCTCAGCTCAAGCTCTCATTAGTGCAGGTGCCGACTCCAGTCTCCATTTCTCTGAAGCCCTAGCGCAGAGCAGTGCCCGGTGCTCCAGGATGGAGAAGAGCCTGTTGCCCCACCAAAGAGCAGAGCCCGCAGCTCCAGGACAGAGCAACACTGCAGTGAGTATCTGGGCCCCCCTCTGCACTACCCGCAGCATCGCCTACTTCAGCACTATCCCTGCCTCCTGTGACCACCGCTGCCGCCCTTCTCCAGTAAGACACCACTGGATTATGAAACGGACTTCTTGGGTTTTTTTTCCTTTTTTTTCTCTAAATTTGGGGTGTGTCTTAATCCAGTGCGTCTTATAAAACGAAAAATACGGTATAAAGATGTGTGTGTTATATAGTCAAAATGGCCTTAAACTGCAGACTCTCAGCTTTAATTTGAGGGTATTCCATCATATTTTGAGTAAGGGTTTAGGAATTACAGCTCTTTAATATGTAACTGCATCTTTTTCAAGGGACCAAAAGTAATTGGACAATTATCTCAAAAAGCTCTTTAATGGTCTGCATAGGTTACTCCATCATCAATTAAGCAGGTAAAAGGTCTGGAGCTGATTCCAGGTGTGGTATTTTGAAGCTGTTGCTCTCAACCTAGAACATATGGTCAATCTCAATAGAAGAGAAACAGATCATCATTAGGCTGGAAAAAAAAAAATCTATCAGAGAGATAGCAGAAATTTATGTTAGGAGTGGCCAAATCAATAGTTTGATATGTTCTGCAAAAAAAAAAGCGCAAGGCTGAGCTTGGGAACTGAGGGTTCATCACGAGGTGCAAACCATTAATCAACCTGAAAAATAGGAAGTCCAGATTAACATTTGCCAAAAAAAAAAATTAAAAAAGCTGCCCAGCATTCTTTTGACAAATAAAACTAAGATGAACCCGTACCAGAATGATGGGAAGAAGAAAGTATGGAAAAGGCTTAAAATGGCTCATGATCCAAAGCAAAGCACATCCTTTGTAAAACATGGTGGACGCAGTGTGATGACATGGGCATGCATGGCTTCCAATGGCCCTGGGTCACTAGTGTTTATTGATGTGACTGAAGACACAAGTTGACGGATGAATTCTTAACTGTGTAAGGTGATACTTTCTACTCAGATTCAACCAAATGCAGCAAGGTTGATTGGACCGTGCTTCACGGTACAGATGGACATGGATCCAATACATACTGTGAAGGCAACCCAGAAGTATTTTCAGGCAAAGAAGTAGAATATCCTGCAATGGTTAAGTTTGTTGACCAGAGCTCAACCCCATCGAGCATGCTTTGCATATACATAAGCTAAAACAAGGCAGAAAGACCCACAACAGAAATCGGCTGCAGTAAAGGACTAGCAAAGCCTCTCCAAGGAGGAAACCCAGTGTTTAGTGACATTGATAGCTTTGTGACTTCATGCAGTCATTGCCTGCAAAGGATTCTGTACAATAAAATTCAAAATTTACATTTTATTCATGGTAAAATAAATTTGTCCAATTACATTTGAGCCTCTCAAATGAGGAACCTTTGTAGAAAAATGGCTGAAATTCCTAAGTGTTTCACAGGATAATTTGTTCATCCCCTTTAATTAAACCTGAAAGTCTACACGTTAATTGCATCTCATTGTGTCATTTTAAATAAAAATTAGTGGCATGCAGAGGTAAAATCACGAAGATTCAGTCAGTCTCCTAATATTTCTGGACCTAACTATATATACCTCCTTCATAGTGCTAGACTCAGACCAGCTTTCTACTGTATATTTTTAAGTGTTTTACTTTCACTTGCAACTTCATCTGGTTTTAAGTGTTGTTTATTGTTATATAAAAACTTTCTTCATTCTTGTTAGTTGTTTGTTTATTTTTTATATGTAAAGTCAATGTGGAGGACAGTTTTGAGGATTTCTTTGTAGGTTGACTGTATGAAGTCTGAAGTAAATATTGCACTAAAACAAAATATTTCTTATGATTCATGTTTCACAAGACATTAGAGACTGGCACATTTAAATCATGGAACTCCAAAGTATTTATCTTCAACAGCAAATGTTGAAAATGTAAATTACAAAAACCTGGATCCATAACATCATAACCTGAGTCCCTGCTTTTAGATTTTCTTTTGTCATCAAGTTATCAGTTGATAATTGAATTTTACTTCAGTTTGTATAGAAATGTTATAAAATGTATAAATATTAGTTACTAATATAATTTAAAGGCTGTTTTATTGAAATGTCATATATTCACTTTTACTCTTGGCAGATGACTGTACCAGCAGATTTCACGCCCTTCTGTTATTTTCAGATTTTACAGCACATGATCAAACTATCACAGCGGCTGCATATGAAGAGCATGACAGTATCCCAGATACAGATCCAGTTCTTGGCAGTAAAGAATTTTCATCTGATCCTTTTCAATATCTCCTATCTTCGGATTCATCATGGAGTGTTAAGCAAAACAAAAATAACAGATTGGATGGTGAACATCAAAGAGCTCACACAAGAAAGAGGCCATATTCATGTTCAAAATGTGGGAAATTTTTTACACGAAAAGCACATGTTATTACACATGAAAGAATTCACACAGGTGAGCAACCATTTTCATGTTCAGTATGTGGAAAATGTTTTATAGACAAATCAAATCTTGTTAAACATCAGAGAATTCACACAGGGGAGAAGCCGTTTTCATGTTCCGAATGTGGGAAATGTTTTAGAGTAAAATCAACTCTTATTAACCACCTGAGAAGTCACACCGGTGAGAAGCTATTTCACAAAACTAACACCACAGACAATCTATTTTCATGTCCTGAATGTGGAAAATGTTTTACAGAAAAATCAAATCTTCTTAAACATCTGAGAATTCACACAGATGAGAAGCCATATTCATGTTCAGAATGTGGGAAATGTTTTAAAGTGAAGGAACTTCTTGATAAACATCAGAGAATTCACACAGGGGAGACCCCATTTTCATGTCAAGAATGTGGGGAATGTTTTATATTGAAAAAACAGCTTATTAAACATCAGAGAATACACACAGGTGAGCAACCATTTTCATGTCGCGAATGTGGGAAATGTTTAACGGAGAAATCAACTCTCATTAACCATATGAGAATTCACACAGGGGAGAAGCCATTTTCATGTTTAGAATGTGGGAAGTGTTTTACAGTGAAAGAACGTCTTGTTATACATCAGAGAACTCACACAGGGGAGAAACCATATTTCTGTTCAGAATGTGGGAAACGTTTTACAGAGCAAACACATCTTATTAAACATCAAAAAATACACACAGGGGAGAAGCGATTTTCATGTTCAGAATGTGGGAAACGTTTTACAGTCAAATCAACTCTTGATAAACATCAGAGAACTCACACAGGTGAGAAGCCATATTCATGTTCAGAATGTGGAAAGTGTTTTACTACCAAATCAATTCTTGTTAGCCATCAGAAAAAAACACACAAGTGAAAAGCAGTTTTCCTGTTAAGAATGTGGGAAATGTTGTAAAGAGAAATTAAATTTTCTTGTTCATCAGATATTTATCACAGGGAAGAAGACATATTTGTGTTTAAAATGTGAGAAACATACTATGCAGACATATATAGTTACAGATGATCTTTTTCAACCTATGTAACTATGATATGTTACAAGTAAATATACAGCAGTAAAGCCTGCTTTACACGAGACGACCGATTGTGCGATAGCACGATAGATCGTACCCGCCCCCGTCATTTTTGCGTCATGGGCAATTAGTTGCCCGTGGCGCACAAACTCGTTTAACCCCCGTCACACGCACTTACCTTCCGGACGACCTCGCTGTGGGCGACGAACGTCCACTTCCTGGAGTGGGAGGGACATTCGGCGTCACAGCGACGTCACACGGCAGCCGGCCAATAGAAGCGGAGGGGCGGAGATGAGCGGGACGTAAACATCCCGCCCACCTCCTTCCTTCCACATAGCCGTCGGGTGCCGTGGGAGGCAGGTAAGATGCTGGTCATCGTTCCCGTGGTGTCACACGGAGCAACGTGTGATGCCACGGAAACGATGAACAACCGCCGCCATTTTAATTAAACAATTTTATGAAACCTAGCGACGAGTACACGACTCACGATTTGTGAGCGATACTACGTCGCTAGGAGGTGTTACACGAGATGACGTCGTGTACGATGCCGGATGGGCGTCATGAAAGCCGTGATCCCGACGATGCATCGCACGATCAGTCGTCTCGTGTAAAGCCCGCATTATGGTCTACGAAAGAATACAATGTAATTTACAGGACTAAATTCTTAGTAGTAAATGTAAGCAACTACCAATAAACATCTTTTATTGAAAAACAAAAAGAAACTATGTATCACGCGAATGTATAAATCATATGAATAATAAATTTCACATTTTATTAATACACCTTCATTTTAAAGAGGTTGTCCGATGAGTTGCTCTTTTGCATTAATTGTAGAGAGGCTAAAGGGTGCTTTACACACTGCGACATCGCTAACGATATATCGTTGGGGTCACATCGTTAGTGACGCACATCCGGCGCCGTTAGCGACATCGCAGCGTGTAACATCAATGAGCGACGATAAACGAGCGCAAAAACGTGAAAAAGCGTTGCTCGTTGACACATCATTCATTTCCTTAATATCATTGTTGCTGCAGGTACGATGTTGTTCGTCGTTCCTGCGGTGTCACACATCGTTACGTGTGACACCGCAGGAATGACGACCATCTCCTACCTGCGTCCACCGGAATAGAAGGAAGGAGGTGGGCGGCATGTTCTGGCCGCTCATCTCTGTCCCTCCTCTGCTATTGGCCAGCCGCTTAGTGACGCCGCAGTGACGTCGCTATGACGCCGAACGCACCTCCCCCTTGAAGGAGGGATTGTTCGGCAGTCACAGCAACGTTGCTGCACAGGTATGTGCATGTGATGCTGCCGTAGCGATAATGTTCGCTACAGCAACGATCACCAATTGTCGCATGTACGACGGGGGCGGGTTCTATCGCGCTCGACATCGCTAGCAATCGCTAGTGATGTCGAAGCGTGTAAAGCACCCATTAGAACTATTGCCAAGTCAACAATCTGCAACTGTCCTGATAACATACAGAATCGCCTTCCCATGGTTGAGAACGCATCACATGGGCAGGGACAAAGGTGGTTGGACAACCATTTGAAAAAATTGTTTCCTATAATTTTTAATTTAAACATCTGCTTTTAAAACTTGTATCAATTTGTTTGGATCTTTCTTTTCATTTGATTTTCTGATCAGACTGAATTTATATCCTTAACAAGAATGTTTTTATATAAGGATTAATTTTATTTCATTATAAGTAATCATTTCAGCCAATTTTTTAAACCATTAATGGTTCCAATTTAAAGATGAGTGGACCCGTGGAAGTTCGGGTTCTGCGGGTTCAGCCGGACTTTTGATAAAGTTCTGTCCTGGACCTGAACTTTAGTGGAAGTCACTGATTGCAGTTAGGTTCTCCAGCCACATGCAGTCAGCCATAAACAGAAAAATTGCAGGGAGGTCGTGGGGTTTTCTTTATTTTGTTGTGCACACTACGTCTGATAAGGCTGATTTTACCCCCACTGTGAGCCATTCAAACACTGCAAGTGACTCGCACTGGGCTGAGCAAGCTTACCCGAGCACAGCAATGCTCGATCAAGTGATTTGCATACGCAAAGCACCCACACTCAACACTGATTTTTTTTGTAAAGTTTATGTTCAGTATGAACGCCGAACTTAAAGGCCCAGTCACACACAACGACTTACCAGCGATCCCGAAAATGATGCGACCTGATAGGGATCGCTGGTAAGTCGCTGGGAGGTCGCTGGTGAGATGTCACACAGTCAGACCTTACCAACGATGCAGGAATGATACAGGTCGCAGTAGCGACCTGTATAACGATCTCAGCAGTCACTGTGACCCTGTCACACAGTGTCAAACACAGCAATGTGTCCTGCCCAGCAAAACATCACCTTTGAAGAAAATGACCTGGACCATTCTGCAACGACTAGCGATCTCACAGCAGGGGCCTGATCGCTGGTAGATGTCACACAACGAGATCGCTAACGGGATCGCTACTGCGTCACAGAAACCGTGACTCAGCAGCGATCTCGCTAGCGATCTCGTTATGTGTGACGGTACCTTTAAAGTTCGGGTCCACTCATCTCTATTCCCATTCTGACCAGTTTTTTAGCTATTCCAAGGCATACATTTCCATTTTAAAGAACTTATCACCTCTGAAGACTAACCTTTTTTTCCTCCAGACTCCTTATCTTTTGAGGTGGTGTTAAATGGCACAGTTTTTCATAATCATTTGTTTACTGGTCATTTATATTCTTGTACAGTACAAGTTAATCATGTGCCACTTTTCATGTCTGAAATCTAAATGAATGTAATCCTTTTACTCTTTCCTTAAAATGAACAGCACATTTACTGGTTGACTGATTTAAAGAGGACCAACCACCAGGATTTACTTGGGGCGGAAATAACTATCAAAACCCAACCCACATATTAGATATTCTGCAGCACCTATCAATCACGTAATGGTGAATTTCACAAACTATACTTGCCTATATTTCGAAAACTATAGTTCAGATATCACAACTAAAGATATGTTTAAAATGAGCATGATAGCACCAGTATAGCACTGTCTTTAGTTTATATATGAAAATCCTAGTGGTTGGTCCTTCGTTAAGACCATTAAACGATCACCAATCTCTTATGTACAAATCAATTGGCAATCATTTACTGGTCTGTTTATAAAAGTCTGAAAAACAAAATGGAAACTGAATAATCTTAATATGATGTTTGTACCCAGAGAATGTCCTGTTTTTGGCTGCACATCACCTGTTTACACAGAATGTTGTGCTAACAATAAAAATCATTGTTTTCTGGAATAAACAATCCAAATCCAATTACCTACCGACTTAGCATCTTGCTCGTTCATCCGGTTATTGCCGGCCTCTTTACATAGACTGATAATCACAACGAACATTAAAACGAACTCTCGATTGATGATTATCAGCTCATCCAATTGTGTCTTTAGATTCTTTATGCCCATTATTTAGTTTTTTATTTTTTTTTTTTTAAAAAACTGATATGTGAAGTGGGTGCAACTCAACAATCAGTAGCTGTGAGAATTCTGGTTCTTAGAAACCCAGTGCGGTACAAGACAACACAAGGACAACGAGCAATGAAGATCAATTGTGGTTAATGGGCAATACATAGACTACATGTTTCGGATACATGCCAATGTTCAGGTTTCCTGTTTTACTTGTTCAATTATAAGGCCGTGGCAGGGCCTTTGTCTGGGCTCTGTACAGAGCGTGGATAAAGATCTGGTGAGCGAGCTGTATTCATTGCTACTATTACATGCCAATGTTAGTTATACCTACCACACCTGTGGGTGCATTGTTAATGTGATACAATAAAGTATTGAGAAACCTTTGGCTGCTGGATTTTACACAACCATGTTCTGAATTGTTCTTTGTACCTTTTCTGACACCAGAATATTTTCTATGAACTTGTGCCCGAACAGAACTGCATATTTCAGATGTGGCTGCAGTAATGCTTTGTGGTTAATATCATGTTGCTGTCTCACAAATCCACATTTGTTTTAACTTATGGCAGTATCCTGCTTGCCTTATGCAGCTGATGACATTGCATGCTGTTATAAACACTATGATCTGCAAGTACAGAAGGGATATAGACTCTGTTTCAAGAAAAGTTCCGTATAATCCAAAATGCTTGAGGAAAAAAATCCAGTGATGAACTAGTAAAACATGGTTAGAGCCATAAGATTTCTTTTATTTCATCATGTTCAAATAGATTCAGATCTTGTGGACTCCAGCAGATCTCTGGAGGTTCTGGTGATGTCACAGTACAGGGTAATAAACATTTTGATGACGTAGTATAGAGATAATACACACAATGATGTCACAATACAGAGACAATACACACAGTGATGTCACAGTACAGAGATAATACACACAGTGATGTCACAGTGTGGAGACAATACATACAGTGATGTTACAATGCAGAGACAATACACACAGTGATGTCACAGTGCAGAGATAATACATAAAATGATGTCACAGTTCAGGTATAATACAGTGATGTTACAGTACAGTGTAATACACACAGTGATATTACACTACAGGGATAATACAGTGATGTTACAGTACAGTGTAATACAGTGATATTACAGTACAGGGATAATGCACACAGTGGTGTCACAGTGCAGAGATAATACACATTACTGTCACAGTGCAGAGATAATACACAATGATGCAACAGTGCAGTGTAATACATACAGGGATGTCACAGTACAGGGATAATGCTCACAGTGGTGTCACAGTGCAGAGATAATACACAGCACTGTCACAGTGCAGAGATAATACACACAGTGATGTCAAAGTACAGGGATAATACACAGGGATGTAACAGCATAGAGATAATACACACAGCGATGTCACAGTACAGACATAATACACACAGTGATATCACAGTATAGAGGTCATACACACAGTGATGTCACAGTACAGGGATAATACACAGAGTGATGTCACAGTGCAGAGATAATACATACAGTGATGTCATAGTACAGGTTTAATACACACAGTGATGTAACAGTACAGGATAACACAGTGATGTCACAGTACAGGGATAACACATACAGTAATGTCACAGTACAGTGATAATACATACAGTGATGTCACAGTATAAAGGTAATGTGACGCCCTGGCAAAATCAGGTAGTCACAGAAGTAGTCCACCCTACTTGATTCCAACACAAAAACCCACACCCTGGTACAACACATAGCCATTAAAGCCTAGCCACCCCCTCATGACAATAGGGACACACCAGTGGGCAGGATCAGGTGGATGGGAGCGCCCACCTAGGGGTCCTAAGGTGTCAGGGGCAGGAACACAGGAGACAAGTTTTGACAGTAGTAAAGTGCAGACCGTTGACAGTGGAGTGTGAAACGGAAGCCCAACGCGGGGGATATGGTGTCCGTCAGAACCCACAGAAATCCCAAGGGTCAGATTTCGCGGGCCACAGCTCCCAAACATACACAGTACCGGGAGTGGACTTCTCCGTTCCAAATGGAGTTGTCCCAGAGAAGACACAGACAAAGAGTGCAGGAGGAAGGGACCCCTGTTTGCTACACTCGGGTGTGGGACCCGAATACACCCGCCAAAGGCGACCGGTCACTGGCAACTTGGTTTACCACCGGACTTGTGTGTGATTCTTTGAACTGTGAGTACACCATTGCCCCCCGGTTCAACCCGGCACGCCACCTCCAGCAGCCATTATTCCCGCGTACCTGGGCCCCGGGACTACACCTCCCCTACCCGTGGAGGGGATCCCACCTTGCTGCCCTGTTCCATCGGCCCCGGGCGCCCCATCACCAGGCAGCGGCGGGGCTACCAATGCCTCACTGCAACCCATGGGTGGTGTCACTGACACACCAATCCCCTGTAAATACTCCCTTCCTACAGTTGTGAGGACGGACGGCCGTGCGAGCCCGTCCTCACAACCGGACCGGTTACTACTCGGGCCGCAGTAACGAACCCGGATCCGAGGAGCCCCTGCAGCGGCAGCGGTCCCCGTCCGCAACAGTAATACACAGTGATGTCACAGTACAGGGATAATGCACACAGTAGTGTTACAGTGCACAGATAATACACACTGTAATGTCACAGTACAGGATAATATACTTGGTGATATCATGGTATAGGGAAAATACAAACTCAGACATTTCACAGTACAAAGATATACTAGGTAAAGTCAGGGTACAGAATAATAAACATGCTAATGTTAATTTATAGGGAAAATACACACAGGGATGTCACAATACAGGGAAATTCACACAATGTAGTGATTATGTCATTGTGGCACCTGCTACTGATCGCAGACATCCCTGAACAAAACAGGTAGAAACACATGTCCTTACTAGGGATGAGCGAGCCCTAACTGTAAACCTTGGGGTTCACATCAGTGCAGAACCCAGAACATGGACTTCCAACCTGACGTCCGTGTTCCTATTCGGGTTCGCCAGCCAAATAAAGCTTGTTGAAAGGCTGCAGAGCAGCCAATTAACAAGCTTTTAGGATGTAGGCAATTCCATTGTCATCACATCCATGCCAGATGACCCAGCCTGTATAAAGGTTGGATCATGGGTTGCACCGCCATTTTACATTCTGATCCTGGTGCAGTGAAGAGTGCCCTAATATTGGAGGGTTTAAACAGCTCTAATACAGACTGGTTTAACCTGATCTAATACCTCTTGGTGCAAACGTCTCAATAACGCCTGGTGCAATACTGTTCTAATACCGCCAGGTGCAATACTGCTCTGATACCACTTGGTGCAAACAGCTCTAATACCGCCTAATGCAAACTGCTCTAATTTTTCCTGATACAATACTGCTCTAATGCCACCTGGTGCAAACAGCTCTATTATAGGCTGGTATAATCAGTTCTAATATACAGTCAGGGCCAGAAATATTTGGACAGTGACACAAGTTTTGTTATTTTAGCTGTTTACAAAAACATGTTCAGAAATACAATTATATATATAATATGGGCTGAAAGTGCACACTCACAGCTGCAATATGAGAGTTTTCACATCCAAATCGGAGAAAGGGTTTAGGAATCATAGCTCTGTAATGCATAGCCTCCTCTTTTTCAAGGGACCAAAAGTAATTGGACAAGGGACTCTAAGGGCTGCAATTAACTCTGAAGGCGTCTCCCTCGTTAACCTGTAATCAATGAAGTAGTTAAAAGGTCTGGGGTTGATTACAGGTGTGTGGTTTTGCATTTGGAAGCTGTTGCTGTGACCAGACAACATGCGGTCTAAGGAACTCTCAATTGAGGTGAAGCAGAACATCCTGAGGCTGAAAAAAAAGAAAAAATCCATCAGAGAGATATCAGACATGCTTGGAGTAGCAAAATCAACAGTCGGGTACATTCTGAGAAAAAAGGAATTGACTGGTGAGCTTGGGAACTCAAAATGTCCTGGGCGTCCACGGATGACAACAGTGGTGGATGATCACCGCATACTTTCTTTGGTGAAGAAGAACCCGTTCACAACATCAACTGAAGTCCAGAACACTCTCTGAAGTAGGTGTATCTGTCTCTAAGTCAACAGTAAAGAGAAGACTCCATGAAAGTAAATACAAAGGGTTCACATCTAGATGCAAACCATTCATCAATTCCAAAAATAGACAGGCCAGAGTTAAATTTGCTGAAAAACACCTCATGAAGCCAGCTCAGTTCTGGAAAAGTATTCTATGGACAGATGAGACAAAGATCAACCTGTACCAGAATGATGGGAAGAAAAAAGTTTGGAGAAGAACGGGAACGGCACATGATCCAAGGCACACCACATCCTCTGTAAAACATGGTGGAGGCAACGTGATGGCATGGGCATGCATGGCTTTCAATGGCACTGGGTCACTTGTGTTTATTGATGACATAACAGCAGACAAGAGTAGCCGGATGAATTCTGAAGTGTACCGGGATATACTTTCAGCCCAGATTCAGCCAAATGCCGCAAAGTTGATCAACGGCGCTTCATAGTACAGATGGACAATGACCCCAAGCATACAGCCAAAGCTACCCAGGAGTTCATGAGTGCTAAAAAGTGGAACATTCTGCAATGGCCAAGTCAATCACCAGATCTTAACCCAATTGAGCATGCATTTCACTTGCTCAAATCCAGACTTAAGACGGAAAGACCCACAAACAAGCAAGACCTGAAGGCTGCGGCTGTAAAGGCCTGGCAAAGCATTAAGAAGGAGGAAACCCAGCGTTTGGTGATGTCCATGGGTTCCAGACTTAAGGCAGTGATTGCCTCCAAAGGATTCGCAACAAAATATTGAAAATAAAAATATTTTGTTTGGGTTTGGTTTATTTGTTCAATTACTTTTGACCTCCTAAAATGTGGAGTGTTTGTAAAGAAATGTGTACAATTCCTACAATTTCTATCAGATATTTTTGTTCAAACCTTCAAATTAAACGTTACAATCTGCACTTGAATTCTGTTGTAGAGGTTTCATTTCAAATCCAATGTGGTGGCATGCAGAGCCCAACTCGCGAAAATTGTGTCACTGTCCAAATATTCCTGGACCTAACTGTAGATATGCTGATTTAGTACTGCCTAGTGCAAGTAACTCTCACGTGTGCCTCACGTGTAACTCGCACGAGTCTCTCATTGAATCACCAGGCACGGCCGCACACTCTCCGGACAGGAGCGGGTCGGTTGCATGTATCTCTATGCAGCTGAGATGCTCCTGTCTGGAGAATGTGTGGCCGTGCCGGGTGATTCAATGAGAGACTTGCGCGAGATACAAGCGAGGCACTCGCAAGTGTGGCTCCGGCCTAATATAGCCTAGTGCAATACTGCTCTAATGGCACCTAGTGGAAATAGCTCTAATATAGCCAGGTGCAATACTGCTCTAATACCACTTGGTGCAAACAGCTCTAAAACTGCCTGGTACAATACTGCTCTAATGTCACCTGCTGCAAACAGCTCTATTATAGGCTGGTATAATCATCGCTAATATACAGTAGATATGCTGATTTAATACCGCCTAGTGCAAGTAACTCTAATATAGCCTAGTGCACTACTGCTCTAATGCCACCTAGTGGAAATAGGTCTAATATAGCCAGGTGCAATACTGCTCTAATACCACTTGGTGCAAACAGCTCTAATACTGCCTGGTACAATACTGCTGTAACGCCACCTGCTGCAAACAGCTCTATTATAGGATGGTATAATCAACTCTAATATAGATATGCTGATTTAATACCGCCTAGTGCAAGTAACTCTAATATAGCCTAGGGTAATACTGCGCTAATAACACCTGGTGCAAACAGCTCTAATCTAGTCTGGTGCAATACTGCTCTAATACCGCCTGGGTCAATACTGATTTAATACCGCCTGGTACAAATAGCTCTAATATAGCCTGGTGCAATACTGCGCTAATACCCCATGGTGTAAACAACTCTAATACAGTCGGGTGCAATACAGCTCTAATACAACCTGGTGCAATACTGCTCTATCAGTGCCTTGTGCAAACAGCTCTAATACCAGTCGGTTTAATCAGCTCTTATACAACCTGGTGTAATACTGCTCTTATACAGGCTGGTTTAATCAGTTCTAATATAGCCTGGTGCAATACAGCTCTAATATAACTTGATGCAATACTACTCTAATTTCCTGATGCAAACGGATATCATATAGCCTGGTGCAATACTGCTCTTATACTGCCTGGTGCAAACAGCCCTAATAAAGCCTGGTGTAACACTAATATAATACCGCCTGATGAAAACAGCTCTATTATAGCCTGGTGCAATACTGCTCTTATACCACCTGGTGCAAACAACTCTAATACAGCTTGTTGTATACTGGTCTCATCTTACTTCATGCATACAGCCATAATACAGCTTCTTCTCGACTTTGAATTTATTTGTGGGATAAAACCATGAGGAGAGCATTAAATAGGGGCCATGGGGCTGCTGGTGATGGTGATGGAGCTGCTGTAGGGAGAGGATGTGGTCGATCTGTGCCTGCTATGTGCCGAAATTTGGTCTATGTGGTCTATGCACGCGACAGGACATTCTGCGTCATTTTGTAGGCCCGTATACCGCTACATGGATGGTGGGGCAAGAATAAGTAGAGGCGCTTTTAGATTATAAGTAGAGATGAGCGAGGTTCGACGTTCGCCAATTTCATGTTTGAGCGATTTTGGGGGGTGTTCGAGTCGTTCGACGAACTCGAACGATTTGCTAAAAATTCGGCAGTTCGAGTTACGTTCGAGAACGGTTCGATCACCAAAAGCGTGGCTTTTTACAGCTACGTGTGCAGGGAGCCATCGCTGGCAGCCTGCGGTAAGCTGGTAACCAGGGTAAATATCGGGTATCCAAGCAAAGTGCTTTGCTTAGTAACCCGATGTTTACCCTGGCTACGTGTGCAAAAATCCCCGAAAGCCACACAGAAGCACTTCCGTGTGACTTCCGTCGGATGCCGCTGCAGTCTGTGTCCCGCTCCAGCCCTAGCCCCAGCCCCACGGCTGCCCACTCAGCAGTGTCTGCAGCTGCCGGCACTGTAATGTGTCCGCAGCTGCCCACACTGCAGTGACAGCAGCCGCGGGGATGACAAGCGCTGCCGTCAGGAGGTTAGTGAAGTTCCTTGCCTGCGGTGATGAAGTCCTGCCCTCCCGACGTCAGCGCTGTCGCTGTCCTCCATGGCCGCAGCTTGTCACATCTCCTCTCGCTGCCGACCCGAGACTGTCACTAGCGGTGACGTCACAGGCACCCGCGATACTTGGTTGTGAAGGCGGCGGTCATTGAACTCAGTGACAGCTCTGCTATCAGGAGTGCAGCGATCACCGCAGGTAATGTACCTCGCTAACCTCCTGACAGCAGCACTTGTCATGCCCTGCAGTGACCTGGGCTGACCTTTTAATGTTAGCTCAGGTCACTGCATTGCTCTCCCAGCCAATATAGAACATTCTGTTCTTCATTGACTGGGACATTGACTATGGTATGGATCGTCATGGGAACCCTTTGGATTACACCAGACCTGGATTTGTTTTTCTTTCTAATAAATTGGTGAAAGAGGGAATGTTTTGGGGAGTGTTTTTTCAAATAAAAATGTGTTTGTCGTTTATTTTTTTTTTATTACTGACTGGGTTGGTGATGTCGGGTATCTGATAGACGCTTGACATCATGAACCCCAGGGTTTGATGCCAGGTGACATTACACATCTGGTATTAACCCCATATATTACCCTGTTTGCCACCGCACCAGGGCAACGGGATGAGCTGGAGCGAAGCACCAGGATTGGCGCATCTAATGGATGTGCCACTTCTGGGGCGGCTTCAGTCTATTTTTAGGCTGGGGAGAGTCCAATAACCATGGACCTCCCTAGTCTGAGAATATCAGACCCCAGCTGTCCGATTTACCTTGGCTGGTGATCCAATTTTGGGGGGACCCCTACGTGTTTTTTTTTTTTAAATTATTTATTTAATTTAAAATAACAGCGTGGGGTGCCCTCAGGTTTGTATTACCAGCCAAGATGAAGCTGCCAGCTGTGGTCTGCAGGCTGCAGCCGTCTGCCTTACACTAGCTGGCTATCAAAAATAGGGGGAACCCCACATCAATTTTTTTTAAATGTTTTTTTTTGCTAAATACAAGGCTAAGCACCCCTTAGTGCCACATGAAAGGCACCAAAGGGCACAAAATTACAAAATGCAGGAGAGTGGGACATTATGTGTCTTTCTGCCATTATAGTGACAGAAAAGACTGATATGAAGTGTACAAGCACAAGAAAATCACCAGAGCGCTCTACGCTGTGAAAAGCAGTAGAAAATGGCACTGGAGTGAACATGTGACCGTCTCATGTAGGTTGAAGCTATGGATCCTGGGTAAATTTATGTATTTTCCCTCCTTCAGTTTTTTGCAGTATGCAAAAAAACAGAAGGCACACGGATGACAAACGGATGACATACGGACCGTATACGGAACGGAAACGGATGCCACGCGGATGCCTCAGTGAAAAAAACAGACCGTTTTTTGCGGAACGCAAAAACGGATTGGTCGTGTGAATGTAGCCTTATTCTGATCTGACGTTTATAAACAGCAGGCAGAAATAAGTGAATAGCGCCCCCCATCGTCAGAAAATCTCCGGTGTTTCAGGGGGTAGCTGAGACCCTGGAGATCATGATTCAGGCCGGTGTTTCCAGTCCCCGCTCACGTGATCACCGGTATACACTGTATACCGATGATCAAGTTACAGTAAATGACAGCGCCGGTAAAAAATTATTTATCTCCCATCTGGCATGAACAAACATGTCAGATGGGAGATAAATCTCCTCCCCGGTCCCCTTCGGTCCCCCGATGTCGCCAGTGTGCCCCCCCGACCCCCTCCCGGATATCCAAGATGGCCGCGCGCACAGCAGCGCGCTGGCCGCATTCACCCTACTCCTCTGATTTCTGTTGCATTTGCCATGACACATGTGACAGAAAACTCCTCCCCAGGCCCTGCCAGGTCACCCCCTATAATCCCACCGGTGTTCCTGGTGTCCCACGGTACCTGTGCAGCGTTGATCCCCCGCTGCCCCCTCCTTCACAATAGACGCTGCCGCATGCACAGAGCGGCTGTCAGCTCAGCTTCCTGTGTTCAGACACAGTGAGTGGTGGTAACCATGCATCTGTAAGCTGCTGCAATGCCCTGCTCATGAGGTAAGGAACATAGTTAATCAGGAGAACTATACTACATTTCCAAATGGAGGTATTTGATTTTATAGTTGCCCTGCTGAACGACTACCAAACATGAGAGTCCGTTATACGCCACAAGAAAACATGTCTAAATAGCGAGCTCTGTTGTTTAGTATTCATTCAGCAGGATAACTGGACTTAAAGGGGTATTCCATCTCCAAGATCCTATCCCCAATATATAGTAGGTGGAATAGTAATAATATTAGCAAATACCAATATTTGGAAATGTAGAATAGTTCTCCTGATTAGGCATGCCCTTAACTCATGAGCAGGGCATTGCAGCTTTGGTAGCAACAGTTACGACATGGACTCTGCTGCTGTGGACCCGGGAAGAGTGGGTGCAGATTCATTGCACCCACACTCCTCACATGGAGGGTCTGCACTCCTAGAAAATTGGCGATACGTTCCCTTAACATGTCCCCCAATATTCTAGACGGTCCAGAGTCGTCGTGGGACCCCCTTATTTTTTTTTCCTTACAATAAATTGGTGAAAGAGGAAATGTTTTGGGGAGTGTTTTTCAAATACATTTTTTTTGTCTATTTATTTTGTAAGTACTGACAGTTTGTGATGTCGGGTATCTGATAGACGCCATGACATCACAAACTGCTGGGCTTGATGTCAGGTGACCTTACAGCTAGTATCAACCCCATTTATTACCTCGTTTGCCAATGCACCAGGGCATGGGATGAGCTGGAGGTGAAGCACCAGGATTGGTGCATCTAGTGGATGCGCCACTTCTGGGGCGCCTGCGGCCTGCTATTTTTAGGCTGTGAAGGGCCAGTAACTACGGACCTTCCCACCCTGAGAATCCCAGACCACAGCTGTCTGCTTTACCTTGGCTGGTGATCCAATTTGGGAGGGACCCTACCTTTTTTTGTAATTATTATTATTTATAAAATAATTATAAAAAAAAGAGCCTGGGGTGGGGCGTGTCCTGGCCATGAGGGAGTGAGGTTGTGCTTTTGCCTCAGCTCCCCCTTATCTCCCAGGAAATCAGCTACTACATTAATTTTTTCGGCCCTCTATCCCAGACTATGAGCACAAGGAGGCGAAGGGGAGCTCAGGGACACCTTTCCAGGCAGAATCGAGGCAGCATCCAGCGATTTCTGGCTAAACCAAGAGTGGCACAGATGGAGTAGGAGGGAAGTAAGATGGCCGCTGGCCTTGTCAGCTATGCAGCAGTGGCAGCGGGGGAGGGGGCGCACAGAGTACCTGTCAGAGGCCCACAGCAGAGAACAGCCCGAGGAGCAGAAGGTGGAGGCAGGAATCCAGATGGTGACACATCCTGTGCAGCTGGAGAAGTGGGGTTTGAGGAGCCAGGTACTCGGAGGGAGCAGGCTCTGGTGTCTTCACAGCATGGGGAGCAGGTCCTGGCAGAGAGGTGGACGGGCGGCAGGTGAGAGGCCTGGGCCTTGCAGACTCTGCAGCTTCTCCTGGAGGAGGGGAGAGGGATCTGACTTTGCCCCTGAGCCCTTCACTGTCAATGGAGCTCCAGGAGGGACAGGAGGATGGGGCTCCCTGGACCTCCAGCCCATTGCTACTCAGTGGCTCTGCAGCTGCTGTGACAGGCACAGAGGTCAAAGCTAATATAGAAGATATGGAGAGTATGGAGCACTCCACCAGCCAGATTTCTCAGCATGTCAGCACTCTGGGTCTGGGACAGGAAGGTTCCGGTATCCTGAGGGAGCTAAGAGAGCTCAGCGCAAGAATCATCAGCATCCCATCCAGAGAGGACATGGAAGGCTATATCTCCAGATTGGAGAAGGCGTGCAGGTCAGAGCTGACAGAAGTGCGTTCCAGTGTGCAGAATATAGATGCAAGGGTCCTGTCTCAGGAGACCCAATTACAAGAAATGCAGAAGGACTTATCCTCTCATAAAGAGTTGCTAGAGACCCAATCTCACCAGCTCCACTACCTGACTGAAGCACTGGACGATGCAGAGAACAGAGGACGACGCAACAACTTAAGAGTACGGGGTCTGCCAGAGTCCGTTGATTCCAGGGAACTCCCACGTGTCCTCCAAAGAATCTTCAACAAGATATTGGGGCTCCCTCCAGCCACAGAGATCGAACTTGATAGAGCACACAGATCCTTGGGACCCAAATCAGCGGACTCGGAGTTCCCGCGGGACGTGATCTGTCGGGTCCACCATTATTTACAAAAGGAGTCTATTCTGCTGAAGCTCCGGGAAGGGGTACCGATCCTTTTCCAAAAGATTAAGTTGCAGATCCTACCCGACCTCTCTCGTCTTACTCTCCAGAGGAGGAGAGCACTACGGCCTCTGTTGGAGCTCCTTCGGTCACGGGACTTGGTGTATAGCTGGGGCTTCCCTTTTCGCCTTCAAGTCCGCAGTGGCGGCCGAATGCACGTTCTTCATTCACCAGAGGATCTGACACCCTTTTCGGAGGCCTTGAATCTCCCCAGAGTTGAAATCGAGGACTGGCCTTCTATTCCAAGAGAATTCTCGCGGGGGCTTCCTCAGCGTCCTCCAAGAAGTAATTGCGGGGAGAGGAAGACAGGAGGAGGAGGTCGTCCATCTACCAAGGACTGATGTTCGTCAAGACGGGGCTTGTATGCTTCTCACACTTTATACTGTACTTGAGTAGTATTGTTATTTGGGGAGAGGTATTGTATCATGGGAGAGGTTTAACGCTAGATATAATAACTGACGTGAGTCGAAACGGTTCCCTCTCTCTGCCGCTACAATTTTGCCCTCCTGCCCCCGATTCTTGTAGTTTCATGCTTTTACAGAATTCCTAGCAGTTTCATATAGGACATGTATGGTTATGATTAACACCCCCCCCGTTTTTCATGTTTCCTTCCGCTTCCTCCTTCTGTGTCCCCTTTGGCCTTTTATCGCCTCTTTTCGGGCCCGTGCTCCACGACCTCTCTCTTCCCCCTTTCTTATTGCCCCCTGTGGCCCTCTGTCCCCCCCTGTCCCCGTCCCCCCCCTTTTTTTTTTTTTCTCTCCTTCCCTCCCTTCCTCCCTCCCTTTTTTCCTTCCCTCCCTTTTTTTTTTCTTTTCTCTCCTCCCCCTTTCCCTTTTTTCCTTTCCCCCCTTTTTTTTTTTTCTCTCTCCTTCCCCCCCTTCTTCCCCACTTTTTTCCTTTCCCCCTGTTTTTTTTTTCTTTTCTCTTTTCTTTCTACCTCTCTCTTCTCCCTCCCTTCCTTCCCCTGAGGGGGGTGGGTCGTGGGGGGGTATTGCAGGGTGCGCATCTGAGCTGGGGTTTGTCTGTGGTTTGGGTTTTATAATGAGGCCTGGGAGGGGGGGGGGGCTTCCGTCCTGGAAAGTACACGCCTGGTTTGGGTTTACGCGTCGCGGATTGAGTGACGCTTGAAAGCAATACCCAGGAATTACCGCATTTGTTGGGCTTACAGTTTGTAATCTTTGTTTTCCCTTTTCTTTTTCTCTATTTCACAGCCTAATCTTTTCTTGATTCTTGCTGCATTTCTTGCTCCTTACTCTGGTCATCTCTCTTTCCCCTTCTTCACCCCTATCCTTAGGTGTAGGACCCCAGTGCTCGGCATGACGCAACTTAATTTTGGCTCCCTTAATTGTAAAGGGTTGAATGTGCCGCAAAAGAGATCGCAAATATTTTATGCTATGCATAAACAAAGGACTCAGGTGTTATTATTACAAGAGACCCATTTTAAAGCAGGCCAGGTCCCAGTTCTTAGGGATAGATTTTACACAACATGGTTTCACAGCCCTAACCCGACTGCTAAATCCGGGGGGGTCTCCATTGCTCTCCATAAGTCATTGGTGTTCTCCGTGATCGACTCTTTGGTGGATCCTGAGGGTAGATTTATATTTCTGAAGCTCCAGATTGGTATGGGGGTATATACCGTAGCTAACTGGTATTTACCCAACTCCAGACCCACTGTGGCATGCTCTTCCCTCCTGTCTCGGCTGGCGGAATTTGCAGAAGGGACTTTAATAGCTGGGGGAACCTTTAATTTCACCTTTGAACCGGCAATTGATACCTCCTCGGGGCGGCGTTTTATTTCACAAAAAAGGATGTTGGCACTAGGGAAAAAGTTGCAAGCATTACAATTGGTTGATATTTGGAGGGCACTGCATCCCACGGAGAGGGATTACTCTTATTTCTCCCCAATTCATTAATCTTACAGCCGTATAGATATGTTGTGGATTAGCCAACACGCCATGCCATGGCAAGCCCAGGCTTCCATATGGTCTATATGTCTATCGGACCATGCACCCGTGTTCGTCCAACTCACTCCCCCAGACGGTTCACGGCGACCATGGACGTGGCGTCTTAATGAACATCTACTTAAAGACGACTTATGTGTAGCAGAAATACGACAGGTGATGAGTGATTTCTTGGAAATTCACGCTCAGGACCAGACGGCCTTGCCGACACAGTGGGAGGCCCTTAAATGTGTGGTGCGGGGTATATTAATAAAGCATGGATCAAGACTTAAACGGGAGAGGGCCTCTCTGATTACCTCTTTGGTTCAGCGAATACAGACCTTGGAGGCATCCCACAAAAAATCCTTATCGGCCTCAGTGTACGCTGAATTGGTGGGATCCCGGGAGGAACTTAGGGGGCTCTTAGATCAAAAATACTATGCACAGAGGGTACGTTTACAGAGATACTTATATGAACATGCAGACAAGTGTGGAAGGGCATTAGCCAGGTTTATTCACCCGAGGAAACTCACAAATCATATCCCGAAAATTAAGGACAGAGGAGGACATATGATTCAGGACCCGGTTAAAATAAACCGAAGAGTTTAAAAATAGCTAAAAATAGCTGAAGAGTTCCGTGCCTTTCATGGGGACCTGTACAACATAAAGGGTCAGTTTACTGATATGTCTCCGACGGCACTCAATGATAAGATTGAGGACTATGTCCAGCGGACTGCCTTGCCTAGGCTAGCGCAATCAGAAATTGAGACGCTGGAGTCAGATTTTACGGAAGAGGAGATATCTTCGGTTACCAGAGACACCCCAGTAGGTAAGAGCCCGGGACTGGATGGTTTTACAACTAAATTTTTTAGAATTTTTAGGGAACAAATTGTCCCCTTTTTGACACGGGTCTTTAACTCGGTGCCTGCTGGAGCATCTTTTGTTCCTCAGTCTCTAGAGGCGCATATATGTGTAATTCCGAAGCCAGGGAAGGACCCGGTTAATGTCTCCAATTACCGTCCCATATCATTGATTAATATAGATGTCAAATTCTTTTCAAAAGCTCTCGCCAATAGACTGGCACCTTTGCTTCCAAAAGTGATACACACGGACCAGGTGGGTTTTGTGGGGGGCTGAGAGGCAAGAGACAACACGAATAAGACGTTTCTTCTGCTGGCTCGGGCGAAGGCAAAGGCACTACCTATGTGTTTACTTTCTATAGATGCGGAGAAAGCCTTCGACCGGGTCAGCTAGAGTTTCATGTTGGCAGCGTTGAGACAGGTGGGGATAGGTGACAGGTTCCTTAGAGGAGTGGCCTCCCTTTATAGTACACCGACTGCCAGAATAAAGGTAAATGGGTCCTTGTCCGCGCCAATTAGCATAAAAAATGGTACCAGACAGGGTTGTCCCTTATCCCCCCTCCTATTTGTTCTCGTAATGGAGCATTTGGCTTTGGCCATTAGACAGAACCCAGATATAAAAGGGATAGAGGTGGGAGAGCATCATTGTAAAGCGGCATTATATGCAGATGACCTCCTCCTATACATTACACAGCCCCACATATCCTTTCCCTCCTTGGTTAAGGAAATTGAGAACTTCGGACATATAAGCAACTTTAAAGTTAACTATAATAAATCAGAAGCCTTGAATTTCACTCTGCCGGGGAGGGAAGTAGATCATATTGCATCCAACTTTCCTTTTAGATGGCAGACATCGGCCCTGACTTATCTGGGGGTGGCGGTACCACGGGACAGTACCAAGATTTTTCACCTCAATTACCTCCCTTTGTTGGAACGCACTGAGAGATCTTAAACAAATCGATAGACACAAACTGTCCTGGTTTGGACGTATTAATGTCATCAAGATGGATGTTCTCCCTCGTTTTCTATATATCTTTCAAACGGCCCCTATAGCACTACCATCGTTTTTCTTCACCAGAATACAGTCAATTATTAACAAATTTGTGTGGGAAGGGAGATGCTCTCGGGTGGGGAGGAGAGTGTTGAGTAGAGGTAAGGGAGAGGGGGGGCAGGGTTGCCAGACTTTAAAAAGTACCACAAGGCGTCTCTTCTGCTGAGACTAATGGATTGGCAATTTAATAGGAGCACTAAACAATGGGTGAGTCTGGAGCAGGTTTGGTCCGAAACGCCCCTGCGGTTCCTCCCGTGGATCACACCGCTGCGGAGGGGACGGATAGATGGAGAGGCGGAGTTTCTCAGGGCATCCCTGAGGGTCTGGGACGTTGAGTGCAGGCGGGGATCTCTCTCTAGGGGTCCTGGTCCGCTCTCACCGCTTTTCTCTAACCCGGAGTTCCCCCCAGGGATGGGAGTCGAGCGTTTCTTAGGTTGGAGGAGGGGTGAGGACACACGGATAGCCCAGACTTTGCACGGTTTGGAAGTACCCCCCTTTTCGGCCCTTTTGCTCCCAGAGGGTCGGCATCCAACGGCTTGGCTGGAATACCTTCAACTTAGGTCCTTCTTGATGGTTGACAACAGACTTGGGCTTTTTGCGGCTCAGCCCACAAAATTTGAACAATTGTTTTTACTCCTTCCTGATTACAGAGGCGGACATGGGAGACCTTAAATATATCGAGAAGTGGAATAGAGATTTGGGGACTTTCATTCCTGAGGAGGACTGGAAAAAGTCCTCACTCATAAATTTTCCATCGCCTGTGCAGCACAGGAAAAAAATTATAAGATTCTGACCCGTTGGTACAGGTGCCCGGATACTCTACACGCAATATTTCCCGGGGTCTCAGATAGCTGCTGGAGGTGCGAAAGGGGAAGGGGGACAATGCTGCATATCTGGTGGGACTGCCCATTGATACAACCTTTCTGGAGGTCCGTGTTCAAAGCATACGCTGGGATTTGCGGAGAGCAGTTGGTGGGTTCCCCTCAGATGGCGCTGCTTTCAATTCTCCCAGGATCACTTAAATCACAGAAAGCGGGGCCTTCTGAGATACTGTCTTACGGCGGCATGCATGGTGATCCCGAGATACTGGAAATCGACTGGGGTGCCATCTGTAAGGGAGTGGTTTGTGGAGATGGCCATCATCCACAGGATAGAGTCCCTAATGGCAGAAACCAATGACTCAGTGGATAAATTTCTTAGGATCTGGACCCCCTGGACCCTGGCTCTTGATTCTCTACCATTTCAGAACCTTATTGGTAACGCATGACGCGTGTTACGTCAGTCCAATGTAGCGGCCCGAGTACTGGGGAAGTAATCCCTACCATGCCTTCCCTCCCTCTCTTTCTGTTGCTCTTCTCTCCCCCTTTTCCTTCTCTTCTTTTCCTTATCTTTCCCCCTTGCTACTTTCCTTTCTCTCTAGTTCTCGTTAAATCTTCACATTTTTTCCTTTTCTTTTTTGTTTTCGGCAGTAGCCTCACTTTGTTTGAGGTGTAGTTCTCAATTGGAAGGAGATTGTCTGTATTATAAAAGGTGGTTACATGTCGTATGCGTGCCTTATGATAGTAAGAGAAGAGGTGTTAGTTAGGATGTGGCTTATACTCTTCTCTGTAAGTTGACATGAAGTAATCACGTATTTGAATCTTCTTTTTTTTTTCTTCCTGTAAATTCTCTTGTTTACTTTAATAAAGAAAGATTAAACATAAAAAAAGAGCCTGGGGTGACCTCCACATTGGATCACCAACCACGGTAAAGCTGCCAGCTATAGTTTTCAGACTACAGCCGTTTGCTTTACCCTAGCTGGCTATCAAAAATTGGGGGACCCCACGTCATTTTTTTTTTTAACTATTTTTTTATGATAAATCTGTTTTTATTGAAATTTTTTCATCAAAATATGATTACATAAAGAAAGCAACAAAGAGTATGAATAAAAAAATGAATAATACATTAGCCACATCCTCTTTATATTATCGACCCGATGACTGAATATGACGGTCGCAACGGTTTATCTCGATATCGTATCGCACAACCACTTATTACTTAAGGGAAGCCTCCGGGTCGGCTTGATATTTTCCAACCTAACCTGAATCTCCTCAAGATATGGCTAACTAGACTTCAAACAACAAAGAAAAATAAGTATTCCAAGAGTATTAAAAACAGAAGAAAAGAGGGGGGGAGAAGGACAGAGGAAAATAAGAGACCAAGAGGGATTGGACAAAGGGTTGGAGGGGAAGGTAAGGAGAGTGTGTGGTTATGTGCTGTTACCGAAACAAGGCTTGGAAGTCCGAGGACTCCTTGAATAACACCCAGGGTTGCCAGACCTTAATACATTTTTCGTTACTTCCCGTCACCATTACTGAAAGTTCCTCCATGTGACAAATATGTGACAGCTCCATCTGCCATTCCCCGATAGTGGGGGCCTCTGTGGCTCTCCAGTGCCTAGGAATGAGCGCTCGGGCTGCTATGAAGCAAAATCGTAGAAGGCTCCTCTTTTGCTGCCTTACCGAGCCGGGTAGAATTGACAGAAGTGCTATTTTAATTGAGGGGGTGATGTTCTCACCAGACATTTGATTATACACTTGAAACACCTGAGACCAGAAGTTTGACAATTTCTGACATGCCCACCAAATATGGGTCAGCGTGCCTTTGTCCATTCCGCATCGCCAGCAGCATTCCGAGACTGATGGAAAGACTCTGTGTAATGTGGCAGGACACTGGTACCATCTCGCTAACAGCTTGTAGCTCTTTTGCTGAGCACTACAAGCTACTGAAATTTTGTGAGAGAACAGGAAGGCCTTCCGCTTTTCCTCTTCCGGAAAACTGAGACCAAGTTCGGTTTCCCACATTCGGATATACCCAGGGTCCTCCGAACCGCGGGCCTCAATAATCAAACGATATATGAGTGAGATCGAGTGTGTGGGCGGTGAAGACTGAAAAAATAAACGTTCAAACGGCGTGGACGTAGTCGGATCTGGGGGAAGTCCCCCCCGAGCCACGACCGCACAAAAGAGTGTAGCTGCACATATTCAAACCAGTTCAAGTGAAGGTCTGGGAATGTGGCCTGTATTTCTGCGAAAGGAGGCAGGTGTTTACCCTGTAAGATCTGCCCCAATCTGATGTCCAACCCCCTCTCCCATCCGAGAACCCTGTCTGCGTTGCATCCTGGAGGGAAGCCTGGATTATCGAACAGGGGAGCCAATAGGGTGGGACTACCCGAAAGGCTGCCCTTGCATTTTATGTCCTCCCAAGCTTCCAAAGTCGCCCTGAACAGAATCCCATTAGGGTCTGTCTTTTTCTTTACCGCCTCCATGTCCTCTTTCTGAATCCATGCGAGTCCTCCAAAAGAGACCTGGGAAAAAGTTTGTTCCAACTCTACCCACTGTTTAGTCTCTTTGTGATATTGCCAATCAATCAAGCGGGCAACCAGGGAAGCTCTATGATAGGCCTGTAAGTCCGGCAACCCAGCTCCTCCCCTCTGCTTAGATCAGACCAGTGTCTTGTAGCTAATCCGAGGCTTACCTCCTTTCCAAACAAAACGGATCAGTGCGGACCTCAGGGTCTTGAAGAAGGCCGAAGGAGGATTTATGGGGACTGTCTGAAAAATATAAAGGAACCTTGGGAGGATGTCCATTTTAAAAGAATTTATCCGACCAAACCACGAGAGAGGTTTCCTATTATAGGTCTCCAGGTCTTTGAGAGTTTTATTTAAGAGGTTCTGGTAATTCAAAGAGTACAGCAGGCTTAACTTGGAAGGGACCAAAACTCCGAGATATTTGATTGATGTGTTTTGCCATCGAAAGGGGAATTTACTTTTTAGGATTGTAACCTCAGCCGGGTTCAGGGATATATTTAATGCCTCCATTTCTCCGTTTTGGAGTAGTTTATTTTGAAATTACTCAAGTTACTAAACCGTTCGAATTCTTTTATTAACGAGGGGAATGAGACCAAAGGTTGGGAGGTGTACAGCAGAAGGTCATCCGCGTACATAGCGGTTTTATATTCCTTGTGCCCAAGGCTCAGACCATGTACATTGGGGTTCCCCCTAATTGTCACCGCAAGGTGCTCCATTACTATGACATAAAGAAGGGGAGATAGGGGGCAACCCTGTCGGGTGCCATTTTTGATTGCTACCGGGCCAGACAGGGCACCGTTAGCCCTGACACGAGCTGATGGCCTGGAGTACAGTGCCATGACCTTGCCAAGAAAATTCGGGCCTAGCCCTATCTGACTTAGTGCTGATCTCATAAGCCCCCAATGCACACGGTCAAATGCCTTTTCTGCGTCTAATGACAAGAGCCCCAAGGGTAGTGATTGAGACGTGGCTCTTGCAATTAAATGTATCATCTTGTTTACATTGTCTCGGGCCTCCCTTCCCTGTACAAACCCAACCTGGTCCGTGTGGATTAAGGACGGTAAAAGTAGGGCTAGTCTATTTGCCAGAAGTTTAGCAAAGATTTTTACGTCTTTGTTTATTATAGAGATCGGACGGTAGTTAGAAACCACCGACCGATCTTTCCCGGGTTTTGGCAGTACTGCAATGTGGGCTTCCAGTGATTGAGGAGCAAAAGGGGATGTGTCCGATACCGAATTATAGACTTTCGTCATAAAAGGGGTAATTTGGCTTTTGAATAATTTATAGAAAGCAGGCGAAAATCCGTCTGGACCCGGACTTTTCCCGTTTGGGGAGTCCCCTATTGCTGCTGCTATTTCATCTTCCCCAAACCTGTCATCTAACCGTGTTATGGTCCCCATGTCTAACACTGGAAGAGGGGTTTCAGCGACGTAGTCATCTATGCGTTTTTGGAGGTCCTGTGGAGCCATATTGGAGTACTTCCCCTGTATATTATATAGATCTGCGTAATACTCCTTGAAAATACCTAGAATTTTAGTGGGGTCGTATGTATCGGTATTCTTCTGGGACTTCAGTTTAGGGATATATAAAGCCTGATCCCGAGGGTGAAGAAGGCGTGAGAGCGGACGGCCACATTTGTCAGAGTGTCTATACAACACCCTTTTAAATTGGGTTTTGAACTTTAGTAGTCTGCTGTCCAGCAAACTCCGCAGAGCTTCCCTGATTGTAAAGAGCTTAGCCAACGTTTCTGGGGAGGGGTTGGATTTATGAGAGGTTTCCAACGTGGAAATTTCCTTAAGGAGCAGAGCAATTTCCGCTGTTTTTTCCTTTTTAATCCGTGCCCCATGCTTAATTAGAATTCCTCGGATAACGCATTTAAAAGCCTCCCATTGAAAAGGCAAGGGCGTAGAGTCAGCTGCATATGAGGACACAAAAAATTCCATAGACTCTTTTACGTCCGAGATGCACCCCTCATCTCTCAACAGGGAGTCGTTCAATCTCCACGTCCACGTTTGGTTTGGGGAGTCTGGGGGAGAGACATCTAGAAAGACCGGGGCATGATCCGACCAGACCACATTCCCAATGGTAGGGGTCGGGTGCCACGCAAGGACCCGCTGGCTGACCAAAAAGAAGTCGATTCGACTATATGTCTGATGTGGGATGGAGAAAAATGTATAGTCCCTTTCCTGGGGATGCATAATTCTCCATACGTCCACCAGATGAAGGTTATGCAACTCACGCTTCAGGGCCGTCAGGCGTCTCAGAGGTATGGCACTCCTCCCAGTCGACACGTCCACCACCGGATTTAGTGTAAGATTGAAGTCGCCGCCCACCAACACTTCCCCCTCCGCAAAATCTGACAGAACCTTTAGGAAAGAGCGACAAGCGTTAGTCTGATTACAATTAGGGCCATACCAGCCTGCGATCGTATACACTGTTGAGCATATCTTAATTTTTAGTATCACATATCTACCTGCCTTGTCTAATTTGGAATCTATCACTGAATGTATCAGGCTTTTGTGTAGAACTATTGAGACTCCCTTAGATCTCGATTCACTATTCGTGCTGTGGAACTATTAAGGTGAACTCTTAACCAGAGATCACTAGTTGCCTACTGCCTGGCCGAATTGGTATATACCAAGTGCATGCATAAAAGAATTCACACCAGACACAGTCGGATATGAAATCTCTTCTTGGTCACAGTAAAGATGGCACCAAACAGACAGAGATGGAACATGCGTCCTCTTGATATACGCTAGGGGCGTACACCAGTTCAGATATGCCCATTTAGTGGGACAGTTCATGAGCTAGCCAATGGGGAGATCCGTGTTGCTGTTGATGGGTGCGTCTGACTTCAGTGGATGAAACCATGATGATGGGAGGGACGTCATCTGGTGCATCCATGCTGATGGTTTGGTCTGTGATGTCTTCTAGCTTGACCAGGGGTCTTCCCTTATGTTGTATCTTCTTTCATTCCCTGCATTCCAAGCAAGGTGTGGAGAACAGGAAATGGCGGCCATCTTTATATCTGTGTCATGTGTATGATCTGAGAGCTGAATTATGTAAGGCAAATCGACATATTTCCCACAATGCTCTATGTCCAGAGGTTAATTAAGTATTTCATTTTATGGCTCTCCTCAACAGTCCCCCCTAAATACTTTATTAACCTTCTGACCCTACCGTGGTCCTCTAACACATCAGCTCTAATGCTTTAACTGCAACCTTTTTTCATTTTTCTATCTGCTATACAAGCAATGCTAAGCTTTTGCTCAGAGAGTTGATCACATCCCGCACACACAGTTCACAGAGGTATAGGTAACTAGAACAGACTATTTAATGCCGAAGAGCTTACTCAGAATTTGAGATTAATCGATTAGAAAGAGTAAGGCAATTGTAAGAATAAGCTTCTTACTGTTATGCTGCAGCTTTTAGCATTACTGTTTCTGAAAGACTGATTCTCAGTCAATATCCGAGTGCTGTCCGCGTCTTCGAGACTTTTCTACCCGAATACACCTGATTGTATCACAACACTAATGGATCTCTTCTTGTCTCGGGTCTATAATCTACCACCAGGAGGCCTTTAACAAGATTTCCCTTACACATGGATCCGATTACCTTCAGTAACACAGAGTAGCACTTTTACGGCTTCAAATACCAACAAATAAAACAATACCAGTTACCTACAAGTGTATGTTATCCTTAAAAAGTCACTTAAACCCTTAAAATAATTGATTGGTTCAGGTCAGATAATGTTTTTCCCACCATGAGCCCTTATTTGTGTAATGTTCCTGTACCCATTGTTCCCTTATGGTTAATTCCCATGTATCATCCCCAATCTAGAAATTCTCCATAAGGTTCTATGTGAGATAATCCAGCACTATGTGTGTTGTGACCCTAATTCTGCTGGTACGATGGACTCTTTACAGCCGCTGTTGTCTGGGTTTTCCCTCAAGCTTCATGGAAGTCGCTGTGGTTGGGATAAGCTGGATCGGCCCATCTGATTCTGACTCATGGCTCTTTCTGACTTGTCTTTTTAGGATTACCCAGTCTCCTGGCTGGAGACCACGTGCTCCTGACACTGATTTAGGATCTGGAATTGAAGGATACACATGTTTAACACACTATACAGGCAGTTGTATACGGCTCATACATCACTGGTCAGGATATCACACTGTATCTGCAGTATCTGTGAGAAATATAATCACATTCTAGGTACTAAACCAAAAATACCTTATATAAAGATCTAATTATTAAAGGAAAACGAACATTTGTTACATGATTTGCAGCGTTCACCATTATCTTGTGGATCGTTACATGTTTATGTTATAATCATTAAAATTCCAAACAACATACACCCATGTGACTATAGACACAATTAAATATTCCAATAAAGGAGGGGCAGGGATTGGGGCAATAGCCCTAAAACTCTCCCTACCTCGCAGCGGAGGTCGGCACCCTATAAGGCGAATTGGCGCCCCCGCTCACCGACGGCTCACGCTCCCTATCCCTACACTGCTAAGCTAATACGTGCTGCTAATGTCAGTGAGGAAATATAGAAACCATGAGATACCGGGGATAAAGAGGCGTCAATATGCAATTATATATATACAATTCATTCCCAAAGATTAAATATTCACACTCTGTATTTTACATAGCTGTTTGGTAGCTTAAATCAATATGATACAGCAAATTCAAGGACCAAACCCTAAAATAAATTAAATATCTCACATGTATAACATGTACCCACTGTATCAATATAATAATAAGGCCAGGTAAAGTCATGAGGAGATCTTGTCCGATCACAGACTCTCCACTGTACAATTCACACTCAGGCTAATAAAATAAACGCATATTTGTCAGACATTGAGCTTGAAAGAAGCCCAACGCGTTTCTCCCTTCTTCACAATGGCAGATGGGTTCATCAGGTACTGACCTCTATAGTGACCTCTGCTATAGAATATGTTCTTTTACCGCTTTTTAGGAACTCCATCTTTACATACCACCACCACCATGAGTTTTTCAGCAGTAACGTTTTCCACACTGGATATGTTTCAGAGCAGGCCTGAAAAGAAATTCACTCAACACGCACAAAACTCATATAAACCTACTCATGGTAGATGTATATGACTAATCTGCAATCACCGGAGCAGTAGAGCGGATGAGGGGGGTGTTTCTACGAGGTCTTTACAGTTTTTTCTACCTTAATAGGCACACGTCTTACAAGACTGGATGTGTCTGGCCACCTGGGTACTGAGCAGTGGTGCCGCCCATATCTTGTCCATCCCAACACCTTTGTCACATGGGTTACCTGGGCCATTATTGAGTAGAACGCTCATGGCAGAGAAAGCTTACCGCCCTTTATCCACAGACCTTCCTCAGTCACTGGCTCCCTGCGTCTCACACTCCGTTCCTTGCTGAATCGCTTGTTCCTGTAAGGATTTAAGAACACAAGGAGTGACCAATGTCACGGACGACGTGACAGGAGCCACCGAGGTACTGGTCTGCATTGGACTCTCAACTCTAGGCCCATTGTTCTTTGTTGTGCACCTGTGCGAGCATCTCCTCCGGCTGCTGCCTATATCCACATTTTGACTATCTTACCCCTTTCCGCTCTACAAACCACAGTGATCGCAAATCTTCAACTCGTTTTCCTATGGGAGTGGTTTGATTTTTATTACCTCATGTTGCGTAACCTGAGCATATCCAGTGCAGAATCAACCAGCATCTTGGTATCTGGATCCATCTACGGAAAAACTCAAAATCTGCATTAGCAATGGCCTCATCTGAGACATGTTCAAAACCTGACAATTCTTGTTACATCAGAGCAATCATGAGATATATGTATGTCTGCTGTATCCTCCTTACAGATAAAAATTTTAAAGAACACTTAATAGAAAAACCCAATCGATGAACAAATTAAAACCTTAAATAATACGTGTGACTTTCCACATCATCTTCCCCCCCTTTTTGAATCTATTATCCAAAGCATAATTAGATTCAAAAACTGTGTGGCCCCGGAGCTCTACATTTAGGCATAAAAGTCACATTGTGTAGATTGTACCTAAATCGGGAACAAAATAAATATTATGTTTGTATAACCTTACAATAGAAAACTATTTCAATGGCTTTTCAACCTTCGCTTGAACCACAGAAATCTGCATTACAATCTTTCTTTCTATAAAAAGGAAACAGATGATTCAATACATTATATATAAAACACAGAATGCCATAAATCATCCACATACTTTTAAACCAAATTATTGTAATTATGAATAAATTATTAATAATTATTATTTTTATCATTATTATTAACAACAATAATATTAATAACGTAACACAACCTCTGGCTATAGAGGCGTTCATATTTGCAAAATTGAGGAAAATTATCAGGAAATTTTCAGCATCTCTGTGATAATTCTGTCCATAAATACTATTACTTTTTTTATAAAATGCTGATTTACCATAGAAATCCATCTGATTAAGCAGCTTCCCATGCTCTTGTATCTACCAATAAATCTAAACATTTACACAATTAAGTTTTATTCCTTTAGGATAAAATTAGTAAAATAAATTATACCTTTTTCCAGTATAATTTGCAATGAATTAAATGCAGAAAGCTCTTTTTTTTTTCCCTTGGGCTGCTCTTTAACCCCTTCAGCCCCCGGGCACTTTCCGTTTTTGCGTTTTTGTTTTTTGCTCCTTTTCTTCCGAGAGCCGTAACTTTTTTATTATTCCGTCAATCTTGCCATATGAGGGCTTGTTTTTTGCGGGACGAGTTGTGCTTTTAAATGAAACCATAGTTTTACCATATAGTGTACTGGAAAACAGCAAATAAATTCCAAGTGTGGAAAAACTGCAAAAAAAGTGTCATCGCACAATAGTTTTTGGGATGTTTTATTCACCGTGTTCAGTATATGATCAAACTGATGTATCTATGTGATGCTTCAGGTCGGTGCGAGTTTGTAGACACCAAACATGTATAGGTTTACTTGTATCCAAGGGGTTAAAAAAATTCACAAGTTTGTCCAATAAAAGTGGTGCACGTTTTGCGCCATATTCCGAAACACGTAGCGTTCTTAGTTTTTGGGATCTATGGCTCAGTGATGGCTTATTTTTTGCGTCTCGAGCTGATGTTTATAATGGTACGATTTTTGCGCAGATGCTACGTTTTGATCGCCTGTTATTGCATTTTGTGTAAAATTTGCGGCGACCAAAAAAACGTAATTTTGGCGTTTGGAATTTTTTTGACACTACGCCGTTTACCAATCAGATTAATTGATTTTATATTTTGATAGATCGGGCATTTCTGAACGCGGCAATACCAAATATGTGTATATTTATTTATTTTTTAACCCTTTAATTTTCAATGGGGGGAACGGGGGGAGATTTGAACTTTTAGGTTGTTTTTTTTTTTTTAAAAAACTATTTTTTTATCTTTTTTTTTTTTTTACTAGTCCCCCTAGGGGGCTATAGCAATCAGCAATCCGATCGCTTATCGCTATCTGCTGATCACAGCGCAATACAGCTGTAATCAGCAGATTCAGTCACTTTGGTTTTCCCTCTGCTCTCGGCCGAGGGAAAACGAAAGTGAGACATCGTAGCAGCAGGCGTCATCACATGACCCTGTGCTACGATGGCAACCACCGATAGTCACGTGATAACACACGTGACTGGGCGGCGGTAAGTAACAAACATGGCCGCGCGCATTTAAATCTTGCTGCCAGACTTTGGCAGCAAGATTTAAGGGGTTAATGGCCGCGGGTGGAAGCGATTCCACCCGCGGCTAGCAGGCACACATGTCAGCTGTTGAAAACAGCTGATATGTGTGCCGATCCACGCCGCCTGCCCGCGGCAGGGGGCGGGGCTTAACGGGACACGATCCTGGACGGATAGATCCGTCCAAGGTCGTGAAGGGGTTAAGGTGTAAACTTAAATAGATAGAACTACCCCCCCCCTGTAACCTGATACTCTAGTGGAAAAGCCTGTATTTTTCCTCCTCCCCCTGTAGCCAAAAACAGGGTTTCTTTTTTTTTTTTCCTTCTGCAAGACAACTCAACATGCCGACCTCTCTTCGCATGGATATATTTATCTTTTTATATATTTATTTATTTTTAAAACATATAACTCTCGGGATCAATCTATCAGATCCATAACTGGAATATTTAGTTATTTTCATCAGATCTGTTTTAAGGTACGTTTATTTTAAAGTTTTTCTCTTATTCTTTTATTGCTTACTAATTAATAAGATATTGTTCCTTGTGACTGTCCTGACTCAATCCAACCTGCACACTGGATCTATATTAAGTGTCTTCCACAACTACCCAATCATACAATATTCCATCTTTTAGTACTATAAACATTTACTAACACTTCATGTTATTCAGTGGCTGCAGTTTTGTCAGCTCCACTGAGGCCTATAGAAAATGGCCCCACAGCACATGATTTCCTTCTCTTTGTTGGGATTGTAGCATTATCTGGGGGGAGGGGAAGGGGAAGGGAATCTTTTTTTTTTTTTTCTCTTCTCAACTATTTCCCCCTATATTCCATAGTCTGGATTTTATTCATACACACCACACATACATTTATATATATCATATACACACATTCAGATATCTACAGTCCTGATCCAACTACAGTTAAAAACACTCATGTTTCTGTCTAAGTACATAGTACTCCAGCCAATCCATTGCACATCCCCCTACTAACTTCGTTTTCTTTGTCTCAATCATGCCGTAGCCATGTGCTTCGTCCACCATTTTAAAATCTGATCTAAAATGTCTGCCTCCATGATTAGCACATGGTTTATCACAGGATTGCGGCCTAGAGTCCCCACATCCCAACAAAGTCCACTTTCATCCGGATCTTTCCGGCACAACTAAACACCGCTTCATCAATTTTTCCATCTTTCTTTCAAGATAAACAACACCAACAAAACCAACAAACAAACACAGGAGGAGATGACTCACAACTGACACACAACTTGAACACTAAGTAAAGTTTTTGTTAAGTCTGCAGCAGGCGCCTCGTCACGGTGTCCCTGCCCAGTTTCTACATGGTCCGTAATTCATAAAGACACCAATGGTGTCACCCCTGGCTACAAGGTGCCCGTACCAGCCGATTCACGTCCAGCGCTTTTTCTAGACCCCAAGACACCAATTATATCACCCAAGCTTGCGCTAAGCCCCAATGGTATCCGTACCAGCCATTTCACGTCCAGCATTAGGCCCCAAGACTACTACGTACCAGCCACAATGCGCAACTTAAACGCTATGCCCCAATGGTATCCGTACCAGCCATTCCACGCTACACTGCGCTAGGCCCCAAGATTACCACGTACCAGCAGTCCCACGTATTTCCTTACAGAGCCATAAACTGTACCACAGGCGACAACCGTATACTATACCACAGACAAAATCCTTTACCATATCAACAAATTTGAGAGCCCATGAAAAACACGTGCCTAACCTGACCAATTAAAACCTGCGCTATATCTCTAGGTCTTGTACCAAACTGTATTAACTACTTAAGTCTCCACTAGAACCACAAACCATATCACAGGCGACAACTAACAGAACTCACAAACCCACATGCTCTCTTAATTTCCCCTCTTCACAAATACACACAACAGACAGCAGGTAACTGAATATGTGACGGTTCTTCCGCAATTAAATATGGCCAGCAGCGGAGAAACTCTTCTGCCGTCACAGAGATCGCAAAAACCGGACACGGTCAGGCAATCAGTGCCACACACCCTGAGACACACAAGTAAGACTTCAGATTATAAAAATCAGCAGACTTACCATGTGTTCTCGTATAAGAGTTGATCAGACTCTTGGCTCAGGGTATCCAGCACGTCCTGCCATTCCAATCGCCGGTCCTCAAGATTGTAGAGTTTCTCCTATACTGGCCCCATGTTGGGCACCATTAATGTTAGGGTGAACTCTTAACCAGAGATCACTAGTTGCCTACTGCCTGGCCGAATTGGTATATACCAAGTGCATGCATAAAAGAATTCACACCAGACACAGTCGGATATGAAATCTCTTCTTGGTCACAGTAAAGATGGCACCAAACAGACAGAGAAGGAACATGCGTCCTCTTGATATACGCTAGGGGCGTACACCAGTTCAGATATGCCCATTTAGTGGGACAGTTCATGAGCTAGCCAATGGGGAGATCCGTGTTGCTGTTGATGGGTGCGTCTGACTTCAGTGGATGAAACCATGATGATGGGAGGGACGTCATCTGGTGCATCCATGCTGATGGTTTGGTCTGTGATGTCTTCTAGCTTGACCAGGGGTCTTCCCTTATGTTGTATCTTCTTTCATTCCCTGCATTCCAAGCAAGGTGTGGAGAACAGGAAATGGCGGCCATCTTTATATCTGTGTCATGTGTATGATCTGAGAGCTGAATTATGTAAGGCAAATCGACATATTTCCCACAATGCTCTATGTCCAGAGGTTAATTAAGTATTTCATTTTATGGCTCTCCTCAACAGAACCAGTGTGTATAGTATCTATTACGAATGTCGGGTACATGTCCGGTTTTAAAGTGGGTTTCTTGTAGGATTATAATCTGAGTTCTTTGTTTATGCATCTCATATAATATGTGAGACCGCTTCTGAGGGGTGTTAAAACCTCGGACATTCAGTGAGCTCAATTTAAGTTGTGGCATCTTAGTTCAGTACAACACCTCTGTCAGGGAGAGAAGAAAATAAAAACCAAACACTAGGGAATTTGGGGATTTCACACACAGTCAGAGGGAAGAGAGTGAGTTTTAAGACAGCTAGATGACGTGAGAACGAAACTTTAGTATGGAGGGCAGAAAAGAACAGAAAGAAGAGAAAGAGGGAAAGAGAGGAAGAAAGAAGAGAAAAAAAAGGGGGGGGTGGTTAAGAAAGGGTTACTTCAGGAATAGAGGAGAGAAAAGAATAAGATAGAAGAGTCGAAAAATCACAGTACCAGACAAAGAATTAGTTATACAAATAACCTATCTATACGAAATACTCTTAGAGTGAGTAACAGTTTACAATTGGGGGCCAGTATATACTACACCTGCCTGCAGCGTGTAGAGCCCCAAGGGAATGTGAACTTTCAACGGAGGCGTGTTCCCCGCCGGACCGGCCCCAGGCCCAACTTAACTGAATATGTAGACTAAGAATCCTAAACACAATAAACTCTATGAAGATATGAAACCAGAATTATCAATGCTGACATTAGAAATATTGGTTGCCTGCATAAACCAGTGAACCCTGTATGGCATAACCATCACCTCTCTTCACATATCAATGTATCCTATTTAAGATAGTCCAGGGACTCTCAGTCTCCACTTGTTGGTGGTGCTCCGGACTTTGCTCCACTCCGTCGCCGTGGGCCCCGATCCCTCTTACGGACCTGCTGCGACCGAGGAGTCTCCGCCACCACCTCCGGTATCCCATGAACATGTGGCCAATCGGAAGTAGTGATGTGCACCACAGGAATCCCAAGGGCCACACAGAAAGCCGGTATGTCTTTCGGAGACTGCAGCATATGTGAAGAACCACCTTGTCGGACTTGCAATTTAAATGGGAATCCCCATGAGTAAAGGATGTTCCTCTGTCTCAGGGCATCCAATAGGGGCCTTAGAACCCTGCGTTTTTGTAATGTGTGCCGAGACAAGTCCTGCAGCAATTGGATTGACGTGTTCTTGAATAAGATGGGGTCCTTCTGTCGTGCCTTTCTCAAGATTTCTTCCTTTATCTTGTATTTATGGACTTTACAGATAATGTCCCGTGGACTAGATCCTTCATCTGGTTTAGGGCCCAGAGATCTGTGTGCCCTATCTAATTCCAAACGGGAGTCCCGTGGAAGGCCCAATATTGAATTAAAGAGATGTCGCAGTGACTCATCTAGATCTTGGGGGGCGAGGGTTTCTGGGATACCCCGTATTCTAATGTTATTTCGCCTCCCTCTGTTTTCGAGGTCATCAAGCAAATCTGTCAGATGTTCTATCTGTCGAGCTTGGGTAGATAGTGCCTGTGCCCGTGTGTTTAGCTGTAGTGAGATACCGGACTACCTGAGCTGACTGGGTGGCAGACGGCAGAGCTGGGCCACAGGCGACGGAGATCCGGTCGCGGGAGACCTTGAGTGGACCAGGGCAGGGTTGTAGCCCGCCGGTGCCGACAGCGGGAATCCGGTCCGCAGGCCGTGCACAGATGGGGTACCTGGACCCCAGGGCAAGGACTGCTGCAAGCGCCTTACCGATTAGCCAGCAGGGGATAAGGTTCCAGATCTTGTACCACAAGTAGCCCAGAGATTGAAACAGAAGCCCAACGCGGGGGATAGGGTGTCCGCCAGAACCCACAGAGATCCCAAGGGTCAGATTTTGCGGGCAATGGCTCCCACAGTACACAAAATACGGGGAGCAGATTTCTCCCATTTTATGCGGGTTAAGTCAACACACAAGAAACCACAAGTGCAGGAGGAAGGGCCCATGCCCTGTCAACCCGTGTGAGGGACCAAGCACACCCCCTCCAGAGGCTCCTGGCATCCGGCCTTGGTTTACCACATGGACTTTGTGTGATTTATTGCAACAGTGAGTACAATGGTACCGGTACTATTTCTAAAGACTGCTCGCTGCAATCCCGCACCATCCTCTGGGCCCCGGGTCTACACCTCCCCTACCCATGGAGGGGATAATGTGGCACTCTGGACAAGCCAGGTCGTCACAGAACAACACCAACACACCCCACACTCCCGGTCAGGCACACCGAAGTCAGACAAAAACCCTTGTTGCCTTCCTCCAGGGGCTGATGTCCACACCAGGGGGTGGGCCAGGCGGTTGGCCCCGCCCACCGAGGAGTTCACAGTCCTGGAGGCGGGAAAAGTAAGGCAGATTAGTTTTGGAAGTACAAGTGGAAGGAGGAAAGTGGCAGTAGAGAAGCCTGAAGTTGGTCCGGGTGTGTGGCCCGGACGGATCAGCAAGGTTGGCAGACAGTGGTGACCGTCTGCAGGAGTGGCCTATTGGAGCCAGCCGTAAGGACCGTGGACGGATGGTGGCCCGGCGGTACCGGACCGGTACGCAAAGAGAAGCCAGCACCATCTGGCAGGGGCTTACGGACCCCGGCAAGGCTAGGAGTCGTCGTGAATTTGCCAAATCCGTTAGCGAAGGGAACCTCCTGGGTTTCCCAGCAGCCAAGTCCCGACAAAAGGCAACAGTCCAACCGAGAGAGGGAAACACAGTCACCACCAAGGCTAAAGTTCCCAGGGCCAGAGCCTGCGGGCAAAAGGGGCTCCTTCAGCACCCATCCAAGCTGGGGAGCGGGTTACCGGTGGGAACCCATTGGAACCGTACACGTTACACAGGTGCAGGGAAAGGCAGTCACCATCAACCTGCCGGGAGGAGAAACACCGCAGCCGTCTGTGGGACCCGTCCATCCAGCCGTGTGTTTTACCGAGAACTGTGTCCTCATCATTGGCTGAGTGACTACCACAGTGCCGTACAGCACAGCGCTGCCCCCGCGACCCTGCACCTCACCAGGCCCCGTAACCCGCCTGCCATCCATCCCTACCCCATCACCGGGCCCCGGGACAACCAACCCCCTACCCACGGAGGGGAGAACTAACATCCAGGCTGCTCCCTGTCATCGCTCCCGGGATCCCCCGTCCAGAGCAGCGGTGGTGTCACCAATCTCACCACAACTGTGGGTGGCGTCACGGACAATTCCAAACCCCCACAATCAAATCCCCCTTTTCACTCACGGGCGAGGAACGCCGCTCGAGTCCCCGGGATCCAGCCCACCGCTTGAGCCACCACCGAGCAGCAGCAGCAGCGGCCGGACCCGAGCAGTGGGAGTGCGCAGCGTCCTTTCCTCCGCCCGCGACAACTTGGCATCACGAACAGGATCTTATTGCTCTGCCGTCTGGTAGAGGTGCACCTTGTTACCGCCGGAGGTGTCCGGCCGAAAAATTGGGGAAGCCGCCATCTTGGGCGCGAAAAATTCCCGCTCGAGCGTCTCCTCGAGTAGTAGAGGCGCGAAGGCCGAAGCCCCGCCCCTGTAGAGGAGGAGCTGGAAAGAGACTAAGGGGGAACGGGATGGAAGATGTCGGCTCCCGGGTCTGATGCTAGCCCCGAACCGCCTGATGGAGCGGCGGCGCCCGCGGGGGCAAAGGATGGTGAGATGGCTGCAGCCCCTGCTCCGGTCGCAGGAGCCGCGGGCCCCGAGAATGCGGCAGTAATTCCCCGCGCGGCAGCTGACAGCGGCCCGCCTGCCGCGGGGAGGGTGTCTGCCCCGGCAACCCGCCCGACTGTGACCAGAATGGCGGGCGGCGCAGAAGACCCAGGTGGAGCCAGCTCAGGACAGGAGACGACAGATGGAAGTAGCTCAGGGGAAGATACGGAGTCTCTGTCGGGAGATGAGGCCCCGCTCGTCATCCGCGCCTTCGGAGACACATGGATGGCGCGCTGCAGGTACTGTCGGCAGTGGGGGCATTTTGCAGGTCAGTGCCCTGCAAATGGCCGGCCTTGAAGTAAGAAAAGTTCAAGCATGGTAGCGGTTCCCGGTTACCTTGCTGTCGGTCCCCATTGGGACTCTGCTGACGTTCCAGACGGCCCTCAATGCTAAGGAGTCCGGTTGGAGGGGCAGTCATACCCGCATCATCGGCAGCTGAAAATGGAGTCCTGTGGGACAGTGTCACCCCTGTGTGTGGGTGGCGTTGGGGGCTCGTGCTGTTCGGTGGTGGACTGTGGGAAAGCTGCGGAGGAAGTTGTACCGGAGCCAGGTGTTGTGGATGGCCCCTGGGACCCAGCTGACGGTCCCCGTCGGGACCCTACGGCAAGTCTCCGTTGGGACCCTACAGTTTTGTTTGTGGTAGCCCGTTGACTGCGAAGCAATGTGGTCCCCGTTGGGACCCCTTACAAACCAAATGCGTAGGAACTACTACGGACAAGCCCGAGAACTGGCAGGGCAACCACGAACTTGTGGTTTGTAAATAAAATGTGTTTCATGACTTTACCGTAACCGCCTCCGGAGAGGCTGATTTGGAGGATGGGCCTGGAGGGAAGTGATGGCCCAGGCCCGCCACTACCGCAACCGGTGGCGATCCTCCGGGGGTTTCAGGGGTTTCCCATGGACGTGGGTCCCCTGAAAGAGACAGAACCCGCTCGGGTAACTTGTGCTGGACTGGGGTCAAGGGGTACTGCCTGTTTGCTTAGGGGCAGCATCAGGTCCAGGTTACTTGGGTGGGAGAGAGCGGAAGCCGTTACCGTTTAGCAACGTTTAAGTACCATGCCTCCCGATGTGGGAAGATGTTATTATACTTGTAATATGTTTTACTGTTTCATCTTTTCCAGTTTGTGAAAATAAAACCGGTGATGGACGGGCAGCCCGCGGACGGTCTGCATTTTACTAAGGGGGAATGTGGCGCCCTGGACAAGCCAGGTCGTCACAGAACAACACCAACACACCCCACACTCCCGGTCAGGCACACCAAAGTCAGACAAAAACCCTTGTTGCCTTCCTCCAGGGGCTGATGTCCACACCAGGAGGTGGGCCAGGCGGTTGGCCCCACCCACCGAGGAGTTCACAGTCCTGGAGGCGGGAAAAGTAAGGCAAATTAATTTTGGAAGTACAAGTGGAAGGAGGAAAGTGGCAGTAGAGAAGACTGAAGTTGGTCCGGGTGTGTGGCCCGGACGGATCAGCAAGGTTGGCAGACGGTGGTGACCGTCTGCAGGAGTGGCCTATTGGAGCCAGCCGTAAGGACCGTGGACGGGCGGTGGCCCGGCGGTACCGGACCGGTACGCAAAGAGAAGCCAGCACCATCCGGCAGGGGCTTACGGACCCCGGCAAGGCTAGGAGTCGCCGTGAATTTGCCAAATCCGTTAGCGAAGGGAACCTCCTGGGTTTCCCAGCAGCCAAGTCCCGACAGAAGGCAACAGTCCAACCGAGAGAGGGAACACAGTCACCGCCAAGGCTAAAGTTCCCAGGGCCAGAGCCTGCGGGCAAAAGGGGCTCCTTCAGCACCCATCCAATCTGGGGAGCAGGTTACCAGTGGGAACCCATTGGAACCGTACACGTTACACAGGTGCAGGGAAAGGCAGTCACCATCAACCTGCCGGGAGGAGAAATACCGCAGCTGTCTGTGGGACCCGTCCATCCAGCCGTGTGTTTTACCGAGAACTGTGTCCTCATCATTGGCTGAGTGAGTACCACAGTGCCGTACGGCACAGCGCTGCCCCCGCGACCCTGCACCTCGCCAGGCCCCGTAACCCGCCTGCCATCCATCCCTACCCCATCACCGGGCCCCGGGACAACCAACCCCCTACCCATGGAGGGGAGAACTAACATCCAGGCTGCTCCCTGTCATCGCTCCCGGGATCCCCCGTCCAGAGCAGCGGTGGTGTCACCAATCTCACCACAACCGTGGGTGGCGTCACGGACAATACCAAACCCCCACAATCAAATCCCCCTTTTCACTTACGGGCGAAGAACGCCGCTCGAGTCCCCGAGATCCGGCCCACCGCTCGAGCCACCACCGAGCAGCAGCAGCGGCCGGACCCGAGCAGTGGGAGAGCGCAGCGTCCCTTCCTCCGCCCGCGACAATTCCACCTTGCTGCCCAGCTCCATCAACCCCGGGCGTCCCATACCAAGGCAGTGGCGGTGTCACCAACCCTCACCGCAACCCACGGGTGGCGTCACTGACAAACTCTTCCCCTGTAAATACCCCCTTTTTTTTATTGTTCTGGGCAACGTGCCGCTGTACGAGCCCCGGATCCGGCCGCCACTCGGGCAGCCTTCCCTGACGTGGTCAGTCACCCCCTGCCCGTGACAACATCACCACTACTCACAGTGTAACCGAACATCACCACATCGTCCCATGGAAGTGGTCAGCTTTCCATCCCCCCAAACCCCGGATAGAAAGAGGAAATACACCCCTACCTACCCTTGAGCCCTGGCCATGAAAGACAACATTTCAAAATTCCTGGCCTTTGAAATGTTGCCAATCTGGCTGGTGGAGACGGATAGTTTTAAAAACTGATGTCGGTGGCTATCCCACAGTATATTGTTCCCAGCCACCACTACTTTTAAAGGTGGGTCATGCCTGTCCTGAACACATATGATGTGGGCTACATCAGTTGTGCACTGCACACGCCATCAGTGTAAAAGGTCCACATATCCACCAAATTGTGGACCAGAAAACACGGGTAGGGACATTATTCCTAACTGCCCATTGGGTAAATGTAGTGGCGGCTGGCCCAAAGGTTGAAGGCATTCTAGTGCATGTCCTACCACCACCGAGGATTGCTAGACGTTTTGCTGTCTGTGTTTCCTCCTCCTCTTAAGCGGGCTTTACACGCTACGATATCGTTAATGAATTATCGTCGGGGTCACGGTATTTGTGACGCACATCCAGCGTCATTAACGATATCGCAGTGTGTGACACTTATGAGTGACCTTAAACGATCGCAAAAGCGGTCAAAATCATTTGCCGCGGAGAGGTCGTCCTGAAACAAAAAATCGTTTTATGCTTATTAGCGATGTTGTTCGTCGTTCCTGCAGCAGCACACATCGCTATGTGTGACACCGCAGGAGTGACGAACATCTCCTACCTGCCTCCACCGGCAATGTGGAAGGAAGGAGGTGGGCGGGATGTTACGTCCCGCTCATCTCCACACCTCCGCTTCTATTGGACGCCTGCCGTGTGACGTCGCTGTGACGCCACACGAACCGCCCTCTTAATAAGGAGGCAGTTCGCCGGCCAGAGCGACGTCGCAGGGAAGGTAAGTGTGTGTAACGGGGTTAAGCAAGGTTGTGCGCCACGGGCAGCGATTTGCCTGTGTCGCACAACCGACGGGGGCGGGTACGATCGCTTGCGATCTCGCTAGCGAGATCGTAGCGTGTAAAGCCCGCTTTACTCTGTTTCCTCCACTGCCTCCACATCCGGTCAGAATAAGACCTGCAACACCAACTTCAGCACAGCCAGGGGGCAACGACAGCAGGCTATTCTGAAATTCATTTGTCTGGTGGATAAATCCCACACTGCGCAGGAACTGTGGACTGGGATTAAACCAAAGACAGATGAGTGGTTCCTACCGGTTAACCTCAAGTCCAGCATGGTGGTGTGCAATGCATATTTCCAGTGCATTCTGGGAAGAAGGAAGAGTCTCCTTAAGGCCTGTTTCACACGTCAGTGAAAAACACAGACGTTCTTCACTGACGTGTAAAACACGCACATGTCCCTCCGTGTGCCGTGATTCACGGCACACGTGGGTTGTCTAAGTGCAATCCAGGCTCCGTTCACTGTGGTCCGTGATTGCACATAGAGATCAACTCACCTGTGCCCGCTACCGCTCTCCTTGGTGCTGAACGCTCTCGCGGTGCAGCATCCGGCCGGTGCTGACCCCAGCGGCAGCTGCTTCTGGGTCGGCTGTGTCGTGCATTCATGAATATGCACGACAGTAATGAGCCGGCTCAGAAGCAGCAGGGAGAACAGGCTGCAGAGAGCGTCGCTGGAGCCGGGTGAGTAAAAATGATTTTTTTTTTATATGCACATTTTTTTCTGGCACGTGTGTCACGGGTCACACCACTGTGTGGTCCGTGGGACATCAGTGATGATAGAAAAAAATGGACATGTCTCCGTGCGGCAATCACGGACACGCGTGTACGCCCCACGGAGACACGGTCAGTGAAAAATCACTGATGTGTGAGCAGACCCATTGATTAGAATGGGTCTGCGTATGTCAGTGATTCTGGTACGTATTAAAAAAAAAGCACAAACGTACCAGAATCACTAACGTCTGAAACAGGCCTTAGCTGAACAATTGCTGGGATTAGCCAGGGCTCGCTGCTTTGAGGACTTAAAAAAAACAGGTATTGGAGCACCCGGAAGCCGCATCTGTATATTTCCAGTGCATTCTGGGAAGAAGGAAGAGTCTCCTTAAGCTGAAAAATTGCTGGGATTACTCTCAAAGAGGACGGGTCACAATTATGATGAATTTTAAAGTGTTAAAGTGTCGGGGAATGGTTTTCAAGGTCTTAAGATCCGACACCTCCTTCGCTGCTAAGATATCTCTAACATGTTCTCGTACACGAATACGGAACTGTCTTGAGGTCAATGCTACATAAATTAATCCACAGCCACATCTGGCTGAGTATATCACTTATTCGGTGCTACACGACATACAGTGTCTGATCTTGAAAATTTTTTGACCATCCGCCGACACAAAAGACCTCGCCCTTTCAATATTGCGGAACACCAAGCATGACCCGCATGGATAGTGTGACGCCCCAGGGCTGTGGGGTACTCGGTCCCGGCCGTGCGGTGCACAGGGTGGGGATAAGTCGTGGTCACGGCCAATGCCCAGTTCCGTGACCCTGGGAGTTGGTTGGATAAAAAAGGGGTGAAAAATGTAAGAAAAATAAAATGAAATACAATAAAAGAGTTCTCGACTACGCCACTTGCAGTGTGCGGCCAGGTTATTGAAGCCGCCGCTGCAGGGTCTTGCTGGTCACGGTGTACCCATCTGCGGCGGTCCCTAACCAACTAAAGTTAAAAACATTCAAAACTCCAATGTGAATGGTAACAAGTGGTCAGCTGGGTCTCAGATTAAATACATAGCAAAGTGGGAAGTAATTGGTTGTTCAGCCTCAGTATAAGGAGGGCTGCACCCCCAACTTGTAATAAAGCAAGATAGCAGAAAAAAAACACCAAAAAACTGAGCTGTAACAAAAAAAAACAGTAAACATGCAACGTTCCAAGCATGTGGAATGGCAGCCTCTAGACAAGGAAAAAAAAAACAAAGAGAAAAATTGTATAAAAAATACCCTGAATAATAATAAATAAAATGCAAGTGCTTAATAACAGGGTACTTAGTATATACATTTTTGCAAAAAGGTAAGAAGCCATCCCACCTTGTCACGGTGTACCCATCTGGGACGGTCCCTAACCAAGTAAGGTTAAAAACATTTTATATATCTGACTTGTGTCTATCAAAACTCCAATGTGAATGGTAACAAGTGGTCAGCTGGGTCCCAGACTAAATACACAGCAAAGTGGGAAGCAAATTAATTGCTCAGTCTCAGAATAAGGAGGGCTGCGCCCCCAACTTGCAATAAATGTTTTTAACTTTAGTTGGTTAGGGACCGTCCCAGATAGGTAAACCGTGACAAGGTGGGATGGCTTCCTACCTTTTTGCAAAAATGTATATACTAAGTACACCGCTATTGAGCACTTGTATTTTATTCATTGTTATTCAGGGTATTTTTCATACAATTTTTCTCTTTGTTTTTTTTCTTGTCTAGAGGCTGCCATTTACATGCTTGGAACATTGCATGTTTACTGTTTTTTTTGTTACAGCTCAGTTTTTTTGGTGTTTTTAGGGTCCTGCTGGAGCTGATGGAGAAGTGCAGCTTAGGTGTTTTGGGCCCTTCGCAAGCAGGGACAGGCCCCAGCAGTGGATGGTGAAGGGGGAAATGGTAAGGGACAGTCAGTATATGTGTGCAGAGATGAGAAGGAAACAGTCCACATCGGTATTGCAGTTTCAACTTGCCTTTACTGGAGGCTGGTACCTGGACCCGCTGGTGCTGGTTACAGGTGTTCCCGCTCCCCTTGTTATCCGTGCCAGCTGTGATCTTGGTTGGCTGTCCTCTGTGCACACTTGTTGTTGATGGGCTCCCGTGGCCTAGCGCTTCTTGGGAGTCCCTTCCTTTCAGTCTTGGTCCTATTGGAGGCAGCCTGGACAATTTAAGGGGTTCAGTCCCTGGTGCCCTCTTTGCTGCTGATGCTTCAGACTCTTTGGGTGGCAGAATTTACAGTTGACCATAAAGTGTTACGCTGTCCTAGGGTCTGCACCCCGCCTTGTGCTGAGTCCTGTGAGCCTAGGTTCCAGACTTCCACAGGCGTCCCGCCGTCCCTGGCATATTATAATTCCACAGGTAACTCACGGTTCCTGGAGTCCTGGTTCCTTACTCCACAGTTCCTCACTCCTGTTACAGCACTCTGGTGTTACTTCAGGTCTTTTCCCTTCTTTCTGTACTTTCACTCTCCTCTCCTTGACTTCTTCCTCCACACTCCTTCCCTTCCGTCTCTTCACCAATTCTCTCCATCACTTCTAACTCTCCTCTTCACTTCCTCCCGCCAACTTTCCAACTGACCACTCGCCCCTTCCCTTGCTGGGTTCCTCCCTACAGATTGGGTGGCAACTATCCAATCAGTGCCCATCCCTTTTACTTGTTGCTAGGCAGTCTCCCAGTCTGGTATTAGGGTTGTGTATGTGGCCTGAAGGTGCTGATGTATTGACTGGCACGGATATTCCGGGGTTTGGGTTTCCACAGGTTACATTTTGTGGCACCTGATACCTCAGGGGTGCTACAATAGCATCCTTATCTGGGTTTCCCAGTATCGAATGGGAGAGAGGATTTGCCAACATAATGGCTACAGACCAGGTGATCTCTCAGGATTTTACCTTTCCAAGCCGTTAGTGATGGGCGTTCCGAGAGAACATTTCTAAAGGAGGGCTCAGTCTGTAGAATGGACCAATGTCTTCCCAGGATCTTTCTAATCTCCTCCCATTGATTATTATATGTGGAGATAAACCTAATAGTAGTGTCTGTTTGCCTATTTTTCTCCACATTAGAGAGAAGCTGGTTCCTGGGGGTGGCTCTGGCCCTTAGATACCCTCTGTTGATGTTTCTGCAGCTATACCCTCTATTCTTAAAGTGATCCCTTAGGTCCAGAGACTGGCGTTCGAAGAATTCCTCAGTTGAGCACACCCTCCAAATTCACAGAAACTGTCCCATAGGTACAGCTCTAATTGTAGAGGGTAAATGAGCAGATGTAGCATGAAGTAAGCTATTAACGGACACCTCCTTCCTAAATATATTAGGTTGGAGTGACCTATCAGGTATAACCATTACTTTAATATCCAGGAAATCGATTTCCTCCAGACTCCATTTATATGTGAGCCTAATGTTCAGATCATTGCAGTTAAGGGATGTCATAAACTCCTGAATCTCAATGTCAGTTCTCCACCAAATTATCAAGATGTCGTCAATGAAGTGTAGCCAGCACTGCGCCTGGGCAGTGTCGTTGGCGCCGTCACCGAAAACCTCTCTCTCTCATCGCCCCAGAAAAAGTTTAGCTTATGAAGGCGCGCACACCGTGCCCATCGCAGTGCTGTGCTTCTGGAGGAAGAAACGATCCTTGAACAAATTTACTATCATCTATGTCTTTGGAGTGTGGGAGGAAACTGGAGAACCCAGAGAAACCCATGCATATTTCTTGCAGATTTTGTCCTTGGTGGGATTTTAACCCAGGATCCCAGCGCTGCAAAGCAACAGTGCTAACCACTGAACCACTGAGGTGCCCATCAAGGCTTCTTCACCTCTTTTGGGTCACCATTCCAGAGTATTCTTGCATGGACGTCTGTGATCTCACTATTACAAAGCATGTGAGCCACCTCCACTGTTTTGTTTGTCATGCCAGAACTGATAGATCTCATGATGAGCCAACTTGTTGATTCCAATGCTTTGTCTGGACGTCCACCTCTTGGCTTTTGAATGGACGAATAGATTTAATTTTGTATTCTTCCAACTGTCATGGCACTCACATGATGCAGTTTGGTACACTATCAGTCAACTCCACCCATGTGCCTTCTTTTCATGAACATTTTTATCTGTTGAAAAGAACTATGATATTAGCAATCATAAATTGTTGGTAGTCAAATGGGTCTCTAGGAATGGTGTCACTTCCTCGAAGATGCCAAATATAAGGTCACGTTTATTACTGATCACAAAATTTTGACGTATTTTGGGTCAGCCAAAACATTGAATCCTAGACATCTATATGGGCCTTCTTCTCTTGGTTTGATTTTGTAGTGCCTGGAAGAAAAAATATGAAAGCCGATGTTCTATCCTGAGGTTTCTGCACATTCCAAACCACAGACTCAGAATAAGTCTATTTTATCTGAGGGTATAGTTGTGTCAACAGACTCTCTAGCTCTTGATGAGGGAATTAGTAACAATCAAGAATTAGCTCCTGACAATACTCTTTTTCAAAAATTTCTTGTTCCAGCGCATTTTCATCTACGTGTTTCATGATTCTGTCCTTTCAGGTCAACCTGGGATTTGCAATACTATCCAACTAATAACCAGGAATTTATGGTGGCCAACCATTGTAGAGATTGTGGAGAATATGATAATACTTGTGAAATTTGTGCCTGAACAAAAACTCCCAAACCCACCCAGCAGGACTTCACCAGTCCTTTCTCCAAAAACTTCTTGGACCCACTTCTCCATGGATTTCATTACTCATCTCCCACCCTCTGAAGGGAAAACTGTAATTTCGGTAGGGGTGGACAGATTTAGCAAAGTGTAATTTTAAACCCTTGTCTGGGTTGCCAAACTCCCAAACTTTAAGTAAGTTGTTTACCAAACTTGGCATATTGTTTTCGATAGAGGAACTCAGTATGTTTCTAAATTCTGGAGGTCTTCTGTAGTAAAATTAATATTGAATTGTCCTTTTCATCTTCTTATCACTCAGAGACTAAACGTGCCAGCCAAATACTCGAGCAATTTCTACAGTGTTATGTCTCTGGCCATCAGTCTGGCTGGTTAGAATGCTTGCCATGAGCTGAATATCCAGAATCCATTAAAACATTTCCATTCTTCTGTAATTTTGAGTATAATCCACAATTTGGTTCATTTTTGACACTATTATGAATATGTACTTCATTTTATTCTTTTTAATATTTCTCTGGTGTTACTTATCATTCTCTAGTGGTGTTTTTAATGTAAGCCCCCCACCCACAGTCTTATAAAATTCACCGTTTTACTGATGCCCCTCCAGTCCTGTGACGTCATATTGTGCCCATAGCTTCTGACTGGCTAGAACTAAGAAGCTACGTCACAGGCACTCAATGCATCTCTAGGGAAGCCAGAACGAGACTCTCATAGAGATGCATTGAAGAGTGACCTCCGGTGTGGTCCATTAAAAACTGGAGTTTCCGGCTAGACACGTTTCAGAACAGATCGAATGGAGCACTGCAGAAAAATCATGAAGGTGAGTATAAGAGAGGGCTCAGGGGACTTGGATTTAAAGCAGTGCAATAAAAAAACAACTGGATTGGTGCATTAAGGACAGATTGGTTCATAGTATGTATGTCCCACTTAAATCCTATGGTACTTGGATAGATCTTATAAAAGCTGCTGGTTGGTTGTAGATGTAACAAGTAATTGTAAATGTTATAGCTTTATCCATTCCTCTAAAAGCTTTCACAATATTATAACAAGTAGGATATACACTACCAAGGATTTTACAAATTGTGGAATATTTAGAGTGGTGTGTCTTTCTTTGCACATGTAGTTGCCATCTTAACGATTATGGCAAAACAAAATGGCTACTGCCTGGTGTTAATCCATGACAAAGGGATTTAACGTGCACTATTCCGCGGCCCTGTGACGTGATTATGGGCGCCAATAGGTTGTTGTGACAGCCAGGGCTCATCTGTCATGATGTAGTTCCTGTGAGCACCGGCGTTCATAGGAAGACAGCATTAGTACTGATGCCCTGCTCTGAACAGCACGAGAGATCAGGTCTCAGCTTCAAGTCCCATAAAATGACTAGTAAAAATGATAAAAAGTGTGAAAAAAAAAGGTTTTAAAAATAGGAAAAAGTAAAGGCCACCACTACAGTTCTAATCACCCCCCTTTTTCCTCAATTAAAATAAAACAACACAAAAAAAATACACATGTACCGCCCCCGTGCCAGCAGCTGCCGCTGCTCAGATCCGGACCCGCTCTGTGTGTCTGTGGCTCGAGGGATCCTCCGGACCCGGGGGTCACGCGGACACGCCGAATAAAAGGGGGTACGTAGATGTACGGGCTTGGCCATACTAAGTTTTTGACGCCACCCACGGTGTGTGGTGAGGTGGGACACGACCGCTGCTGTTGTGGGGCACCTGGGGGAGATGTAGTAGCAGCTGGATGTTAACCCCTCCGTGGGTAGGGATGGTTGCCCCGGGACCCAGTGTCTTTGTGCAGGGTATAGCGATGGCAAGGGTCGGCGCGCTAGGACAGGTGGGGGAATGTTTGGTTACTCACAGTAAATGAATCACACAAGTCTTTTGGTAAACCAAGGTGCTGGTGGCCGGCCGCCGCAGCCGATTGCATTCAGGTCCCCCACCCGGGCTGGTGGTCGCTGTTCTTTTCCCTCTGCACTTGTCTTGTGTATGGTGGACTGCCTGGTCTGGAACTCAGGAGTCCGCTCCCGGCTGGCTGTGGCCTAAGGAGCCGTGGCTGCAGACGCTGGCCCGTGGGATCTATGGGCCCTGGTGGTGGCCTTATCCCTATTGGTGGGCTGTTGTCTTCTTTAGGGACTTTGGGTGGGACAGGACCTATAATCCTGCCCTCAATCGGTTAATTAGCTAGGCCGCTGGTTTCGGTCCTGGCTTCAGGGTCCGAGTACCCCCTCTGTGCTACAGTTTTCGGGTCAGTTCCCCATGTTGGTACCGGTAGGCTACAACCCTGTCCCGGTCCACCTCGGATCTGCCGAGCCGTCTTCCCGTCTCCTGCTGACGGAGACCACCATCTGCCACCTAGCCAAGGTACCAGGGCTCCGACCCTGGCACCGTTCAACTTGGACTTCCTTTGCTGGAGCTACCCTAGCTCCAGCCCACACTCCTCTCAACTTGAGCTACAAACTTATCTGCTTGCTTTCCCACCCCAGGCTGTCTAGACCCCTATGTGGGCGTTTCCAACCGCCTGGTCCCACCCACTGGTGTGCCTATCTTTCCCTAAAGGGGGGCGACTAGGGTTTCAGGTCGGCTGTGTGTTACCTAGGTGAGTGAAGGTGTTATGCGGGGGCCTATCTGTGACTACCTGGTTTTGCCAGGGCGTCACACACATATTTGGTATTGCTGAGCTCAGAAATACCCTGCCTTGACACCCCTTGCCCCTGATGTAGCTGTTCTAGCGACACGCGTCGGGCCAGGTCTTCCCCTTTATCATGAGTTAAGTATTTGCCATAACAGAAATTGTATTTGCTTGTGATAGTGGATCTGGATTTTTTGACCACTGAGCCAGGCTCCTTTTTGCTCCTTTAAAGCTAAGTTTAGCCATTGTAGCTATTATCTCAAAATGGATTAATGGGCATTGATGTACTGAAATATGTTGATCATTAGGTCACTTAGTCTGTATCTGACTGCTCTACTTTGAACTTCAGTGCTTATCTGATTTGAACTAAACTGCTTGGCTCCTAGGCACTACATGGATTGAATTTTTCTGTGGATCTCTATGGCAATACCTTTATACAGTCAGGGCCAGAAATATTTGGACAGTGACACAAGTTTTGTTATTTTAGCTGTTTACAAAAACATGTTCAGAAATACAATTATATATATAATATGGGCTGAAAGTGCACACTCCCAGCTGCAATATGAGAGTTTTCACATCCAAATCGGAGAAAGGGTTTAGGAATCATAGATCTGTAATGCATAGCCTCCTCTTTTTCAAGGGACCAAAAGTAATTGGACAAGGGACTCTAAGGGCTGCAATTAACTCTGAAGGCGTCTCCCTCATTAACCTGTAATCAATGAAGTAGTTAAAAGGTCTGGGGTTGATTACAGGTGTGTGGTTTTGCATTTGGAAGCTGTTGCTGTGACCAGACAACATGCGGTCTAAGGAACTCTCAATTGAGGTGAAGCAGAACATCCTGAGGCTGAAAAAAAAGAATAAATCCATCAGAGAGATAGCAGACATGCTTGGAGTAGCAAAATCAACAGTCGGGTACATTCTGAGAAAAAAGGAATTGACTGGTGAGCTTGGGAACTCAAAAAGGCCTGGGCGTCCACGGATGACAACAGTGGTGGATGATCGCCGCATACTTTCTTTGGTGAAGAAGAACCCGTTCACAACATCAACTGAAGTCCAGAACACTCTCAGTGAAGTAGGTGTATCTGTCTCTAAGTCAACAGTAAAGAGAAGACTCCATGAAAGTAAATACAAAGGGTTCACATCTAGATGTAAACCATTCATCAATTCCAAAAATAGACAGGCCAGAGTTAAATTTGCTGAAAAACACCTCATGAAGCCAGCTCAGTTCTGGAAAAGTATTCTATGGACAGATGAGACCAAGATCAACCTGTACCAGAATGATGGGAAGAAAAAAGTCTGGAGAAGAAAGGGAACGGCACATGATCCAAGGCACACCACATCCTCTATAAAACATGGTGGAGGCAACGTGATGGCATGGGCATGCATGGCTTTCAATGGCACTGGGTCACTTGTGTTTATTGATGACATAACAGCAGACAAGAGTAGCCGGATGAATTCTGAAGTGTACCGGGATATACTTTCAGCCCAGATTCAGCCAAATGCCGCAAAGTTGATCGGATGGCGCTTCATAGTACAGATGGACAATGACCCCAAGCATACAGCCAAAGCTACCCAGGAGTTCATGAGTGCTAAAAAGTGGAACATTCTGCAATGGCCAAGTCAATCACCAGATCTTAACCCAATTGAGCATGCATTTCACTTGCTCAAATCCAGACTTAAGACGGAAAGACCCACAAACAAGCAAGACCTGAAGGCTGCGGCTGTAAAGGCCTGGCAAAGCATTAAGAAGGAGGAAACCCAGCGTTTGGTGATGTCCATGGGTTCCAGACTTAAGGCAGTGATTACCTCGAAAGGATTCGCAACAAAATATTGAAAATAAAAATATTTTGTTTGGGTTTGATTTGTCCAATTACTTTTGACCTCCTAAAATGTGGAGTGTTTGTAAAGAAATGTGTACAATTCCTACAATTTCTATCAGATATTTTTGTTCAAACCTTCAAATTAAACGTTACAATCTGCACTTGAATTCTGTTGTAGAGGTTTCATTTCAAATCCAATGTGGTGGCATGCAGAGCCCAACTCGCGAAAATTGTGTCACTGTCCAAATATTTCTGGACCTAACTGTATATACCTCTTTAGGAAGACAACTGGTTATTATATGCTGTTTTGGTGTCTCTTCACTTTTTTGTGCACTGTGTTATACTTTATTATTGCTGTTTTTAATATGCTGTACACAAATAAAATTGTTTTTAACTTCCTATATATACCTTTGGAGTGAGTGCCTTTTATGGTCAAGCGTCTTGTTCTCCTTTCTAATATGTGTTCTGCTTGACATGTGCACCCCCCCTTAATAGCCATTATTTAATTTTTTGGCTGTGCATTCTAAAGCTGTTCCCTATGTACAGAAATGCCCGATCTATCAAAGTATAAAATAAATTAATCTAATCAGTAAACGGTGTAATGAGGGAAAAAAATCAGAACACCAGATTTGCATTTTTTGGTTGCCGCAACATTGCAATAGAATGCAATCAGAGGCAAAACATCACATGTACCCAAAAATTGTATAATTAAAAGCATCAGCTCAGGGCGCAAAACATAAGTGTTCACAGCCCCAGATCCTAAAAAATGAGAACACTATGGGTCTTGGAAAAGCACAATTCTTTTTTTTTCTTTTTAACAAAATTTCTGAATTTTTTTTTACCACTTAAAATTAAAAAAAAAAACTATACGTTTGGTATCTCCAAACTCGTACTGACCTGAGGAATCATAATGCCAGGTCAGTTTTACCTCACAGTGAACATGGTACAAAAAACCCCCAAAGTATTGTGCAAATGAACTTTTTTTTTAATTTTCACCGCACTTGGAATTTTTTTTCCTGTTTTCCAGTACACTGTGGTAAAATGAATGGTGTCATTCAAAAGTACAACTTATCCTGCAAAAAAATAAGCCCTTATATAGCAAGATTGACGGAAAAATAAAAAAGTTATGAAGCAGGGGAGGAAAATACAAAAATGAAGAACGGAAAATTGCAAGGTGATGAAGGGGTGAAGGCACCACTCCAGTGTTCAAACACCTCCTCTTTTCTTCCCGCCAAACCCTGGAGAGGAGATTTAAGCAAAGGTATTTGAAGAATTGCTACATACGAATTTGCAATAACATTTTCTTCTAAATCCTCTTACAAAAACTGTGAGAATGAATCCGAAAGAGGAAGAGGTGATGAGCGCGGGTCTCTACAATGAAGCATGGGTTTAGCTTATTGCCTAATGATTCAGAAGTCACATAAAGTACAATGGCGGCTGAAACACGGAGGATCAGACACAGAAACTGTCTAAGGCCTAAAACACACTTCCGCATAAAAAACGTACGTGTCTCCTGTTCCATTTTTCGGGTCCGTGTTCCGTTTTTTATGGGCGTTTCTCCGGTACGTGTGACATCCGTGTGATGGCGTATGCTTGCCGTGTGTGCGTATGGAAAGGCTGTGTATGCGTATGTGTAATGTCCGTGTGAAATGATCCATGTGTGATGCTCAATGTCGTTGATACATGTCGGCTGACCGCAGACAGAGTCGCGCGATGAGAATGAACTCTGGTGAACTTCACCCGACTTCATTGTCATACCGCGGCTCTGTCTGTGTCGCGTCCTGATTAGCGGTCACCCGTGAAAGACTCACAGGTGACCGCTAATCCCCTGAGTGACTGAAGTGAGCAGCGTGATTAGCGCTGCCGTCACTCAGGCTACCTGCGGCCATCTGGAGTCCTCCCCCCCGAGACCACAAGTCACCTGTGACTTCTTCATTGTCACTTGGGCGACTTGCTTTCACAGTTGGAGGATCCAGCGGTGGCCGCGAGTTACCTGAGCGACGTCATCGCTGATCGCGCTACTCACCTGAGTTGCTGCGTGGAGCTGACAGGAGCGGCGGTGTTCTTCTGCAGCTCCTGTCACCTTCATGTAGCAGAGCTGGAAGCGACGCGGGACCTCCGTGGATTACGCCGGACATGGATGGGTTTTTGGGGCTTAATAAAGTGTTAACGAGTGTATTTGTTAGTGTTTATTATTGCAATTAAAGGATTTTTACAGGTGTATGTGTTTAATTACTTTAACTTACAGATTACTCATGGAAGGTATCTCAGGGAGACGCCTGCCATGATTAATCTTGGACTTAGTGGCAGTTATGGGTTGCTGCCATTAACTCCTTATTACCCCAATTGCCAACGCACCAGGGCAATTCGGGATCAGCCGGGTACAGTTCTGGAACTGTCGCATCTAATGGATGCGGCAATTCTGGGCGGCTGCTGGCTGCTATTTTTAGGCTGTGGGGCTCCCCATAACGTGGAGCTCCTCATCCTGAGAATACCAGCCTTCAGACCTATGGCTTTACCCTGGCTAGTATCAAAATTGGGGGGACCGCACGTCGTTTTTTGTAATTAATTATTTATTTAACTGCACAGTATATACCCACCCACCGGCGGCTGTGATTGGTTGCAGTGAGACAGCTGTTACTCAGCGTGTGGGCGTATCTAACTGCAACCAATCATAGGCGTCTGTGGGAGGGGGAAGCAGGGAATAGTAGATTGATTAATGAACGGCCGGCATTTTCAAATTAATTGAAGCCGCTTATCTTTGGCACAGCTGTTTTTCAGCAAGATAGAGAGGGTGCTGCACCACTGTATGTCACTCAGCGATAACGCATGTGTGCTCGTCGAGGGCTGGGAATTACCGTATCCTGAGCGGGGGTGCTCGTCCAGAAGAAAAGTCCAAGTAACGATGGATAAGTGGAGGAAATGAGGGACCGCACTCCGTACCGCTGTGCAGGAATCTTTAGTTTATTAGACGGTGCAGGGTAAAAAGCAGGAGACGAGCTGTGAGCTGGCTCCCAGGTAGAGGACGACAGCCGTTTCGCCTAATTATGGACCTGTGGAAGCCTAATTAATTAGGCGAAACGGCTGTCGTCCTCTACCTGGGAGCCAGCTCACAGCTCGTCTCCTGCTTTTTATCCTGCACCGTCTAATAAACTATAGATTCCTGCACAGCGGCACGGAGTGCGGTCCCTCATTTCCTCAACTTATCCACAGCTGTTTTTCGCCGCGCTGATGATCGGGGATCGGTGAGTATGCGACAGGGGAAGATACAGACCGAGCGCCAAAGGGATGATGACTGAGAACAGCAGAAAAAAAGGTAAGTAGACTGACATTTAACAAAAAAAAAAAAGCCCGACATCGCTCGTTTAAAAACGCACACGGACGGTACGTGCTGAACACGGACATGCTACGTGTGCCGTCCGTGCAGGCACGGACCCATTGACTTTAGCGGGTCCGTGCCTGCGTGCTGACGGCTAAAAACGGACATGTCGGCCGTGTGGAAAAACGCACACACGTACTAACCACACGGACACACGTTCCGTGTGCATACCTCCCAACCGTCCCAGATTCTGCGGGACTGCCACGATTTTAGAGGTGTGTCCCGCACTCCCGCAGCTCACAGCTGATGTCCCGGCTCCTCCCCTCAGTGCAGTGAATAAATTAAATTAAATTATCATCGGCTCTGTATTTTCGGGGCGGCCAGAGTTCGGCCAGGATTCGAACTCGTGGAACTGTGAGCTTTTTGTTGCAAAGGCAGCAGCTTTACCACTGAGCTACTGCCTGTATTGAAACTAATAGGAAGATTTTGTTATCTTGACCTCTATACTGCAGGTGAGACACCAGAAGCAGATTATTCAGCTGCAAAGATGGATGGAGGGATGGATGGATGATAGAGGGAGGGATGAATGGAGGGATAGAGGGAGGGATGGATGGATGATAGAGGGATGAATGGAGGGATAGAGGGAGGGATGGATGGATGATAGAGGGATGAATGGAGGGATAGAGGGAGGGATGGATGATACAGGGATGAATGGAGGGATGAATGGAGGAATGAATGGAGGGATAGAGGGATGGATGGAAGATAGAGGGATGAATGGAGGGATGAATGTAGGGATAGAGGGAGGGATGGATGGATGATAGAGGGAGGGATAGAGGGAGGGATGGATTGATGATAGAGGGATGAATGGAGGGATAGAGGGAGGGATGGATGGATGATAGAGGGATGAATGGAGGGATAGAGGGAGGGATGGATGGATGATAGAGCGATGAATGGAGGGATAGAGGGAGGGATGAATGGAGGGATGAATGGAGGGATAGAGAGAGGGATGGATGGATGATAGAGGGATGAATGGAGGGATGAATAGAGGGATGAATGGAGGGATGAATGGAGGGATAGAGGGAGGGATAGAGGGAGGGATGGATGGATGATAGTGGGATGGATGGATGATAGAGGGATGGATGATAGAGGGATATATAGATACACGACAGATAATAGATAGATAGAGATAGAATCATAGATAGATAGAATCATAGATAGATAGATAGAATCATAGATAGATAGAATCATAGATAGAATCATAGATAGATAGATAGAATTATAGATAGAATCATAGATAGATAGATAGAATCATAGATAGATAGAATCATAGATAGAATCATAGATAGGATCATAGATAGAGAGATAGATAGAATCATAGATAGATAGATAGATAGAATCATAGATAGGATCACAGATAGAGAGATAGATAGAATCATAGATAGATGGATAGATTGAATCATAGATAGTTAGATAGATAGAATCATAGATAGATAGAATCATAGATAGATAGAATCATAGATAGATAGAGGGATAGAGATAGATAGATAGAGGGATAGATATAGATAGATAGATAGATAAATAGATAAATACTGTATCTTAATGTAGGTGAAGGAAAGAGTCAGATTCATTTGTTCCCATAAAACTACTATAAAGAAATGAGGAAAAAAATACAAATACAATTTTTTTATTTTTTATTTTCACCACCTTGGATTCAAACCAGCAACGTTCAAAACTTGTGTTCAGCAGCCTCCTAGCTGCTCTAGCTGTTGAGCCACTAGGATTGATGATGTCAGAGGGAGGATTTTACATACATGAACCTACAATGCAGCCTCTTACACAGCAGATTACACAGGACACAGCTCCATTGTACACTGCAGTGTCTCTATCTCCTGTATTCTAGAGAGAGAGGAAAAGAGGATTTTTTTTCTTCTAATAAAGTTACTAAAAATAATAAAAAAAATAGAATAATGTAATTTTACTTTTTTATAAAATAATAAAGATCACAAATCAGCAAATCACATGGACATATTTGGTGTCCCTGTAATCGTAATGACCCGAATAACGCAGTGATCAGGTTATTTATGGGGATCGGTAAATGGCGGGAAAAAAATGGCGCAATTTATTATTTTTCTTTATTAAAACCCATAAAAAATGTTATAAAAATGGATCACTGAGGCCGTGTTCACACACAGGGCAAATGCTGCATTTTTCTGCAGGTGTCCGCGCCACGAGCGCAATAACAATCTTCTCTGATTATTGCGTGTTTGCGGTATTTTTTATGCATTATCTTTTTATTTGATACATGTTTGTTGCTGATGTGAATCCTGAAGCTTATAAAGAAAGAAACACCAAATGCGTACAGTTCAGCGGCGTCTTTCCACGCACCAGGGGCGGAGATTTCAGGACGTCTCATCCACTTTGCTTGGATATTTAGTCCGTGTTCCCATGTAGTGTAAATGGTGCATTTTTTTCTGCTTTTTTTTGCACATTTATTCTGCTGTGTTTAATTGTCCAAGTAAAGTGTATGTGGTTCCATGAAAAGACGCCGCTGAATTCTGCAGTTTTCGGGGGGGGGGGGGGGGTTTCTCTGGAGGTTTCTATGTGGAGCTTAAAAAAATGCAGGAAAAAGCTTCTCTGTACAATAAAAACACTAAGGCTATGTGTCCACGGTAGAATGTACCTGCGGATTTTTCTGCATGAAAATCCGCGACTTTCGCGGCAAATCCGCACCTTTTTTTGCTGCGGATTTGCCGCGGATTTACCACGGATTTACCGCGAATTTGCCGCGGATTTTGATGCGGATTTTTTTTTTTCCCCCCATTCTATACCCAAAATCCACACCAAAATCCGCAACAATTATTGACATGCTGCAGATTTTTCCGAATCAAAATCCGCGGCAAATCCGCCGCGGAAAAATCCGCAGCATGGACACAGCATTTCCAAAATGCCATTGAAATGGCTTGGAAGTGCCGCTGCTGCAGATTTTCGGAAAATCCGCGGTAAATCCGCGGCAAATCCGCGGCAAAATCCGCAGCGTGGGCACATAGCCTTAAAACGCAGATTCACATCTGAACGAAAAACACATTAAATAATGGAGAAAAGGCAGAAAAAATGCAGCAAAAATGGAAAAAACAGAGAAGATTGTTATTGTGTAGTTTGGTGCAGACAGAAACAAAAAGAAACAGAATTTATGCAACGTTTGAACACAGATTGATAAGCACAAATAAGCAATGTCATATAGTGACACAGAAATATAAAAAAATTCTGACTGCTATGAATATGAATGAACAGTCTGGGACATCTGCTGAATGACCCTTACTGCCAAATGGGTGTGGCTAGGGGCGTGGTCAAAAGTTGCCCCTCTTTCCTTTCTTGAAAAGTTGGGAGGTATGCGTGTGGTTTTACGTGTGTGTGCCTTCTATCATAGGGTAACATTTGTCAACATGTCTCCATGTCTCTGGTACGTGCAAAAACGTACCAAACACGTACTGGAGGCACGGATGTGTGTCGCAGGCCTAACACACTACTTCCTGAGCCAAAGGGGTAACATTTCTCATCAGGAGCCCATACATTCTAGGCTCAACGTTCTGCACACACTGAGGAGCTGATCATGTGACCCCCTGACTCCTCCCCTCCATGTGACATCATCACAGGTCCTGTAAACACAGAATAGCATCAGTGTGCGGCTCTGCAGGAGGAGGGATGTGCAGAATGCAGATTCCCCAGTACTGGGCGCAGGGGGCATTAACCCCTTCAGTGCTGAGCCCATGATAAATCTCTGTGTGTGACTATAGGTGGATTGTGTGTTATACCGGGGGCAGGACGGGGCCAGGACGGGGCCAGGACTGGATGTAGTGATCATGTGAAGCCGGTAACAGCTCCGGAGATTTCTTACATGGGATCTTTCTGATGTTACATCGTCATCTTCTCCTCATTCAGGTCCCTACAATATCGGATCCTCTCAGATCTTCCATGTAAGAGAATTTTCCTGATTGACCCATCAAGGATGGACAGGGACATGGAGAAGATGGCGGAGAGGATATTACACCTCACCCTAGAGATCCTCTTCCGGCTTACTGGAGAGGTGAGAGATTCTGATGACGTCACATTACATCATTCTTATCTATGGGAATAACAGATGGACAGAACTGGAGAGGTGAGGACTCTGGAAATGTCTGTAGTGAGATTTATTAATGTGTCTCTCCATAACCAGGATTACACAGTAGTGAAGAAGACCTCTAGTGAGCGCTGTCAGGACCCTGTGTCTGAGGAATGGGGAAGACCCCTGAGCCCAATCACGGGGCCTCCACCTCACCCCCTGATACATGAGGACATCAATGAGCAGAAGATCCTAGAACTCACCTACAAGATGATTGAGCTGCTGACTGGAGAGGTGACACTGCTGGGAATGCTGGGACATTATACAGTAATGCTATGAAGGAATCGGGGGATGACGGTATCATTGTATGTGTCAGGTTCCTATAAGGTGTCAGGACGTCACCGTCTATTTCTCTATGGAGGAGTGGGAGTATTTAGAAGGACATAAAGATCTGTACAAGGACGTCATGATGGCCGTTCCCCAGCCCCTCACATCACCAGGTAATAGACAGGACTAAATACACACGGCTATAATTATCTGTATGTAAAGAATGAATTCAGTCCCTGTATGTGTTTCCTCCAGTTCTATCCAGTGAGAGGATAACACCAGAGAAATGTCCCCGTCCTCTTCTTCCACAGGACTGTAAACAAGAAAATCCCGATGTTCCTCAGGATGATCAGGTAGATGGAGAGCAGGTGTCATGAAATCTCCCTATGATGTGTAGATGGCTGTGAAGGTCTTGTGTTCAGTCTTGTTGTATCCCTCAGTATTAGTGATGAGCGAGTACTAAAAAGCTCGGGTGCTCAAGGCTCGGGCCGAGCATCCCAAGATACTCGTGTACTCGGCCCGAGCACCGAGCCCAATGTTATCCTATGGGGGACCCGAGTATTATTCTGAAATGACCACCGGCAGCATGTAGAAACCATAAAACTGTAAATTAAAAAAAAAAAACGTGCGTGTGTGTGTAAGCGTGCATATATATATACACGCGGAGTGGAGTGCGGGAGGGGCCGTAGCCGAGCGGGGAAGTGTCGGGCTAAAGGCACGGTCATGCTGTGAGGGCCGGCCAATCACTGCAATTCCACAACAGGGCTGTGGCATTGCAGTGGTCTGCCAGCCAATCCCTGCATAAGGGCTGGCTCTAAAAAGAGCGCCAACATGAAGACCACGAGTACAGCACGAGTATTGCGAGATTACTCGGTCCCCGCCGAGTAGCCCGAGTACAGTGATACTCGTGCGAGTACCGAGTAGTAACAAGCATACTCGCTCATCACTACTCAGTATTATACAATGAACAGAGAATTTATTAGAGACACCAGTCCTTTTCTGATATAAACTTTCCTAAACTGAAATTTAACCAGTAACACTGGAAATGTAAATCCAGTGATCAGTTTTCTGTGGATTGCTTGCAGTGTGAATCTATATTATAATAGGATAATAAAGTGATCGAATTTCAACATGTGGTACATACAATGGTGTGGAGATTACACCATGTTCCAAATTATTATGCATTATTATGAAAATGTTATTTTTCTCTGAGTTTCCTAAATGGTTGATGTAAATGAGTCAGTATAGTGTAAAAATCATCAACCATTAGAGGATAAATCACATTTTATTAGACAAATCTCCCAATGATATCAGTATATTTTTTCAAAACTAAAAAACCCTCAGAAATCCTCTGTTCCAAACAGGGTGGATAAAAATCAATGTTTTTTTTAAAAAAAAATCAAAAAAATCGGATTTTTTTTATTTAAATCGGATTTTTTTTATTTAAATCGGATTTTTTTCAATAAACTGCTTTTTGAGGAAATTATTTTACCATCCAAAGGTTCTTCCATCATGAGATAAAGCTGAGTTGTTTAACTCAGTAGAATAAAGGCTGTATATGTGTAACATTCACAATGCCATGCTCTTCCAGAGGTTTCTGTAGGATTAGTGGGCAGTTTCTCTCCTATATTATCACAGACGCTCGCTTTACTTACGCAGTTCTCAAAACTGAATTTGACTCCGCAGAGGTCCCAGCCTCTTCTTCACAGCAAAAATATTACAACATGAACAGAGTTGAGAAAAAGACCTTAATCCTATTGTTCTACAAACCTATGAATACAGAATCAACCCCTTCAGTGCCAAGGCCAAGAAGTTAGACAATATGTTTCTGATTGTTTGGAGTGGAATAGATCTGCACAACACAAGAAGAATGTGAATCTAAGTGTGAAGAGGAGGAGGAAGGGCAAGCAGACAAGAAAATGAAAGTGAAACTTTGGGCATAATACTGCAGCATAGCCACAGACAGACAAGTCTGGATCTGTTTGTGTGTACGATCTGAGGTTTATTCCATTCTTTCCTTATAATGGCATCAGGCCGTAAAAGAGACCCAGTTTGGGAATATTTTAATGAAGCTCCTTCGCCTATCGGTAAGGCAGGCATGCGTGCAAATTGCAAATGATGCAACAAAGAGATGCAAGGCCTGGTGGCGCGAATGAGGCAACATCATGAGAAGTGCGGTGATGAAGATGACCAAAGAAACACTTCTGAACAGGCAGGATCTTCAGGTTGGTAAACATTTTTATTGAATCCTATTTCTAAAGACTGAACTGTCATGTGTGAGAAAAATTATATTTCTTATTATTACTGCATGTTACTGTCATTTGGTACAGTTATGAAGAAAAACAAATATTCCTTTTGGGGCAGGGGCAGTGATGTGTTGTGTACAATAAGCAGAAATTGTATAATAAACAAAATAACAGCATTGACTTTTTTTTGTTTAGGGGAATTCATGGATTCTGGAAACTATCCACCTCCAAGATCACCATCATCCTGTTCTACAGTTTCAGAGTTATCCATCCAGGATAGTGCTTCATTAGCAGCAGCATCATCATCAGACACCCACAGCCACATATCACCATCACCCAAAAGGAAGAAAAAACCTTTACCTCCTGGAACCACCATAGATAGGTTTGTGATAAGAACTAGCAGATTAGAAAAAGAGTTGATTGATGAAAAAATTGCCCAGTTTATTTATGCAACAAACTCTTCTTTCCGTCTGACTGAGAACCCACATTTCATTAATATGGTTCAGTCACTGAGACCAGGATACAGTCCACCCAGCAGAGCTGATGTTGCAGGGAAACTGCTGGATCAAGTGTATGACAGAGAAATGGAGCAATGTGCAACAGCTCTGGAGGGTAAAATTGTTAACCTAAGTATTGATGGGTGGAGTAATGTCCACAATGATCCTATTGTATGTGCTTGTATAACAACAGAAGAAGGTAAAGTCTTCCTTGCACAAACAACTGCTACGTCAGGAAATGCACACACAGCAGAATACTTACAAGAAGTGGCAGTAAAAGCTATAACGACATGTGAACAAAAATTCAAATGTCTAGTACGCAGTTTGGTCACTGACAATGCTGCAAACGTATCCAAGATGAGAAGAGATTTAGAAGAGCAGGGAGGGAATACAAAGCTGCTAATAACATATGGTTGCAGTGCTCATTTGCTGCACCTCTTAGCCAAAGACTTAAGTGTTCCAGAAATAAAGTCTAATGTTGTTGAAATTGCTAAATACTTCCGTAATAATCATTTTGCTGCAGCAGCTCTGAAAAGGATGGGTAGAACCAAGCTAACGATCCCACAAGATGTTAGATGGAACTCTGTGGTGGACTGTTTTGAGCAGTATATCAAAAACTGGCCTATTCTGATGACACTTTGTGAAGAAAATCGAGATAAAATAGATGGCACTGTCACGGCCAAAATCCTCAACATTGGGCTTAAGAGAAATGTTGATCATATGCTGAGCTTCCTGAAACCCATCTCTCAAGCTTTAAACAAAATACAGAAAAATAGCTGTTTTATTGCGGATGTTGTTGAAATTTGGAAGGAACTGAGTGAACACTTAAAAACAGAACTACACATGGACAGAATTAAATTACAAGCAGTAAACAAACGAATGGGACAAGCACTGACTCCAGCTCATTTTTTGGCAAATATTGTCAATATCCAATATCGGGGTCAAAACCTAAGTGCTGAGGAAGAGGAGTTAGCTATGACATGGGTATCCAGCAATCATCCATCTTTAATGCCAACTATAATAAACTTCAGAGCTAAGGGGGAACCATTCAAGAAATATATGTTTGCTGAAGATATTTTAAGGAAGGTCACACCAGTAAACTGGTGGAAGTCACTTAAGCGCTTGGATATAGAGACTGTTTAAGTAATGATTTCACTTTTAACAGCAGTAGCTTCTTCTGCAGGCGTTGAAAGAATATTCTCTTCCTTTGGACTCATTCATTCTAAATTGAGAAATCGGTTGGGACCCAATAAAGCAGGAAAGCTTGTTTTTCTTTTCCAGATTATGAATAGGAACAAAGAAGAAGATGATGATGATGAAGATGACGACAAGTGAGCTACAGAGGACAGCAGGGACAGTAGTATTTAAGTTTTTTATGTGTCGGCTGGGCTGACAGTCTAAGTTTCTTAAAATATATATATATTTTGTTTAGCCAAATTAGTTAACAAACATGGATGTTTGTTTAAGCAAATAACTTATGCTGTAATTTTGTTATTGTTTCAGTTGAATAAATATATTTAAATTGTTATTAAGGTCAGGATTATTTTTCTCCTTCCTAAGTACAACAGAACAGTGGTGTCCAAATATGAATGATTAACCCATTAACCTGGGGAGAAAAAAGTAATATAAAAAGTGATTCTAAAAATCTTCATCTACTTGCATGTTAAAGTAGCAAGAACTAGCTTAGGTAGAAACTTTGATTTAAATCACTGATTTAAATCAAGCCTTACTGACTAGTGATTTAAATCGTGATTTAAATCAGTTAGATTTAAATCAAATACACCCTGGTTCCAAATGATTATGCACAAGAGTTTCCAAACATTTTATTGGTTGTAAACAACAAAAAATGATTATTTGTTACATTTTCAGCATTATGAGGTCACATTTACTGAAATCTAAAGCTGTTTCCAATTGTAAACATCTCATCAGGCCACGTTACATGTTAAGATATGAGCCTTCTTTGATTTCACCTTCACAATTGTTGCATCCCTTGAATTTGTGAATTGTTGGATAGTTTCTGCTTGAATTTATTTGCTTTGCTGTTTTGATGTGACCTGCCTCCCATTCTCACATATATTTTTCTTGAGGATACTCCAAAGGTTCTCAACAGGGTTGAAGTCAAGGCGGACTGGTGGCCACACCATGAGTTTCTCTCCTTTTATGTCCTTAACACCAGATGACTCAGAGGCTTTATTTGCAGCATAAGATGGTGCATTGTCAGTATGAAGATGATTTTGCTACAGATGGGACAGTTCTTTTTGTACTATGGAAGAAAACTGTCTGTCAGAAACTGTATATACTTTGCTGATGTCATTTTCACACCTCCATGAACCCTAAAGGGGCCTACCTGTTCTTTCCCCATGATTCATGCCCAAAACATGACTCTGTCTTGTTGGGATATGATGACCAACCTCCAACCATCCTTTACTCCATCCATCGAGATCATCAAGGAGTTTAGGTGAAAAACAAAATATTAAATCTTTTTGACAGTGAAATTCAATTTGCATAATAATTTGGAACGCAGTGTATACTGAGAGTATTGTGATCAATGGAAAAACATCCAGGGAAAGCAGATCTTAAGAATATACGTAACTCATCAGAGGAAAGAGTGACAGGAGTCCACCAACAATCATCCTGAAGAACAGTCGGTGCAAAGTCTTGTACTGCAACTGAAGACAATGCTGATGATACAGCTAAGGTGTCTGAATGAACAACTCTTCAGCTCAGGAGCCTACCTAGGGCTTACAGGAAATCAATTTCATCCCCATGGCAGAAGGACATTTACATCAGGACAATGCTCAATGCCACAATGGTTGACTAGTCATGGACTTCTTTCAAGAACATGACAGTATGTTTTATCTTGCTCTATGATCTCCAGATCTTAACCCTATGGAACATCTCCAGGACGAGATTGTTCTGAGAAAGTCAGCGCTTCTATCTAATTTGTGGCAACTGTAAAAAAGCTGTCCTGTCATCAAGGACCAATATTCCTGCAGAACGATAAACACAGACTGGAACTGATGATATAGAATTGCTTTAGTTCTGAAGACCAAAGGTGAATGTACACTCTACTAGATGGGTGTCTGTAATAATGTGACCACTCAGTGTATGGTTTTTATTTGGTGGAGATGACAGGATAAAGCTGATCATAGACATTAGATGTTGTCTGGATCTTATCACAATTTCTGGAGACTGCTGGTTGTAATTGCGAGCCGGCAGGTTGGATTATACAGAAGACCTGCAGCTCTATGATAACTACTGCTGTGATGCCATTTGTGGTAATCATGTGTATTAAAAATCTTTTCTGTCTGTGACTGTACAATATTTGTTTCAGGGTGAAGATCTGACCCATATTAATACTACAGAGACATATGTGAGGGGTGATGAGCGGTGTAAAGAGGAGATTCCTACAGATAACCGCACAGGTGAGTAGAAATCATTAAAATCAGAGAAGTCACAGATTCTAATTAGTCATAGGCTTGTAGAAATATGTGCTTGATTCAGATTACGTCCTACTCTGCCATGAGTTCCAGCCTCTGGCTATTTAACCTTCTAAATGCCGCAATCAATAACGATCGCAATCCCATAGTGCAGTGAGATTCCGAAAAAGGTCATACCAGTTTGTCCAGGTGACTATGCGTGCACAGATGTCCCACATAATCACCACCAAGAGCTCAGATTAACAGATAGCCAATCTGATGCTGTGACAGCCAGCACCACACCCTTTTAAAACCCTCAATACCGATTGCGGAATTAAAAAGATTGTGAAAGGGAAGGGGCTCCCTCTCTCATCTTATTGGCATTGTAATCGTTCTGACCTGAAGGATCGGGCTGCTAGGTCAGTTTTTCAATTTAATGAATGAAGTGATAACAAAACCTCAAAAATAATTGCAAAATCATATTTTATTTCACTATTTCAGCATAATTGGAAATCTACTTAGTGTTTTCCAGTTTGTTGTTTGGTAAAATGAATGGTGTCATTCACAGCTGAAATTCATCCCACAAAAAAAAAAGAATCTGGCTCTCATGGTTACAGAAATGGAATAATAAGAAGGGCAAGAAAAAAATGAAGATGCAAAAAAGAAAATGTCACAAAGGGTTAATACAAACATGAGTAAAATAAAACTACAACTTGTTTTTTATTTCGTAATTCCACATTGAAAACCTTCTACACATTGTGGATGACAACAATAAAGAATGGTGAGCAAAATGGGGGCTGTCATGGTTGTAGGAAACAAAATGATCAGTAATTGTACTTACTAGTTTAATTAATGTCCCCAAACTTCTATATCCACATCTACAGCTGGTGAAATAAGTAATGAACACGTCATCAATTTCCTAAGTAAATTCATTTCTAAAGTTACCATTGACAAGAATTTTTTTACCAGATGTCGATAACAACCTATCCAATCTACACAGGCAAAGAAATCAAACCATAGATGTCCATAAATTATGTGTAATAATGAGAAATAATAGAATGAAAAAGTATTGAACACATGAAGAAAGAGAGTTGCAAAAAGCCATGGAAAGTCATGACACCAGCTAATATCTATAGTTAATTTGAAAGCAATCCATCAGATGCTTCGCAGGAACTTAAAGGGAATCAATCACCAGGATTTTTGTATATAACCTAAAGCCAGTGCTATACTGGCACTATCAGACTGAATCTATACATATCTTTAGTGGTCAGCTCGAATGTTTAAGTTTTGAAATCCAAAAAAGTAAACTTTATATAATGAGCTGCTTCTTGAGGGCAGTTGCATTGGAGCAGATCATATATTCATAGTTATCCCCTCCCCCTGTTTGAATTAGCATAAACATTATACAAACTATTCACTTTGTGGAAGGACCTGTGTGAGGTCATACCCATGTGACCAGAAGGGGCGGGGCCTCAGCCACCAAGGCTGTATACCAGGTCACATGGGTACAGTATGACCTCACACAGGTCCTTCCACAGACAAAGTGAGTCGTTTGTATAATACTTATGCTAATTTTAACAGTGGGAGAAGATAACTATGAATATATGATCTGCTCCAGTGCAATTGTCACTCAACAAGCAGCTCATTTTATAAACTTTAATTTTTTGTATTTCAAAACCTATACATCCGAGCTGACCACTACAGGTATGTATAGAATCAGCCTGATAGTGCCAGTATAGCACTGGCTTTAGCTTATATACGAAAATTTTGGTGATTGGTTCCCTTTAAGCAGTGTGGAAGGATAAAATGAAAATTTTACTTTAGCCCCAAATTTTACATTTTCATAAGGGTAACAGGAGAAAATGTAACGTAAAATGTATGCAATTTCATCTTGAGTACGCTGATATACCGTATGAGGTGAAATATACTGTTTGGATGCAAGGCACTACTCGCAAGGGAAAGAGTGCCATTTGAGTTTTGGAATGCAAAACAGACAGCATGTCATGTTTAGAGAGCCCCTGGTGTACCTAAACAGTGGAATCCCCCCACAAGTGACCCCATTTTTTAAACTAGACACCTCAAAGAATGTATCTATATTTGTGATGAGTATTTTGAACCCCCAGGTGCCTCACAGAATTTTATAACTTTGAGCCGTGAAAATAACAAATCACATTTTTCCTACAAAAGTGGTGTTTTAGCCCAAGATTTTTCTATTTTAACAAGGGTAAAAGAAGAAATTGGGCTCCAAAATTTGTTGAGCAACTTCTCTTGAGTAGGGTGATTCCTAATATGTGGTGGGAAACTAGTGTTTGAACTCCTTGTCGAGCTCTGAAAAGAAGGAATGACATTTTGGAAAGCGGACTAAAGCAGGCTTCACACGCTGCAACATCGCTAACGAGATGTCGTTCGGGTCACGGAATTCGTGACGCACATCCGGCCTCGTTAGCGACATCGTTGTGTGTGAAATGCACGAACGACCGTCAACGATCAAAATTACTCACCTTATTGTTGATCGTTGACACATCGTTAAAATCCCAAATATCGTTGCTGTTGCAGGACGCAGGTTGTTTGTCGTTCCTGCGGCAGCACACATTGCTATGTGTGACACCGCAGGAATGACGAAAAACACCGTACCTGCGTCCTCTGGCAATGAGGTGGGCGTGTCTTACCTTCGGCTGCTCTCCGCCCCTCCACTTCTATTGGACGGCTGCCGTGTGACGCCGAATGAACTGCCCTCTTAGAAAGGAGGCGGTTCGCCGGCCACAGCAACATCTCTAGGCAGGTAAGTCCATGTGACGGGTCCTAACTATGTTGTGCGCCACGGGCAGCGATTTGCCCGTGACGCACAACTCACGGGGGCGGGTGCTTTCACCAGCGACATCGCTAGCGATGTCGCTGCATGTAAAGCCATTTAGATGGAATTGTTTGCTGGTGCCATGACTCATTTACAGACATACCCCCCACAAATGTACCTATAGGAATTGATCTACAGTTTCCTTGTATGTGAATGTTATAATATGTTGGCATAGATTAGTTGTGTAGAATACATCAGGGTGGCATTTCTGAGTTTTGTAGAGTACATCTGGTTGGTATAAGTAAGTTGTGTAGAGTACATTCAGTCATACAATAAATTAGAGTAAGTCAGAAATAAATTTAGTAGTGCATGGATGACTGCTACACTTTAAAACATTCCTTTATACACAGGTCAGATTTGTTGGGGAAGGTGTCATACTAAAAAATGGTGTCCTTTTCTTATCCACCTTCTGTAACACACTTTCACCTTTTTTTGTGACAGATTTTTCTTTCCAGTTTGGGGGAAATGTTGCCCTGATGCTGTACAGGCACCTTCAGTTCCAGAAGTATTTGAGCCCGCTCATTCCCGACTTCCAAATATGATCTTGATCACTACCTCCTGGAACTGAAGGAACTTGCTGGTCTGATCTGCACATCGTGATAGCACGTAAGCGTTCTACAATGCCATATGTATGATGTGCACGACCAGCTTTTTATAATATACCTAAGTTTTCCTTATGGAACTGTAGGGCTGGAGGACTTGATCAGAGAGATGAACTACCCCCATGTTCCCAGGACACATTCTGGCTTGGGGACCTGTGTAGATGTACCTCGTACACGGGTGGGGGTGCTGCCATTACCACATATTCTAGTCAAGAAAAAGACATCTCTCTTGTCCTTATACTAGAGTAACAGCATGTTGTCGCTACATTGGGCACTGCTTTCATAATTTCTGTAAAACTTATATACAAAGAGGTGATAACCCTTATGGGTGCACCAAATCCCACACAATTTTCCCACTCTCAGGGGTGTTCAGAATGTTCACTTTTGGTGTCCTTCCCTTGATAAACCCTAAATCTGGGAAGTGTACATTGAGGTACTCTCACACAGCTTGTACAGTTTAATTCTGTACCAGGCCCTCTTACTGGGCAAGTATTGCAGGAATTTAAGCCTCGCCTTAAAATGTATTAGGGCCTCATCTATGCAGATGTGGATAGTAAAAACCGGTCTTTTGAGCGCTAGTAATAGATCTATTAGTCTTTAGTTTTCTTGGAATTAATAAAGCTTTATTTGTGTCAGAATAATAAAATAAAGCTCTTGTTTTCACAACACGTTTCAGCAAGATCCACTTGCTATCCTCAGGTGGATCTTGCTGAAACGCGTTGTGAAAACAAGAGCTTTATTTTATTATTCTGTCACAAATAAAGCTTTATTAATTCCAAGAAAACTAAAGACTAATAGATCTATTACTAGCGCTCAAAAGACCGGTTTTTACTATCCACATATGCTCACTCCCTAAAGGGATTCCGGCATAGAGCTGCTGAAAGCAATAGATTCCATTAATTCACTCTGAATACTCCAGCGGGAGGACGCAGAGCCGCAAGAAGTTCCAGGAATTCCGGAGTCGGTGAACCAGGAACCTCCAGCGGTCATCTCTCCAGGTCCACCCAGCCTAACATCGGATAACGCCAGCCGAGACAGCCCCTCATTCCCCAGAGGATTTACACATCCATCACCGAGGTTGTGCGAGGGCGCACAACCTGACAAGGTGAGTAGTTCTGTTAAACAAATATAAACCTCCTATCCCACGGGTGCTTCTCATATGCGCTATCATATATTTTACAGTCATCTATGCAGATGTCCTTTTGGGGAATGTATACCTCAGTAAATTTGTTGCCGAATTGATCAATGACTCGCCGAAGTTTGAAAAGTTGGTCATGAGATTTACAAAATTCAGAGAAAAAGTCTTTGGAAAAGTTAATCTCTGTGAGGCTGGTGTGACGCTCTGGCCGGGCCAGGTAGTCACAAATAGGGCCCTCCATTACACCTTCCCGCACAGGTAACACAGAGCCAACCTTAAAACCCTAGTCACCCCCTAAGGGCTTGATAGACACACCAGGGGGCGGAACCAGGCGGTTGGAAGACGCCCACGTAGGAGTTTTAGACAGCCCGGGGCGGGGAAAAACAGTTCAGTTTCAGAGTTCGAGGAGAGTGGAGGTCAGGCCTGTGTCTGGGCCTGAGGAAAACTGACAGGTACCAGGGTAGGAGCCCTGGTGCCTTTGGCTAGGAGGCAGACGGCGGTCTCTGTCTGCAGGAGCCGGGAAGACGGCTCGGTGGAACCGAGGTGGACAGGGACAGGGTTGTAGCCTGCCGGTACCAACCCGGGGAACCGACTCGGAAACCGGAGCACACAGGGGGGTACTCGGACCCTGAAGCTAGGTCCAGAAGCGACTGGAACTAGTTAATTAACTGATTGCAGCCAGGACTAGAGGTCCTGTCCCACCCAAAGTCACTAATAGAAGGCAACAGCCCACCGAGGGGGATAACAGGCCACCGCCAAGGCTCAGAGATCCCACGGGCCAGCGTCTGCGGGCAAGGGCTCCTTAGGCCACAACCAGCCAGGAGCGGACTCCTGAAGTTGCAAGCACAGGCAGTCCACCATTCTAAAACAGATGCAGGAGAAAGACAGAGACCACCAGCCGGGTGGGGGAACCGGAACGCAGCCGGCTGCGGGCACCGACCACCATCACCTTGGTTTACCAGAGACTCGTGTGTTTTCTAAGAGTGAGTATATCAGCACCCTGCGGTCACCCATCTCCCTGCACCGCCAAACCCCAACGGGTCCCGGGGCCACCATCCCTGCCCACGGAGGGGTTAACAACTTGCTGCACAACATCTCCCCCCGGGTGCCCCGTAACTGCAGCGGTGGTGTCCAATATCACCACATACTGTGGGTGGCGTCACGAACTCCGTACGGCCCAGCCCGTACATATACGTCCTACATCCACCATCCCATCACCCCCCTTTTCACTTGAAGTGACCGCAAGACCCCCGGGTCCGCAGACCCTCGAGCCACCCACAGAAGGATCAGATCCGAGCAGCTCGGCTGCCGAGAGCGGGGCGGTACACTGACAGTATCGAGTTTGATTGCTGATTGGGCCACAAAATCAGGAACCTGAGGCTCATACATTTTGGGAGGTGAGGTCCATAGGGAGTCACTAATGGTGAGCGCTTGCTCATTTAGTGTCCCTGGGCATCTGCGTGGAGATTCGTTATCACTGGAGGAAGAAGAGGTGGAGGAAAAATAAAGAAAGCTGGGATCCTTTCCCTCACTATCAGTGTTGGAGGCAAGGATGGTGTATTCTTTGGCTGAATACCGTCTTTTGGATGAGAGGGACATTTTATTTTTCATGTATGTGTAAAATAATCAAATTTTATTCAGGTGTGTGTTTGGTGTAAACTTTTATTTTATTTATTTATTTCTGTATTTGAATAGAAGAAAAAGGGAAAAAAAGAATAGACAAAAAAATGTACAAAGAAAAACATAAAAATAAAATATAAAGGAGAATATAAAAATATGGTAAAATAAAAAACCAGCTGTTTACTACAGTATATTTTTACTGGCCCTATCAACTACTCAAAATTATTGTTTTTTTTTTCCATTCTAACCAGATGCCGATCAGTGGCTGCGGGACTCACACACGGATGTGGTGCAAAAGTGGGGAAAAAATGAAAAGGAAGTAAGGCGGGTTTTGCACACTACGACATCGCAGGTGCGATGTCGGTGGGGTCATGTCGAAAGTGACGCACTTCCTGCGTCAATCTCGACATCGTAGTGTGTAAATCCTAGATGATACGATTAACGAGCGCAAAATCGTCGTAATCGTATCATCGGTGTAGCGTCGGCAAATTCCATAATTACGCTGACGCGACGGTCCGATGTTGTTCCTCGCTCCTCCGGCAGCACACATCGCTGTGTGTGAAGTCGCAGGAGCGAGGAACATCTCCTACCTGCGTCACCGCGACTCCCGTCGGCTATGCGGAAGGAAGGAGGTGGGCGGAATGTTTTCATCCCGCTCATCTCCACCCCTCCACTCCTATTGGCCGCCTGCCGTGTGATGTCGCAGTGATGCCGCACGACCCGCCCCCTTAATAAGGAGGCGGTTTGCCGGCCAGAGCGACGTCGCACGGCAGGTGAGTGCATGTGAAGCTGCCGTAGCGATAATATTCGCTACGGCAGCTATCACAATGCTATCGCAGCTGCGACGGGGGCGGGGACTATCGCGCTCGGCATCGCAGCATCGGCTTGCGATATCGCAGCGTGCAAAGTACCCCTAAGTCCTGGCCAAAAGCGAGCAGGGACACCAATCAGTGATGTGCGTCACTGATTAGTGCTTGGCAGCTGCAGGACGTGCGCACGGAAGTGGTGCAAAACAGAAAACTGCCAAAAATCAAATGATCAAGTACTGATCAGGGCTCTGTGGCAGAAGAGGGAGTTACATAGTTACTTAGGTTGAAAAAAGACCTAGGTCCATCTAGTTCAACCTTCCTCCACCAGTTCTACATTTGGTCACTAAGTCATTTATAACCAACAAAGTTTTGTGTACTGAGGAAATCATCCAGCCCTTTTTTAAAAGCTGTTATAGTATCTGCCATTACTACCTCTTGTGGTAGGGCATTCCACAGTCTGACTGCTATACCTGTAAAGAAACCTTTCCTATTTAGCTGTCGGAATCGGTTTTCTTCCACTCGCAGTGAGTGCCCCCTAGTCATTAGTATTGTCTTTGGAAGAAATAAGTCATGTGCCAGTCCTTTATATTGACCACACATGTATTTATACAAATAAATGAGATCTCTTATGAGACGTCTTTTCTCTAAGCTAAATAAATCTAACTTTTCCAACCTCTCATCATATGGGCGGCCTTCCATTCCTTGTAGTAGTCTAGTTGCCCGCCTTTGAACTCACTCTAACTTCTGAATGTCCTTTTTAAAATGTGGAGCCCAAAACTGGATCCCATATTCCAGATGTGGCCTTACAAGTGATTTACAGTTAGGTCCAGAAATATTTGGACAGTGACACAAGTTTTGTTATTTTAGCTGTTTACAAAAACATGTTCAGAAATACAATTATATATATAATATGGGCTGAAAGTGCACACTCCCAGCTGCAATATGAGAGTTTTCACATCCAAATCGGAGAAAGGGTTTAGGAATCATAGCTCTGTAATGCATAGCCTCCTCTTTTTCAAGGGACCAAAAGTTATTGGACAAGGAACTCTAAGGGCTGCAATTAACTCTGAAGGCGTCTCCCTCGTTAACCTGTAATCAATGAAGTAGTTAAAAGGTCTGGGGTTGATTACAGGTGTGTGGTTTTGCATTTGGAAGCTGTTGCTGTGACCAGACAACATGCGGTCTAAGGAACTCTCACTTGAGGTGAAGCAGAACATCCTGAGGCTGAAAAAAAAGAAAAAATCCATCAGAGAGATAGCAGACATGCTTGGAGTAGCAAAATCTACAGTCGGGTACATTCTGAGAAAAAAGGAATTGACTGGTGAGCTTGGGAACTCAAAAAGGCCTGGGCGTCCACGGATGACAACAGTGGTGGATGATCGCCGCATACTTTCTTTGGTGAAGAAGAACCCGTTCACAACATCAACTGAAGTCCAGAACACTCTCAGTGAAGTAGGTGTATCTGTCTCTAAGTCAACAGTAAAGAGAAGACTCCATGAAAGTAAATACAAAGGGTTCACATCTAGATGCAAACCATTCATCAATTCCAAAAATAGACAGGCCAGAGTTAAATTTGCTGAAAAACACCTCATGAAGCCAGCTCAGTTCTGGAAAAGTATTCTATGGACAGATGAGACAAAGATCAACCTGTACCAGAATGATGGGAAGAAAAAAGTTTGGAGAAGAAAGGGAACGGCACATGATCCAAGGCACACCACATCCTCTGTAAAACATGGTGGAGGCAACGTGATGGCATGGGCATGCATGGCTTTCAATGGCACTGGGTCACTTGTGTTTATTGATGACATAACAGCAGACAAGAGTAGCCAGATGAATTCTGAAGTGTACCGGGATATACTTTCAGCCCAGATTCAGCCAAATGTCGCAAAGTTGATCGGACGGCGCTTCATAGTACAGATGGACAATGACCCCAAGCATACAGCCAAAGCTACCCAGGAGTTCATGAGTGCAAAAAAGTGGAACATTCTGCAATGGCCAAGTCAATCACCAGATCTTAACCCAATTGAGCATGCATTTCACTTGCTCAAATCCAGACTTAAGACGGAAAGACCCACAAACAAGCAAGACCTGAAGGCTGCGGCTGTAAAGGCCTGGCAAAGCATTAAGAAGGAGGAAACCCAGCATTTGGTGATGTCCATGGGTTCCAGATTTAAGGCAGTGATTGCCTCCAAAGGATTTGCAACAAAATATTGAAAAAAAAAATATTTTGTTTGGGTTTGGTTTATTTGTCCAATTACTTTTGACCTCCTAAAATGTGGAGTGTTTGTAAAGAAATGTGTACAATTCCTACAATTTCTATCAGATATTTTTGTTCAAACCTTCAAATTAAACGTTACAATCTGCACTTGAATTCTGTTGTAGAGGTTTCATTTCAAATCCAATGTGGTGGCATGCAGAGCCCAACTCGCGAAAATTGTGTCACTGTCCAAATATTTCTGGACCTAACTGTATAGAGGGGTAACAATACGTTGGGATCACGGGATCTAATCTCTCTTTTTATACACCCTAAAATCTTGTTTGCTTTAGCAGCTGCTGCTTGACATTGAGTACTGCTGCTCAGCTTATTTGTAATGAGAATACCCAAGTCCTTCTCCTGTTCTGTAGTCCCGAGTTTACTTCCATTTAATGTATACGCAGTTATAGGATTACTCCGTCCTAGGTGCATTACTTTACATTTATCAACATTAGTGTGGGAGGGATTAGCAAAAGGGGAAGAGAGGAATAGAGAGATTGGGGTAGATTAGAAAAAAGCAGGGGATAGGAACACGACAGACAGGTCTTCTTTCTTCTTTTCTTCAGACAGCAGCAGAAGTGGTGGCACAGACTAAAATCATCTGTGGCACCACAAGTTCCAGCAGATGTGCAGCAGAATTACTCCGTGACTACGCTCCTCACATCTACAAGCTGGAATGAACTGCAGAGTGATCAATGTGAGGTCAGAATGCGTTGATGCTCACTGATTGGGGCGTTGACATCCATATGTATCAATCAGTGCTGGCACTGGTGACACCACCATTGCCAGGCTCCAGCCTATAATGGGTGCTGTTGTAGCACCGATCACAGCTGGAGCTCAATGTTTCAGGCATTTGTATTTGCTGAAACATTGAAATCGCTGTGATTGGGTATTAAGGACTGACCAGCTAATCACACCTATCGTAGTTGCGGGGTGACCCCCCCTCATGGTAACGAGTCCCTGTGTCCCTGAAGACACGATGACCGGAAGTTCACATGACATACCGTATTTTTCAGACTATAAGACGCACCGGACCATAAGACGCACCCTGGTTTTAGAGGATTAAAATAGGAAAATAAAATTTTAAGCAAAAACTGTAGTCATGACACACTGTTATGGGGCAAGGATCTGCTGCTGACACTGTTATGGGGGTAATGTCCTCAAATCCTCTACTAAGGTACCCCATCCTGGTAATGGTCCTCCTGCCTTGTATATGATCCCCATCCTTGTATATATGTCCACTATCCTGGTATGTGCCCACATCCAGGTACCGTATATGCCCACATCCAGGTATATGCCCACATCCTGATATGTGCCCCCATCCTGGTATGTGCTTCCATCCTGCTATATGCCTATATCCTGGTATATGGCCCGGATCCTGTGGCACACAAAAAAATAAACGTTCATACTCCCCTTTCCTCGCTCCACGCAGCATAACTCGTCTTCCTGTCTGTGGCAGCAGCAGCGTCGCTGACCTGTGTGGAGCTGTGTGCACAGCAATGACGTCATTGCTGTGCGCACCGCTCTCCACACACATCAGCGGGTCGGCAAACAGGAGGACATCGCGATGCTGCAGGGAACTGTGGCCGGTGAGTATACTTATTCACTGCCCCCCGCGCTGATAATGATGCGCGGGGGGCAGTGAATATAGCCACACATGATCACTCCAGGCTGTAGTTGCCAGGGGTGATCATGCGGGCCGGCTTTTAATTTTGCGCGCATCCTCAGCCCATCATCCCGCCCACCTGTCAGCGTCGGCTTCAGCGCTGAGAGATGATGGGCGGGAGGATGCAGTGCATATGAAAAGAAGCTAATGAGCGGGCCCACGGAGTCACGGTAGGTGCTGCTACAGCCTGCTCATGCCGCCGATGACCCGCTCCACCGCAGCACCCTTATTCCCTGTAGCATGCATTTGGACTATAAGACGCACCCCCACTTTCCCCCAACATTTGGGGGGGAAAAAGTGTGTCTTATAGTCAGAAAAATACGGTACGGTATTTATGTCAATTTGCGGCAACCCCTTCCCGACCATGACGTAAACGTAAGTCAAATGTCTTGAAGGTGAAGCAACAGAGAAGTTTGAAGGTGTTAACATCATTGTGTGGGACCATTTTTCAGTATACGGCACCAGTAAACTTCATGTTATTGAATGAAGGATCAATGGACAAATGTACTGAGCTGTTCACTTTAAATGAAAGTGGGCATTCCAGAAAGACAATGATCTCAAACGCACAGACAAGAAAACTCTCAACTGGTTTCAGAGAAAGAAAATAAAGCTGCTAGAATGGCTAACCGATCACGTAACCTGAATCAAATACAAAAATTTATGGAAGGAACTAAAACTGAGAGTTCATACAAGGAGCCCAGGAAATGCAGGACGTGAAGAGTGTTTGTGTGGAAGATTGGCCAAAATCCCACCTGAGCAATGCATGCCACTAGTTTCTCCATACAGGAGGGGTCTTAAAGCTGTCATCACTAACAAAGCCTTTTGGACAATGTATTAAGTAAATTTCAGTAAGCATGTTCAATCATTTTCCCTGTGTCATTTCTCATTATTACACATCACTAAATTTATAGACATCTAGGGTTTGATTTCTTTGCCTGTGTGGATTGGCTGGGTTGTTCCTGACATCTGGTGAGAAATTCATGTCAATAGTACTTAAATATATTTATTTTGAAAATTGGTGACGTGTTAAATACTTATTTCACCCTCTGTATACAATCCTTACGTGGCTTCAGACTCTGAAAAGATTTGTGGTTTTTTAAGTGGCAAGCACTTGTGTCGCTTGTATGTTTAATTTAATTTCCCTTTGATGTTATAAATGTTGTATAATGTTACATAAACACTTTCTCCAGTGTTGTGTGTTGGTGCGATCTTTGTTATATAGAAACACAAAGTGAATGTGGTGGTTGGTTGACCTATGACTTTCCGCTAAATACCTTGACAAGCAAAAGGTTAACAATGTTTTGAACTTTTGACTTTCATGCCCCATATCTCAAAATCCACTACAGCTTCGAACTTGAGACTACCTTCATTTTATAGACAATCATCTTGGCTATCTCATACATAAATTGGACTTTTAACTATTTAGCATATGATTAGTTATGCAGATTCTTGTAATGTCATTGCAATGTTACTGTTTTGCTCCTAAAAACAAAAAATTTAAGTGTTCGATTGGATTGAGGTCTAAGGACTGTGGGGGGAAAATCCAGCACCTCTTCTTCATTGTCATTGAACCATTTCTTCGCCAATTTCGATGTACTGTATGCTTCCGCCAATCTCGATGTATGCTTATGATCATTGTTGTGCTATAACACTAAGTTGTCCTTTTCATACCCATAGTACTTGAGTGTAAGAAGTAACTCATCTCGTAGGATACTCACATATAGCTCAGCATTGAGCTTACCATTGATTCTGGTCAAGTATCCAACGCTATTGGCTATGAAATGACCCCATATTATAAGGCGTCCTCCACTGAAGCTTACAGTTCCTTAAATCTCTTGATCTTTAGCCCCTTTTTCCTTTATTTCTTCCTGACCCATTTGCACCCTTCAGAGCCTAGTCTATTGACTTGCAGCTCATCGCTCTTAATCACTCGTTTCCAATCTTCTACTATCCACTCTCCATACTTATTTGCAAACTCGAGCCGACACTGCTCATGATGATATTGATGTCGAGGCTTCTTCACCTTTTTTCGGACCACCATTCCATACTTGTGTAACATGCATCGCACGGTGCTTACATGGATGTCTGTGACCCCCAATATGTGACCTCAATATTAAGAAGCATATGAGCCACCTCCACTGTTGTGTTTGTTGTGCCAGAACTGATAGACCTTGTGCCGACTTGTTGACTCCGATATTTTGCCTGTACATCCACTTCTTGGTTATTGAATGGATGGACTTTATTTCATATTCGTACAACTATTACGGAACTTACATGATGCAGTTTGGCAATTTTTTGGTCTCAGACACTGCTATCTATGAACTTGGTGCTGCTATTTCTCTTTTCTTGGGAAATATTCTTCATAGCTGCCCCTTGATTCGAGCCAGTAACATTTCGCTTGGAATCAACCTAATAAAATACTGAGCTATTATTGAATGTAAGATGGTGAGGTATGGGGTCTGAAATTCAACAGTTCAAAACCTTTTTACCCTTTTGTTTGTCATTGTATTTCACTACATATAAAAAAAATTTCAGATTTCACAAACTACAATTTGTATAGAAATGTTAAATTTTAGATACTACAAGTATAAGTAATATAAATTTAAGGCTGTTTAAAATTAATATTCAATTTTATTCTTGGCAGATGACTGTACCAGCAGATCAGAGGCACATCCGATATTTTCAGATTTTACACCACATGATCATAGTATCACACCTGATACATATGAAGAACATGACAGTATCCCACATATATCTCCAGCCCTTCACAGTAAAGATTTTTCACCTGATCCTTTTCAACAGCTCCTATATTTGGATTCATCACAGACAGCTAAGCAAAACAAAAATTACAAAAGTGTTAATGAACATGAAGTAGCTCCCATAAAAAAGAAGCTATATTCATGTTCAAAATGTGAAAAATGTTTTACAGAAAAATCAAATTTTGTTCAGCATATGAGAATTCACACAGGGGAGAAGCCATTTTCATGTCATGAATGTGGGGAATGTTTTACAGTGAAAAAACAGCTTGTTATACATCAGAGAAAACACACTGGGGAGAAGCCATTTTCATGTTCAGAATGCGGAAAATATTTTTCAGATAAATCAAATCTTGTTCAACATCTGAGAATTCACACAGGAGAGAAGCCATTTCCATGTCGCGTATGTGGGGAATGTTTTATAGTGAAAAAACAGCTTGTTATACATCAAAGAATACACACAGGTGAGAAGCCATTTTCATGTTCAGAATGTGGAAAATGTTTTACAGAAAAATCAAATGTTGTTCAGCATCTGAGAATTCACTCTGGGGAGAAGCCATTTTCATGTTCAGAATGTGGGAATTCTTTTACAGTGAAAAAACAGCTTATTATACATCAAAGAATACACACAGGTGAGAAGCCATTTTCATGTTCAGAATGTGGAAAGTGTTTTACAGAAAAATCAAATCTTGTTCAACATCTGAGAATTCACACTGGGGAGAAGCCTTTTTCATGTTGTGAATGTGGGAATTGCTTTAAAGAGAAACAACAGCTTGTAATACATCAGAGAATACACACAGGTGAGAAACCGTTTTCATGTTCAGAATGTGGAAAATGTTTTGCAGTCAAATATTCTCTTGTTAAACATCAGAGAACTCACACAGGGGAGAAGGCATTTTCATGTTCAGAATGTGGGGAATGTTTTACAGTGAAACAACAGCTTGTTATACATCAAAGAATACACACAGGTGAGAAACCATATTCATGTTCAGAGTGTGGGAAATGTTTTATACAAAAACTCCAACTTGTTAAACATCAGAGAACGCACATTGTAAACAATTCTTTTTCATGTTCAGAATGTGGAAAGTGTTTTAGAATGAAATATAGTCTTGCTAATCATCGGAGAATTCACACAGGTGAGAAGCCATATTCATGTTCAGAATGTGGGAAATGTTTTACAGTCAAACACCTTCTTGCTAGACATCAGAGAACTCACACAGGGGAGAAGCCATTTTCATGTTCAGAGTGTGGGAAATGTTTTACAGATAGATCAAATCTTCTTGCACATCACAGAATTCACACAGGAAAAAAACCATATTCATGTTCAAAATGTGAAAAAAGCTTTACACAGAAAACAAATCTTGTTTCACATGAGAGAAGTCACACAGGGGAAAAACCATTTTTATGTTCAGAATGTGGAAAATGTTTTGCTCGAAAAACATATCTTGATGCACATCAGAGAATTCACAAAGAAAAGTACCCTTAATTGTTAAATTCTACAAGACAAAAATACAACAGTTATAGCCTTTGATAGTTCTGTAAAATACATTCCCATCTAACGGGATAATAGTAAATATATGAAACTACCAAAAACATTTTTTTGAAAAACAAACAGAAGCTACATATCACGCCTATGTATCAATCATATGAAAAAAATATTTCACAATTTTACTTACAGTGTAGCTTCGTTTTAAAGGGGTTGTTCGATGAGTTGTTCTTCTGTCTGAAATTCCATTGGTTGTAGAGAGATGATACTGGAGGTTAGAGGTGCCTGTGTGCCTTCTCTATCCTCCTTCTTTCTTTATTGGCTCATTATGTTTTAAGGTGTCCATATTTGATGATTGTATCGTAACCTATTTGAATCTGTCATTATACACCTATGGGATATATACTTTATATTTCTCTTTTATTCTGCAAAGATCATATATTTGCATTTGTTCTATATTCATCTATTTGGTATTGTGCTTTTATCATTTTCTTATATACAATTGGGTATCACTACTATTATATGCTGGAGTTGTCTGTTCTCTCTTACGCCATTGCTAGTAAAGAGGACAAATATAGGGGACTATTGCCTTCTTTTAGAATGATTTTGTCCCCAATTATGGACTTATTTCCATTATATTCCCTATATAGTGTCTTTATTCTCACCTCTCCCTACCATTCTTTATACTTTTTTGTTAATATTTTTAATTATATTGAAGGCATCAATGGTTTAAAAACATGTCTGATACAATTACTTATAACAAAATAAAATTAACACTGATGTAAATGTATACAATTCTTGTTTAATTGTCAATCCAGCCTGATCAACAGTTGGGATCAGAGGATCAGAAAAATAGAGAGCCAAAGAAAAGGATATAGGTTTTAAAAGCAGCTGTTTAAAAATCATAAGTTTTTAAAGAGGTTGTCCAACCACCTCTTCCACCTGATCTGATATCAGCCGTGAGATGATGACTCTGTATGTATCAGGTCAGTTGCAGATGGTTTGTCAACCTTTAAAAATTCACCACCCAAAACATAAGTCACTTTCTGAATATTCAATATGAAAATCAGCATGGAATATCAAAAAGGAGGCAGGTCACTGAATAATCAGGGACTTCTAGAAGAAACAAAGGAGGCAGGTGGAGAAGCAGAAGACCCTACGCCCAAGTTCCACTCAGATGCACAGAAGATGTCATTAGATGAAAACTTTGGAGGATGATTATTCAACAACTACAGATCGGATTCCTTCACTGTAGGTATCAGTTTAACTAGCATCACAGCACCATTTTGGACATGGCTTTACCTTCTAGTGCTAAATCCTGGTGATAGGTTCTCTTTAAATATGTCCAATTTTTGATGTCTCTTCCCAAGAGTAAATCATTTTAATTAACCTAATTTAATTAATCTATTAGATACACCCTCACTGTTGCAGTTCATGTGACGATTTAGTTGGTAACACAGACCTCTAGAAAACAAAATAAAGTGGTCTCCCCTAGCAACGCGATTGCAAGGTTTGCATGGAAAATGTCCACACTTGTAAAAGCCTTTATAATTAAGCCAAGAGCTATCAGACCTGCCACTGGAGATGTTGAGTAACAGCAAAATTTATCAAGAAATTCCCAGGTTAGGTATTTACATGGGAGCAATAGATGATAATCTGAAAAATATCTTTGTGGAACATCCTATTATACCAATTTACCATGCCATGCCTAAAATCTACAAAGAGAGGTTCCCCCCTTCAGAATCATTATTGCAGGGATAATATAGGTTCCTTGAATGAAAAATTGGGTTCCTGGGCTGATTTTTATTTGCAGCCACTAGTGCACACGTTACCTGGTTATGTACGGGTTACCAAGTCCATTATTTGTAGTATGCAGATTTTTGTCTGGAAATCAGAATATACTGTAAGTAGTTGTTTTGCGACATACGGGATCACTATTGAGAGTCTTATATATTGTTTATATAAGCTTAGCTCTTATTCTTCTCTCATTTAAGATTTTTTGGTTCTACCAGTCAAATTTTTATTGATGTATAACTTTTTTGTTTTTGACAAGAAATTTTTCATTCAAAAACGAGAGGGCAGTGTGGGGGAGACATTTTCCCCGTCCCTAGCAAATATTGTGGTTGCAGTTTGGGAGGAGAAATACATCATTAGTGAACTGAATCCCTTTAGTAAATACATAAAATTTTATGGTTGTTACATAGATGATTTTATCTTTGTGTGGAAGGGGGGGAGGTAATTCAAAGTCACTCTTTTATTCAATACATGAATGACAATCAGTTCAACCTAAAATTTACTTCTAATTTACAGTTTTGTGCAATTAACTATTTGGATATAACCATGGCAGGAGATGTGACTAGTGGTTCAGTTAATATTACCCCGTATAGGAAACCCATGGATAGTAATTCCCTCTTGCAAGCAAAATCATGTCATCCAGTATATATAATTAAAGGGAACCTGTCATCAGAAATTTTGCTTTAAACCTAAATGTTTCCCCCTCTGCAGCTCCTGGGCTGCATTCTAGCAAGGTTCCTGTTGGTTTTTTGCTCCCTTTTAGACCAAATATAATACTTTATAAAAGGTGTACTTTTGGGATGCTAATTTTCTAAATCGTCCATGGGGGCGGGCTCTCTGGTGTCCGTTATGTCCATCCTGCCGATTTACGCCGTCCCCCAACGCAGCATTTCATACTTCCAGGATGCCGCCCAGTGAGCCCGTGGTCCGGCGCATGCGCAGTGCCACTGTAGCGGGACTGTGCACTGCTTGCACAGTGTGACCGCTGGTGACGTTTGCGCAGGCACGAGAATGGGCGGCGCTGTGTTGTCATCGCAAGTGCCCGCGCTTTCCCCTCTGCCTCCAGCGTTCTGCGCAAGCGCTGGCCAGATGACCGCACGTCCCCTCTTTCCCTGTAACAGGAAATAGATGGGAGGATCGGAGCAGGATACCAGCGGTTACGGCCAGCGCTTGCGCAGAACGCTGGAGGCAGAGAGGAAAGCGCGTGCACTAGATTATGGGTCGGCACTTGCAATGATAATCACAGCGCCGCCCATAATCTCGTTGGGGGACGTCCAATTTTTGAGTCCAGCCAGGTACAACTAGGCAGCTGTGCATTGGAATCCACAGTGCAGGGTGCCCATGCTTTCTGGGCACCCCCGCTGCGAATTGCAGTCCGCAGCCACCCCAGAAAATGGCGCTTTCATAGAAGCGCCATCTTCTGGCGCTGTATCCAACTCTACCAGCTGCCCTGATGTCGGGTGGCTCGCTGGGTAATAATGGGGTTAGGGCTAGCTGTATATTATCAGCTGGCCCTAAGCCCAAAATTCATGATGTCACGCCAATATTAGACATGGCCACCATGAATTTCTAGTAAAGCTAAAAAAAAACATAACACAGAAAAATATTTTTATTAGAAATAAAACACAACACAATTAGTGACTCCATCTTTATTGAAATAAAGAACCCCCCTCCGCAGTAATCCTGGGTCAAGGGTCCCGCGCCGTCCAATCCGGATCCAATATCATCTGATCGGTCTGCTGGAAGGCAAAGTGATCTGATGATGTGTCAGGTACATGGATGTGAATCACATCACACATCAGCTGATTGTATAAAAGCCGATTATACAATCAGCTGATGCATCAGTAGAAAAAAAAAAAAATACTTATGTGCTGATTACCGGCAGCTCCTGGAGCGATCGGATGAGAGTCTGATCCTGTCCCATCGCTGCAGGAGCTGCCGGTAATCAGTGATGAAGTCTCCTGACGGCAGGATCAGCTGATAAGTTAAGCCGGCCGGGCGCTAAAAAGCCGGCGTCACTGCGAGAATTACGATCAGCTGATGCGTCAGGTGACTGCATCAGGTGATCCATCGCCAGGTCCTGCAGGCATCGTACGTGGCAAAAAGGGTGAGATACAGTGAACTGATATTCATTATATATATAGTAGAAACCATCAATCTAATCATCAGATAGGACTACGTGTGAGGACAAATCGCATGAACATGTGAACAAAAAAGGAGAAAAGGCGATCATAGAAGCCCAGACACACAATAAGATATAATTCAATTTTTTATTTTTTATTAGTATGAACAATCTTTAATGCAGGCAGTGGTAAGGACCAACATAATATGCATGATATTCATATATGCTCTAGACAAGGTAATGTCACAAATATATTACATATCATAAACATCATATATATCTGTAATTTAGTATCCATACTTCCAATTACTCTCACTCATAAAAATATATATCGAGGAAAATAGATTATCCACCATACAATATGTGAGCTAAATTGATGTAAATAAGGCCACATGGCTGATAGCAATCCTGTCAAAGCGAATCTTAGCTAGTTAGATAAATACCGCCAATGTTTATATAGAGGTCAAGCAACAATTGTTATATAATCAAAAATAATTATATATATCTTAAAGTGGTCAGTCCTGATAGTTGTATAACACCACCGGCTCAAATAAGCCCAACCCTATCACAGTCAGGACTGAATATACCACAAGTTTTTATATATATCACCTCCAATATACACAGTGGTGGTAATCATCACCCACAAAATGACGTAGATTGCAACCTGAATCAGGCTTGCAATCACATATATTGCGGTATAGATACCATCTATCTGTACCTACTAGCTATCGCCATTAGATGTCACTGCAGCCATATAAAACATATATATATATATATTTATATATATATATATATATATATATATATATATATGTATCACATTACACTGATCACCTGAGATCATCATCAAGCTGTTAAATTAGCCAGGTGACTAGCCATGTCTCAACATACCCACACCAGAGACCGGCAACAAACAGTGTAACCAGACATAAGGAGCATTAGAAGAGAGACATTACCAGTCAGGAGCATAGCCGTCCGACACGTGTTTCGATAGACTCTTCGTCAGGGGGCGTGTCTAGGTTGCCAAACAGGGAGGTTTAAATAGTGCCCACCTCCAATCACCATAAGGAACCAATTATGACGCACAGGATGCCCCGGTGACTCACCGGCTCCCAGCCAGCGGTCGCGTCACGGATCAACCCGCCCAGGCATATAATATGCCTCAAGCAGAGAAGAGCCATACAGATACAGCACACTGGGTGAGAGCCGGAACACCTCGGCATCTGTGCGTGCAGGAACCAGGCAAGGATCAAATCCCTATTATATCGGGCAAACATGCAATTATGTTTTTAATAATAAATATAAAGGACAATTGTCCCAATCAACAGTGAAAACATACAAACATATACACATATAGAATAGTCGATTCCATTACAATTAACAAATAGAACATATTATCGGTGTGAGTGGTCACAAATGTTTAAAGAAACAGACAATAATCATATGCCAGTTTAAACTCACATATTATACCCAAACAATCATTATTGTAGCGATATTATAGTAGACATCATTAATATATTCTTAGCAAGTCGATGAAATTTAAAATTTAAAAAATGTGGGGTCTCCCATCATATATATATCCCGATCGGCAGCTGTATAGAAATTCAAAAAAATGACTGAAGCCTTAGACATCCACATTCACCAAACAACAAATGATAGGTATTAGAAATAAATATATCCATTTCCGTGGCCATCCACACCAATCACTAGTATTTGTCTTCATGGATCAACTATTAGCCTTAAAAACATAAATAGAAAAATAGTTGATCCATGAAGACAAATACTAGTGATTGGTGTGGATGGCCACGGAAATGGATATATTTATTTCTAATACCTATCATTTGTTGTTTGGTGAATGTGGATGTCTAAGGCTTCAGTCATTTTTTTGAATTTCTATACAGCTGCCGATCGGGATATATATATGATGGGAGACCCCACATTTTTTAAATTTTAAATTTCATCGACTTGCTAAGAATATATTAATGATGTCTACTATAATATCGCTACAATAATGATTGTTTGGGTATAATATGTGAGTTTAAACTGGCATATGATTATTGTCTGTTTCTTTAAACATTTGTGACCACTCACACCGATAATATGTTCTATTTGTTAATTGTAATGGAATCGACTATTCTATATGTGTATATGTTTGTATGTTTTCACTGTTGATTGGGACAATTGTCCTTTATATTTATTATTAAAAACATAATTGCATGTTTGCCCGATATAATAGGGATTTGATCCTTGCCTGATTCCTGCACGCACAGATGCCGAGGTGTTCCGGCTCTCACCCAGTGTGCTGTATCTGTATGGCTCTTCTCTGCTTGAGGCATATTATATGCCTGGGCGGGTTGATCCGTGACGCGGCCGCTGGCTGGGAGCCGGTGAGTCACCGGGGCATCCTGTGCGTCATAATTGGTTCCTTATGGTGATTGGAGGTGGGCACTATTTAAACCTCCCTGTTTGGCAACCTAGACACGCCCCCTGACGAAGAGTCTATCGAAACACGTGTCGGACGGCTATGCTCCTGACTGGTAATGTCTCTCTTCTAATGCTCCTTATGTCTGGTTACACTGTTTGTTGCCTGTCTCTGGTGTGGGTATGTTGAGACATGGCTAGTCACCTGGCTAATTTAACAGCTTGATGATGATCTCAGGTGATCAGTGTAATGTGATACATATATATATATATATATATATATATATATATAAATATATATATATATATGTTTTATATGGCTGCAGTGACATCTAATGGCGATAGCTAGTAGGTACAGATAGATGGTATCTATACCGCAATATATGTGATTGCAAGCCTGATTCAGGTTGCAATCTACGTCATTTTGTGGGTGATGATTACCACCACTGTGTATATTGGAGGTGATATATATAAAAACTTGTGGTATATTCAGTCCTGACTGTGATAGGGTTGGGCTTATTTGAGCCGGTGGTGTTATACAACTATCAGGACTGACCACTTTAAGATATATATAATTATTTTTGATTATATAACAATTGTTGCTTGACCTCTATATAAACATTGGCGGTATTTATCTAACTAGCTAAGATTCGCTTTGACAGGATTGCTATCAGCCATGTGGCCTTATTTACATCAATTTAGCTCACATATTGTATGGTGGATAATCTATTTTCCTCGATATATATTTTTATGAGTGAGAGTAATTGGAAGTATGGATACTAAATTACAGATATATATGATGTTTATGATATGTAATATATTTGTGACATTACCTTGTCTAGAGCATATATGAATATCATGCATATTATGTTGGTCCTTACCACTGCCTGCATTAAAGATTGTTCATACTAATAAAAAATAAAAAATTGAATTATATCTTATTGTGTGTCTGGGCTTCTATGATCGCCTTTTCTCCTTTTTTGTAGGCATCGTACGTGCCTGAGAGCACACAGCCGGAGCGGCGGTACCGGTAGAAGAGCTGAGAGCGGGCATGGCACCGGGAGTCTGCAGACAGGTGAGTATGACATTTTTTTTCTACTGTTCACTTTTGTTTTCGCCGCTGCCTCCACCTCCCGCCCAGACATGGCGCCGCACGGGAGCTGACATGCACAGGACTGGAGGTGGATGCAGCGGTGACGGTACCGGGATGATTCATGCTTGTGTTTACCAACAGAAGGAATCCTCTTCCTGTACACGTCACTTTAGTACCCACTCTTTCCGTTTATAGCTGCGTTTTTAGTCATAGAAACGCAGCTATATGCGTTTATCATTGCGTTTTTGAACATCTCATTGAACTCAATGGGTGAATAACGCAGTGAAAAACTCAGAAATAATTGACATGCTGCGTTTTTGTGGTCACCACAAAAACGCGGCTACAAAAAAACGTGTGCGGACAGCAAAAATAAAAACTCAGACATTGCTGGGGAAGGAATGTCACTGCGTTTTCAGCGCAAAAACGCGGTTAAAAACGCAGCAAAAATGCCTGGTGCGCACAAGGCCTTAGGCTAAGTTCACACAGTGCATTTTCGCGGCGTTTTTGCGCGATTTTTCAGGTGCGTTTTTGGCCTCAAAACTGCATGACTTTGCTTCCCCAGCAAAGTCTATGAGTTTTCATTTTTGCTGTCGTCACACAACTTTTTTTTTAAGCTGCGTTTTTGAGCTTAAAAAAAAAATGGACATGTCAATTCTTTCCTGCGTTTTTCTGCGTTTCCCCCCATGCAATGCATTGGAAAAACGCAGAAAAACGCAGAGATCAAAAACGCACCAAATCGTGGTAAAAACGCATGCGTTTTTTGCCGCATTTGTTTGCCGCGGGTGCGTTTTTGTGCGTTTTTAGCGGCCAAAAACGCACAAACGCAGCGTCATAAAAACGCAGCGTGTGCACATAGCCTAAGGATGCTTTCACACATCAGTTTTTTGCCATCAGGCATGATCCGGCAAAAAAACTGATGCGACGGATCCGGCGAAAAAACGGATTAGTTGCATCAGTTTTTTCCATCAGTTCCTTCAGTTTTTTGACGGATCCGTTGTGATACTGAGCATGCTCAGTTCAAAAAAATTGATCCGACAGCTGTATCCGTTTTTTTTGCCGCATTATGCCGGATCCGGTGTCCATAGGTTTCCATTATAAAACATGCCAATCCAGCGCGATATGGTTTTTCACCGGAGACAAAAAACGTTCCCCTCAGCGTTCCATCCGGCCGCCGGACAAGCAAATTTTACCGGATCCGGCAAAAGCCGGATGGAACGCAAGGCCATCCGGCACAATCCGGCGCTAATAGAAGTCTATGGGTGAAAAAAACGGATCCGGCAGCAACAAACGCCAGATCGTTTTTTTCAGGTTTTTGCCGGATTGTGCCTGATGGCAAAACACCGATGTGTGAAAGCACCCTAAGCGTGCAACACAGCAACTGTGGGTTTTATTCAGGAACAATCAGGAACAAATATAGTAAGCTTAGTAAATCAGCAAGTAATTACTGTAGTTCCGCCTGTGTCTCTACAGCGTCTGCAGGCAGCATCTCACTATAAAGCACAGGAAACTAGACTACTGAATATGCAGTCACATGTTCTTCCTGTGACCTCCTTTCTCTCCTTTTTTTGTTCTATCTTTATTAACAGCACACAAACTAAGCAACTGAACACTAATAGACAGGAATGGAGTTGTTGCACTAAACATAGTCCAGCAGACACATTAAAAACGGATATGGTGCGGTTTGTAGCTAACTGTGCCCCTATGTTGGGTAATTTATTGTGCGCTTGAAAAACTATTCGTGCGAGTAGCAAATAGTGCAGCATTTGGGTTACTCGTTACTTTGCGAGTATTCCCCATTGACTTGCATTGCACACGCTATTCAGAACGAATGTATTAGACAAAAGAGAAAAGTTTCCAGCGCCAGGGATAAATATTAAAAGTCCATTTTATTGAAGATTATAGTTAAGAAATCCAGCAGGTAAGGCATAAATGTTGGGTGACCAGCAGAACAACGCGTTTCGACGCTCAGGTCTTAATCATGAACATGATTAAGACCTGAGCGTCGAAACGCATTGTTCTGCTGGTCACCTGACATTTATGCCTTACCTGCTGGATTTTTTAACTATAATCTTCAATAAAATGGACTTTTAATATTTATCCCTGGCGCTGGAAACTTTTCTCTTTTTTCTGCATTGATTGGCTGCCAAACCATTTTCGTGCGCGGGTCTTGGATCATACCAGCAAGGTTGTGCGGTGAGCTGGATTTTTCTTTTCTTATCCTGAATGTATTAGACAGTATTCATTGTAAGTATGGCGAGTATGAATAGTTAGATATTAGCTCAACTCTACTCATTGTCATTCAGAGTTGTCTCACGTTAACAGACTTGTTTGAGCTATATAAAGGAGTAGTCATGGTTGTCTAGTTATCCATGAATAAGACATAAGTACCTTTTTGTTGAAACGCGTTGGATCGTCCATCCCATGAGATCTGTTGGTGCCTGTCCCACTGTGGCTGTTTATAAAGATTTGAATAAAGATGGAGTTTTATTTATCCTCAACTTAGTCCACTGGATGTTCCTTTCTCTTGGAAGTCTATGTAGCCCGTGCCTACGTTTTTCCTTTCGGACAACGTGATACACTCTGAATCATTTGGATATGGTGAGCTGGCTATATTTTGTGTTAACTTTATTCTTCAGGTCACTACGATTACAGCGATATCATATTTCTATAGGTTTTTATGATTTGCTGCTTTTAAAACTATTTTATAAAAAAAATAACAGTTTTTGCATTGCTGTATTCTGAGATCTATAGTTTTTTTTTCTTTTTTGCTTGATGGAGCTGTATGGCGGCTTGTTTATTTGCGGGACAAGATGATGTTTTCAGCAATACCATTTTTATTTATATATGACTTTTTGATCGCGTTTTATTTCACTTTTTTATCAGTTATATGATGAAAATATATGGTTTTTGCTACTTTTTTACGGTGTTCACTGAAGGGGTCAACTAGTGTGACTGTTTTATAGATTCTTATGTTACAGATACGAAGATACCAAATATGTGTACTTTTTTGTTTGTTTTTTACATAAATGTTCTTATTTATAGGAATATTTTTTTTTTATTTTTTTTATTTATTTTCAGAATTATTTTTTTTCCCTTTATGGGACACTAACTTTTCTTCCCTCTGATCATTCATATAACCCACTTTAACGCTTAATCATTGCAGTGGATTAGATCTTTTAGTGCTGCACTCGCAGCACTGACACTGTCTTGCACAACATGCATATTGCATGGTGTGTGAGGCTTTCAATAGCTGGGTAATCAATGGGTTATCATAGTGATGACACAGGGTTATCATGGCAGTGATCAGGACTCTTTGCTCAAATTACAGGAACCTGATTGCATGGGAGAGGAGCGCGATCCTCTTCCTGACACCTGAATGCTATGATCACTATTGATTGCAGCATTTAGGGGGTTAAACTGCCGGGCTCTCCCCTTTGCCTCCTGTGTTCTGCGCAAGCGCTGGCCAAATGATCCGACGTCACCTTTCCCATCTTGCCCTGCAGCAGGAAATAGATGGGAGGAGCAGATCAGGCCACCACAGGTTACGAGGAGACGCTTGCGCAGAACGCAGGAGGCAAAGGGGAAAGTGCGGTCACGAGGTTATGGGCGGCACTTGCTGATGACACTCACAGCGCCGCTCATAACCCCGTGCCCGCGCAAAGCGTCACCAGCGGTCACATGTGTACACAGTGCACAGCACCGCTACAGTCGCACAGCGCATGCGCGGGACCACGGGCGCCCAGGGGCGGCGTCCTGAGGTTTGAAATTCATTGTTCGGGGGGCGGCGTAAATCGGCAGGAGGACAACAACGGACATCAGGCAGCCCGCCCCCATGGATAATTTTCAAAATTTGCATACAAAAAAGGTACAAGTTTATAAAGTATTTATTTTGGTATAAAAGGGGCCACAAAAACTATAGGAAGCTTGCTAGAATGCAGCCCAGGAGCTGCAGAGGGGGAAACTTTTAGGTTTACAGGTAAATTTCTGATGACAGGTTCCCTTTAAGAGACAGGGGATTTAGCAGGTAGAGGCCATAGTATGACAGCCATGGACTACAATGTGATCACCGGACCAGGGTTTTGCAAATCTTTTTGACCAAATGCAGTGCAAAAAGTCCTAAACCTATGATCTAATATTAATTCTCTAGTTAGATCGAACATCACAACAAAGGGGAATAAGCTCTGATGAATGAGGCTTCCTGCGATGCTTATGTAAAAGATGATTTTTATAGGAACATATTAAATAAAAAACCTTAGTAAACAAAAAACAACATTGCACCAGATAGCAATGTGGGTTTTTTTCTTCCTCACTTTATATAGACCAGGGATGTCAAACTCAAATACAGAGGGCCAAACTTAAAAACTTGTCGTGGGCTTCACAGAGTCCTCCATACTGAATAATGGGCCCCAAATAGTTCTCAATATAGAATAATGGGCCCCTCATATTGCTCCATACAGAATAATGGACTCCACATATTGCTCCATACAGAATAATGGGCTCCACATAGCCCACCATACAGAGAAATGGGCCCCACATAGCCCTCCATACAAATAATGAACACCACATAGTCCTTCATATAGAATAACGGACCCTACATAGTCCTCCATATACAATAATTGGCCCCATATAGTCCTCTATACAGAATAAATGTCACCATTTCTCATCCCAAATAACCTGCCAGACTCACCGTGAACTCAGGAGACTCCATGAACGTAATCCACGGTCCCCACACTGTGATACATTTTTCCGTGAGCCCATTAAGTTCAGCTGTGAGTTCCTCCATTCTCTGGAGGTTTGCCATCTCCTCTACCCAGTCAGCTAACGTGGGGCATCTAGTCTGTTTCCAGTATCTGGGAATAATTATACGGGCTGCCGCTAAACAAAATCGCAGCAGGTCCCTCTTTTGTGACTTGAATGAACCTGGGAGGATAGAGAGGAGGGCCACCTGGGGAGATCTCTCCACCTCACCCCCACTCATCTTTTTATACAGAGAAAACACTGAGTCCCAGAATGGTTGCAATTTAGCACAGCTCCACCATATATGTAACATAGACCCTTTTTCTGTACCACATCTCCAGCACATGTCGGACACTGAGGGAAAAATAGCATGCAATTTGGTCGGGTATTGGTACCACCTTGTGAGAATTTTATAGTTTTTCTCTTGGGCGGCACAAGCCAGAGAAAGTTTGTGGGTCCACAGAAACGCCCTGCTCCATCTGTCCTCCGAAATGTCCTCTCCCAGTTCCTCTCCCCATCTATAGACAAATTTGGGTTTGTCCAACATGTCTCTCTGGTTCAGCATTTTATAAATAAGAGAGATGACATGCCCAGGTGACGAACCCTGCAAGAACAATTTCTCAAATGGAGTAGGGGGGGTCCTCAACTTCCTCTCCCTGTCCTGGTTGGATAGAAACGATTTCAGCTGCATATATTCTATCCAGGAAACCTCTCTCCCTGTGGCCCGTAGAGATGCATAAGGGGGCAGGGTATTTCCCTGGAGCACATGAAAAAAACGAGTTTCCTCCACCCGAGCATATCCCAGAAATTTATTGGAATGAAGCCCCGGAGGGAACTCCTGGTTGCCAAAGAGGGGGGTAAGTGGACCCCTCCCCTGTGAGAGAGAACCCCTCTTAACCTCACCGTCCCACGTCCCCATCACTGTCCAAATAAACTCCATTCCCTTCTCTATCTGTGACCTACTCTCCTTTCCCATCCATGAGAGTAAGTGCAAAGGGACTCCCAATCCGTCCTGTTCGATCGCGACCCATTGTTTCGAGTTCCTATGGAAGTGCCAATCCATTATCCTCGTTAGAATAGTTGCCCTGTAGTATAACTGGAAATTTGGGAGCCCTGCCCCTCCATTATTTTTGTGTCTGGTAAGAGTTTTTATGCTTGTCCGAGGTCTCCTATTCCCCCAAACGAACCTTGACAAAGCCGTCCGAATTTTGGAAAAGTAACTCCCCGGCAGCTGAATAGGTACCGTTTGGAACAAGAAAAGAAACCTAGGAAGAACATCCATTTTAATAGCGTTGATACGCCCAAACCACGATAGTCTTTTTTTGTCGTACTTCTTTAAATCCCTAATTGTCCTCTCTAACAGGGGTAGAAAATTATGATGCATAATTTTTGTTGGATCCCGAGGTACAACTACCCCCAGATATTTTATAGCTGACGGTTGCCACTTAAAGGGAAAATTTTGGGTTGTACGGGCTAGATCTTCCGCCGACAGGGTCACATTCATAGCCTCTGATTTAGAGAAGTTCACTTTAAAATTACTTAAGTTACCAAACTCCTCGAACTCTTTGAGCAAATACGGGAAGGATATGTGTGGCTGGGAAATAAACATGAGAAGGTCGTCAGCAAATAAAGCTAACTTGCGATTCCCTCCCCCGGCCTCTATCCCATGGATACTAGCATTATTTCTTATGGCGACCGCAAGATGCTCCATGACAATGACGTAGAGCAGAGGTGACAATGGACATCCTTGCCTTGTTCCATTGTGGACCTGAAACGATGACGACAGAAACCCATCCGTCCTAACTTTTGCTGAGGGTCTCGAATAAAGGGACGCAATCCTATCTAAAAATTTTTTGCCCAAACCCACCTGCTTTAGAGCGGCCATCATGAAATTCCAACTGACCCGGTCAAAGGCCTTCTCCGCATCCACTGAGAGTAAACACATGGGAAGAGAATGAGCCCTCGACCGAGTCATCAGGAGGAACAGTTTGTTGGTATTGTCACGCGCCTCCCGACCTTGTACAAACCCCACTTGATCTGTGTGTATTATCCCGGGCAAGGAAGGAGCAAGTCTGTTGGCTAAGGCTTTGGAAAAAAGTTTTAGGTCTAGATTGATCAGTGAAATGGGTCTGTAATTTGTAACTAACATGTGATCCTTCCCCGGTTTGGGGATAACACATATATGGGCTTCGAGAGATTGCGCCACCCATTGGGAATTTTCTGAGATGGAATTAAATACTTTAGTCAAGAACGGGGATAGCTGAGTTTGGAATATTTTATAAAATTTAGGGGTGAACCCATCTGGACCCGGACTTTTGCCTGAGGGAGATTCTTTAATGATAGATGCCACTTCTGCTTCTGTAAAGTCCGTCTCTAAATTTTCAACCTCAGCGCTGGGTATAACCGGTAGGGCCGTTCTGGATACGTAGTCGTTTATTTTATTTTCTAATGCGTCATGTGGCATGTCTCCAAATTTGCCCTTTATGTTATATAGGTCTCTATAATACTTTTGGAACTGTTCCGCGATGAGAGTTGGGTTCTGAGTCGAAGAGCCGTCTGCTTGTTTAATCATGGGAATGTGGCTGGGGTCTCCCCTAGGGTGTAGAATCCTAGCTAGTGGTCTACCACATTTATCTGCATACTCATAGAGGAATCTTTTTATTCTAGTCCTATGTCGCTCATACTGTCGGTCGAGAATCGATTTAAGCTCCTCTCTATTTTTGACTAGCTCCGCCAGTGTCAAAGGTGATAATGTCTTCTTATGGGCCCTTTCCAGATCTGAAATATTCTGAAGTAGGGACAAAATGGTTTGGGCTCTCTCTCTCTCTTAAGCCTAGCCCCATGTTTGATCAAAACCCCTCTCAACACACATTTAAGTGCCTCCCACTGCACGGGAAGGGCTGTGGGGTCTTCTGAGTGTATTTCTAAAAATTCATCAATCGTGTTCTGTAGATCCTTCATGCACCCCTGATCCCCAAGCAGACTATCGTTCAGCCGCCAAGACCACGGCCTCCCTGCCCCATCTGGGATAGTAAGGCTCAGGAATATAGGAGCGTGGTCAGACCAGGATATACTGCCTATAGAGGCCTGTATCTGCCAAGTCAGAGCCTTTTGGCTCACAAGAAACAGGTCTATGCGGCTGTACGAGGAGTGAGCCGGGGAGAAGTATGTGTAGTCACGCTCCACTGGGTGTAACGTTCTCCACACATCTACCAATCGAAGCTCTTGTATTGAGCGTTTAACTTTTGTTAGCTTTCTGAGAGAGAGAAAATTGTGTCCCGAAGTTGTATCTACCTTAGGGTCCAAAGTGAAGTTTAAATCGCCACCCACGATCACGGTCCCTTCTGCGAATTCATCCAATGATGACAGGAGAGAGGAGCAGGACGTCGCCGGATCTCTGTTTGGTAAATACCAATTGACAATGGTAAAGATAGATGAATTAACATTAATTTTCAGAAAAATGAATCTTCCCTCAGTGTCCACTCTCGTGTCCAGAACCGTGTGCACCAGGGCTTTATGGATGCCTATAGACACCCCTTTTGATTTTGACTCTGGGTTGGTGCTATGGACCCATTTGGTGTAATATCTGTCTTTAAAGTTAGGGAGGTGACCAGTTTTGAAATGTGTTTCCTGAATCAATAATATATGGACTCGTTTCTTATGCATGTCAAAGAATACCTGAGACCGTTTTTGTGGGACATTGAGGCCTCTCACATTCAATGAGCCAAAGGTAATCTGCGTCATTCTGAGGAGGAGGAACGGTGAGGAACCGGGAAGTAGGGTCAGAGGATGGGGATGGGAAGAGAGGTGTGGGTGGAGAGAATAGAGAAGGTTAGGAGAGGGGGAGAGAAAGGGAAAAAAAAAAAAAAAAAAGAGGGGGGGGGGTAGAAGGATTAAGTATATAAAGGAAACTACAAACAAAGAGAGAGTACCGTAGGCAAAAAGGTCAAAGCACCTCTTGCCTGTAGGGTCGTAACGTGACCCTTATACTTGGTCAAATAGACTAGAGGTAAATGCAGAAAAATAAGAATCTCTATATACCAGGGATGTTAATCCTACGCCACTACCCTGTGGCGTGTTATCCCAATCAGGGAGGGAACTTTCCACAAAGGAGCCCCCTGCCCTGGACTAAAAAACAACTTTTAACTATATATATTTTGATTTGCAACTAAAGCTCTGTATAAAGAAGGGAGAAGGGGCTTTGAGAGGGTATTGTACCTTATAATGTTGAGGGGCGCCCCCCATTACACCCAGGATGGAAGGAGGGAACCCCCCCACCCCCCTGTCCAGGGCGATACAATAACCCCACAACGCGAAATTCCCATCAGGACCAGGGGATAGACTCCATCGTACTGTGATCCTATAACCAAAAACATACTAGAACAATTTAATCCACCATTCTCTTATACATCAGACCGGCCTCCCTCCTCTTTCTCTACAAGAGCCACGCATCCGATCACCGGCTGGGACGGTGACTCCCCCCCCCATTGGAAAGTCCGGCCAGTCCTCTATAGGCACTAATGGAATGTCCAAGGCCGCGGTGAACGTGGGTAAATCCGCCGGAGACCGAAGAACATGCATTCGTCCCGCGTGCCGAACCTGCAGGCGGAAGGGGAACCCCCAGCTATATGGAAACTCGTATGAGCGGAGAATGTCCAGCAGAGGTTTAAGAGCTCTTCTCCTTTGTAAGGTAAAACGGGATAGATCTTGTAGAATCTGGATTTGTCTCCCCTCATACGATGGTGATACTCCACTGCGGAGCTTAAACAGAATGGCCTCCTTAATAACATAGCGGTGGACCCTACAGATCACATCCCGAGGTCGGTCGTTCTGGGCTGGTTTGGGGCCCAACGCTCTATGCGCTCTATCCAATTCCAGGGGTTGGCTTGATGGTTCACCCAGAATATTATTGAAGATCACTTGAAGGGTGCCATGTAAGTCCTTGGACTCGACAGACTCAGGCAGGCCGCGCACTCTGAGATTGTTTCTTCGGCCCCTATTTTCAGCATCATCCATTGCTTCAACCACGTATTGTATTTGGCGGGAGTGTTGTTCTAATAGTGCCCCGTGGGCCTGTGAAGTGTCCTCCATATTCTGAATTTTAGCTGCCTGCACTTGACTCTGGGTGTCCACTCTCTCCACCTCCCCCTTCAGGGCTGACAGCTCTGTGCGGTACGCCTGCTCCAGCCTGGTTATATATGCCTCCATATCTTCCCTGGTGGGTATAGCTGAGAAACGTGCCCGCATCTCATTAAGCTCTGTCAGAACTCCTGACTCTTGTGTTGTTGTTATGGCTGGCCCTGACCCTGCATGCTTGTCTGCATCTGGTAACTTTAGATTTATGTTGTGCTTCTCCCTGGGTATGGTCTCACTTCTGTCAGGGACCTGTAACTCATTTGCAGTGCAGTGTCCCCCCTCCTGAAATTCCTCACACTCCTGCATGTGTGTTATAGGAAAGGACGTTACTTCCCCCTCCAGAGGCCTCCAGGCTTCAGGGCTACTGTTTGTATCAGCAGGCACTTCCCCCGTGCTTCTCACTCCGGGTTTCCCCTGTACCTGCAATCTTGGGCTGTCTGGCCTTATCTTCTGTATCTCCTCTTCACTCCGGGTGGCCTCTCCTCTCAGTCGTGTCAGCTGCTGAGCCTTTCCCTGCATCTCCATAGCTGCCATCTCACTGCTGCACGCTGAGCTCACCTCCTGTGTAGCCTTAGCAGCCATCTTGGGTGCCACCCGTGAAGCTTCTCTCTGCCCCGGCCTGGATAAAAAGTGTTTGATCCCTCTCTCCTCCGATTGTGAAGCTCTGCTGCTGCACCCCTGGGATCTCCCTCGTCTCCTCCGCTGCATAGCCTGTGTTGCAGAGTCCTCAGTTGCGTGGATCATCAGTTATAAAGTCCAGTGGCAGGAGCTAAGACAAGTCACGTCCTCACTCCTTCATAGCCAGGACACGCCCCCTTTACCGCGTTTTAGATGCGTTTTCAGCGGTTTTCACATGCGTTTACAACAGCAAGTAGTGATGTGCGTTTTGCAAAGAAACACAAAGCTAAATAAAGTTTAGCTATTGATAAAACAAGATGTCTGTCTTTTTTGTTTAAATTTTAAAAAAAAGGGCTGATGTCATGTCCTGTAGACATGTTAACATCCATTTGATAAAACACCATTTAGGTTAAACTGTTTAAAAAATTAAAAAAAACAATTGAACTTTGAGTGATGTATCTTAGACAATTTATTTTTGTTATTTTAAACATAAAACATTCTTTATCAGAACAGTACATACATAAATGTGAAAATGATTGTAAACATCAAAATAAATAATTTCCTTTAGTTTTTTTTTCTTTTGTTTAAATTAAATAATTAACATCATGATTTAACATTCAAATATTATGTATCTGAGTGCAACTGCTGGGTGAAGTATCCTTGTTTTCTTCTGGTGGTCTTACATTTTGGGTTATTTTGGACATTTTGTGGTGGTTGTTGACTAAAATCTATTTGATTTTGGCTCATGTAATACTTGTGAACATAGGGTTGTATATATTGGGTAGGGTATTCCTGATAGGGATGTTGCATGGTAGTAGTTAGAGGTTGGGGATGTGGCTCACTTATTTCTTGATGTTTTTTTTTTTTCCTTTTGAAAAGTTTTTTCAAGAAAATTTATCATTTCACCAGCAGAAGGATATGGACCCTCCTCCTCGTAACAGCTCATCATGCCACATATTGATGTAATACATGTGGGGGTTTTTTTTGGGTCTTGAATTTTCCTAAGGCGAGAAGCAATGCTCATGGCAAATGTATCAAATTCGTCATCTGTTGCTTTTTTTAAGATATTCAAAGTTTTAGTTGATAAGACATCCTCCTCTAAATTTTTACCAATGTGTTTTGTTTTTTTTTTTGCTTTGGTGTAGGGTGGCCTTTTCTCAGGTTGAAGTCCTAAATTTGTCCCACTGGTTTCTCCTGTAAGTGGATTGTTTTCTGATTCCTCACCCTCAATAGACTGTTGTAGGCTGGTGTTTATCATAAACATCTTCATCAGGTGTACCTAGGCTTTCACCTGCTTGTTCTTCTTCAGGTGTTTCAACTAGTGGTGAAATATTACCTGATGTTCTGCAATTGAAAATCATAGACTTTAAAAATTTATTATGCACCAAAATTAAATAAATGACAAATATTTTTCACAAATTTAAAAAAAAAAAACAACAAAAAACCCCCAAAACTTACGGACGTAACTGACGGCTTGTACATAGAAAACGAAGGCCATTATAATATATAAAATTGGGCTTTTTTGGTGATGATCCACTTTTCATGCCCTCTAGCCTTATTTTTTTAAATCGGTCTTTGACTGACCGCCATCTCTTCCTGACATCTTGTTCTAGAGTTGAAATTATAGGATTTTTTTTTTTAAATTATTTAGTATGAATTTACGTGTTAAAATATTATTTAAAAAAAAAAACTTTTAAATTTAATATTTGCCAAAAAAACGTACCATTTTTATGTTGCATTGCCTGATCAACCTCATGCCACTGTGGGAATAATTCCCGACAAATTATTAGCCAACAGTCTGATCTTTTTAGCGTCAACAGATAGTCTGGCGAAGCTGGATCCCAGAGGCAAGGCATTGATTCAACCTTTTACAACAAAGACAAAATTAAATAAATATTATTTAATATATTTATCTTTAAATTTACAAATTCAAGGCAAAAATATGGAAAACAAAAATTAAAAAATAAATATATATATAAAAAAAAACCACTTACCATACCGATCAATTTTGGAACATCTATTTTTAGCCGTTGATACCAAGCCATTGTTTAGTATATATTTCAACACCAAAAAATAAACCTTCTCCTAAAAATCAGGGGGCTAAATAATGATTCTACTTGGCTCCTTTTTATTTGTGAAGGAAGTGATGTCGATGATGACGTTTTTGCATTCATTTCCATCCTCCATTTGCTGCGTTTTTTGCGCTCAAAACGCAGTGAAAAAGCATTGAAAACGCTATTAGAACGCATATTTCTGAAGAAAACAAGATTTTGTACAATTCTCATTGACTTCAATGTTGTCAAAACGCACCCAAAATGGCAAAAACAACTGACATGCTGCTTCTTTAAAAACATGTTTTTTGCCACAAAATATGCAAATTAAACGCAGCGTTTTGAAACGCAAAGTGTGGTCAGAAATTTCACATTTTCCATAGGATAACATGGAAAAACAAAACGCAAGCCATTTGGCCATAAAACGCTGCAGCTCAAAACGCTGCAGAAACGCAGGTTAAAAACGCAAAGTGGGGCCCCTAGCCTAACTCCTTCTTCTGGTGTAGCAGCAGACCTGCTCAGCTGTCAGTGGTTGATCAATTTTGGCCTGGATATAAGCCCTTTGTACCATGCAGAGTGTGCTGGTTAATCAATTTAGAGCTAGCCTGTAGTGGTGAGGTGTTGCTTGCTGGTGTCATTTGTTGTGAGTTACCAGAGTGTTACTTTTGCACCTTTGTACCCCTCCCAATGCACCTTTTTGTAGTTCCCTTGGTGGGTTTTTGGTGTGCGTGTGTTTCATTTTATACCCCTGTCTGTTATTTGTTGGTGGGATTTTTGGGGATCTCTGTACCGGTCTGTCCCCTTAGGCACTGTTCCCCATCGGCAGACCTGTGATGCAATCCTGGAGTGCTGATGTGGATGTGGTACCATGACAGCGGGCGGATCAGATGATGACGACTCCTGACACTGTCATGAGACACTTCCTGTGAGAGTCGCAGAGCGCCGACACCCACAGGAACGCTGCATTTCTCTAGAAAAGAGCGATGATGCAGCATCGCTGTGATCAGAAGAAATGATTGTAGTACTACAGTCATAAAATCCCCTAGGGTGACTAGTATAATTAGTTAAACAAAAAATTCAAAAAACCTAAAAAGTTCAAATCACCCGTTTTGCCCCATTGAAAATAAAAAAAAAATACATACAGTGGAACCTCAGTTTACGAGTAACTCGGTTTGTGAGTATTTTGCTATATGAGCAAAGCTTGCTGTAAATTTGTAACTCAGTTTACGAGCAAGCTTTGCTGTACGAGCAAATACTCACCGCACACACTTCTGGTTCCGTACTTTAACCGCGCTCTGACCCACTCTTGCAGTACACACACACACACACACACACACACACACACACACACACACACACACTATGCTCACCTTACCTTCCATCACCGGCCTCCCGGTTCTTGTAGTTCGCCGGTACAGGATGTGTATCGGGTAACCATCGCGATGATGGAGGAACCTCCGCTACTCAAAGGCAGCGAGCTGGCCAATCAGAGGCAAGCAGCTCCTGCCTTTGACGTCAATGCTCTGGCAGCGGAAGTTCCTCCTACAAGAACTAGGAGACCGGCGATGGAACGGAGGATAAGGTGAGCATAATATGTGTGTGTCCATGCGTGTTTGTGCATGTGTGGAATGGCACAATTTGGAGACCAGGATGAGACATTGAACAAGTTGTGGAACGAATTGTCTGAGCTTCCATTATTTCCTATGGGAAATTTTGCTTTGCTAGACAAGTAACTTGGTTTACAAGCACTCCCAGAACGGATTGTTCTTGTATACCAAGGTTCCACTGTATTTGGTATCGCCGCATTCAGAAATGTCTGAACTATCAAAATATAAAATCAGTTATTCCGATCAATACTCGACGTGGCGAGAAAAAAAATGACAAACACGAAAATTACGGTGGTTTTTTTTTTTCGGTCACCACAATATTGCAATAACGGGCAATCAAGACATTGAATCTACACAAAAATGGTATAAATAAAAATGTCAGTTCAAGACGCAAAAAGTAAGCTATCACTGAGCCCCAGATCGCAAAAAAATGAGAATTCTACGGGTCTCGGAAAATGGCGACAAAAGCGCTATTATTTTTTTGGATAAACGGATTTTTTTTTTAATATTTTTATCCCTTAGATAAAAGTATACGTTTGGTATGTACGAACTCGTACTGACCTGGGGAATCATACTGAAATGTCAGTTTTAACCATATACCGTGTTTCCCCGAAAGTAAGACAGTGTCTTACATTCTTTTTACCCCCAAAAGACCCACTATGTCTTACTTTCGGGGTATGTCTTATTTTGGAAAAAAATCCCACAGCAATCGCAGCAAGTCTCCATGCAATGTACCGTATGGGGACTTGCCGCGATTGCTGCACATGAGGGCACTGAGGCTGCGTGTTTTTGTATGTTGTCCGTGGTCCTGATGGACCACGGACAACATTACTGCAACATTTCTCGGTGGCCGAGCGTTCGGATGAGCGCCCGACCGCCGGCATGTGACAGCTCTCAGCTGAGCGCTCGGCCGCCGGCATGTCAGGGCGCTCAAGTGGGCGCTCGGCCGCCGGCATGTCAAGGCACTCAGCTGAGCGCTCGGCCGCCGGCGTGTCAGGGCGCTCGGCTGGGCGCCCGACCGCCGGCATGTGACGGCTCTCAGCTGGGCGCTCGGCAGCCGGCATGTCAGGGCGCTCGGCTGGGGGCCCGACCACCGGCATGTGACGGCTCTCAGCTGAGCGCTCGGCCACCGGCATGTCAGGGCACTCAGCTGAGCGCTCGGCCGCCGGCGTGTCAGGGCGCTCGGCTGGGCGCCCGACCGCCGGCATGTGACGGCTCTCAGCTGGGCGCTCGGCCGCCGGCATGTCAGGGCGCCCGACCGCCGGCAAGTGACGGCTCTCAGCTGAGCGCTCAGCCGCCGGCATGTCAGGGCACTCAGCTGAGCGCTCGGCCGCCGGCGTGTCAGGGTGCTCGGCTGGGCGCCCGACCGCTGGCATTTGACGGCTCTCAGCTGGTACTGTAAAGAAGAACTGGGCGCTCGGCCGCCGGTATGTCAGGGCGCTCAGCTGAGTGCTCGGCCGCCGGCATGTCAGGGCGCTCAGCTGGGCGCTAGGCCGGTACTGTAAAGAAGAAAAAAAAAAAATAATTAACGCTTTCCGTTTACTACGTCTTACTTTCGGGGTACGTCTTACATTAGCCGACCCCCCCAAAACCCCCACTATGTCTTACTATCGGGGGTGTCTTACTATCGGGGAAACACGGTAGTGAACACTGTGAATAGTAAAAAGAAAAACCATCGTGGAATTTAACTTTTTTCACAATTTCTCCTCATTTGGATTTTTTTTTTCTGTTCTCCAGTACACTATATGGTAAACATAAAGGTTTCATTCAAGAGTACAATTCGACCCGCAAAAAAAAATAAGCCTTCATATGGCAAGATTGACGGAAAAATAAAGTTATGACTCTTGGAATGAGAGGAAAAAGTGAAAATGAAAAATGCCCGTGGGTGAAGGGGTTAATCAAAAGAAGAGAAATATTACATGTGAATTTCCAATGCAATTTGCTTCTAAATCCTAATTAAAAAAAAAACAAAAAACCTATACAAATGGACCCCAAAAAGGAAGAGGTGATGAACACGGGTCTCTACAATGGAGTATGGGTTTAGCTTATTGCCTCATGATTCAGAAGCCCCATAAAGTACAGTGGAGGCCAAACATAGAGGACCAGGTCTGTCTCATCCACACACTGCTTCCTGGAGCCAAAGGGGTTAAACACCTCAGCAGGAACACACACACACACACACACACACACACACACACACACACACACACACACACACACACACACACACACACACACACACACACACACACACACACACACACACACACACACGTGACCCCTGACTCCTCCCCTCCATGTGACATCATCACAGGTCCTGTAAGCAGAGAAGCAGAGCAGCCATATACACCCCTATCACGTGACAATTAACGTCATACCTGGAAAGGCCCCATACATTCTAGCGTCTACCCTGCAGGAGGAGGTATGTGGAGATTCCCCATTACATTAACCCCCTCAGTGCTGCGCTCACACTCCAGGAGACAGAACGTGTTCCCGTCTGTGCGGCTCTATCAGGAGATCTGTCTGTATGGGATTAGATTGGGTCACTTCCCTCCTGACGCAGCTCGCTGCTCTGTTAGGCTATGTTCACACAGGGCGTTTTTGGTGCGTTTTTTTTCCTGACCAAAACCTGATCTTGTGGCAGAAATCTCCCTGGAGATGACCTGGTGGTTTTCTGCATGTTTGGTATGCTTTTGGGGCGGTTTTTATGGCATTTTTACAGTGTCTTTTTACACTTCTGTGATGGCCCGACCAAGTCCAGAGCCACAGGGGGTTCAAAGGTATCAGACTGCTGGATTGACCTGGATTCGCCACTCGTGTAATAAAAAAAAAAAGAATAAAATAAAGCCAGTGCGCTATACTTTACCAATCTCTGATGTCGCTGGACCTGCTTTTACTTCCGGGGCCGCTCATTGCCCTTATGCATATTCATTGCTGTCCCTGCCACACTGGCATCTGTGATTGGTTGCAGTCAGAAGCACCCCCAGCCTGAGTGACAACATCTGCCTACAACCAACACAGACCAGGTCTGCGGGTCTATCGTACTAAAAATAATTTAAAAATTAGCTTAGGGTTCCCCCATATTATGATACCCAGCACAGATCAAGCATACGACTACAGGCTGCAGCTCCCAGGAGTGCATTTATCTTGGCTGTGTATCAAAATAAGAGGAACCGCTTGCTGTTTTTTTTGTTTTTTTTATTATTTAAAAAATTTTGATACCCAGCCAAGATAAAACCAACAGCTGGGGGCTAGTATTCTCAGGCTGGGGAGACCCATTTTTATTGGGTGCCCCCTAGCCTAAAAATATCAGCCTGCATCCGCCCAGGATTGTCACATCCATTAGATGCAACAATCCCAGCATTTTATCTAGCTCGTCCTCATTGCCCTGGTACAGTGGCAATCAGGGTAAAAAGGAGTTAATAACAGCCCATAGCTACCACTAATATACTAGTAAATGCTTCTGCACTCAAACATAAAAGAAAAAAGAGAAGTTGTTTTCTATAGTGCTTTTATTTACATGATCAAAAGAAAAGTGTTGTACATCCTGTCCCACGTTTCGGGTTAAACATCAGACTTTTTCAAGGATTACATGTTCTTGGACATGTTCATAGCCTTACTGTACAGTCTCCATTATGGCTGTCGCCCGCTCCATGTTGTCACTATCAGGAGATTAATATCATATTCTATCATTATCTGTTACTGACGGCCCCGGTTCTGCCGTCCAATCTCTGTGGAGGTTCCCGAAACTTTATAACTTTGTCTCGTTTTCATTAAATATTTAATTAAGATTCAAATATTTTATATTTTCCCTGTTTCTGTGTCTTTGGTGCTGGATTGTGGATATTCTGTGATAAATCTCTGTCTGTGACTATAGTTGGATTGTGTGTTATACCGGGGGCAGGACGGGGCCAGGACTGGATGTAGTGATCATGTGAAGCCGGTAACAGCTCCGGAGATTTCTTACATGGGATCTTTCGGATGTTACATCGTCATCTTCTCCCCATTCAGGTCCCTACAATATCGGATCCTCTCAGATCTTCTATATAAGATAATTCTCCTGATTGACCCATCAAGGATGGATAAGGACAGGGACAAGATGGCGGAGAGGATATTACACCTCACCCTAGAGATCCTCTTCCGGCTTACTGGAGAGGTGAGAGATTCTGATGACGTCACATTACATCATTCTTATCTATGGGAATAACAGATGGACAGAACTGGAGAGGTGAGGACTCTGGAAATGTCTGTAGTGAGATTTATTAATGTGTCTCTCCATAACCAGGATTACACAGTAGTGAAGAAGACCTCTAGTGAGCGCTGTCAGGACCCTGTGTCTGAGGGATGGGGAAGACCCCTGAGCCCAATCACGGGGCCTCCACCTCACCCCCTGATACATGAGGACATCAATGACCAGAAGATCCTAGAACTCACCTACAAGATGATTGAGCTGCTGACTGGAGAGGTGACACTGCTGGGAATGCTGGGACATTATACAGTAACGCTATGAAGGGATCGGGGGATGACGGTATCATTGTATGTGTCAGGTTCCTATAAGGTGTCAGGATGTCACCGTCTATTTCTCCATGGAGGAGTGGGAGTATTTAGAAGGACACAAAGATCTGTACAAGGACGTCATGATGGAGGTTCCCCAGCCCCTCACATCACCAGGTAATAGACAGGACTAAATACACACGGCCTATAATTATCTGTATGTAAAGAATGAATTCTGTCCCTGTATGTGTTTCCCACAGTTCTATCCAGTGAGAGGACAACACCAGAGAGATGTCCCCGTCCTCTTCTTTCACAGGACTGTAAACAAGAAGATCCCAATGTTCCTCAGGATGATCAGGTAGATGGAGAGAAGGTCTCATGAAATCTCCCTATGATGTGTAGACGGCTGTGAAGGTCTTGTATTCATTCATGTTTTATCCCCCAGTATTATACACTGAATGGCCAATTTATTAGAGACACCGGTACTTTCCTAATATAAACCTTCCTAAACTGAAATGTAACTAATAATTCTGGAATGTAGCCGCCAGGTACCACTCCAGGTTAACTCTTGGCACTTTAGCAGCTGACCCTAGGACGCTGATACGAATCCAGGAAATAGGCATGGCAAGACCACAGGCTGGTGAGGATTCGGCTACTGGTAAGAACAGGATAGAAGTTGCAGGCTAGTCAGGTTTCGGGTCATGGACAGAACTGGTACAGGCACAGGCATGATGGCCTGGTGCAGGATACGGCCACAGTACATGGACTCAGGATACTGGTTGCTGGTACTACTACTGGGCACCGATACAGGACATGGGTATACGATACAGGGTACAGATGCAGGACCCGGGTAATGGATATGGGACAGGATACAAGGAAAGGTAAACGCACAGTAGTACAGGGTCAGGAACTTTGTTGCAAAGGCACCTACCTTAGGGGGAGAGTGCCGTAAATACCTAATGTCTCCCAGCAATAGGCTGGATGCATGACCTAATTGAGTGCCATCTTTGTGCAGCCCTGTGACCCGTTCGGCCTGTGTGAGTACCGGGGCCATTCCCCCCGCCGCCGCTGTTACCGTCTCCAATGACACCCCCCGCTCCGCCACTACCCTCCCCCTCGCTCTCTTTGCCGTAGCTGCTGTACCGTCTCCCTGTCATCGTTTCCCCCTGTCACCCGTTCAGCCTGTGTGAGTACCGGCGACCCTCCCCCTGCCGCCGCTTCTACCATCTCCAATGACACCCTCCCGCGCCGCTGCTACCCTCCCACCCGCTCTCCTTGCCACAGCCTCTGTGGGCGTGCATGCAGAGCATTGCGGGCGTGCATGCAGAGCGTTGCGTGCGGGCATGCATGCATGCAGAGCATTGCGTGCATGCAGGCAGAGCAGTGCGGACTTGCAGGCAGAGCATTGCGTGCAGGCATGCAGAGCATTGCGTGCGGGCATGCAGAGTATTGTGTTCGGGTGTGCGTGCATGCAGAGCATTGCATGCAGGTGTGCATGCATGCAGAGCATTCTGGGCATGCGTGCGTGTGGCAGAGCATTGTGGGCGTGTGTGTGGCAGAGCATTGTGGGCGGGCATGTGGCAGAGCATTGTGGGCGTGTGAGTGGCAGTTCATTGCGGCCGTGCGAGTGGCAGAGCATTGCGGGCGTGCATGTGGCAGAGCATTGCGGGCGTGCATGTGACAGAGCGTTGCAGGCATGTGTGTGTCAGAGCATTGTGTGCGTGCGTGTGGAAGAGCATTGTGGGTGTGCGTGTGGCAGAGCATTGTGTGTGTGCGTGCGTGTGGCAGAGCATTGTGTGTGTGCGTGCGTGTGGCATAGCATTGTGTGTGTGCGTTCGTGTGGCAGAGTATTGCGTGCCTGTGGCAGAGCCTTGTTTGTGTGCGTGCGTGTGGCAGAGCAATGTGTGTTTGCGGTCGTGTGGCAGAGCATTGCGAGCGTGCGTGTGGCAGAGCATTGTGTGTGTGCATGTGGCAGAGCATTGCGGGCGGGCGTGTGACAGAACATTGCGGGTGGGCGTGCATGTGGCAGAGCATTGTTGGAATGGGGCGTACAGAGCGCTATGTGGGGAGCACTATGCAGCTGTCCTTGGTGACACGTCACAAATAAAATGGCTTTGCACTGTGATCCTAAACTTCATTCTCTCTTATCCTTTTGGAAACACCCAGATTGGGAGGGGGAGCTGTGACATCACACACAGGAGAGCAGATTCCACCCACTTTTACTGCAGCTGTAATGTGAGCTAGTTCTACAGTAGCTCTGCAACAGGATTTCAGCAGCTGCTCCCTCTAGTATTTAACAGTGAAAAATATCAAACTTTTTAATTTTCTTTTTTTATTTTGCTCAATTAAAAAGAAATAATATTTAATTAATACATTTAATAATTTACATGTTTTCAGTTATTTAATTTTTTTTATTTTGGACGATACCTTCCCTTTAAGACCTTTTCTGTATTTACAGTATTTGTTTCAGGGTAAAGATGTTACCTGTATTAAAACTAGAGAGACATATGTGAGGGGTGATGAGCGGTGTACAGAGGAGATTCCTACATATAATCGCACAGGTGAGTAGTGACCACTAAATGACCACTAAGTGCAGAGAAGTCACACACTGGCGTAACTAGAGTTTGATGGGCCCTGGTGCAAACATTATGTAGTAATGTCCCCCATTCTGGGCTCCTTCCTGGTAAATATGACAACAATCCTGGCATATATGTCCCCTATCCTAGTATATATGTTCCCCATTTTTAGCCCACATCCTGGTGTATACATAACCCCATCCTGGTATATATTTCCCCATTCTGGGCCCCTCCTGTTATATACTGTTGCCCTCCTGGTATATACTGTGTGCCTCCTAGGGCCCTCCTGCTGTATACTGTCCCCTTCCTGGTATCTACTGTCCTCCTTCTGTTATATATTTCCCCATCCTGGTAAAGTCTCCGTTCTATCTAATGCAAAAACCAACAATATTTTATTCGCCCTCCCTGGCTCCCACATCTCGCAGCATCCTCCTGTGTAGCCAGCATACAGTCGCCGGCAGCTTTCATCGGCATCAGTGCTATTGCAACGCATGATATCATTGTCATGCGCCATCCTCAGTCACTGGGACACAGATGAAAGCTGCCAGCTTCTGCATGGCTGGCAGCTTGTATCGTAGTACAGGGACCCGACTGGTCTCTGCACCGCAATGTGTTTCAGCTGGATGTGCAGCCTCGGACGCACAACCAGCTGAAACAGGGGCTGTGGCCAGCGGGCCCCCTGCACCCCCGGGCCCGGTCGCTGTTGCAATCGTTCCACCCCTGCACAGACTCCACTTAGTCATTAGCTTTTAGAAATATGTGCTTGATTCAGATTACGTCCTACTTTGCCATGAGTTCCAGCCTCTGGCTGTATAACCTTCTAAATGCTGCAATCAACAGCAATCGCAATCCCATATTGCAGTGAAATTTCGAGAAAGGTCCTACCAGTACGTACAGGTGATTATGCATGCGCAGGAGATGTCCCCACATAGTCACTACCAGGAGCTCAGATTAACAGATAACCAAGGTCATACTGTGACAGCCAGCACTATCCCTAAAGGCCCCTTTACACACTGCAACATCGCTAGCGATATCGCTGTAACCTCACCGGTTTTGTGACGTAAAAGCGACCTCCCCAGTGACATTGCAGTGTGTGACACGCATCAGTGACCTGGCCCCGCTGTGAGATCGCTGATCACTACAAATCTTTCAGGAACATTTTTTGGTCCTTTGTTTCCCGCTGCGCAGCATGCATCGGTGTGTTTGACACCGTTACAACGACATCGTTAGTGACTTTGAACCCAGCGTTCCCTTTCAAATAGCTGCAGTGACACGTCCCCAACGACCAGCGAGGTCGTTCTGTAGGTCCGTATCGCTGCTGCGTCGTTGGCCAGATCTGCCTGTTTGACAGCTCACCAGCGACTGTTTAGAGACTTTCCAGCGATCCCGGCCAGGTCGGGATCGCTGGTGGGATCGCTAGAAAGTCTCAATGTATAGAGGGGCCTTAACTGTTAACCCCCTAAACACCGGAAACAATAGTGGTTGTACCATTGAAAAGGAAGGTGCTTCTTGCTCCCTCTTTCATCCTATAGGCACAGCATTGTAATCGTTCTGACCTGAAGGAATAAACAAACATGCATAAAATAAAAAAACAAGTTTGTTGTTTTTTGTTAACACCTCATTATAAAAACCTTCTGCACATTTTGGAAGAGAACAATAAAGAATGGTGAGCAAATATGGGGGCTGTCATGATTGTAGGAAACAAAATTAGCAGTGTTATTACCAATTTAATTAACCCCTTTACCCCAGAGTATGGTTTTCACCTTCCCGACCAGGCTATCTTTTGCAATTCTGACCAGTGTCACGTTGACAGGTAATAACTCTAGAATGCTTCTAGCTTCTACGGATCCCGGTAATTGTGACATTGTTTTTTCATGACATATTGTACTTCAAGATAGTTGTAACCTTAGGCTGATATTTTTTTGTGTTTATTTGTGAAAATACCGGAAAGTTGGCGAAAATTTAGCAATTTTCAAACTTTGAATTTTATGCTCATAAATCCGAGAATTATGTCACACAAAATAGTTACTAAATAGCTTTTACCACTTGTCTACTTTATATCGGCACAATTTTTTAAACATAATTTTTTTTGTTAGGAAGTTAGAATCCAAGAAGTTTTTTAACCTTTTAGGAGCTTCACAGGAACCAATTGTGGAAGGAAAAAAATTAAAATGTTACCTTTTTACACAAAAATGTTACTTCAGCTATAAAATGTAGCATTTTCACAAGGGAATCATGAAAAAATGCACCATAAAATTTATAGTGATAATTTCTCCCGAGTATGCAGTATGTGGTTGAAATGGTTTTGGGTGCACGTCAGGGCTTGGAAGGGAAGGAGTGCCATTACAATTTTTTTTTTTTTTTCATAATTATCCTTTTAATGCTGTACAAAGTTATTGTTTCAAAGCACCAAGAAAAGATTAAATGGTTTGCAGGGACGGATAATGGCTAATCAACACTTGTAAAATGGTTAGACAGGACTAAAGTGTCTACAAATGTCCTGCCACACTATCAGTTTTGTTTCCCATTCATTATGTTACAATAAAAGGGCACATTTTACAAAGGTGCTGAGCACAGAACAGGTCAGTTTGGTAGCTCCATTCCAATACACTGCCTGGTGTAACAGCCACATGACTTGTGGGATGCGTTTTCCTTATGACTCGTGTTGTACTTCAATTTGACCGATCTTTGTTTCCGTGACGAGAACGGGAGATTGCTTCATTTCTTTTAGTAATTTGGGACCTTTTTCTTTTATCAAAATAGGAAACATTTGCTTTTACCAAATTAGTGCAGCACAAGGAAATAATAAAGACGCCATAATGCAACAGGGAATATTTAGAAAACGAAAAACCAGAGTAGACGTTTTACTCCTTTTATTAACCCTTTATAAGTTTCTTAGAAGACCAGTTTGTGGGGATACATTCCGTTTGACAGATAAAACATGGAGCGCAGGTATCCACGAAGCTGGGGCTCTTTCTTGATGACAGTCAGGAGCTGCGAGTCAACAAACTTCTGGTCTGCTTTGCGCTGTTGTGTAACTGCGTATTTTTCTTTCTCTGTGTCAAAGATCTCTCCCTCCTGGTGTTTGGGTTTTCTCAGCTTCTTCTTCTTGAAGTAGGAGTCAGTTAAGTGTTTTGGGACCTTGACTTTGGAGATATCAATTTTAGTAGATGTGGCAATGACAAATTTCTGGTGAGCTCTTCTGAGAGGAACTCTGTTGATGGTCAGAGGACCTGATACCAAGAGAAGACCAGTCTGAAGTTGCTTCAGGGAGACAACACGCTTTCCCCTGTGACGTCCTTGAAGAAGAATCAGCACGGTCCCAGGGGTGATGGTGGAGCGCAGATTGCGCTTGTGCTCGCTGAAGGGTTTCTTCCTGTGATTCAGAAGCTTACGTGGAACGTCTTCGGTAGGATAGTAACGGGGCATTTTGCGAAGTTTAACCACACGTGTTCCGCCATTCTTATCTCCACCAACTGTCTTAGACACGGTAGCACGTGGCCTCTCCCGCTGCTTCTTCTCAGTCTTAGTCTCAGGGGCCTTGTACTTGCGCTTGTACAGCGCTTTCCTTGCAATCATTGCAGATCGAGAATACTTCCCAATTCCGCGTACCAGTACTGGGTTGCGGCTGCCATGATGCTTCCTGACCTTTTTCACAGCCTCTTCTTCTGCCATCTTGGCTGAAAGGAAAAAGCGCCATTACAATTTTTAAAAGTAAAATTAGTTGGAATCATTAGCAGATGCCATGTCGCTTTTGGAGAGCCCCTGATGTGCCTAAACAGTGGAAACCCCCCACAAGTGACCCCATTTTGGAAACTAGAATCTTCAAGGAATTTATCTAGATGTTTAGTGAGCACTTTGAATCCCCGGTAGCTTGACAGATGTTTATAACGTTGAGCCGTGAAAATAAAAAAATATTTTTTTACTTACCTTTTTTTCCCAAGGGTATCTGGCTATCAGGAAAAAGTGCACCATAAAATTTATTGTGCAATTTCTTCTGAGTGCGCAGATACCCAATATGTGGTAGAAATCAACTCTTTGGGTGCACGGAAGGGAAGGAGCACCATTTGACTGCAAAATTCCCCGAAATCCTTAACAGATGCCATTTCACGTTTGTAGAGCCCTTGATGTGCCTAAAAAGTGGAGCTCCCACACAAATGACCCCATTTTGGAAATTAGACCTCTCAAGGAATTTATCTAGATGGTTGGTGAGCACCTGGAACTTCTGGGGCTTAACAGAATGTTAGAACGTTGAGTTGTGAAAATGAAAAAATACATTTTTAACCTCAAAAATGTTGGGTTAACCCAATTTTTTCAAATTCACAAAGGTAACAGGAGATAATGCACCATATAATTTGTTGTGCAATTTCTCCTGAATACACAATATGTGGTCAAAAACTACTTCTGAGGCACAGTACAAAGTGAAGAAGTGAAGGAGCGCCATATTGGAGTGCAGATTTAGTTGGAATGGTTTGCGGGTGCCATGTCACAATGGCAGAGCCTCTGAGGTTCCAGAACAGCATAAACCCCCCACAAGTGACCCTATTTTACAAACTGCACTTGTCAATTAATTCATCCAGGGCACTGAGCATATTGATACTACAGTCGGCTAAGGGACCACTGCTGACATCATGCCTATGTGACCAGAAGCGGTGGGGCTCCACGAGCATAGCTGATACCAAAAGAAACTCCAAATGGTCTTGGAATTGTTTATAATAGAAGCGGGGTTATGGGGGTAAGACCCTCAGACGGGGGTGGGTGCATGGGGGCGAAGCTCCCCCTTGCATAATTATACTGGATGGGAGGAAACATCACCACGCCCACTAACCAAGCCAGTCACGCCAACTAACCAGGAAGGTCCTTCAAGCCACAGGGATTTTGTCACGACTGTAACAAAATGGACACCGCCGGACCACAGGCCATACGTTAAGTCAAAGTGTCTTCCTCATTACAGTAAATGTTCCCTTGGGAATTTTGTCTGAATCATGTTTTTCAGAGACTTTAGAGTTTGTGTCCACGATCTGTACTCGCCGTGTTCAGTCATCCTCTGCAGATACGCAAGTGTTCTCTGCAGAATACTGCAGCTGCCCATGCCCAAGATCACGGTTTGGGGCACTGTGGACTTTCTCACTTTTTTCCCAGCTGAGGACACTCGTGTCTCTGTAGCATAAATTGACATGCTCCATCCAGGGAAACCGCATCTCAGGTCAGCTTACACTGCGGGGAGAAGAAGCGCAGTGGGCATGGGATTTCTTTAAATCCATCCATTGTGCTTGTACTGTATAACGCAACAGTTTGGACACAGCGAAAACAAGCTGAGTCCAAAACACTGCAATTCATGATTGTGGGCATGCACCCTTACACCTAATCCTGGTGCAAACACTCAGCCTAAAGCGCAGGATAAATAGGAGCTGCGCTGTACCACAATCTTTGAGAGGCAGAATGAACAAATCAATATCACTTGAAGAATTGGCTTTATTTATTATTTACGCCATTCACTGTACAGTATAAGAGATTTGACAGCTTTATTCCTTGGGTCAGTATATTTACAGCGATAGCAGGTTTATATCTTTTTTTTAGGTTTGGCGACTATCACACTAAAAACGCTTTTTACAAAATAAAGTATTTTTGCACCGAATCTTGAAGGCTATAGTTTTTATTTGTCTGCCGACAGTCACGTCAGGAGTGGACTTGTTTTTTGCGGGATGAGTTGGAGTTTTTATTGGTGCTCTCCTTTCTATTTGTAAGGAGTAGACCTGTTTTGATGTAGGGAATATGTATACGGAATGGGGCAATTGGTATCTAATGAGATTATTTATAGCCTCATTTTAAGTAAGATCTTGATGGTGTAGTCTTCTTATGTATATGTTGGGAAGTGTTTTTTATCTATACTGAGAGATTGTATATATTTCTCTCTTCCTCTTTTAGATCCATATTGAATATTAAACTCATGGATCAATAAAACCTCCTGATGAACCCTTTGGCTCTATCATACAAGGGGGGAAACGCGTCGAGGTGTAAGGTGTAAATTGTATCCCAAGATTGTGAAGCTATCGAGCACAGAGTGTCTAACCATTACCTAAAGGAACCTGTGACATGTCACATGTCTGAAATCAACTACCTCTATGAAGAAGGATATTATTTTATATGATCTCAAGTGGATATGTGATAAATATTTCATCCATCAAGAATCCTATTAAGGAACAAATTATGGTTACTGGACTTTTTCATTCTGTATTATCCTTGGCATATATGTGTTTGTTGCTTTGCTGAAAAAATCTTTTTTCTAACAGTTCAGATGATGGCCTTGGGCCGATATTAGGTCTCTGTTCTGTAGAGAATGACCTTTTGGCATTCTATAGGGTGCATGGTATCTAAAATAACAGTTCGGTAGATGAGTTTACACTACATATTGGGTGTTGGTTCTGTTAGGAATAACCTATGGGTATTCCAGGATGTGCTTATTTTTAAAGTTATCCCTGTTTTTCCTCTGTTAAATTGACCAGTTGAGGATGTGATTTGGATGTCGAGTAGTGGTCATAAAAATATCAAAAAGAGTGACCAGGGATAATTTTTGTATTAGTGTGGTTGTATGGTCTCTAAAACTGGATAGGGGTTGGAACTAGATATAGAGACGAAATATCTTTTTTGTCTCTGTATAAAGCTCCTAAAACCACTGTGTGACGGTGAGTTTAATAGGTTTCATATAAAATATAATGTGAATAATGGTATGAAGTATATATAAACCTTTGAAAAATTGCAATTTTTCCCTCTGAGGAATTTTTTGATGAGGAGAAATATGTATCGATTTGTGAAAGAAGGATGATTTATATTTGCTATGCATCTACCCCCCAATTGGTTGAATCCAGCTGAGACACTGTATGTATTTATGTCTATGAGTCTGTTTAGCTTTTTGATATAATAAAGGAATATTTTTAAAATTTGGGGTTTATGATAACTATTTTGAGATAAAATTGACCCCTGGAATATATCAAATTGAGTTTGAGATGAGTTGGAGTTTTTATTGGCAGCATTTTTGGCCACATAATTGATCGTTTTCTATTCCGCTTTTTGTTAGAATCAAAAAGCAATAGCAACTCTGGATTTTTTTTTTTTACGCCATTCATCGTGCCGTAAAAGTGATAAGACAGTTTTATTCTTTAGGTCAGTACTGTTACAGTAATACTATATATATACAGTTTTTTATTTTAATATTTTGCTGCTTTTACACCACAAAAAATATTTTTTAGGAAAAAAACAGTTTTTGCATTGCTGAATTCTGTGAGCTGTAACTTTTTTATATTTTGGCTGACGGAGCTGTATGATGGCTTGTTTTTTGAGGGACAAGATGACATTTTCAGCTGTACCATTTTTATTTATATTTCAGTTTTTGATCGTGTTTTATTCTACTTTTTTGTCAGCTGTATGATAAGACAGTTTTTGCTACATTTTTTATTTTTTAACAGTGTTTACTCAAGGGGTTAACTAGTATAACAATTTTATAGATTGGGTTGTTACGGATGCGTCGATACCAAATGTGTAGTTGCGTTATTTGAGTTTTTTACATAAATTTACATATTTATTTATCAGAACTTTTTTTGTTCTTTATTTTCAGGTTGGTTTTTTTTTTATATTTCTATCAATTTTGAAACCCCTTTTTTTTACTTCGTCCCTTTATGGAACACTAAAGCAGGCTTTTACACACAGCGATATCGCTAGCGATGTCCCTGGTGAAAGAACCCGCCCCCGTCGATTGTGCGTCACGGGCAAATCTCTGCCCGTAACGCACAACATCGCTAGGACCCATCACACATACTTTCACACATACTTACCTGCCTAGCGACATCGCCGTGGCCGGCAAACCACCTCCTTTCTAAGGGGGCAGTTCGTTCGGCGTCACAGTGACGTCACAAAGCGGCCGCCCAATAGAAGCGGAGGGGCGGAGATGAGTGGCCGTAACATTCCGCCCACCTCCTTCCTTCCTCATTGCGGGTGGCCGCAGGTACGGTGATGTTCCTCGTTCCTGCGGTGTCACACATAGCGATGTGTGCTGCCGCAGGAATGACGAACAACTTGTGTCCTGCAACAGCAACGATAATCGGGAAAGGAACGACGTGTCAACGATTAGGTAAGTAATTCTGATCGTTAACGGTCGTTCCTGCATTTCACACGCAACGACGTCGCAACGAGGCCGGATGTGCGTCAAGAATTCCGTGACCCCCAACGACATCTCGTTAGCGATGTCGTTGCGTGTAAAGCCCGCTTAAGTGTCATTGAACTGATCACTGGTATAATCCACTGCAATGCTCGATCACTGCAGTTGATAAGTGTAAGAGCTGCAGCGGCAGCTCTGATACTTCATCTCAAAAATCATTGTGACGATCCTCGGTTACCATGGCAGCAAACAGGTCCCTGTGATCGCATTACAGGGACCCGATCGCCATGGAGAGGTAAGCGATCCCTCTCCCTTCCTCCTGAATGCATTGATTGTAGCATTTAGGGGGTTAATCTGCCGGGAGCAGCACGGGCACCACTCCTGGCAGCCGATGACTAGGTGCTCCCCACAAGATTTCAGATAATTGTTTTCACTACTCTATCAGAAGAATTGTCCAAGAACTACCTGTCGAGATCTACAGAAAGACATGGAATCAGCAGGTACAATTGTTTCAAGAAAACAAAAAGTAATGCACTCAAAGTCCATGGCCTAAATGCATGCATGTTCAATGCTTATTTCACCCCCTGTATATACCTCCTACGTGGCTCCAGACTCAGGTTGGATTGGATGGGTTGTTACCAACAATTGGTGAGAAATTCATACCAATAGTATGTTTAGAAATGTATTTACTTAGAAAATTGGTTATTCAAAAGATTTCTGTATTTTTAAGTGGTTAGCATGTGTGTGACTTGTTTGTTTCATTTAACTGCATTTCACTGCTGTTGTAAATGTTGTATATTTTTACATAATCACTTTCTCAAGTATTGTTTGTTGGTTCTACATTTGTTATATAGAAAGTGAATGTTGTGGTTTATTGAGGATATTTTTGTTGTTTCACTTATGAGTTTCCACTAAATATTTCAATACATATAAATATATAGTTCATATTCCAAACTACAATTTGCATAGAAATTGCATAAAATGTATAGATACTATAACTTAGTATAATTTCAAGGCTGTGTTGTTTAAAATTAATATTCTGTTTTATTCTTTACAGATCACTGTACCAGCAGATTGGAGGCACATCTTATACTTTCAGATTTTACAGCACATGATCATAGTCTCACACAAGAAACATATGAAGAACATGACAGAATCCCAGATATATCTCCAGCCCTTCACAGTAAAGCTTATTCACCTTATTCATTTCACACAGAGGAGCAACCATTTTCGTGTTCAGAATGTGGAAAATGTTTTTCAAGAAAATCATATCTTGTTGAACATCTAAGAATTCACACAGGGGAGAAGCCTTTTTCATGTTCAGAATGTGGAAAATGTTTTACAAAAAAAACAAATCTTGTTCAGCATCAGAGAATTCACACTGGAGAAAAGCTGTTTTCATGTTGTGAATGTGGGAAACGTTTTAATCTGAAAAGAGACCTTGTTAGACATCTGAGAATTCACACAGGGGAGAAGCCATTTTCGTGTTCAGAATGTGGGAAATCTTGTTCTACGAAAGCTGAAATTGTTACACATCAGAGAACACACACAGGAGAGAAGCCATTTTCATGTTCCGAATGTGGGAAATGTTTTAAAGTGAAAACCCAGCTTGTTAACCATCTCAGAACTCACACAGGAGAGAAGGCATTTTCATGTTCAGCATGCGGGAAATGTTTTTATACTAAATCAAATCTTTTTCAACATCAGAAAATTCACACAGGGGAGAAGCCAGAGAAGGTATATTCATGTTCAAAATGTGAAAAAAGCTTTGCCAAGAAATCAAATCTTGTTAAACATGAGAGAAGTCACACAGGGGAAAAACCATATTCATGTTCAGAATGTGGGAAATGTTTTACACAAAAATCATATCTTGTTGCACATCATAGGATTCATACAGGGGAGAAGCCATTTTCATGTTCAGAATGTGGGAAATGTTTTGCACGGAAATCACATCTTATCGGACATCACAGAATTCACAAAGGAAAGTAGAAATTTTCCATTTAAAACAACGTAATTGTGAAATTGTACAAGGCAAAAATACAAAAGTTACAGTATGAGAGAAGGGAATGTAATTTACAGGACTAACTGGATAATGGTAAAGATATGCAACTAGCAATAAACATCTGTTATTAAAACACAAAGAGAAGCTACATATTACGCCTATGTATCAATCATATGAACAAAATATTTCACATTTATAAATGCAGTACAGGTTCATTTTAAGGAGTTTGTTCTATGAGTTGCTCTTCTGCCCAAAATTCCATTGGTTGTAGAGTGATGATGCTGGACGTCAGAGGTACCTGTGCACCTTCCTCTATCCTTCTGCCTGTTTTGGCTCATTATGTCTTAAGGTACCCACCTTATTTGATTGCACCTTAACCTATTTGAATCTAAGCCATTATACACTTGTGGGACATATACTTTTTATTTCTTTTTTTTCTGGTAATATATATTTGCATTAATTATTCTATATTCATCTATTGCATATTGTACTTTATATCCAGTTGGCTACCATCACTATTCTATGGTGGTGATGTCTGTTTTGTTTTTGTAATCGGATTATTTTTTTCAAATGTTAAACGAATATCAAAACATCAATAAGATTGAGCTCAAATCCTGGAAATCATTGGTGGAGGAAAATTCCTCAGATATCCAAAAGAGTACAGCACTGAGGGGTGTGACATCCTGGCAGGAAAAGAAGAGAAATCTGAAAAGGAAAATAGTGAAGATTCCAAAGAATATGAGGCTTAGGAGTTGGAGTGTGAGAAAACCTCTGAAGTTCTGGAGAAATCAGAGGAAATTGAGGGGGATGTTGCAGAGACCCAAGAGAAGGCAGAAAGTAATGCTGCAGAGACTCAACAGAAATCTGAAGGTGACACTGTGGAGACTCAAGGGGAAGTTGAAGGTAATGCAGTGGAGAACCAAGAGACAGCTGATGATGTGGAAGTGTAAAGATCCTCTGAGGAGGTGAAGTCTGAACCAGAGGTTTCATTAGGAGCTGAGCGCTTGACTAACCAGGCTGGTAAGACCAAAATGTAAGACATAGAGATTTACTTGGCTAAAAAGAATATGGGACCTGAGATCAAAGGCAATGAGAAACCCAAAGGCTCTGAAGCTGGGGCTGAACTTAAGGAGTATGTAACTCAAGAGGTGGAGCCTTTGGTAGGGAAAAAAGATGGATGCAAAAGACCCAAGGAACGGTCGGATGGCGTTGAAAGTAAAGGAATCAGTCCAGTCTTTAAGTGCATGGTAGATGTGCCCGAAGACTTAAGAGAAGATTGTGCCAATGAGACGGTGCATGAAGGATTAAAGAAAGGCGTAAGAGCATGTAGAGTGTATCTTACCTCAGAGAAAAATCAACTAATTATACTGTATGCAAGTGAAGCCACAGTGACGCGGGTGGCTATCCTGAGTAACATGCACCTATGATGTGTCCGTACAATGCAGATGATCATGTTAAGAAATGAAAAATCCGCCAGACACTTAAAGCGTACGAAGCAGCTGACCGCAGCATTTCAGGAAATTATAGTAGTGAGAAGAGACTTAATTGGGCTTGCCATACATACACTCAGAAGTAACATTTAGCAAGCAAGAAAAATTCCAGGTTTCGCAGCAATTAAATTCAAAGAAGAGAGCATTTCTAATTTATGGAGAGAGCGAAAGCGGTGAAGAGAGCTGGGAATTTATTTGAACTTGTGGAAGATTTTATCCAGGTCCCCAGAAATCTTGTTGGTAAAATAGTTGGAAAAAATGGAAAAAGCATTCGGGAGTTCATAGATAAATATGGAGTTGTGAGAGTGAGAATAGGAAGGCATAATGATGCCAAGATACCTCATGAAGATGGAATGGTTCAATTTATCATTGGAGGAACTAAGGAAAGTGTTGCTTCTAGAATATCATATTGCATACCTTGAAGAGGTGAGGCAGTTAAACTAGAAGGATGGAAGATTAAAGAACAACTTCGTCAAGTTTGTATGAGGTGGCGACCGCTTTCGGGCCGGGGCCCAGAGAAAGAAGTGTTATTCATTTGAGGATTGTATTTCCTCGCATGTCAGGAGAAACAGGTTCTGCAGTGAAAGGAGCCGAGGTCATAGAGGATATAATTACACTTCGGGCAATGGTACAAATGCTGAGCCATTCAATCCCTCTGAAATGGAGTCCAAAGTAAAGGGTGAATTGAGTGACTGGTGTCTAACTGCTGAGAATTTGAGCAATTCACCGACTGAGCAACAGTGGAAGACGACATGAGAGAAAAGGCCATAGTAGGTCTGCAAAAGAAAAAATTGCAGAGGATCTAAAAGTGTCAAATCTTCTGTCAGCTCATTACCAAAGGATCCAGACAGTGCCTCCTTTAAGGCAGGAGTGGGATTCAGCCGGTTCTCTCCGGTTCGGGCGAACCGTTTGTTAAAATAGCAGCCAGTTCCCCGAACCGGCAAGACACTAGCACAAATGAATCCCCGTACCTCCGTACGCGCCGCACTTCAGGGTTCAGTGGAGCCTGCCTGCTCTCTCACCTGGCGTGCAGCGACGCGCTGACGCTGCAGAGGTCACGGCAGCGTGGTGAGGTAGCTCTTCTTACTGCCATCTGTGAGTGTCAGTGTGCAGAGTGCTGCGGAGGAAGACAGAGGAGAGACCACCGGTGCTTGGAGCAGGTAAGCGCTCAGTGAGCCAAAGATGCAGAGAGCAGGGAGAGGAGCTGCATAATATGGAAACTATATGGGGAGAGGAGCCGCAAAAGATAGGAACTATATGGGGAGTGGAGGCCGCATAAGATGGGAACTATATGGGGAAAGGAGCCATATAGGACATGATCTGCGGGGAAAAGGAGCACATGGGATGAAATCTGCTGAGGAAAGAGGCCATGATGGGATCTGCAGGGGAAAGAGGCCATAATGGGATGGGACCTGCAGGGGAAAAAGGCCATAATGGGATGGGATCTGCAGGGGAAAGAAACCACATGGGATGGGATCTGCAGGGGAAAGAGACCACATGAGATGGGATCTGCAGGGAAAGAGACCACATGGGATGGGATCTGCAGGGGAAAGAGACCACATGAGATTGGATTTGTTGGGGGAAAGGAGCCACATGGGATGGGATCTGGACTGGAAAAGCAGCCACATGGGATGGGATCTGTATGAGGAAGGTCAATCGTTTCAATTTTAGCTGGGCTCCTTTAGTAATAATTTTTAAAAATTGTAGAAAAAACGTTTAATACAATATGACTGACAGTGACTGGAGCAACTGGTGTTGGACAGGAGAGTGAAGGTATAGGAGGGGAAGAAGGGGAAAGAGATTTTACTTTAAATTACTTGTATTTTTTTGGTTGAGGAAAGTGCGTGAAAATAAGTGTGGCTAACAAAATGGGTGTGGTTACAGAATGGGTGTGGTTTTCAAATGGGCAGGGTTTACAGAGAATCTGTTGTTAAAAATTTGAATCCCACCCCTGCTTTAAGGTACTAGATAATCCAGAGACAGACTGGACAATATCTAGACGCCTGTCACTGAGGAGGGGGTCTGACAGAGGTGCTTACCCAATTGGTGTAATGTCCCAAAAAGGGTTTACTGACAATGATAGTGACAGACAGTCTAAGTTACCAGAAAAGCCTCATTGGTTTCCTGAAGAAAGGTGCAAAGCCCCACAGCATTAGGCAGAGGGGGTGGTATGTAACATGGTGGAGGGTGTGTACCATGAAAGTGGTATAAGCCTGAATATCTGCTAAAGCACTTGTAGTGCCACAAAGCTTATTAGAGCATTCTAGGGGCAGATTTTATGGCTCACCGGAGAGATGGGCGGGTCTGGCTATCCACAAACCTCCAGCCTTGGGTGTGTCTCAGGCTTTTAATATGATGTTGGTTCGTATGGCGCATGGTCAGTAAGAGGAGGCTGCTATGCGTTTTGGAAGTAATCCCTGAGAGAGAGAGAGAAAATTGTCCTGACCAGGAATGAATGCCATACTGCTGTTATGATGTTTTGAAGCCACAATCGGGCCCATAATATTTTGTTGGAGAGTCAGTTTATGTGGAAGAAATAAACTTGATGGACTCTTAAAGTGTCGGTATCCATTTTGCTACCTCAAGAAGTAAGCTCTGGTGAGTGATTCCCACAGTATGTACGTGGCCTCAATCAGAGTAACATACACTGCTAAAAAAAAATAAAGGGAGCACTAAAATACCACATTCTAGATCTCAATGAATGAAATATTCCAGTTGCAAATCTTTATTGATTATATGTGGAATGCGTTGAGAATAATAAAACATAAAAATGATCAATGCAAATCAAAATTAATATCCCATGGAGGTCTGGATTTGGAAGGATACTCAAAATCAAAGTGGAAAATTACAGGCTGATCCAACTTCAGTGGAAATGCCTCAAGACAAGGAAATGAGGCTTAGTAACCTGTGTGTGGCCTCGACGTGCATGTACGACCTCCCTACAATGCCTGGGCATGCTCCTGATAAGGCGGCAGATGTTCTCCTGAAAGATCTATTCCCAGACCTGCATTAAAGTGCTGTGTGGCCCTCCAAGGAAATGGAGTTCATTGAGGTCAGGTTACCTGTGGTCACAGATGAAGTACCGTTGAAACCTTCAGGTGTGGCCGCGGCTAACCTGAGTGACATCACCGCTCACTCATTGTGGGGCTCACTCAATCTCTGCCTGACCCTCACAGTGTGCGGTCATGTTCTATGGCCGTTCGGTGGCAATTCAGATGTAGCAGAGCTGTAATCGTTATTTATTTTTACTGTACGCTATAGACCTGCAGCTATAGACCTGCAGACCGGGTCTGTGTTGGAAGTATCAGACAGGCTGTCACACTGGTTGAGGGAGCTGTCTGACTGCAACCAATCACAGATACTGGTGGGCAGGGGAATAAGTCAATGCATGAGCCTAATGAGCGGCCACAGAAGAAGTAGTGGTCACGAGAGCAGTCACTGCCACACTGGAGAGGTAAGTATAGCGTGCTCACTATTATTTTTTTAAATTTATCTTTACTTTATTTTTTTATTTCTCCGAGTGCAGGATCTGGGTGCCTTTGAACCAGTGGAGGTCGAACTTTACAGTTCCGTCCACTTAACACTATTCTTCACAAAATAAATGCATCAAAATCAGAATTGACCAAAATGCGCAAAAAACGCTGCATCATTACAAGCGTTTTTTTTATATATATATATATATATAATATATAACATATTTTTATATATATATATATATATATATATATATATATATATATATATATATATATATATATATATATATATATATATATATATATATATATATCCAGGCTGTGATGTCTCAAAGGTGCAGTTTTGTTTTGTGACAGCAAAACTGTAGCGTGCGCACCTAGTCTTAAAGCAGCACTCCAGCATTTTTCTTATTTCAGTGCTGGAGTGCGAATTTATTTATTATGCATTGCTTATATAGCACCTTCATACTCCACAGCACTGTCCCCATTGGAGCTTGCGATCTAGATCAGCATGTCTTTGGAGTGTTGGAGGAAACCAAAGAACCTGGTGGAAACCCATGGAAATACAGGAAGAACATACAAGCTCCGGGAACCCAGTGTTGAAAAGTAACAGTGCTAACCACTGAGCCACTTAACTGCCCCATGTGCTTTAAATCTAAGCCCTCGGCCTTCCCTTCTTAGGGTATGTTCACACGTTGCAAAAATGCAGGTTTTGCTGTGTTTTTGCAATTTTTTTCCTGCATGTTTGGTGTCCTTTGTTTACAATAAATTTAAAAAGTAGTTAGTACTATTCACCACAAAAGCAGCAAAAGAGCAACTGCATTATTTCCACTCTCATTGCTTTTAATGGGGAAAAGCTGCAAAAACGTAAAAAAAAATTGACATGCTGCTTCTTTCAAAGTTAAAAGAAAAAAGGTTTTGGTACTGTGTTAAGCCGGCTTTACACGCTACGATTTTGCTACAGCGATCTCGTTGGGGTCACGGAATTTGTGATGCACATCCGGTCGCTGTAGCGATCTCGTAGTGTGTGACTCCAAGGAGCGATTTTGGATCGTTGCAAAAACGTCCAAAATCGCTCCTCGTTGACATGGGGGTCCGCTCCCAATTATCGATACTATCGCTTTCCCGTTGTTGTTCCTCGTTGTGTGTGACCCCCGTAGGAACGAGGAACATCTCCTACCTGCCGCCAGCCATAATGCGGAAGGAAGGAGGTGGGCGGGATGTTCGTCCCGCTCATCTCCGCCCCTCCGCTTTCATTGGGTGGCCGCTCAGTGACGTCGCTGTGACGCAGAGCGGACCGCCCCCTTAGAAAGGAGGCGGTACGCCGGTCACAGCGACGTCGCTATGCAGGTATGTGTGACGCAGGTGCGCGATTTTGTGCGCGACGGGCAGCGATATGCCCGTTTCGCACAAACAATGGGAGCGGGTCGCATGCTAGCGATATCGGTACTGATATCGTAGCATGTAAAGCCACCCTTAGCCAGTTGAAAAATAATTGATTGCTCTCAGTGAGAGAAACAAAAAAAAAAAAGTGTGTGTAATATTATATATATATATATATATATATATATATATATATATATATAATTACAGTGCCTACAAGTAGTATTCAACCCCCTGCAGATTTAGAAGGTTTGATAAGATGCAAATACGTTAGAGCCTGCAAACTTCAAACAAGAACAGGATTTATTAACAGATGCATAAATCTTACAAACCAACAAGTTATGTTGCTCAGTTAAATTTTAATAAATTTTCAACATAAAAGTGTGGGTCAATTATTATTCAACCCCTAGGTTTAATATTTTGTGGAATAACCCTTGTTTGCAATTACAGCTAATAATCATCTTTTATAAGACCTGATCAGGCCGGCACAGGTCTCTGGAGTTATCTTGGCCCACTCCTCCATGCAGATCTTCTCCAATTTATCTAGGTTCTTTGGGTGTCTCATGTGGACTTTAATCTTGAGCTCCTTCCACAAGTTTTCAATTGGGTTAAGGTCAGGAGACTGACTAGGCCACTGCAACACCTTGATTTTTCCCTCTTGAACCAGGCCTTGGTTTTCTTGGCTGTGTGCTTTGAGTCGTCTTGTTGGAAGATGAAATGACGACCCATCTTAAGATCCTTGATGGAGGAGCGGAGGTTCTTGGCCAAAATCTCCCGGTAGGCCGTGCTATCCATCTTCCCATGGATGCGGACCAGATGGCCAGGCCCCTTGGCTGAGAAACAGCCCCACAGCATGATGCTGCCACCACCATGCTTGACTGTAGGGATGGTATTCTTGGGGTCGTATGCAGTGCCATCCAGTCTCCAAACGTCACGTGTGTGGTTGGCACCAAAGATCTCGATCTTGGTCTCATCAGACCAGAGAACCTTGAACCAGTCTGTCTCAGAGTCCTCCAAGTGATCATGAGCAAACTGTAGATGAGCCTTGACATGACGCTTTGAAAGTAAAGGTACCTTACGGGCTCGTCTGGAACGGAGACCATTGTGGTGGAGTATGTTACTTATGGTTTGATTGAAACCAATGTCACCACTGCCATGAGATCTTCCCGGAGCTCCTTCCTTGTTGTCCTTGGGTTAGCTTTGACTCTTCGGACAAGCCTGGCCTCGGCACGGGTGGAAACTTTCAAAGGCTGTCCAGGCCGTGGAAGGCTAACAGTAGTTCCATAAGCCTTCCACTTCCGGATGATGCTCCCAACAGTGGAGACAGGTAGGCCCAACTCCATGGAAAGGATTTTGTACCCCTTGCCAGCCTTGTGACCCTCCACGATCTTGTCTCTGATGGCCTTGGAATGCTCCTTTGTCTTTCCCATGTTGACCAAGTATGAGTGCTGTTCACAAGTTTGGGGAGGGTCTTAATTAGTCAGAAAAGGCTGGAAAAAGAGATAATTAATCCAAACATGTGAAGCTCATTGTTCTTTGTGCCTGAAATACTTCTTAATACTTTAGGGGAACCAAACAGAATTCTTGTGGTTTGAGGGGTTGAATAATAAATGACCCTCTGAATAAACTTTTTACAATTTAAAAAAAAAAATAAAAGAAATAACATTCTTTTTTGCTGCAGTGCATTTCACACTTCCAGGCTGATCTACAGTCCAAATGTCACAATGCCAAGTTAATTCCGAATGTGTAAACCTGCTAAATCTGCAGGGGGTTGAATACTACTTGTAGGCACTGTATCTCCTTGTAGTTGGGATACCTTTTAGTGGCTTACTAAAATAAAATAAGTGATGCTACAGAGCAAGCTTTCAAGACTCCTTAGGTCTCTTTATCAGGCATGGTATGACAATATACTTAATGTCAATTGTCCAACATGAGCACAGACTTCAAAAATTATTCAGACCAACAGACTGAGCACCATAATGCTCAGGTACGAAGTGGAAAACATGTAATGTAAATTACAATTTTTGAAACTTTGAAGAAGCGAGGCGAAACGGCATCAGGGGTGGTGGAGCGCTCGCCCAAGTGACCCTCTTCTAAGGTATATTGTCTCTACTTTCCACTCTTTCAGTGTGATGCCCCGTTTATGCAGGTTACTGTGTATGTGTTATCGCTGCTAGCTATTACGCAATTATCTAGATCTCCAGCCTATGCCTTTTATCACTGCTTGTGTCTGATTGCCTGCCATATGGTGGCTGATTTTAGAGGGCTGCACCGTCCTCTCAGCCAGGCTTAAATTCGCACCATTGTGAATGACTAGTTTTTATAAACACAGGTGATATATTGATACTGGCTGTCATTGACTGGTGGATGCTGCAGCCCCCACTTTATTTAACTGTAGCAGTATATATTGAGAGCTGACTACTCATGCCTAAAGTTTGGTATTTTACCATGGGATATTTTGCATTGAGAAAAAAGTATAGTTAATGGACTAATAATATCTGTGACTGCAACGGCATTAAACTATATTTATAAATACATTACGGGGCGGTCTGTTTTTGATTGGCACGACAGCTGTGTTGTATTTGAGATGATTGGGTGTATATGTGTCCCATAAATAAATAAAAATAAAAACAAATGTACAATGCCTTCCTTGCCAATCAATAATGACCGTATATGGTGATATATACCTGTGAATTTATTTATGCATTTTTGAGGGTATTAACCCCTTCACCCCCGGCCACTAAAACACCCTAATGACCGGGCCATTTTTTGCAATTCTGACCAGTGTCACTTTGACAGGTTATAACTCTGGAACGCTTCAACGGATCCTGGCGATTCTGACATTGTTTTTTCGTGACATATTGTACTTCATGTCAGTAGTAAATTTAAACCGATAATTTTTGCGTTTATTTGTGAAATTTTGCAAAAATTTAGAAAATTTCGCAATTTTCAAACTTTGAAAATTTATGCCCATAAATCTGAGAGATATGTCACACAAAATAGTTACTAAATAAACTTTCCCACATGTCTACTTTACATCAGCGCAATTTTCGAAACAAATTTTTTTTTTCGTTAGGAAGTTAGAAGGGGTCAAAGGTCATCAGCAATTTCTAATTTTTCCAACAAAATTTACAAAATAATTTTTTTAGGGACCACATCACATTTGAAGTGACTTTGAGAGGCCGAGGTGACAGAAAATAGCCAAAAGTGACCCCATTCTAAAAACTGCACCCCTCACACTGCTCAAAACCACATCCAAAAAGTTTATTAACCCTTTAGGTGCTTCACAGGAACCAAAGCAATGTGGAAGGAAAAAATGAAAATTTTACTTTTTAACACAAAAATGTTACTTTAGCCATAAAATTTTCATTTTCACAAGGGAGAAAAGAGAAAGTGCACCATACAATTTATTGTGCATTTTCTCCTGAGTACGCTGATACCCCATATGTGGTAAAAATCAATTGTTTGGGCGCACAGCGGAGCTCAGAAGGGAAGGCGCGCCATTTGAATTTTTGAACGCAAAATTAGCTGCACTCATTAGCGGACGCCATGTCGGGTTTGAAGACCCCCTGAGGTGCCTAAACAATGGAGCTCACCCACAAGTGACCCCATTTTGGAAACTAGAGCCCTCAAATAATTTTTCTAGATGTTTGGTGAACACTTTGAACACCTGGGGGCTTCACAGAAGTTTATAGCGTTGAGCCGTGAAAAGAAATTTTTTTTTTTTACCACAAAACGGTTGCTTCAACTAGGTAGCTTTTTTTTTCACAAGGGTAACAGGAAAAAATGCACCATAAAACGTATTGTGCAATTTCTCCTGAGTACACAGACACCTCATATGTGGTGGAAAGTAATTGTTTGGGCGCATGGCGGGGCTCAGAAGAGAAGGAGCGCCATTTGACTTTTCAAACGCACAGACGCAGTGCACTGATCGGCCGCTGCAGGACGCACGGTCGGATGCGATAAAAAAAAGCGTCGGGGATACGTAAAAAAAAAAGTCACGCCAAAAATTGACCATGGATGCAGATACGTTATGTGCATCCCTGATCAGCGCTTGGTGGGACGCACGGACGGATGCGATACAAAAAGCGTCGGGGATACGGAAAAAAAAAGTCACGCCAAAAATTGAGCAGGGATGCCGATCCGTTATCTGCATCCCTGATCAGCGCTTGGCGGGACGCACGGACGGATGAGGTGTAAAAATGGACAGGGGATACGGGAAAAAAAAAAAAAGTTATACTCACAGTACCCAGAGGACTAGCAGGAGGATCACTGACCAGAAGAGCTGCAGAGGAACAGATGACAGAGAGATGGACAGCTTTACAGGAGCAGCAGGCAGATCAGCAGAATGCCCAGGAAGGACCCAGCGATGGACGCAGATGTGATCAGGCCGGTGAAGACAGGTAAGAGGACGTCGGGGGAGAGCAGAGGGGGAGAGGGGGGGGTGAGAGCAGAGGGGGGGTTGAGAGCAGAGGGGAGGGAGAGCAGAGGGGGGGGGAGAGCAGAGGGGGAGGGGGGAGAGCAGAGGGGGAGACCGGAGAGGGAGCTGCAGAAGCAGAATAGAGATAATGGGGGAGGCAGTGAAATCGCGGGGGGAGCAGATCGGGATGTCGGGGAGGGGGGTTGGGGGGAGCAGATTGGGATGTCGGGGGGGCAGATCGCAGGGGGGGCACGGCAGGGGCTATCACGGCAGCGCGCAGGGGCACCACGGGAGCGCGCACGGGCTGCAAAGTGAGCACAGTACTCACGTGCAGCAGCAGCGGTGACCTCAGCTACGGCGGCAGCAGCAGCGGTGGCGTGGTACCACAAGTACCAGCCACTGCACGCTGCATACATGTTGGGGGAGGGCTCGCAGGCCAGCACAGGCCTGGGGAGGGCGGCCACCGGCAGATCAGACCGCCCCACTGCACACTGATTGGAGCGATTGCGCGTCATAGCACGATCGCTCCAATCAGTGCTGCAGGGGCTGGGGGCGGCATGTTTGAGGTCCACCTATGATATGCTGCAGCAGCTGCGGCATCTCATAGCTGGATCTCACAGGATCGCACTAATTCGGGCATTATTTTTGCCGAAATTAGTGCGATCGATGTGGTTGGCGGTTCAGATTTGAACAGCCAATCACATCGATCGTTGATAGGGGGTGGCGATGCCGCCCCCCCTGGGGTCAAGCAAAGGTCCCCTGCTGTAAGAAACAGCAGGGAACATCATTTGAAAGCCGTTGCTATGGCCACGGCAATCAAATGAAGTTTAGGCCGTAAAATTACGTCCCTGGTCGTTAAGTCACGTTAAAATAGGACGTAATTTTACGGCCCGCGGTCGTGAAGGGGTTAAAGGCCTCAGTAGGAGCCCATACATCAGGTTCAACATCCTAAAACACACTCTGCTCCATACACGTCATAGACACACGACTCCGCTCCATACACGTCATACACACACGACTCCGCTCCATACACGTCATACACACACGACTCCACTCCATACACATCATACACACACTACTCCGCTCCATACACGTCATACACACACGACTCCGCTCCATACACATCATACACACACGACTCCGCTCCATACACGTCATACACACACGACTCCACTCCATACACATCATACACACACTACTCCGCTCCATACACGTCATACACACACGACTCCGCTCCATACACATCATACAAACACGACTCCGCTCCATACACGTCATACACACACGGCTCCACTCCATACACACATGACTCCGCTCCATACACATCATACACACAAGACTCCGCTCCATACACACACGACTCCGCTCCATACACATCATACACACACGACTCCGCTCCATACACGTCATACACACACTACTCCGCTCCATACACGTCATACACACACGGCTCCGTTCCATACACGTCATACACACACTACTCCGCTCCATACACGTCATACACACACGACTCCGCTCCATACACGTCATACACACACGGCTCCGCTCCATACACACACGACTCCGCTCCATACACACACGACTCCGCTCCATACACATCATACACACACGACTCCGCTCCATACACGTCATACACACACTACTCCGCTCCATACACGTCATACACACACGGCTCCGTTCCATACACGTCATACACACACTACTCCGCTCCATACACGTCATACACACACGAGTCCGCTCCATACACGTCATACACACACGACTCCGCTCCATACACGTCATACACACACGACTCCGCTCCATACACGTCATACACACACGACTCCGCTCCATACACGTCATACACACACGACTCCACTCCATACACATCATACACACACTACTCCGCTCCATACACGTCATACACACACGACTCCGCTCCATACACATCATACAAACACGACTCCGCTCCATACACGTCATACACACACGGCTCCACTCCATACACACATGACTCCGCTCCATACACATCATACACACACGACTCCGCTCCATACACACACGACTCCGCTCCATACACATCATACACACACGACTCCGCTCCATACACGTCATACACACACTACTCCGCTCCATACACGTCATACACACACGGCTCCGCTCCATACACGTCATACACACACGACTCCGCTCCATACACGTCATACACACACGACTCCGCTCCATACACGTCATACACACACGACTCCGCTCCATACACGTTATACACACACGGCTCCGCTCCATACACGTCATACACACACGGCTCCGCTCCATACACGTCATACACACACGACTCCGCTCCATACACCTCCTACACACACGGCTCCGCTCCATACACGTCATACACACACGACTCCGCTCCATACACCTCCTACACACACGACTCCGCTCCATACACGTCATACACACACGACTCCGCTCCATACACTTCATACACACACGACTCCGCTCCATACACTTCATACACACACGACTCCGCTCCATACACTTCATACACACACGACTCCGCTCCATACACTTCATACACACACGACTCCGCTCCATACACTTCATACACACACGACTCCGCTCCATACACTTCATACACACACGACTCCGCTCCATACACTTCATACACACACGACTCCGCTCCATACACGTCATACACACACGGCTCCGCTCCATACACGTCATACACACACGGCTCCGCTCCATACACGTCATACACACACGACTCCGCTCCATACACGTCATACACACACGACTCCGCTCCATACATGTCATACACACACGACTCCGCTCCATACACGTCATACACACACGACTCCACTCCATACACATCATACACACACTACTCCGCTCCATACACGTCATACACACACGACTCCGCTCCATACACATCATACAAACACGACTCCGCTCCATACACGTCATACACACACGGCTCCACTCCATACACACATGACTCCGCTCCATACACATCATACACACACGACTCCGCTCCATACACACACGACTCCGCTCCATACACATCATACACACACGACTCCGCTCCATACACGTCATACACACACTACTCCGCTCCATACACGTCATACACACACGGCTCCGCTCCATACACGTCATACACACACGACTCCGCTCCATACACGTCATACACACACGACTCCGCTCCATACACGTCATACACACACGACTCCGCTCCATACACGTCATACACACACGGCTCCGCTCCATACACGTCATACACACACGGCTCCGCTCCATACACGTCATACACACACGGCTCCGCTCCATACACGTCATACACACACGACTCCGCTCCATACACCTCCTACACACACGGCTCCGCTCCATACACGTCATACACACACGACTCCGCTCCATACACCTCCTACACACACGACTCCGCTCCATACACGTCATACACACACGACTCCGCTCCATACACTTCATACACACACGACTCAGCTCCATACACTTCATACACACACGACTCCGCTCCATACACTTCATACACACACGACTCCGCTCCATACACTTCATACACACACGACTCCGCTCCATACACTTCATACACACACGACTCCGCTCCATACACTTCATACACACACGACTCCGCTCCATACACTTCATACACACACGACTCCGCTCCATACACTTCATACACACACGACTCCGCTCCATACACGTCATACACACACGGCTCCGCTCCATACACGTCATACACACACGGCTCCGCTCCATACACGTCATACACACACGGCTCCGCTCCATACACGTCATACACACACGGCTCCGCTCCATACACGTCATACACACACGGCTCCGCTCCATACACGTCATACACACACGACTCCGCTCCATACACGTCATACACACACGACTCCACTCCATACACGTCATACACACACGGCTTCACTCCGCACACGTGGTACACACGCGGCTCCGCTCCATACACGTAATACACACACTGCTCCACTCCGCACACACGGATCAGCTCCGATGATGTCGTACACACGGCTACGCTCCGAAATGTCGTATACACGGCTCCGCTCCGTACATGTCGTACACACAGGGCTCCGCTCCGTACATGTCGTACGTACGGCTCCGCTCCATACACACACGGCTCCGCTCCGTACATGTAGTACACATGGCTCCGCTCCATACATGTCGTACTCACGGCTCCGCTTCATACATGTAGTACACACGGCTCCGCTCTGTACATGTAGTGCACACGGCTCCCCTCCGTACATGTCATACACACGGCTCCGCTTCGTACATGTAGTACACACGGCTCCGCTCCATACATCTTGTACACATGGATCCGCTCCGCATACGTCTACACACGGCTCCGCTCTGTAAATGTCGTATACACAGCTGTACTCCGTACACACGGATCTGCTCTGCACACGTCATACACATGGATCTGCTCCGCACACTTCGTACACACACAGTTCCGCTCCGTACCTCGTACACACACAGTTCCGCTCCGTACCTCGTACACACACGGCTCCGCTCCATACCTCGTACACACATGGCTCCGCTCCGTACCTCGTACACACACGGCTCCGCTCCGTACCTCGTACACACACGGCTCCGCTCCGTACCTCGTACACACACGGCTCCACTCTGTACACCTCATACACACACAGCTCCGCTCCGTACCTCGTACACACACGGCTCCGCTCCGTACCTCGTACACACACGGCTCCGCTCCGTACCTCGTACACACACGGTTCCGCTCCGTACCTCGTACACACACGGTTCCGCTCCGTACCTCGTACACACACGGCTCCGCTCCGTACCTCGTACACACACGGCTCCGCTCCGTACCTCGTACACACACGGCTCCGCTCCGTACCTCGTACACACACGGCTCCGCTCCGTACCTCGTACACACACGGCTCCGCTCCGTACCTCGTACACACACGGCTCCGCTCCGTACCTCGTACACACACGGCTCCGCTCCGTACCTCGTACACACACGGTTCCGCTCCGTACCTCGTACACACACGGCTCCGCTCCGTACCTCGTACACACACGGTTCCGCTCCGTACCTCGTACACACACGGCTCCGCTCCGTACCTCGTACACACACGGTTCCGCTCCGTACCTCGTACGCACACGGTTCCGCTCCGTACCTCGTACGCACACGGCTTCATCCACACACTGTAATCCCTCCTGACCCCACACATAAACTTCCCCTCATCCAGCACCATGACAACCAGCACAGCAGAGTCCTGCACACACTGAGGAGCTGATCATGTGACCCCCCTGACTCCTCCCCTCCATGTGACATCATCACAGGTCCTGTAAGCATAGAACAGCCATACATCAAGCCTGCGACTCTGTAGGAGGAGGTATGTGGAGATTCCCCATTACTGGGCGCAGGGGGCATTAAAGGGAACCTGTCAGGTGCAATATACACCCAGGACCACGAGCAGTCCTGGGTACATATTGCTAATCCCTGCCTGATCTTTAGAAATACTTTTTCTATAGATCTCTTCATCTATGCTAGTGTTTACAGGGACGGTTAGGCAGGGATTAGCAGTATGCACCCAGGACTGCTCATGGTTCTGGGTGCATATTGCACCTGACAGGTTCCCTTTAATGTTCTATCATTACTGTTACTGACAGCCAAGGCCGGACTGGCCATCTGGCAAATGCCAGAAGGGCCAGTCCCTGTAGTGGGCTGCTCAATCTACAGTCACCGCGAGGGTCGGTGTGAGGGGCCTACCAGGGAAATTGCCTCTAGGGGCCCGCACTGTGGCTACCATAAACGTTTTTATTACTTGATCATTTCCGGCTTCTCTAAGTATAACATGCGCCTTTTAGCAAACTCTACAGTGCGCATTAGAGCCCTGTCCTGTGCCTGCAGATAGCGCAGAAGAGCCCTGTCCTGTGCCTGCAGATAGCGCAGAAGAGCCCTGTCCTGTGCCTGCGGATAGCACAGGATTTCTTGTAGCCTCTTATTTATTGTAGTTAATAATGGAATCTATTATTTACAATCAGTCGCAGTTTTTCTTACACACGGACATTCCTTGTCCTAGGAAAACCACCGAGTCCATCAGGAAAACAATAATCAAAGAGAAGCAAAATGTTATCCAGCATCTTCATATGGAAACATTTACTAACATTAATCCCCCTCTGCCGCCATCTATCTGGGAAAACCCCTATAAGGGTGCGTGCCCAGCCGTCCGCGATCAGTGTTTGCAGCATGTTGGCTGTAGCATGGTTCAGCTGCATCCAAAACGCTGCGTTGTAAGTACAAGCACAGTGGATGGATTTCTAGAAATCCCGTGCCCAATGTGATTCTTTTTTCCGCAGCGAACACTGACCTGCGGATCTTCTTTCTAGACCGCAGCATGTCAATTGTTTGCTGCGTAATCGCATGATCCTCCGTATGGAGAACACAAGTGAGAGACCGCAGCGCACTGAAACCTGATTGTGGGTACTGACAGCTGAGGTCTCCTGCAGAGGAGATGCGCAGCCCCGCAGGTCAGGACCCGCTGTGGGGAGTTCTGATCGTGGGCACATACCCTAAGGCAGGCTTTGCACGTTGCGACATCAATAACAATGTGTTACCGACGCTGCAGCGATAGACCCCGCCCCCGTCGCAGCTGCGATATCTTGTGATTGCTGGCATAGTGAACATTATCGCTACGCCAGCTTCACATGCACTCACCTGCCCTGCGACGTCGCTCTGTCCGGCGAACCGCCTCCTTCCTAAGGGGGCGGGTCGTGCGGCGTCACAGCGATGTCACACGGCAAGCGGCCAATAGCAGCGGAGGGGCGGAGATGAGCAGGATGTAAACATCCCGCCCACCTCCTTCCTTCCACATTGCAGCTGGGACGCAGGTAAGGCGATGTTCCTTGTGTGCTGTCGCAGGAACGAGGAACATCGTACCTGTCCCTGCACCGGCATTATGAAAATGTCGGACCCTACACCGATCATACGATAACGACGCTTTTGCGCTCGTTAATCGTATGTAAAAGGATTTGCACACCACGATATCGACAGCGACGCCGGATATGCGTCACTTTCGATTTGACCCCACAGACATCGCACCTGCGATGTCGTAGTGTGCAAAAGGGCCCTAAGAGTCAGTGAATATTTGTCTTCACTATAGTTTCTAAACTAGTTTTACATGTTGAATAAACCCTTCACTAGTCCTGTGTATTCTGACAACACTGCTCTATAGACAGATCAGGCTTTTTTTTTTTTTTACTCATACAGTTCTTATACTGAGACTCTTCCTGTACTATCATCACATATAGAGGCCCCCTGAAGAGTAATTACATATAGCCTAAGATAATGACACGGACACTGGGGGTACAGGATAATGACACTGACACTGGGGGTACAGGATAATGACACTGACGATACAGGATGACACTGACACTGGGGGATACAAGATAATGACACTGGGGGTGCAGGATAATGACACTGACACTGGGGGTGCAGGATAATGACACTGACACTGGGGGTACAGGATAATGACACTGACACTGGGGGTACAGGATAATGACACGGACACTGGGGGTACAGGATAATGACACGGACACTGGTGGTACAGGATAATGACACGGACACTGGGGGTACAGGATAATGACACGGACACTGGTGGTACAGGATAATGACACTGACACTGGAGGTACAGGATAATGACCCTGACACTGGGGGAATACAGGATAATGACATTGGGGGTACAGGATAATGACACTGGGGGTACAGGATAATGACACTGACACTGGGGGAATACAGGATAATGACATTGGGGGTACAGGATAATGACATTGGGGTACAGGATAATGACTCTGACACTGGGTGTCGAGACACGGGGCTCAGTGGGCGCTCTCGTCCACTAAAACCCGCCGCCTTTAGAAAGACAGCAAGGCTCAGGGCTCATCCCAACTGAACGCCGGCCTCCTTAACCGTGGGCGTAACACTACTCAGACAACACAGGGTGAGGGAACCACAATAATTAGACTTTATTGGATCCCCAAACAATTAACAGCACATAACACATAACCAGCAAAACACACAAATGTAACAGGCAACAGAGTCTCACCCTTCCGCTGGCTCACCAGGGATTAGAATGTCCATGCCTCACAGGTTCCAAGCTGTCTGAGGTCTGCAAAGTCTGTAACAGGTGACTGAACTGTCCCAACCTGCGTGTCCTCCTTAGGTAGTCCTGGTTTGCTGTTACAATCCTGGCAGCCGGAGTCGAAATCCCTAGGCTGTGGATATGGTCTCCAACCGGATCCGGAGTCCCTAGATTGAAGCCATAAGATGTCCTGATCCTCCAGTCAGCTCCAAAGAGCTTAGACTGAATCCAACAACCATCAACAACCCCTGGTGGCTTAAAGAAGTCCTTTTTATAGCCACAACCTTCCACTTGGGTACACTGTGTCCTCATCGATTGGTTGGACAAGATTGCTTCTCCCATTGGAGGAATTTCAAGCTGCATGGACAATGTTCATTTAAATGATATGGGTAGAAAGCCTGAGGGTGTACATGTAAACTGGGAGTCACCGTCTAGACAATGGCTACTAAGGTAATTACATTATCAATACACAACTACAATACGTCTAGCTTTCAGTGGCCAACACAAGTACATTGAGTCAACAAGAGTCTTGTAAAAACAATGAGGGACTTCTCCCCCCGTCTATAGACAATCTATCATGCTGTCTGGCTGGATTTTAAGAAACTTTAACCCATGTCGTCACATTCCTCCCCCTTCTTAATATTAGCCAGACATGATAGGCTTCCGATCATCCTTCTCCTCTTGTCGGGAAAGCCCATCCGCATTTCCATGGTTCTTGCCTTGTTTATGGGAGATGGAAAAATTGTAAGATTGTAATGCCAGACTCCACCTGAGCAAGCGTCCGTTGTCCCCGGCAGTGCGATTTAGCCAACTCAATGGATTGTGGTCAGTGAGGACTGTGAACTCATTGCCATAGAGGTAGGGCTGCAATTTTTTTAGGGCCCAGACTATGGCCAGGCATTCTTTTTCTATGGTGGCATAAGCCCTCTCTCGGTCCAACAGTTTCCGGGAGAGGTAAGCTATCGGATGTTCCTCACCGTTGTCCCCCACTTGGCTAAGTACAGCTCCTAGTCCTGTGTCCGATGCGTCTGTTTGGACAATGAATCTGCGACGGAAGTCAGGAGCAGTCAAGACTGGGCTTTGGGCTAGCCGGTCTTTCAATTGGAGGAACGCAGTTTCACATTCTGGGGTCCAGATAAGGTTACGGGCATATCTTTTGGTTGTGAGGTCAGTGAGCGGTTTTGCTATGGTACTGTAATTGGGGATAAACTTTCGATAGTAGTTTGCGGTTCCTAGAAATGCACAGACCTGTTTTTGATTGACCGGGCGTGGCCACTGGATAATGGCTTCTACTTTTGCAGGTTCGGGACGAATGCACCCACTTCCCACCCGATGTCCCAGGTATAGCACTTCGGCCATCCCCATTTGGCATTTGTCAGGTCGGATGGTGAGCTGGACTTTGGCTACCCTCTGCAGCACCTGGGACACATGCTGAAGATGCTCTTCCCAAGTGTCGCTGAAGATAGCGATGTCATCCAAATAGGCCTGGGCATACCCCTGACATCCCTCTAGTAAATGGTCTACCATCCTCTGGAAGGTGGCTGGGGCGTTTTTCATCCCAAAAGGCATGCTGGTAAACTCAAAGAGGCCAAAAGGGGTTATGAAGGCCGATTTCTCTTGAGCGTCTTTTGTGAGTGGGATCTGCCAGTATCCCTTGCTCAAATCGAGGGTAGATATAAACCGAGACCCCCCTAACCTATCTAGTAGTTCATCCACCCGGGGCATGGGGTAAGCATCTGTAATCGTGACCTCATTGAGCCGTCTATAGTCCACACAGAAACGAGTACTCTTGTCCTTTTTTGGCACCAATACCACACTGGCAGCCCATGGGCTATGGGAGGGGACTATGACTCCCATATTTAACATGTCATCCACCTCGGCCTTCATCATTGCCAACACAGGAGGGGTCACCCGGTAGGCGGGTTGTCTTAGTGGGGTGGCTGCCCCTGTATTGACATGATGCTGGACCAGGGGGGTTCTACCAGGCTGACTTGTGAACAGGGTTTTATATGTTCCGAGTATGTCTGATATCTGTCGCTTCTGTGATGGACAAAGCTGCTCCCCTAGTGATACATCTTTTACCCCCATTTCCCTTTTGGAGTCCACTAATAGGTCTGCGATCTGGTCCAACTCTGGATCATCTAACTCTGGACAGCAAACTGATAAATTGGTGACTTCTCGTTCCTCATAAGCTTTTAGCCTATTGATGTGGTAGGTACGCTCACGAACACCTGCTCGATCCAGGGCCACGGTGTAGTCAGTATTGCCACATTTCTTGGTAATGGTGAATGGACCCGCCCACATGGCTTGCAGCTTGTTTTTCCGCACCGGTACTAGTACTAGGACCTTCTGTCCACAGGCAAATTCTCGGGGCCGGGCAGTGCGGTCGTAACATCGTTTTTGCCTTTCCTGAGCCACTTCTAAATTCCCATGGGCTAACGCCATGAGGTGCCTCATCCTTTCCCTAAACTTTTGAACATAGTCCAGTATGGGAACCTCTTCTGTGGGGAAGGTGCCCTCCCAACTCTCTCGTACCAGCTCTAGGGGCCCTCGTACTTTTCGGCCGTACAGCAATTCAAAGGGAGAGAACCCAGTGGAGTCCTGCGGCACCTCCCGGTAAGCAAAAAGGAGCTGCTGCAAGTTTTTCTCCCAGTCCCCCCCCTCGGACTCCACATATCGGCTAATGAGCTGTTTGAGCGTTTTGTTGAAGCGCTCACACAATCCATTTGTTTCAGGATGGTAGGGGGTTGTGCGCATGGGGCGGACTCCATGTTTTTCCCACAGGGTGTGAATCAGTTCACTTTGGAACTGTGCCCCCTGGTCAGTCAATACTTCCTGTGGAAACCCTACCCGGCTAAAGATGTCCAGTAGAGCTTGAGCCACGTGCTCTGCATCTATGGAGGTTAAGGCAACGGCTTCTGGGTAACGGGTGGCAAAGTCTACCAGGGTGAGGATGAATCTTTTTCCACTGCGGCTGGGGATGGCTAAGGGGCCTACTATATCAATGGCAACTCTCTGGAACGGTTCTCCTATCAAGGGCATGGGTTGAAGTGGGGCACGGCATGGGGCTCCCCCCATACGCTGACACACTGGGCAAGAGACTCTGTATTTTTGCACTTCTTGAGTGACCCTTGGCCAGAAAAAACTATGCAGCAGGCGGGCCCGAGTCTTCTTGGTCCCCATGTGCCCAGCCGCAGGAACATCATGAGCTAAACGCAACAGTTGGGGTCGGTATGGCTGGGGTACCACAAGCTGATGTACACGGGTCCAGGGTTTTTCTGGGCAGGATGCGGGCTTCTCCCGATATAAGAGGCCTTTTTCCCATCTATATACCTCCCCCTGATTTCCTCCCCCAGGTTGGGTGGCCGCACTACGGATATGCTCTAAGGTGGGGTCTGACAGTTGAGCTTCCCTGAACTCTTTACGATCTATCTCCCCCCAATCAATGGCCACAGTTGGGTCTGATGTACTCACATTTGTTGGCTCTGATGAGGAGGCTGAAAATTGAGGAGTTGGGTTCTCCTCTGATGGGCTGGAAGAAAGACCTGCACCAGGATGGTGTTTGGCTTGGCTGCGGGTGATGGCGGTGACAAACTGGCTGGATAGTCCTTGTCCTAGGTCATTTCCCAAAATTACAGGGGTGGGGAGGCCGTCCATGAGCCCCACTTCAACCTCTCCTTGGTCAGTTCCCCAGTCCAACTGCACTCGTGCCAGAGGGATGTTCGAGCGCTGGCCCCCAGCAAGGATGATGGTCACTTGGCGGCCAGGTAAATGATGTTCTGTGGGAACAATATCTGGGCTGACCAGGGTGATGGAAGATCCCGAGTCTCGAAGTCCCTGAGCCTGTATGTCACCGACCTTGACCGTCTGGATGTGGGGATGGAGGTTAGCTGGTGTACGGTGTCCGGCCTGCCGTAGGGTGTGGACTGGATAAACCACTTCCTCAGCTATTGGTGTTTCTCGGGAGTAGCATTCCTCAGGTCTCGTTGGTTCATCTCGGCATATGTTGACTGGTAGACGGGCTCCAGGCATGGGGCCCCGGTTTTGTAGACACTCTTTGGCCATGTGTCCAAGGCGCCCACACGTATAACAGCGCCGTGGGTTAGACAAGTCACCCACCCTGTTGGTAAACCTTTGTCTTGTTGGGGCTTCTGTGGGGTAACGAGTTAGTCCAGCACGTGAGTCTGGGGGTCGCTTGGATCCATGGTTGAGGGACCTATTGGGCCTCCAGCTGGGTCGGTTGGCTATAAATTCGTCAGCCAATCGCGCTGCTTGCTCTGGGGTGTCGGGCTTCCTGTCAGCTACCCATTCTCGGATTTCCGGGTCCATCTGCACCAGCAGCTGTTCAAGCACTATCACATCACGGAGGGCAGCAGCGGAGTGGGCAGCCCGTCCATCGAGCCAGCGATTACAGTGTCGTCGGAGTTGACTGCCAAATTCGACGTACGAGACACCCTGGCGAGACATAGTCCGGAACTTAGTGCGATGTCTCTCGGGTGTTATGGTAAAAAGGGCCAACAAAGTGTCCTTAATAATTCCGTAGTCCAAGCAGTCCTGAGGCCCAAGTGATCGGACAGCCTCCTGGGCCCGGACCGGCAAGCTTGTCCACAGGTATTTGGACCACTCATCTGTGGGCACCTGGTGCATACGCATTAGCATCTCAAAGTTTTGCAAGTGTTCATCTATCTCAGTGCTGGAATCATTAAACACTGGCACATCCCTGTAGCGAAGATGACTTCCTTGGTGGTGGTCTATCCTGGAGGTAGGTGCTGATGGTGAGGAAATTGGAAATCCAAACACAAATTGCAGAACACCAGCCCTCTCTTCCCTTGAAGCTTCAGGCCCCAATGCAGTAAACAATTCCTTGACTCGGTCTGCTTGGTTTTGGTTTGTTTCCAGACTCACTGGATCTAGGATGAGATACAGGGTTTACCTCCTCTGATACCACAACGGCAGTGTCCTCATCATCCTCTGCATCATTCTGGGCATCCCAACAGACTAATTTCCGGATCAAGTCTGACCGAGTGTCAGTGTTCCTGTAGTCAATCTTTCGCATCTGGCACAGATCCTGTAGCATCCATTTACTGCAGCGGTCGTAACTCCTCTCTGGTCCTTGTCCCATGGCTGAGCTGGTGGGGTTGGACATGGCAGCGTCCGAAACCTGAATGCCTCCCCTATGGCCTGCTGGGTATGCTTATGTGCCTCCCTGGTTGTTGAGCCCTGGACGGTGTCCGAAAACACCAGTCCACTGCAGCTCCCCTGGGTAAACCAGGCTGAGTAGTATCCCACTGCTGCCACCAATTGTGGAGACACGGGGCTCAGTGGGCGCTCTCGTCCACTAAAACCCACCGCCTTTAGAAAGACAGCAAGGCTCAGGGCTCATCCCAACTGAACGCCGGCCTCCTTAACCGTGGGCGTAACACTACTCAGACAACACAGGGTGAGGGAACCACAATAATTAGACTTTATTGGATCCCCAAACAATTAACAGCACATAACACATAACCAGCAAAACACACAAATGTAACAGGCAACAGAGTCTCACCCTTCCGCTGGCTCACCAGGGATTAGAATGTCCATGCCTCACAGGTTCCAAGCTGTCTGAGGTCTGCAAAGTCTGTAACAGGTGACTGAACTGTCCCAACCTGCGTGTCCTCCTTAGGTAGTCCTGGTTTGCTGTTACAATCCTGGCAGCCGGAGTCGAAATCCCTAGGCTGTGGATATGGTCTCCAACCGGATCCGGAGTCCCTAGATTGAAGCCATAAGATGTCCTGATCCTCCAGTCAGCTCCAAAGAGCTTAGACTGAATCCAACAACCATCAACAACCCCTGGTGGCTTAAAGAAGTCCTTTTTATAGCCACAACCTTCCACTTGGGTACACTGTGTCCTCATCGATTGGTTGGACAAGATTGCTTCTCCCATTGGAGGAATTTCAAGCTGCATGGACAATGTTCATTTAAATGATATGGGTAGAAAGCCTGAGGGTGTACATGTAAACTGGGAGTCACCGTCTAGACAATGGCTACTAAGGTAATTACATTATCAATACACAACTACAATACGTCTAGCTTTCAGTGGCCAACACAAGTACATTGAGTCAACAAGAGTCTTGTAAAAACAATGAGGGACTTCTCCCCCGTCTATAGACAATCTATCATGCTGTCTGGCTGGATTTTAAGAAACTTTAACCCATGTCGTCACACTGGGGGTACAGGATAATGACACTGGGGGTACAGGATAATGACACTGACACTGGGGGTACAGGATAATGACACTGGGGGTACAGGATAATGACACTGACACTGGGGGTACAGGATAATGACACTGGGGGTACAGGATAATGACACTGACACTGGGGGTACAGGATAATGACACTGACACTGGGGGTACAGGATAATGACACTGACACTGGGGGTACAGGATAATGACACTGGGGGTGCAGGATAATGACACTGATACTGGGGGTACAGGATAATGACACTGACACTGGGGGTACAGGATAATGACACGGACACTGGGGGTACAGGATAATGACACGGACACTGGTGGTACAGGATAATGACGCTGACACTGGAGGTACAGGATAATGACCCTGACACTGGGGGAATACAGGATAATGACATTGGGGGTACAGGATAATGACACTGGGGGTACAGGATAATGACACTGACACTGGGGGTACAGGATAATGACACTGGGGGTGCAGGATAATGACACTGACACTGGGGGTACAGGATAATGACACTGACACTGGGGGTACAGGATAATGACACTGGGGGTACAGGATAATGACACTGACACTGGGGGTACAGAATAATGACACTGACACTGGGGGTACAGGATAATGACACTGACACTGGGGGTACAGGATAATGACACTGACACTGGGGGTACAGGATAATGACACTGGGGGTACAGGATAATGACACTGACACTGGGGGTACAGGATAATGACACTGATAAGTGGGGGTACAGGATAATGACACTGACACTGGGGGTACAGGATAATGACACTGACACTGGGGGTACAGGATAATGACACTGGGGGTGCAGGATAATGACACTGACACTGGGGGTACAGGATAATGACACTGACACTGCGGGTACAGGATAATGACACTGGGGGTACAGGATAATGACACTGACACTGGGGGTACAGGATAATGACACGGACACTGGGGGTACAGGATAATGACACGGACACTGGGGGTACAGGATAATGACACTGGGGGTGCAGGATAATGACGCTGACACTGGGGGTACAAGATAATGACACTGGGGGTGCAGGATAATGACGCTGGGGGTACAGGATAATGACGCTGACACTGGGGGTACAGGATAATGACACTGACACTGGGGGTACAGGATAATGACGCTGACACTGGGGGTACAGGATAATGACGCTGACACTAGGGGTACAGGATAATGACACTGACACTGAGGATACAGGATGACACTGACACTGGGGGATACAAGATAATGACACTGGGGGTACAGGATAATGACACTGACACTCAGGGTACAGGATAATGACACTGACACTGGTGGTACAGGATAATGACACTGACACTGGGGGTGCAGGATAATGACACTGACACTGGGGGTACAGGATAATGACACTGACACTGGGGGTACAGGATAATGACACGGACACTGGGGGTACAGGATAATGACACGGACACTGGTGGTACAGGATAATGACACTGACACTGGAGGTACAGGATAATGACCCTGACACTGGGGGAATACAGGATAATGACATTGGGGGTACAGGATAATGACACTGGGGGTACAGGATAATGACACTGACACTGGGGGTACAGGATAATGACACTGACACTGGGGGTACAGGATAATGACACTGGGGGTACAGGATAATGACACTGACACTGGGGGTACAGGATAATGACACTGACACTGGGGGTACAGGATAATGACACTGACACTGGGGGTACAGGATAATGACACTGGGGGTACAGGATAATGACACTGACACTGGGGGTGCAGGATAATGACACTGACACTGGGGGTACAGGATAATGACACTGACACTGCGGGTACAGGATAATGACACTGGGGGTACAGGATAATGACGCTGGGGGTACAGGATAATGACGCTGACACTGGGGGTACAGTATAATGACACTGACACTGGGGGTACAGGATAATGACGCTGACACTGGGGGTACAGGATAATGACGCTGGGGGTACAGGATAATGACGCTGACACTGGGGGTACAGGATAATGACGCTGACACTGGGGGTACAGGATAATGACGCTGACACTAGGGGTACAGGATAATGACCCTGACACTGAGGATACAGGATGACACTGACACTGGGGGATACAAGATAATGACACTGGGGGTGCAGGATAATGACACTGACACTGGTGGTACAGGATAATGACACTGACACTGGGGGTGCAGGATAATGACACTGACACTGGGGGTACAGGATAATGACACTGACACTGGGGGTACAGGATAATGACACGGACACTGGTGGTACAGGATAATGACACTGACACTGGGGGAATACAGGATAATGACACTGACACTGGAGGTACAGGATAATGACCCTGACACTGGGGGAATACAGGATAATGACATTGGGGGTACAGGATAATGACACTGGGGGTACAGGATAATGACACTGACACTGGGGGTACAGGATAATGACACTGGGGGTACAGGATAATGACACTGACACTGGGGGTACAGGATAATGACACTGGGGGTACAGGATAATGACACTGACACTGGGGGTACAGGATAATGACACTGACACTGGGGGTACAGGATAATGACACTGACACTGGGGGTACAGGATAATGACACTGGGGGTACAGGATAATGACACTGACACTGGGGGTGCAGGATAATGACACTGACACTGGGGGTACAGGATAATGACACTGACACTGGGGGTACAGGATAATGACACTGGGGGTACAGGATAATGACACTGACACTGGGGGTGCAGGATAATGACACTGACACTGGGGGTACAGGATAATGACACTGACACTGCGGGTACAGGATAATGACACTGGGGGTACAGGATAATGACGCTGGGGGTACAGGATAATGACGCTGACACTGGGGGTACAGTATAATGACACTGACACTGGGGGTACAGGATAATGACGCTGACACTGGGGGTACAGGATAATGACGCTGGGGGTACAGGATAATGACGCTGACACTGGGGGTACAGGATAATGACGCTGACACTGGGGGTACAGGATAATGACGCTGACACTAGGGGTACAGGATAATGACCCTGACACTGAGGATACAGGATGACACTGACACTGGGGGATACAAGATAATGACACTGGGGGTGCAGGATAATGACACTGACACTGGTGGTACAGGATAATGACACTGACACTGGGGGTGCAGGATAATGACACTGACACTGGGGGTACAGGATAATGACACTGACACTGGGGGTACAGGATAATGACACTGACACTGGTGGTACAGGATAATGACACTGACACTGGGGGTGCAGGATAATGACACTGACACCGGGGGTACAGGATAATGACACTGACACTGGGGGTACAGGATAATGACACGGACACTGGGGGTACAGGATAATGACACGGACACTGGTGGTACAGGATAATGACACTGACACTGGAGGTACAGGATAATGACCCTGACACTGGGGGAATACAGGATAATGACACTGACACTGGGGGAATACAGGATAATGACATTGGGGGTACAGGATAATGACACTGGGGGTACAGTATAATGACACTGACACTGGGGGTACAGGATAATGACACTGACACTGGGGGGTACAGGATAATGACACTGGGGGTACAGGATAATGACACTGGGGGTACAGGATAATGACACTGACACTGGGGGTACAGGATAATGACACTGACACTGGGGGTACAGGATAATGACGCTGGGGGTACAGGATAATGACGCTGACACTGGGGGTACAGGATAATGACGCTGACACTGGGGGTACAGGATAATGACGCTGACACTAGGGGTACAGGATAATGACCCTGACACTGAGGATACAGGATGACACTGACACTGGGGGATACAAGATAATGACACTGGGGGTGCAGGATAATGACACTGACACTGGTGGTACAGGATAATGACACTGACACTGGGGGTGCAGGATAATGACACTGACACTGGGGGGTACAGGATAATGACACTGGGGGTACAGGATAATGACACTGACACTGGGGGTACAGGATAATGACACTGGGGGTACAGAATAATGACACTGACACTGGGGGTACAGGATAATGACACTGGGGGTACAGGATAATGACACTGACACTGGGGGTACAGGATAATGACACTGACACTGGGGGTACAGGATAATGACACTGACACTGGGGGTACAGGATAATGACACTGGGGGTGCAGGATAATGACACTGACACTGGGGGTACAGGATAATGACACTGACACTGGGGGTACAGGATAATGACACTGGGGGTACAGGATAATGACACTGGGGGTACAGGATAATGACACTGGGGGTACAGGATAATGACACTGGGGGTGCAGGATAATGACGCTGACACTGGGGGTACAGGATAATGACGCTGACACTGGGGGTACAAGATAATGACACTGGGGGTGCAGGATAATGACACTGACACTGGGGGTACTGGATAATGACGCTGGGGGTACAGGATAATGACGCTGACACTGGGGATACAGGATAATGACGCTGACACTGGGTTACAGTATAATGACACTGACACTGGGGGTACAGGATAATGACGCTGACCCTGGGGGTACAGGATAATGACGCTGACACTGGGGGTACAGGATAATGACATTGGGGGTACAAGATAATGACACTGGGGGTACAGGATAATGACGCTGACACTGGGGGTACAGGATAATGACGCTGACACTGGGGGTACAGGATAATGACGCTGACACTAGGGGTACAGGATAATGACGCTGACACTGGGGGTACAGGATAATGACGCTGATACTGGGGGTACAGGATAATGACACTGACACTGGGGGTGCAGGATAATGACACTGACACTGAGGATACAGGATAATGACACTGACACTGAGGATACAGGATAATGACACTGACACTGGGGGGGATACAGGATAATGACACTGATACTGGGGGTACAGGATAATGACACTGACACTGAGGATACAGGATAATGACACTGACACTGGGGGGGATACAGGAGAATGACACTGGGGGTAGCAATGGGCCCCCCAGCCTTGTGTACTGTAGCAATGGGCCCCCCAGCCTTGTGTACTGTAGCAATGGGCCCCCAGCCTTGTGTACTGTAGCAATGGGCCCCCCAGCCTTGTGTACTGTAGCAATGGGCCCCCCAGCCTTGTGTACTGTAGCAATGGCCCCCCCAGCCTTGTGTACTGTAGCACTGCCCCCCCCCAGCCTTGTGTACTGTAGCACTGGCCCCCCCAGCCTTGTGTACTGTAGCACTGGCCCCCCCCAGCCTAGTGTACTGTAGCATTGGCCCCCCCAGCCTTGTGTACTGTAGCACTGGGCGCCCCAGCCTTGTGTACTGTGGCAATGGGCCCCTCTTCTTGTCCCCTACTATGTCGTTGTTTACACACACACACACACACACGTTATTCTCACCTGTCCTCCGTTCCTGCGCTGTCCTTACCTTACCAGTCCGCAGGCTCATGGACACCTCCATGATCTCGTCCGGTGCACGGAGCCGCCACCGCAGGATGCCATCATGGCTTTACTGCAGTTAAATGCTTTGCGGCGCCGTAAAGCATTTACTGCAGTAAAGCAATGAAGTCAGCCTGCAGCGGCGGCTCCGTACATTGGACGGGTCTCTGAGGGGGTCTGTGTCTTGCGGTCTGGAGCACCGCGGGAACAGGTGAGAATGATTTTTTTTTTCTTCGGCTCCTTCTGAGCGCTTACCTGCAGCCCTGCGCGTCCTCTCCTCTGCTTCTCCGGGGCAGTATAATGATGTTTTTCTTTTTAAGGGCACTGTGTCAGGAAGTGCTGCTAAAGAGTAAAGAGGAGATCTTCAGAGACAAGCTCTGAGCTTGAAATCTCATCATAGCATCTCTGCTGTACTGCATGAAGACAAAAGGGACGGGAATGACTCAGATCAGAGAAGATGTCATCTGTAAAGTACCTGGATGTAAATGTTTATTTGTAATACTCTTTACGTCTTTTCAGTACTGTGATTCCTGTATGGTCCGCAGTCTGATAATTATTGATAACAACAACTCCCAGCATCTCCTTATCATTGTTAACGACAAGCTGGGAGTTGTCGGTTCATGCGATACAATTCTACATGGGGCTTAGCATGGTGATTTATTCATGTACTGTCGGTGCTTTTGATGCTGCAGTCATGTGCTGACTCTGGTTCTGGCGCTGCATTCATGTGCTGATGGTGGTTCTGGTGTGGCATTCATCTGCTGATGGTGGTGGTTCTGGCACTGCTTTCATGTACTGGTGGTGATTTAGGAGCCGCTTTCATGTGCTGACTGTGGGTTCTGGAGCTACTTTCATGTGCTGTTAGTGGTTCTGGCGCTGCATTCATGTGCTGATAGTGGTTCTGGCACTGCATTCATGTGCTGATGATGGTTCTGACACCGTATTGATGTGCTGATGGCGATTCTGGTGCTGCATTCATGTGCTGATAGTGACTCTGGTGCTGCATTCATGTGCTGATGATCGTTCTGGTGTGGCATCCATGTACTGATGGTTGTTCTGGCACAGCATTCATGTGCTGACAGGGGTTCTGAACTTGTACACTTTTAACAATCCAAAAGAAGTTTCATGGCTATGTGAAAGCGTAAAAATCCTCAAAACTTTGATTTGAGATTATGAGGAGAATTCGGCAAGATTCTGCTCAGTTTCTGCTCCAAAAACAGTGTAAATTAGCATATGTTTTCATATATTTTTTTGAAGCAGAATTTTTCCAAATCCTCCTCGGATATTCAAAACTTGGCTCTGGTGATGTATTCATATAAGTAATCCCTTCCATGACACTGACTGCTCACATCCTCTTGATGTCTGAAGCGTCTGTTTTGTTATAAAAAATGCAAACGGCTGTTGCTTCTGGTGTCTATAATTGTCTGCTTCTCTGACATCACATCAGCAGCGCTGTAGCCAATCAGTTAGCTGCTTGCTGAGCTCCTTGATTGGTTGCAGCGCTGTCATTGGTGATGTGACATCAGCGCTGCAGACAATGGCAGACCTGGGTAGAGTGAACAAAACAAACAAAAAATGCAGGCAATGGGTTTCCAAAACTGGAAAACCTAGGGGTATGTGCACACAAGGTATTTTAAACACCAGCAAAACCACCATGTTTTTCAAGCAGAAGATGTTGAAAACCATGGCGTTCTTTTTCCCTGACCCATTGTCGTTTCCTGGGTATTTTTCTATGGTTTTGACCATCTTTGTTTTTCTTAGTGTTTTCTCATTGTTTTTGTCACATATTTTTCAATGTCATTGCAGATTCCCTAAGTGGTATGCACCCAAAATTAGCATCAGTGAAAACTACAGCTTCCTTATCACCTATCTGTAGAATAGGTCATCAATATTAGTTCAGGGGGATGTGATTAGTTACATTCCTGCCATCAGCTATATGACGAGGCTGCAGCAGTAAGGAGAGCAGCATCCTCTTCATTGTCTGCGAGACCCAGCTCTGTAGGGAAAAATAGTGGCTTTCCCAGGTCCTGCAACTAAGAACAATAAATAGGTTTGAGCCTTAAGGCCATGTGCACACGTTGCGTTTTTTTCTTGCGTTTTGGTTGCGTTTTAAACTGCACCATGTCAATGACAAAATGCATGCGTTTTGCTTCCCCAGCAAAGTCTTTGAGAAGTCACAAAATTCCATGAGCACGTTGATTTTTTTTCGGCAGCGTATTGTTTGACAAATATTTGTCAAAATTGTTGCATAAAAAAAAAAGTATGTCACTTCTCATTGCGTTTTAGTTGCATTTTCCACCCATTGAAATGAATGAGGTGTGTCAAAATGCAACCAAAATATTTAGCTGTGCGTTTGCACTTCATTTTGGTTGAATTTTGGATGTGTTCTTGTCAACAAAAACGCAGATCTTTCGGTCTCTCTCTGTCAGTGTTGGTCTCTCGCTCTCTGTTTGTGTCAGTCTCCCTCTATCAGTCTCGGTCTTCGGTCTCTCTCTCTGTCGGTCTTGGTTTCTTTCTCTCTCTATGTCAGTCGGTCTCTCCCTCTCTCCCTCCTTCCTACTCAACGATCACCAGCGCGGAACTGCACTGCTGTCACACCGCTCCCACGGTTTCTCCTGCTTGTGAAAGCGCCGGCCGCTCATTAGGCTCATCTCATATTCACTGTTTTCCCCCCTGTGCCTATGATTGGTTGCAGTCAGACGAGTCCCCCCCCCGCTGAGTGACAGCTGTCTCACTGCAACCAATCACAGCCGTCAGTGGGCGGGTCTATTTCGTGCAGTAAAATAAATAATTTAAAAAAAAAAAAAACAACGTGCGGTTCCCCTCCCCAATTGATACCCAGCTAAGATAAAGCCTCACAGCTTCTTGCTGGTATTCTCAGACTGGGGATGCCTATCGTTTTTAGGCTGCCCCCCAGCCTAAAAATATCAGCCAGCAGCCGCCCGGAATTGCCGCAAGTAAATAAACACATACACCCAAAAAATACTTTATTTTGAAAAAAAGACAAAAAAACCACCCTCTTTCACCACTTTATTAACCCCCAAACAGCCTTCCAGGTTCTACATAATGCACACGAGGTCCCACGACGCTTCCAGCTCTGCTACATCGGAAGCTCACAGCGAACGTCCATAGAGCATGACCGCTAGCTGTGAGCTCCACACAGCAACTGAAGTGAGTCATGCTATCAGTGATGACGTCACTCAGGTTACTAGCGGCCACAGCTGGAGTCCTCCACCTTTGACAGCAAGTCGCCCGAGTGACTGAAGTGATCAGCGGGACGTCACTCAGGTGATTTGCGGTGACAGGTGAGTCCTTCACTTGTGATCGCAAATCAGGCCGCGACACAGAGACAGACCAGCGCGATGACAATGAACTCGGGGGAAGCTCTGATGTCACAGCTGCGGACCCCGCACTACTGCCTGTGTCGTGGTACTGACCTCAGAGGTTCACCCGAGTTCATTCTCATTACATGGCTCTGTCTCTGTCTGTGAACAGTCATGCTATCTATTCTTTCTATTTCTATCTATCCTTCTATATATCTACAGTGCTGGTCAAAAGTATTGGCACCCCTGCAATTCTGTCAGATAATACTCAGTTTCTTCTTGAAAATGATTGCAATCACAAATTCTTTGGTATTATTATCTTCATTTATTTTGCTTGCAATGAAAAAATACAAAAGAGAATAAAACAAAAATCAAATCATTGATCATTTCACACAAAACTCCAAAAATGGGCCAGACAAATGTATTGGCACCCTTAGGCGGGCTTTGCACACTACGACATCGCAGGTGCAATGTCGGTGGGGGTCAAATTGAAAATGACGTACTTCCGGCATCGCATGCGACATCGTAGTGTGTAAAGCTTCGATGATACGATTAACGAGCGCAAAAGCGTCGTAATCGTATCATCGGTGCAGCGTCGGCGTAATCCATAATTACGCTGACGCGACGGTCCGATGTTGTTCCTGCTACTGCGGCAGCACACATCGTTGTGTGTGAAGTCGCAGGAGCGAGGAACATCTCCTACCAACGTCACCGCGGCTTCCGTAGGATATGTGTTATGTGTGGATATGTTTACATCCCGCTCATCTCCGCCCCTCCGCTCCTATTGGCCGCCTGCCGTGTGACGTCGCTGTGACGCCGCACGACCCGCCCCCTTAATAAGGAGGCGGGTCGCTGGCCAGAGTGACGTCCCAGGACAGGCGAGTCCATGTGAAGCTGCCGTAGCGATAATGTTCGCTACGGCAGCTATCACAAGGATATCTCAGCTGCGACGGGGGCGGAGACTATCGCGCTCGGCATCGCAGCATCGGCGTGCGAGGTCGCAGCGTGCAAAGTACCCCTTAGCCTAATACTTGGTTGAACAACCGCTTCCGGTAACCATCAATGAGTTTCTTACAATGCTCTGCTGGAATTTTAGACCATTCTTCTTTGGCAAACTGCTCCAGGTCCCTGAGATTTGAAGGGTGCCTTCTCCAAACTGCCATTTTGAGATCTCTCCACAGGTGTTCTATGGGATTCAGGTCTGGACTCATTGCTGGCCACTTTAGTAGTCTCCAGTGCTTTCTATCAAACCATTTTGAAGTGTGTTTTGGGTCATTGTCCTGCTGAAAGACCCATGACCTCTGAGGAAGACCCAGCTTTCTCACACTGGGCTCTACATTATGCTGCAAAATTTGTTGGGAGTCTTCAGACTTCATAATGCCATGCACACGGTTAAGCAGTCCAGTGCCGGAGGCAGCAAAGCAACCCCAAAACATCAGGGAACCTCCGCCATGTTTGACTGTAGGGACTGTGTTCTTTTCTTTGAATGCCTCTGTAAACTCTATGTTGATGGCTTTTCCCAAAAAGCTCTACTTTTGTCTCATCTGACCAGAGAACATTCTTCCAAAACGTTTTAGGCCTTCTCAGGTAAGTTTTGGCAAACTCCAGCCTGGCTTTTTTATGTCTCAGGGTAAGAAGTGGGGTCTTCCTAAGTATCCTACCGTACAGTCCCTTTTCATTCAGATGCCGATGGATAGTACGGGTTGACATTGTTGTACCCTCGGACTGCAGGGCAGCTTGAACTTGTTTGGGTGTTAGTCGAGGTTCTTTATCCACCATCTTGCGTTGAAATCTCTCGTCAATTTTTCTTTTCCTTCCACATCTAGGGAGATTAGCCACAGTGCCATGGGCTTTAAACTTCATGATGACACTGCGCACCGTAGACACAGGAACTTTCAGGTCTTTGGAGATGGACTTGTAGCCTTGAGATTGCTCATGCTTCCTCACAATTTGGATTTTCAAGTCCTCAGACAGTTCTATGGTCGTCTTTCTTTTCTCCATGCATAATGTGGTACACACAAGGACACAGGACAGAGGTTGAGTCAACATTAAGGCTACTTTCACACTTGCGTTGAACGGCATCCATTGCTTTGCGTTGTGTGACAGATGCAACGGATGTGTTGCATTTAGTGGCACAACGGATGCAACGGATCGTACAAAACAACGGAATCTTTTTTTTTTTTCGTTTTACCTGCGGCAGACTATTGTGAACGATCAGCTGATCGCTGACAGCAACTGGTCGCCGGGTGATCAGCTGATCGCTGACAGTTGTCGGGTGATCAGCTGATCGCTCACAGCAGCTGGTCGCTGGGTGATCAGCTGATCGTTCGGCCGCCGAGACTGTATGAGGGGGCGGAGTGCGGGGTGGGTGGAGCCGATCGGGACCATGGCGCTGAGGACATCAGTGCAGCGAGGAATGCAAGGCTGAGGACAGGTGAGTGTGTGTGTGCGTGCATGTGTACATGTGGAGTGGAGTGCGGGAGGGGGCGGAGCAGAGCAGGAAAGTGTCGGGCTCCCTGCACACGTAGCCAGGGTAAATATTGGGTAACTAGGCAAAGCACTTTGCTTGGTTACCCGATATTTACCTTGGTTACCAGCGTACACCGCTTAGCACTGGCTTCTTGCACCTGTAGCCAGGGTAAATATCGGGTAACTATGCAAAGCACATTGCTTAGTAACCCGATGTTTACCCTGGTTACGTGTGCAGGGAGCTAGAGAGAGCATGTGCAGCAAAATCCTACGGATTGCGCTGCTCAAAAAACGCTACATGCAGCGTTCCCTCCACCCGACGCAGCGTCAAAATAACAACGCTGCGTCGTGCAGCGGATGCACCGCAAGACCATCCGTTGCTATCCGTAGCTAATAGAAGTCTATGAGGAATATAACGGTTTCCTTCAACGGTTACCGTAATTCCTCAAGGCTGCGAATAGCAACGGAAGCCGTCCAACGCAAATGTGAAAGTAGCCTAATCCATGTCAACTGGCTGCAAGTGTGATTTAGTTATTGCCAACACCTGTTAGGTGCCACAGGTAAGTTACAGGTGCTATTAATTACACAACTTAGAGAAGCATCACATGATTTTTCAAACAGTGCCAATACTTTTGTCCACCCCCTTTTTTATGTTTGGTGTGGAATTATATCCAATTTGGTTTTATGACAATTTTTTTTTTCCATTGAAGACAAATTAAATGAAGAAGATAATACCAAAGAATTTGTGATTGAAATCATTTTCAAGAAGAAACTGATTATTATCTGACAGAATTGCAGGGGTGCCAATACTTTTGGCCAGCACTGTATGTATTCTAGCTATCTATCAAATCCTATCCTATCCTATCATATTTTATTTCTCCTTTAAGAGCGCACTGTCCACAACACAGCCCAAACGCAGGGAAACACAGTGAAAACGCATGCGTTTTTACAGCATTTTTAATTGTCAAATGCAGTGTTTACATTTGTAACGAACGCAGCATGCGGACATAGCCTAATACTGGACGTAGCTGTGACTACATCTTTTGTGCTCATGTTACACAAATCACTTCTTTAAATCTACAAGTGCACAAAGATATTACATAGGCCCACTTATCGCATAGTGAATATGTACCTTCAAATGGCAGGGCTATATTTTAGTCCCAGTCTGGCCCTGCCGACGGCTCCGGTTCTGAAGTCTCGATCTCTGTGGATGTTCCCGGCACTGTATAACTTTGTTTTGTTCTTATGAAATAATTAATAAAGATTCAGATATTTTAGATTTTTCCTTTAGGCGGGCTTTGCACGTTGCGACATCGCAAGCCGATGCTGCGATGTCGCACGCGATAGTCCCCGCCCCGTCGCAGGTACAATATCTTGTGAAAGCTGGCGTAGCGAAAATTATCACTACGCCGGCTTCACATGCACTCACCTGCCCTGCGACCGTCGCTCTGGCCGGCGACCCGCCTCCTTATTAAGGGGGCGGGTCGTGCGGCGTCACTGCGACGTCACACGGCAGGCGGCCAATCGGAGCGAAGGGGCGGAGATGAGTGGGATGTAAACATCCCGCCCACCTCCTTCCTTCCGCATATTCTACGGAAGCCGCGGTGACGCGATGTGTGCTGCCGCAGGAGCGAGGAACAACATCGGACCGTCGCGTCAGCGTAATTATGGATTACGCTTTTGCGCTCGTTAATCGTATCATTGAGCCTTTACACACTACGATGTCGCATGCGATGCCGGAAGTACGTCATTTTCAATTTGACCCGACCGACATCGCACCTGCGATGTTGTAGTGTGCAAAGCCCGCCTTAGATTTGTTCTATGTTTTTAGTGCTGGTTTGGAGATATCCGTCATAAACCTCTGTGTGTGGCTATAGTTAGATTGTGTGTTATATCGAGGGCAGGACGGGGCCAGGACTGGATGTAGTGATCATGTGAAGCCGGTAACAGCTCCGGAGATTTCTTACATGGGATCTTTATAATGTGACATCATCATCTTCTCTCCATTCAGGTCCCTACAATATCGGATCCTCTCAGATCTTCTATATAAGAGAATTTTCCTTATTGACCCATCAAGGATGGATAAGGAGAGGGACAAGATGGCGGAGAGGATATTACACCTCACCCTAGAGATCCTCTTCCGGCTTACTGGAGAGGTGAGAGATTCTGATGACGTCACATTACATCATTCTTATCTATGGGAATAACAGATGGACAGAACTGGAGAGGTGAGGACTCTGGAAATGCAGTAGTGAGATTTATTAATGTGTCTCTCCATAACCAGGATTACACAGTAGTGAAGAAGACCTCTAGTGAGCGCTGTCAGGCCCCTGTGTCTGAGGGATGGGGAAGACCCCTGAGCAGAATCACGGTGCCTCCACCTCACCCCCTGATACATGAGGACATCAATGACCAGAAGATCCTAGAACTCACCTACAAGATGATTGAGCTGCTGACTGGAGAGGTGACACTGCTGGGAATGCTGGGACATTATACAGTAACGCTATGAAGGTATCGGGGGATGACGGTATCATTGTATGTGTCAGGTTCCTATAAGGTGTCAGGATGTCACCGTCTATTTCTCCATGGAGGAGTGGGAGTATTTAGAAGGACACAGAGATCTGTACAAGAAGGCCATGATGGAGGTTCCCCAGCCCCTCACATCACCAGGTAATAGACAGGACTAAATACACACGGCCTATAATTATCTGTATGTAAAGAATGATTTCAGTCCCTGTATGTGTTTCCTCCAGTTCTATCCAGTGAGAAGACAACACCAGAGAGATGTCCCCATCTTCTTCCACAGGACTGTAAACAAAAAGATCCCGATGTTCCTCAGGATGATCAGGTAGATGGAGAGAAGGTGTCATGAAATCTCCCTATGATGTGTAGACGGCTGTGAAGGTCTTGTGTTCAGTATCGTTTTATCCTCCAGTATTATACACTGAATAGCTAATGAATAGAGACACTGGTACTTTCCTAATATAAACATTCCTAGATTGAAATTTAATCAATAACAATGGAAATGTAAATATAGTGATCAGTTTTCTGTGGATCACTTGCAGTATGAAAAAAAATATTATAATAGGAAAATAAAGTGATAGACTTTGAACGTTTGTTCCATACAATGGTGTGGAGATTACACCATGGTCCAATTATTATGCAAACGTTTTTTTCTCTGCTTTTCCTAAATGGTCGATGTAAATGAGTCAGTATAATGTTCAGATCATCAACTGTGAGAGGATAAATCACATTTTATTGGACAAACCAATGATATCAATATTCTTTCTTCATCGTTCCTTATGGGAGACCCAGACCATTGGTGTATAGCTTTTGCCTCCGGAGGACACACAAAGTACTACACTAAAAAGTGTAGCTCCTCCCTCCGAGCATATACACCCCCTGGATGACCAAATGTAGCCAGTTCAATGCTTTGTGTTCAGGAGGTCACACATGCATTTTCATCTGATTTTTGATTTTTGATTTTAAAGAGTTGGAAGAAAAGCGGGTCCAAGCCTGGACCCCCGGCATGTCCCTTCTCACCCCACTGTGTCGGCGGTGCTGTTAAGGTTGATTTCAAGGCTGGAGCCTTTACATGCCGCGCTCCTTCACCATCCCTCGGGCTCTGGCTTGAAGTGGGAGCCATCACGGTTCTCACTGCTTTGCAGGAGACCGGTCTCCATCTGCAGCCCTCTCAGGACCCTGCCGGACGGAGCACTCATCCCTCAGGGACCTGGCCCTGCGTCTCTCAAGCTAAGTATTTGAGACGTTATTGTCAGGGGGTCCCTTGCATTTTTTATTGTTGGGGAGAGTGTGTTAGTTATTTTGGTGACATTTCCGGCCGGTTCTCTGGGTTTCCCCTGAGAACCGCGCCGAAGGTGCCTGCTCGCCGGCCGCACTGTAAAATTTAGTCCCCGGCTTCAGCTGCGGCCTACTTTCGGTTTCACTGCTCCTGCATGTCAGTCAGGCAGAGGGACAGTGCGGCGCCGCCCACCGGCCGTTCAGCAGAGGGGAGGACACTCCTCTCTGAGGAGATGTTTCCCTCCCCTGTATATCCCCTTGGCCCTCCGGTTCCCGCTCTTGGACTAAGCCCCGCCCCCCCTCCTCACTCCGGCGCCATTTTATCAGCGTTCTCACACTGATCGGCGCTGGCTGCTGCATCTCTGCAACCTGTCTGGGGGTCTGAGTTGTGGGATCCGGAGGGCACACAAATCGGTCTGGTAAGCCACAACCTCTGGTGGTGGACTTTATTATACACTCTCTGGGGGTCATTCTGAAGGAGTGTGTTCTTACTGCAGAGCATCCACCTCAGCAGCATGTCTCACACTAGGAGCAAGGCTGCAAGGCTGTACTCAATATGCACTGCACGTAAGCTCGTACTGCCTGAACCGAGCACATATCCTCATTGTGATGCCTGCTCTAACATGGTGGTGCCTCAGCCTGGAGTCTCCCCAGTGGTCCCTCAGGCTGCTCCGGCCCCGGTGGCTGAACCCCCGGCTTGGGTAGAATTGTTTACTAAGTCTATCTCCCAGTCCTTTGCTGACTCCATGGGAGAGCTGTACCGGACTCTGCTGAGCATGCATCAGCCCCCTTCACAGGGTGCCTCTGCTGCTTCGGCTCGCTCTCCAGAGCTCACAGAGGATTCTTAATCTGCTCCCAGACCCCGTCCTCCTAAAAGGAAACGCAGGGACCCCTCTCCTTCCTCGTCCTGCGGCTCCGATTCACGAGCCGATTCGCAGGACGAGGAGGATGTCTTTACTGGGGGCTCGGACGCTACCTCTATGTGCCCCATTGATCTGACTGAGGGGGATGCAGATGTTAGTGATTTGATTGCGTCCATTAATACTGTTCTGGACCTCAATCCGCCAGTATCGGAGGAGCAACCCTCTCTGGCAGAAAAGCACCAGTTTACTTTGCCTAAGAGACCAAGGAGTGTGTTCTTTAACCACTCCAGTTTTCAGACCACTGTGTCCAAGCCCAGAGCCTGTCCTGACAAACGCTTTCCTAAGCGTGGTTCTGATGACCGTTTTCCTTTTCCACCAGAGGTGGTCAAGGAGTGGGCTCTCTCACCAAAGGTGGACCCTCCGGTGGCTAGACTCTCAGCCCGGACAGTTGTATCTGTGGCTGATGGCACCTCACTCAAGGATCCCACTGACCGCCAGGTTGACCTCCTGGCCAAGTCTGTCTATGAGGCGACAGGGGCCTCGTTCTCCCCATCTTTTGCAGCAGTGTGGGCTCTCAAAGCCATCTCTGCTTCTCTGGAGGAGATGCATACCCTCACTAGGGACTCTATGCCTGAATTGGTTGCTTTAACTTCCCAGGCTTCAGCCTTTTCAGCCTACGCCATGTCTGCCATGCTGGAGGCCTCTCACCGCACTGCGGTGGCCTCCGCCAATTCCCTCGCTATCCGCAGGATCTTGTGGCTTCGTGAGTGGAAGGCGGATGCTTCCTCAAAGAAGTACCTTGCTGGGCTCCCATTTGCTGGGTCCAGGCTGTTCGGTGAACAGCTGGATGAAATTATTAAGGAGGCTACTGGCGGGAAGAGTACTTCCTTGCCACAGACTAAAGCCAGGAAACCTGTCCAGGGCAGGAACCAGTCGAGGTTTCGTTCCTTTCGTTCCTCTAACTGGTCATCCTCTAAGCCCTCGGCCTCGTCCACTAACTCGGCCAAGGACCAGAAGCCCACCTGGCGCAAGAAGCCACGTCCACAAGGGTCCGCAGGAGCTGCTGCCACCAAGGCAGCCTCCTCTTGACTATCTGGCCGAGCCAGCAACGTCCTTGGTCGGTGGCAGGCTCTCCCACTTTGGCGACGTGTGGTTTCAACACGTCTCCGACCAGTGGGTGCGGGATATCATCTCCCACGGCTACAGGATAGAGTTCTCTTCCAGCCCGCCAAACAGATTTTTTCTGTCAACTCCCCCCTGCTCCAAGGCCGCCGCCTTCTCTCAGGCTGTGGCATCCTTGCAGGCCAACGGAGTAATTGTGCCGGTTCCCGCCAGGGAACGGTTCAGAGGTTTCTATTCAAATCTCTTCCTAGTCCCCAAAAAGGACGGTTCCTTCCGGCCCATCCTGGATCTCAAGCTTCTCAACAAGCATGTTCAGGTGCGGCATTTTCGCATGGAGTCTCTGCGATCAGTCATTGCCTCAATGACCCAAGGAGATTTCCTGGCATCCATCGACATCAGAGATGCCTATCTGCATGTGCCAATTGCAGTTTCACACCAGCGTTGGCTACGTTTTGCAATCGGAGAGGAACATTTCCAATTCGTGGCTCTCCCCTTCGGGTTAGCCACGGCCCCTCGAGTATTCACCAAGGTCATGGCAGCAGTGGTTGCGGTCCTGCACCTCCAGGGGTTGGCAGTAATTCCTTACCTGGACGACCTTCTTGTCAAGGCTTCATCCAGCGCAGACTGTCAGCGGAGTGTCTCGCTCACTCTCGCCACTCTTGTTCAATTCGGGTGGCTTGTCAATCTGCCCAAGTCCACTCTGACCCCGACCCAAAAACTCACGTACCTAGGGATGCAATTCGAAACTCTGCCGGCACTTGTCAGGCTGCCCTTAGTCAAACAGCAGTCCCTCCATCTGGCGGTGCGCTCTCTGTTGAGGCCCCGCCGTCACTCCATCAGGCACCTTATGCAGGTGCTGGGTCAGATGGTGGCGTCAATGGAAGCGGTTCCCTTTGCCCAGTTCCATCTGCGTCCTCTGCAGCTGGACATTCTCCGCTGTTGGGACAAGCGGATTTCTTCCTTGCACAGGTTGGTGGCTCTGTCGCCACAAGCCAGGAGCTCTCTTCAGTGGTGGCTTCGGCCTCTCTCTCTGTCTCAGGGACGCTCCTTTCTGACCCCGTCCTGGGTGATCCTCACCACGGATGCCAGTCTTTCCGGCTGGGGAGCAGTATTTCTCCACCACCGAGCACAGGGCATTTGGACTCTGTCCGAATCAGTCCTCTCGATCAATGTGCTGGAAATCAGAGCTGTGCTCCTAGCTCTCGTAGCCTTTCACCACCTGTTGGCGGGCAAGCACATTCGAGTCCAGTCAGACAACGCGACAGCAGTTGCCTACATCAATCACCAGGGCGGGACTCGCAGCCGCCTGGCAATGTTGGAGGTTCAACGCATCCTGCAGTGGACGGAGGACTCCAAGTCCACCATATCCGCAGTCCATATCCCAGGCGTGGAAAACTGGGAGGCAGATTATCTCAGCCGTCAAACCGTGGACATCGGCGAGTGGGCTCTGCATCAGGCAGTGTTCCGGTCGATCTGCCGCAAGTGGGGCACTCCGGAAGTGGATCTAATGGCATCCCGGCACAACAACAAGGTCCCGGTTTACGTGGCTCGCTCCCACGATCCTCAGGCCTTTGCAGCGGACGCGCTGGTTCAGGATTGGTCCCAGTTTCGTCTGGCTTACGTGTTTCCCCCTCTAGCTCTCTTGCCCAGAGTCCTGCGCAAGATCAGAATGGAGGGCCGTCGGGTCATACTCATCGCCCCAGACTGGCCCAGGCGAGCTTGGTACCCAGACCTGCTCCGTCTGTCCGTAGAGGTGCCGTGGCGTCTCCCGGACCGCCCAGACCTTCTCTCTCAAGGTCCGTTTTTCCGCCAGAATTCTGCGGCTCTCAGATTGACGGCGTGGCTCTTGAGTCCTGGATCCTGACGGCTTCCGGCATTCCTCCCGAAGTCATCTCCACTATGACTCAGGCTCGGAAGTCTTCTTCGGCAAAAATTTACCACAGGACTTGGAGAATTTTCCTGTCCTGGTGTCGTTCTTTCGGCCATGCTCCTTGGCCTTTTTCCTTGCCAACCATCCTGTCCTTTCTACAGTCCGGTCTGCAGCTAGGGCTATCCCTCAATTCTCTTAAGGGACAGGTCTCGGCTCTGTCAGTGTTCTTTCAGCGGCGTATCGCCCGACTGGCTCAGGTGCGCACCTTCATGCAGGGCGCATCTCTCATCGTTCCACCTTACCGGCGGCCTTTGGATCCCTGGGACCTTAATCTGGTCCTCACGGCCTTACAGAACCTCCCCTTTGAGCCTCTTAGGGAGGTTTCTTTGTTTCGACTTTCACAGAAAGTCGTCTTTCTGGTGGCCATAACTTCTCTCAGGAGAGTCTCTGATTTGGCCGCGCTCTCTTCGGAGTCACCTTTTTTGGTTTTTCACCAAGACAAGGTAGTTCTCCGTCCAACTCCGGACTTTCTTCCTAAGGTGGTGTCTCCTTTCCACCTTAACCAGGACATTTCATTGCCTTCCCTTTGTCCGGCCCCTGTTCATCGCTTTGAGAAAGCGTTGCATACTTTAGATCTGGTGCGGGCGCTCCGGATCTATGTGTCATGCACCGCCGCTCTTAGGCGGTGCACCTCTCTTTTTGTGCTGACCACAGGTCAGCGCAAGGGTCTCTCGGCTTCTAAACCGACCCTAGCTCGTTGGATTAGGTCGGCCATATCCGATGCCTACCAGAGTACTCAGGTGCCTCCCCCGCCGGGGATCAAGGCACACTCGACCAGAGCTGTCGGTGCCTCTTGGGCTTTCAGGCACCAGGCTACGGCTCAGCAGGTCTGTCAGGCTGCCACTTGGTCTAGTCTGCACACCTTTTCAAAGCACTACCAAGTGCATGCTCATGCTTCGGCAGATGCGAGCTTGGGCAGACGCATCCTTCAGGCGGCTGTCGCCCATTTGTGAAGTTAGGTTTTGCCTACTTCTCAGTTTTCTGTTTATTTACCACCCATGGACTGCTTTGAGACGTCCCATGGTCTGGGTCTCAAATAAGGAACGATGAAGAGAAAAGAGAATTTTGTTTACTTACCGTAAATTCTTTTTCTTATAGTTCCGACATGGGAGACCCAGCACCCTCCCTGTTGCCTGTTGGCAGTTTTCTTGTTCCGTGTGTTTTCACCGGCTGTTGTTGTAGTCAGAGGTTCCGGTTGTTCCGGGTTTTGCTCTGTCTCTACTTGTGGGTGGATGTCCTCCTTCAGCTTTTGCACTAAACTGGCTAGATTTGGTCATCCAGGGGGTGTATATGCTCGGAGGGAGGAGCTACACTTTTTAGTGTAGTACTTTGTGTGTCCTCCGGAGGCAGAAGCTATACACCCATGGTCTGGGTCTCCCATATCGGAACTATAAGAAAAAGAATTTACGGTAAGTAAACAAAATTCTCTTTTTTCAAAACTAAAAAACTTAAAATGTTCCAAATTATTATGCACAAGAGTTTCCAAAGATTTTATAGGTTGTAAAGAGCTGAGAATTATTAACTGCTGAATTTGCAGCATTAAGAGGTCACATTTACTGAAATTAAAAGCTGTCCCTTTTAAAAACATTTCATCAGGCCAAGTTACAAGTTACCTTCACAATTCTTGCATCCCTTGACCTTGTGAATTATTGGATAGTTTCTGCTTGAATTTCTTTGCAGGATGTCAGGATAGCCTCCCAGAGCTGCTGTTTTGATGTGACCTGCCTCTCATTCTCATACATATTTTCCTTGCGGATACTCAAAAGGCTCTCAACAGGGTTGAGATTAGGGCAGGCTGGTAGCCACACTATGAGTTTCTCTTTTATGTCCTTAAGGCTAGTTTCAGACTTGCGTTGAACGTCATCCGTTGCATTGCGTTGTGTGACGGATGCAACGGATGTGTTGCATATAGTGTCACAACGGATGCAACGGATGCTGCAAAACAACGCAATTCGTTTTGTTTTGTTTTTTTACAGTTTTACCGTCGGCAGACTATTGTGAACGATCAGCTGATCGCTAACAGTAGTCCGCCGGCGGGTGATCAGCTGACCACTAACAGTAGCCGGCCACCGGGTGATCAGCCGCTCACTCACAGTTGCCGGCCGCCGGGTGATGAGCCGATCACTCACAGTAGCCGGCCACCGGGTGATCAGCTGATCACTCACAGTAGCCGGCCGCCGGGTGATTAGCCGATCACTCACAGTAGCCGGCCACTGGGTGATCAGCCGATCACTCACAGTAGCCGGCCACCGGGTGATCAGCTGATCGTTCGGTCGCCGACAATGTGTGCGGGGGTCGGGAGCGGGGGTGGAGTGCGGTGGGTGGAGCCGAGCAGGGCCATGGCTGAGGACGTCAGTGCCGCGGGGACTGCATCGCTGGGGGACAGGTTAGTGTGTGTGTGTGTGTGTGTGTGTGCGTGCGATTGTGTGTGTGTATACATACGGAGTACGGGGAGGGGGTGGAGCCGAGCAAGGAAGTGTCGGGCTCCCGGCACACGTAACCAGGGTTCCTTGGTTACCCGATGTGTACCCTGGTTACGGGTGGAGGGAGCCAGAGAGAGCATGCGCAGTGAAATCCAAAGGATTCCGCTGCTCAAAAAAAGTTACATGCTGCGTTCCTTCCGCCCGACGCAGCGTCAAAATAACGATGCTGCGTCGTCCGGCGGATGCAACGCTGACACTTGCGTTACAGTGCGTCATCCATACAAGTCTATGGAGAATAGCGCAGTGCGTTAACGGACTGCGCTATTCTCCATAGTGACCGACTCCGCTGAACGCAAGTGTGAAACTAGCCTCACAGAGGTATCTTTAACAGCATGAGATGGTACATTGTTAGCGTAATTTTGCTATTAATGGCACTGTGTACCATGGAAGATGTGATCAGTCATAAACTCTATATACTTTGCCAAGGTCACTTTCACACCTTCAAGGACCCTAAAGGACCTAACAGCTCTCTCCTAAAACATGATTCCTGACATAAGTCTTATTGAGTCTAAAGGGTACTTTACACACTGCAAAATCGGTATCAATATCGCTAGCAAGCGTACCCGCCCCCGTCGGTTGTGCGACACGAGCAAATCACTGCCCGTGGCGCACAACATTGCTTACACCCGTCACACGGACTTACCTTCCCTGCGACGTCGCTCTGGCTGGCGAACCGCCTCCTTTCTAAGAGGGCGGTTCGTGCGGAGTCACAGCGACGTCACACGGCAGCCGTCCAATAGAAGCGTTGGGGCGCAGATGAGCGGGCGGAAGATCCCGCCCACCTCCTTCCTTCCTTCCTTCTTTTCTGGTGGACGCAGGTAGGAGATGTTCGTCGTTCCTGCGGTGTCACACGCAGCGATCTGTAGTGCCGCAGGAACGACGAACAACATCGTACCTGCAGCAGCAACGATATTAAGGAAAGGAGCGACGTGTCAACGATCCACGATTTTTGGCGTTTTTGCGTTCGTTGATCGTCGCTCCTTGGTGTCACATGCTGCGATGTCACTAATGGCGCCGGATGTGCGTCACTAACGATGTGACCCCGACGATATATCGTTAGCGATGTCGCAGAGTGTAAAGCACCCTTTAGTGTCCATCCATCAACCATCCACTACTTGAAATCTATGTGAGAATAAAATCCAATTTGCATACTAATTTGGAACTCAGTGTATACTAAGAATATTGTGATTAAGAGAAAAACATCCAAGGAAAGCAGATCTTATGAATATAAGTAACTCGTCAGAGGAAGGAGTGACAGGAGTTCATCAGCAATTGTTCTGGAGGGCAAAGTAGCTCCAATACACTACTAGATGGGTGTCTCTAATAATGCGGCCATTCAGATTATGCTTTATTCTTGGAGGAGATGACAGGATATAGCTCAGCATAGACATTAGATGTATGGATCGTCTTACAATTTTCTGTTATGGAGACTACTGTCCTGTTTAGAATTTTGAGCCTGCAGGTTAGATTTATATAGGACATCTGCACCTGTCACACATGCGGGTGTAGACCTACTGCGCCACAGGACCGGACTCACCCTGGAGGGGCATAACTAACGGCTACCTTGTCATTACTAGAACCTCTGATGGTGAGGTTAGCCTTGTCCTAGAAGATAGCCACCAGGTACCAATCCAGTGGAACTTTCGGCACTGTAGCAGACAACTCGAAAGGGTCAGGGATGCTCGTGTGGATGCAGGAGATGGGCAGAGCAGGACCACGGGCTAGCAAGGATTTGGGTACTGGCACCAGTAGGATGAAAGGTGCAGGCTAGTCAGGTATAGATTTCAGGTCACGGATAGAACTGGTTTAGGGTGAAGCACAAGCGGGGCAGGCTGTTGCAAGATACTGAAAGCTGGATGCTGGTACTTGTAGTGGGCGCCGGCAGAGGACATTGGTACAGGATACTGGACACAAATGCGGGATTCAGGAAACGGGTATTGGATATATGACAGGATAGAAGAACAGGTAAATACACCTATAAAGTAGTACAGGGTCAGGAAAGTTGTTGAAAGAGAACCTCCCTAAGGGAGAGGGTGCCGTAAATACCTGATGCCTCCCAACGATAGGCTGGGGGCATGACCTAATTGAGTGCGCTGTTTCTTTAAGAGACGGGGTACACGTGCATGTCCTAAGCATGCTCCCAGAGGACCTGCATCATGTGTGCAGGCCCCGAAAGAAAAGGGCAGGAACATGAGCCATGGGGGATAGAAACTGCGGGGTAATCAAAACGGTCGGGAATGTGAGAGCAGCGACATTCCTGCCCTAGTGCACGGGCGCCACTGCTGATGGCGTAATAGCAGCTATATGATAACTACTGCTGTCATGCCACTTTTTGTCATCAAGTTTATTTAAGATATATTCTGTCTGTGTTTTGCAATTTTTGTTTCAGGGTGAAGATCTGACCCATATTGATACTTCAGAGACATATGTGAGAGGTGATAAGCGGTGTAAAGAGGAGATTCCTACAGATAACCTCACAGGTGAGTAGTGACTAATAAATGGAGAGAAGTCACTGATTGTACTTTAGCATTGGCTTATAGGAATAGTCTGAATGAAGAAAGCACATATGTCCTACTTTGCCGTGAGCTCTAGCTTCTAGCTGTTTAAACTTCTAAACGCTACAAGCAATACCGATCGCAATCCTATATTGCAGTGACATTCCAAAAAAAGTCATACCAGTATGTCCAGTTGATTATGCGTGTGCAGGAGATGCACATAATCACCACCAGGAGCTCAGATTAACAGATAGCCAAGCTCATTATGTAATGGGCAGCTCCACCATTAACTGTTAAACCCTCTAAACACTGGAAACAATAGCAATTGTGAAAAAGGAAAGGTGCTCCATCTCTCATGAGGGGATAACAAAATCTCAAAAAGAATTGAAAAATCATATTTTTTTTCACTATTTCAGCACAATTGGAATTTTATGTACTATTTTCCAGTTTGTTGTTGGTACCATGAATGATATTATTCAAAACTGAAATTCATCCCACAAAAAAAATGCTGTCTTATGACTTTTGCAATGGAGTAATAAATATGGCTCTGTCACGGTGTGATTGTGGGATAGTGAGGGACAGAGGACTCCTATGTTGTCCCTCACGCTAGGGGACCTTAGGCTATCCCTGACATTCAGATTACCTCTGAAGGTGGAGACACTGGAGTCTTGTGCCTTAAAATTCTCCTGAGCAGATCTAATCTTTATCACCCCCCAAGGAAGGAACAGGAGTGTGATGGAAACACAAATTAAGACAGAAGGGGACTCAAAGGAACAAACAGTAAAAGACTAAGGAAAAAAGCAAGAGCAAGAAGGCGACAAGAAGGGTTGACACCACAACCGTTTACAACAATAAAGCACAACAAACACCAGAAAGTCTGGATCACAACACCTCACCAGACCAGAATAGGTAAATTATAGCTTGCATTAATGGAATATTCCAGCCACCATATATAGGAGGGAAGCGAAAGTGACTGTCTCCCCCACACCATGTGATCAAAAGTGATTAACATGCATTTCAACAGAGAATAAAGGGTACTTTACACGCTGCGATCTCGCTAGCGAGCGTACCCGCTGCCCGTGACGCACAACATCGCTAGGAACAGTCACACATACTTACCTGCCTAGCGACGTCGCTGTGACCGGTGAACCGCCTCCTTTCTAAGGGGGTGGTTCGTTCGGCGTCATAGCGACGTCTCTAAGCGGCCGTCCAATAGAAGCGGAGGGGCGGACATAAGCGGGCCGAACATCCCGCCCACCTCCTTCCTTCCTCATTGCCGGCGGTCACAGGTAAGGAGATGTTCCTCGTTCCTGTGGTGTCACACATAGCGATGTGTGCTGCTGCAGGAACGACAAACAACCTCGTTACTGCAGATACAACGATTTTTGGAAAATGGACAACCTCTCCAAAACAAACGATTTTTTTACCTCTTTTGCGATCGTTGAAGGTCACTCGTACGTGTCACATGCTGCGATGTCGCAAACAACGCCGGATGTCCGTCACTAACACCGTGACCCAGACGATAAATCGTTAGCGATGTCGCAGCGTGTAAATGGCCCTTAACTCTTGCTAGACTGCCTATATCTGTGTGTTAACCCCCTTGTCTCCCTGTGCTGATCACAAACATCAGAGAAGTTAGCAGGCAGAGTGCCAGAATCTGTAGTTTCTACAGATCCTGTCGCTACCATGACAGCTGCCGATGTATGCAAAACTCCCCTTGTGACAGGCTCTTGGTAGACGGCCATGAAAAAATGAAAATGCAAAAAAGGAAATTGTCACAAAGGGAACAAACAAACATGAGTAAAATGAAAATTTTTTGTTAACACCACATTAGAAAACCCTCTACATATTGTGTAAGAGAACAATAAAGAATGGTGAGCAGAAATAGGAGCTAGTATGGTTGTAAGAAACAAAATTACAAGTAAGTGTACTTACCAATTTAACTAATTTCCTCACACTTCTATATCTACAGTGAGTGAAATGAGTATTGAACACATTGCAAATCTAAAATATCTCTAAAGGTACTATTGACATGAATTTATCACCAGATGTCGGTAATAACCCATCCAATCCACACATGCAAAGAAATGAAACCATAGATGTCCATAAATTGTTATGTGTAATAACACAGGGAAAATGTATTGAACACATGCAGAAAGAGAGGTGCAAAAAGCCATGGAAAGTCATGACACCAGCTAAAATCTATTGATAATTAGAAGGAAATCCTGCTACTTGGTGAAAAATATTAGCTGGTTCAACTGATGGCCTATAAAAAGGTGTCTCATTAGCAAGGTGGCACACAAGAAACATCTTATGATAAGGTTTTACACAAACCAGTGAGCTGTCTCAAGACCTTCGCAACCTTATTGTTGCAAAATAGATTGATGGCATTGGTTACAGTTTTTCTAAACTATTAACCCCTTAACGACCCATGACTTACTGGGTACGTCATGATTCCCTGGTACTTAACGACCCATGACGTACCCAGTACCTCATGGCAAAATCGCGGCCCTGGTGGCTGCGATCGGTGTGCAAAAACCTTAGTTTCGGGGAGCAGGGGACCTCTGCCTGACCTCAGGAGGGGTGGTGTCTCCCCCCCAGGACCCACGGAGGCTGTGACTGGCTGATGAACACCGCTCAGCCAATCACAGCCACTGTGATGTTTCAGCCATTTAAAATGGCTGAAACATTGAAATCCAGCCAAGATCAGTGCAGCTATAGCACTGATCATTGGCTGGAGCTGGGTGACCTTTGTTTCACCCGCCTCCAGCTCTGATTGGAGAGATCGGCTTTGTGACCGTTCTCTCCAATCACCTTGGATCTGGGGCCGATGACCTGTAGGTGACCACTCCCCTCAGATTCACTCCATCCGTGAAAGCTGAGGAGAGTGATCCCTGCAAGTGCCATTTGGTAAGTGCCCCCGATCCGCCGCTGCCCCTGATCAGCCCCCGCCACTGCCCCCTTTCAGGTGCAGCAGCAGTAGTCACCGCCCACAATCCACTGCCGCCAATCTGCCAGTGACCTCCTCCATCTGCTGCCCCCCCCTCCATCCGCCACCGCTCTCACCCATCAGCCGCTGCCCCCCTCCATCTGCCACCGCTCTCCCCATCAGCCTCTGCCCCCCTTCATCCGCCACCGCTCTCCCCATCAGCCGCTGCCCCCCTCCCCGATCTGCTGCCCGCTGTCTCCCACCTCTCACCCTCCTGCATCTGCTGCCCCCTTTCCCACCTCTCACCCTCCTCCATCTGCTCCCTCCTCCATCTGCTGTGATCTTGCTGCCTAATTCCATCCTGTAAGGTACCTATCCCCAATCTCACCACCCACCCTCCCTCCCCCCCCACACCCCTTCCCCCCCTCCCATCTGCCGCCGCTCCTCCATCCGCCGCCCTCTCCCATCCTCCGCCACTCCTCCATCCGCCGCCCATGCATCTGCCGCTGCCCCCCCATCTGCTGCCGCCTCCCATCTGCTGCCGCCCCCCATCTGCTGCCTCATCGATCTCCCTCCATCTCTCCTGTGATCCTGCTGCATTGTTCGTGGCACTTTTCTAACTATCCCCAAGCCCACCTCCCACTCCCTCCCCCCCCCTTCCCCCGCTTGCAGCCAAGTGCTGATCAGCTACGTGATTGGCTGATCAATTACGTAATTGCTCGAGTTTTTGCTTTTTTTGTGCACCCCAAATAAAAAAAAAACAAAAAACAAAACTTGAACAATTAGGAACCTGATAACCAAGCGTCCTGCAGCCATACTCTACTTTGGACAGGACTTCTTTTTTCCATCCCACCTAGTCCCCCCCCCCTTTTTGCAGCACATCCGTGCATGCGTTCTGATTTTTTTTTTTATGACATCGGGGGTCTAGTTTCCAAAATGGGGTCAGATGTGGGGGGAGCTCCACTGTTTTGGCAAATTAGGGGTTCTCCAAACGCAACATGGTGCTGCTAACAATTCCAGCAAACTTTCTGTTGAAAAAGTCAAATGACGCTCCTTCCCTTCCGAGTCTTGCCGTGCGCCCAAACAGTGGATTTTCGTCACATATGAGGTATCCGTGTGCTCAGAAGAAATTGCCCAATAAATTTTGGGGTCATTTAATCCTACTACCCTTGTAAAAATATAATATTTGAGGCTAAATTTAACATTTTTGTTGCAAAAAGTAAAATATTCATTTTTTCCTTCCACATTGCTTTAGTTCCTGTGAAGCACCTGAAGGGTTAATAACCTTCTTGAATGTGGTTTTGAGTAGCCTGAGGGGTGCCGTTTTTGGAATGGTGTCAAATTTGGGTGTTTTGTGTCATGTAGACCTCTCAAAATCACTTCAAATGTGATGTGGTCCCTAAAAAAAGTGGCTTTGTAAATTTTGTTGTAAAAATGAGAAATTCCTCATAAAGTTTGAACCCCTATAACTTCCTTTATAATTGTTTTTTTCCCCAAAAAATTGTGCTGATGTAAAGTAGACATGTGGGAAATGTTATTTATTAATTATTTTGTGTCATATGTCTCGCTGGTTTGAGCATAAAAATTCAAACTTTGAAAATTGCATAATTTTCAAAATTTTCAAATTTCCAATTTTTTCCACAAATAAACGTAAAAAATATTGTCCTGAATTTAGCACCAACATAAAGCCCAATATGTCACGAAAAAACAATCTCAGAATCACTGGGATCCGTTAAAGCGTTTCAGAGTTATAACCTCATAAAGTGACACTGGTCAGAATTGCAAAAAATGGCTGGGTCATCAAGGTGAAAACAGGCTGGGGACTGAAGGGGTTATAGGTTCTATTGAGCATTGTTGGGTCCTTAATCTGGAGGTTTCAGAACATAATTTCACCATAATCTAGCCACGATCAGGTGGTCCCCACAAGATCTCAGACAGAGTAGTGAAAATAATTATCAGACTAGTTATCTAAGAGCCAGTAACCACATGTGGAGAGCTATAGAATGATCTGGAATCAGTAGGTACAATTGTTTCAAGAAATGAAAAAGTAATGCACTCAACCTCCATTGCCTATATGCATGCTTACCATGCAAGACTCCACTGATGAACAAAAAGCATCTTCAGGTAGTTTAACGTTTGATCAACAACATTTAGACAACCCTTTGAAATACTGGGGGAATATAGTCTGGTCAGATGAGACCAAAATTGAACTCTCTAGATGCCATAATACACACCATGTTTGGAGGCCTTTAACACCATATGAATAGTGAAGTTTGGAGGTGGAAACATCATGGTGTGGGGCTGTTTTTCAGCATATGGCACTGGCAAACTTCATATAATTGAAGGAAGGATGAATGGACAAATGTACCGAGGCATTCATGATAAAAATATGCTGCCATCTCCCAGGATCATGAAGATGGTGGCCATTTCAGCAAGACAATGATCCCAAACACACAGCAAAGAAAACTCCTCAATTGGTTTTAGAGACAGAAAATAAAGATGTTAGAATGGCTGAGTCAATCACCTCACCTGAATCTAATAGAAAATTTATGGAAGGAACTAAAGCTCAGAGTTCATAGGAGCTCACAGAACCTTCAGGATTTGAAGAGTGTTTGCGTGGCTGAATAGCCAAAAATCACAGCTGAGCAATGCATGCCACTAGTTATTTCATGTGTCTTGAAGCTGTCATGACCACCAAAGGCTTTTGTTCAAAGTATTAAATAATTTTGAGTAAAAGCATTCAATACTTTCTCAATGTGTCATTTCCTATTATTACACATAACTAATTTTACAGACACCTATAGTTTGATTTCTTTGCCTGTGTGGAGTGGATGGGTTGTTACCGACCAACATCTGGTGAGAAGTTCATGCCAATAGTACCTTTAGAAATGTATTTGCTTTGAAAATTGGTTATAGAAAAGATTTCTGTATTTTTAAGTTAGCAAGTGTGTGCCTTCTCTGTTTCATATAATTGCAATTCACTGTTCCAAATGTTATATAATGTTACATACTTGCTTTCTACAGTGTTTTTTGTTTGGTTCTACATTTGTTATATAGCAATAGAAAGTGAATGTCGTGGTTGGTTTTGAGGATTTTTTTGTTGCTTTAGCTATAAATTTTCACTAAATATTTCCATACATAAATATTTCATATTGCACAAACTGCAGTTTGAACACAAATATTTATAAAATTCATAGATTCTATAATATAATTTCAAGGCTGTGTTGTTTTAAAATTAATATTCAGTTTTATTCTTGGCAGATGACAGTAAAAGCACATTGGGTGCACATCTGATACTTTCAGATTTTGCAGAACATGATCATAATATCACACATGATACATATGAAGAACATGACTGCATCCCAGATGTGTCTCCAGAACTTCACAGTAAAGAGTTTCCAACTGATCCTTTCCACACTGAGGAGCAACCATTTTCATGTTCAGAATGTGGAAAATGTTTTACAGAAAAATCAAATCTTGTTCAACATCAAAGAATTCACACTGGTGAGAAGCCATTTTTATGTTCAGAATGTGGAAAATGTTTTACAGAAAAATCAAATCTTGTCCAACATCAAAGAATTCACACAGGTGAGAAACCATTTTCATGTTCAGAATGTGGAAAATGTTTTACAAAAAAAACAAATCTTGTTCAACATCAGAGAATTCACACTGGAGAAAAGCCATTTTCTTGTTGTGAATGTGGGAAATGTTTTACAGTGAAAATCCAGCTTGCTAACCATCTGAAAATTCACACAGGGGAGAAGCCATTTTCATGTTCAGATTGTGGGAAATGTTTCACAGTGAAAAACCACCTTGTTAACCATCTGAAAATTCACACAGGGGAGAAGCCATTTTCATGTTCAGATTGTGGAAAAAGTTTTACACAAAAATCAAATCTTGTCCAACATCAGAGAATTCACTCTGGGGAAAAGCCATTTTCATGTTGTGAATGTGAGAAATGTTTTACAGAGAAAATACAGCTTATTAACCACCTGAAACTTCACACAGGAGAGAAGCCATTTTTATGTTCAGAATGTGGTAAATGTTTTACAGTGAAAACTCAGCTTGTTAACCATCTGAAAATTCACACAGGGGAAAAGCCATTTTCATGTTCAGAATGTGGGAAATGTTTTACAGTAAAAACACAGCTTCTTAACCATCTGAGACTTCACACAGGAGAGAAGCCATTTTCATGTTCAGAATGTGGGAAACGTTTTACAGTCAAATGTTATCTTGTTAAACATCAGAGAACTCACACAGGGGAGAAGCCATTTTCATGTCCAGAATGTGGGAAATGTTTTAAAGTGAAAACCCAGCTTGTTCAACATCTGAAAATTCACACAGGAGAGAGGCCATTTTCATGTTCAGAATGTGGGAAATGTTTTACAGTAAAAAAACAGCTTGTTCACCATCTGAAAATTCACATAGGGGAAAAGCTATATTCATGTTCTGAATGTGGGAAATGTATACAAAAACGTCAACTTCTTAAACATCAGAGAACTCATATTGGAGAAAATCCATTTTCATGTTCAGAATGTGGAAAGTGTTTTACGATGAAATCTAGTCTTGCTAACCATCTGAGAATTCACAAAGGTGAGAAGCCATATTCATGTTCAGAATGTAGCAAATGTTTTACAGAGAAATCAAATCTTCGTGCACATGAAAGAATTCACACAGGGAACAAGCCATATTCATGTTCAAAATGTGAAAAAAACTTTGCACAGAAATCAAATCTTGTTAAGCATGAGAGAAGTCACACAGGGGAAAAACCATTTTCATGTTCAGAATGTGGGAAATGTTTTGCGCAGAAATCACATCTTATCGGACATCACAGAATTCACAAAGGAAAGTAAACATTTTCTTGTCAAATTGTATAAGACAAAAATACAAAAGTTACGGTATGAGAGAAAGGAATGTATTTTACAGATCTAACTGGATAATAGGAAAGATGCAACTAGCAATGAACATCTTTTATGAAAAAACAAACAGAAGCTACGCATCACGCCTATGTATCAATCATATGAATAAAATATTTTGCATTTATAAATACAATATATCTTCATTTTAAAGGGGGTGTTCGATAAGTCGCTCTTCTGCCTAAAATTACATTGGTTGTAGACAACTGATGCTACAGGTTACAGGTGCCTGTGCCGGCCCCTCTATCCTTCTTCACCTTTATTGGCTGATTGTCTTTTTTTTGTAATCAGATATTTTTTTTTTATTAAACATATTCTGTATAAACAAGTACAAAGTACAAAAACACCCACTCCCCTCTCCCCCCCCCTTAACATCAATCCAATGAAAATAATGACATTAACAAGAATTATTTGTTTTTGAAAACCTAGATACAAAGCATATCAGAAACAAAGGTTGCCCACTTCAAACATATATAGTACATACAATGAATCAGGGTAACCATACATTTGAACACGAGCACTTAAACAGGTATATAGACCTTCTCTCTCTTCTCTCTAGTTAGGTACCTAACTATCCCTTCTACTCAGGTTAGACCTGTTAATAGAGATCTGGTCAACGTCATTGGTGCTAAATTCGGGGTGTCTAACCATGGAGCCCAGATATCCTCAAGTTTCTTGTAGGCCTTTCTTTTCTGGAACATGTCTTTAATCTAAAGATATTATTCATAATATCAACCAATTCTTTAACAACCGTAGCCTTAGTGTTTTTCCAGTATGCCGTTATGATTTTCTGCCCCTGGTATAGACTATGTGCAATGGCTATCCTGTGATTTTCTTGAATTAGAATTTCATCTGTGTAGCTCAGGACACACATCAAAGGACTTGAATCTATCTCACAATCATAGACCGAGTTTATCAAATCAGTTGCACCAACCCAGTATCTCCTTAGATGTAGGAAGTTCCACATTAGATGTATCAGATCTGCATTCGGGGCACCTCACTTGCAGCCACATGAATCTGGTTTTGCTCCTATTTAAATAAAAATAACGAAGTCCTATATACCCCGTGTACCAAGAACACTTGGGAGAGTCTATGTGCTTTACTAACTGAAATCAGGGGAATGTTTTGGATTATATCATCCCAAATTTCTGTGGATATAGGACCTGCACCTCTCTACCACTTCTCCTTAAGGTGTGACGTTGGGTATGGGGAGGTACCAAGCAATTGGCGAAAGGGAAGGGAATCCCCGTGTCCAGGGAAGGGGAGATGGTGACCCCTGACCAAGCTTACTGCTGGGCCCTGGGTTCCCTCACCACCCCAGAAAAGTTCCACACCTATCCGCTGAGCTGGATACTTAGCCCTAGGTTGTTGACCATGATCTGGGCCCTAGGTAGGGAGCGGATTTGATGAGCTGTTCATCAATCCCAATAGGTACTAAAGGACACCCGATTATAAGACGCACCCCGAATTTAGAGGAGAAAAATATGAAAAAAAAGTAATTTTTAAAGTTAATATGTGGGTCTGTCTTATAATCCTAGTGTGTTTTAATTCTAATGCTCACTGGGGGCAGCGGCAGTGGTGGAGCGGCTCGGGAAGGTCACAGGAGGCAGGGTAGGTGATGCTGCGGGCTCAGAGGAGGGGGTGCTGTGGCTCAGAAGGGTCGGCAATACTGCGGGATCAGGGGTGTAGCGGCGGGCACCATTGAATTCCCTGGATATGGCTTTCCAAGGCAATGGTGGTGGAGCAGGGTCATAGGAGGCAGAGTCACAGGACATGCTCGGGAGTTTTGCAGCGGGCACTATCTATCGGTGGGCGGGCTGTGGAAGCGACACAGGATGGAGTGTCTCGGTGGCAGGTGCATTGAGCTGACTGCGAGCTCCATTGAATCACCCGCGGTTAACGAGATGGACTTCAAGAAAATGGCCGCAGGTGCGGAGCATGTGACCATTGACTTTAAGTTCATTGCTTTAATCTGCGTATGCGCTGCTTCCGCGGCCACTTTCTTGAAGTTCATTGCGTCAACCGCAGGCGATTCAATGGAGCCAGCAGTCAGCTCAAGGCACTCGCCGCCGAGATACCCAGTCCTGAGACACCCTCGCAGCCTGCCCACTGATCAATGCCTTCCCAGAGATCAACGCCACCCGCCGCGACACCCCCAACCGTGTCCTGTAACCCTGTCTGCTATGACCCTGCGCCACCACCACTGTCCCGATAAACCATATCTGTTTTATAAGACGCACGCAGTTTTGGGGGAAAAAAGTGTGTCTTAGGCCCGTTTCACACGTCAGTGAAAAACAGTGACGTTTTTCACTGGCGTGTAAAACACGCACATGTCCCTGCGTGTGCCGTGAATCACGGCACACGTGGGTTGTCTAAGTGCAATCCGTTATCCGTGGCCCGTGATTTCACTTAGAAATCAACTCACCTGCGCCCGCTCCCTCTGTCCATGGTGCTGATCGCTCCCGCGACGCAGCATCCGGCTGGCGGTGACCCCCGCAGCAGCTGCTTCTGGGTCGGCTGTGTCGCGCATAATGAATATGCGCGACAGTAATCAGCTGGCTTAGAAGCAGCAGGGAGGACGGGCTGCAGAGGACATCGCTGGACGCTGGGTGAGTTAAAATGTTTATTATTTTAAATGCACGTTTTTTTCTGGCACGTGTTTCACGGACCACACCACTGCGTGGTCCGTGGAACATCAGTGATGCCAGAAAAAAATGGACATGTCTCCGTGCAGCAATCACGCACACGCGGGTACGCTGCACGGAGACACGTGCAGTGAAAAATCACTGACGTGTGAGCAGACCCATTGATTATAATGGGTCTGCGTATGTCAGTGATTCTGGTACGTTTAAAAAAAACACAAACGTACCAGAATCACTGACGTGTGAAAGGGGCCTTACAAAGCGAAAAGTACGGCAAGCGGCAGAAAATATCCTCATATTGCAAATATGAGGCCCTGGGAGGCTCAGAGAGAATTGGGGACTTCAACCACCCTGAAGTAAATTGGGGAGCAGAAACCTGTAGGTCCAGCAAAGGAAACTGGCTTTTGACAACATTAAAAGCAATTATCTTTCAAATCTGGTTCAGGACCCAACTGCTAAACCTAATATTAACCAATAGGCTGGACTGCATGTCAATTATACGGTTTAGGAGTCACTTGGGTAATACTGATCACTAAAGATGGGGAATAGTGAAATATTTAGGTTAAGATTATTTGAGCCAAATAATTTCTATTATTTGTGTATTCGTAATAAATGGAAGTCAATAGAAAACTAAATTTTCAGGTGGATCTTTAAATAATTTTATAAAAGCCGCAAGAAGTCACTCTTATTTTGATACCCAGCCAAGAAAACGCACATGGCTGGGGTCTGCAGCCTGTAGCTGTATGGTTTGTGTGCTGGGTATCAATATATGAGGGACCCTGCAATTTTTTTAAATTTATTTTTACAATCCATTAGGGGACCCTGACAGCCACTGTGAGGGCAGCCAATCAAACACAACGGCAGTCTTATTGCAGCCATTTTTTACTGCACCTCCCCCAATCACAGTAATGCCAGTATCAAACATGTCTACGGCATTATTGTAATTGGCAGGCAATTCTAGTATCTTTAGTGGCTGAAAATCAGGCGCCAAATATGCTGGGGAGGGGTCTCGAAAATCAAAAGGCAAATGCCAAAATAGTCGGTAAGTAACGGTTTTTACAAATACCTTAATATTCATGCGAGTAAAGAATGGTGCACAATATATTCGCTCATCACTAGTGGTCACAAAATAATTCGTGTTGAGTGAGTGTGCTTGCTACTGTTCAGTACTCAATCAAGCATCGGGGTCCTAGGGTGCTCGCGGTACTCAGTCGAGTATCACGAGTGCTCAGATGTTTCATCCATGAAACATTGAACACAAAGCACAGGCTTGCTTCACTGTATGTGTGCAGGCTCCCCGGTGAGAGCCATTTGCAGTCTCTGAATGGCTCTTACTGGGGTTAAAACAATGTTTTCGAATGTAGGGTGTCAAAGCAAAAAAAATAACGCCCTCCCACCCCCGGAAATGTTCTGTTTATGGCTAGTTGTATGTGGGTGGAAAGCCAAATCATTGACTTCCTTTTATAGTCTGTAATGCTTGCGGGTACGAGCGAGGAGTGGACCCAGTGGGCCACAGTACACAATATCTGAGGGGTGGACTATGGCTCACACCAAGCTTTCACCAGAGCCTGTGATGGTGAGGGTGGATTTGACTGCAGGTAGAAACCAGGTCCTTATCAGAGAGACTCGGTGCTGCGACAGCTGGCCCCAGCAAGCTTAGCTGATATGGTACGAAGTAGCAGTGGCTGGAACAGCAGGCTTGGCTGATATGGCATGATGCAGCAGCCGGGACTACGAAACAGACAGGTGTAAGTAACACAGCAGCACATAGGTAAGGGATCTGAACAACTAGCAACTCTAGGATTAGATCACGTTGCCCAGACACTTCCCATAAGGAAAGACTTGTATACATTCCAGGTTAGTGTGCGCTTGACCCTTAAGAAAAGATGAGCGTGCACCCTAAGAGTGCTTACAGGAGGCCTATCAGGCATGCGCAGGCCCCAAAGTTGGCAGTAGGGACCGGGGACAGAGCATCCACCCCCGAGTGGCCGTGAGGGTGAGTGTGCCAGCGTCTCTGCCAGTGACGAGGTCCAGGACAGTGCAGAGACGACTGTAAGGGTGTTACATACTCGTCACTTGAGTTAAGCACTTTCAGAGTGTCTAACCTGCTTGACTCGAGTAAAGACCGAGTACCCAAGCATTTCAGTGCTTGCCTAAAATAATAAGTTTTCATGCATCCTTTAATGGAATGTACGATAGAGGGGCTACAAAGACACCAAATTTCAGGAAGGAGACTTTCCAAAGCATAACAAATGAACTTAGTGCCATAAACTGGGACAATGTCCTGAGAATTAAAAGTAGACAATGCAAATGGGACACTTTTATAAGCTTCCTGAATAGGGCCAGTGCACAATATAGAACTATACGAATAAACAATCTAGAAATAGGAGGAAATCGCTATGGCTAAATAAAGCTGTAAGGCTATGTGCGCACTAGAAAAGTGATTTTTCTCAAGAAAATTTCTTGAGAAACTTCTGGGAGTTGAAGATTACCGCACCTGCGGTAAAAAAATGCACCAAAATTGCGGGAAAAACGCATGCATTTTTGCCGCGATTTTGCCACGGTTTTTCCGCAGGTTGGTCCCTGCGTTTTTTTTATGCTGAACTGCAATAAATAATATAGATAATAGATAGATAATCGATAGATAGATAATGGATAGAGGGAAAGATGGATAGATGAATAGATAGATAGATGAGAAAGACCTATATAATGTACCACCCCCCTGCATATTCTAAGCTGGCACCCTTTAGTGACTTTCATGTGGCACTAAAGGGTGCCTAGCCTTGTATTTAGCCAAAAAATAAATAAATAATTAAAAAAAAAATGACGTGAGGTCCCCCCATCTTTTGTAGCCAGCTAGGGTAAAGCAGACGGCTGCAGCCTGCAGACCACACCTGGCAGGTTCACCTTGGCTGGTAATCCAAAACAGAGGGCACCCCACACTGTTATTTCTCATTAAATAAATAATTTTAAACAAAAAACGTGGGGTCTCCCCCAAATTGGATCACCAGCCAAGGTAAAGCAGACAGCTGGGGTCTGATATTCTCAGATTAGGGAGGTCCACTGTTATTGGACACTCCCCAGCCTAAAAATAGCAGGCTGGAGCCGCCCCAGAAATGGCGCATCCATTAGATGTGCCAATCCTGGCGCTTCGCCCCCAACTCATCCCGTTGCCCTGGTGCGGTGGCAAACTGGGTAATATATGGGGTTGATGCCAGATGTGTAATGTCACCTGGCATCACGCCCTGGGGTTAGTGATGTCACGCGTCTGTCAGATACCCGACATCACCAACCCAGTCAGTAAGAAATAAACAATAGACAAAAAAAAGTTTTATTTGAAAAAACACTCCCCACATTCCCTTTTTCACCAATTTATTGACAAGAAAAATCAAATTCGGGTCCGGCGTAATCCAATAAGGGGGGGGTCCCACGACGATCCATACCATAGTCACTGTCCCAGTAAGTGAAGAACAGGAGGTTCCCGATTGGCTGGGAGAGCAATGTAGTGACCTGAGCTAACATCAATAGGTCAGCCCAGGTCACTGCAGGGGATGACGGGCGCTGCTGTCAGGAGGTTAGATGAGATCATTACCTGCTGTGATGATCTCCTGCAGTCCTGCCATCAGCGCTGTCACTGCCTTCTATGCCCTCCGCGTTGTCAGCAGTATCGCGAGAGCCCGTGACGTCACCGCTAGTGACAGTCTCGGGCCGTGGGCATAGACGGCAGTGACAGCGGTGACGTCAGGAGGCAGGAGATCGTCACAGCAGGTAATGATCTCTTCTCACCTCCTGACAGCAGCGCTCGGCATCCCCGCGGCTGCTTGCACTGCTGTGTGTCAGTGTCTGCCTACGATGCAGCGTGACAAGCTGCAGACACTGCGGGTAGACAGTGACACACTGCAGGGCAGGCAGCGGCGGGGCCGGAGCGGGAAACAGACTGCACGGGCACCTTGAGGTCACAGGGAGTGCGATCTGTGTGTTTACTCTGCTCCGCTTCCTCTTCTGTCATAATGACATCACTTCCTGCAAAACCGCAGGCAGCGATGTACATTACCGCAGGTAAATCGCAGCTATACCGGGGGTATACCGCACATCATTTGCTACCTGCGGTATACTTCTGGTATTTCGCAATTACATTACAGTGAATGGAGTGAAATACCGGGGGTATACCGCAGGTACCTGCGGAAAAGAAGTGACATGCACATTTTCTCAAGAAATTTTCTCAAGAAAATCTTCACAAAGAATTTTCTTGAGAAAAAAACCGCAGTGTGCGAACAGCTATTTTTTTTTTCTCATAGGTTTTGCTGGGAAATGTCTGCAGAAAGATTTCAAACATTTTTCAAGAAATTTCCGCAGCAAAATCACGGGTAAAACGGCCTAGTGCGCACATAGCCTTAGGGGCACAATAAATGACAAAAAGAAAAGAAAGCATTTAGAGAATTAAAGCAAGCGCTAGTATCAACATGGGCTTATGAGAGATCGGTCCTGTCAAACTAATCTGATCAGTTTCTTTGAGGTAAGTTCCAGACTGGACCAGGTAAATTCACTGGATCTTGTCTGTATGGACTTTTCAAAGGCGTTTGATATTGTACCACACAAAAGATTGGTACATAAAATGAGAATAATGGGAATAGGGGAAAATATGTATAACTCGGTTAAGAACTGGTAATAGAAAACAAAGGGTGGTTATTAATGGAACACACTTGGAGTGGGTTACAGTTAACAGTGGAATAACACAGGGATCAGTTTTGGGCCCTCTTCTTTTTAACATATTTTTAGTGACCTTTTAGGGGGCATACTGAGTAGAATTTCAATATTTGTAGATGATACTAAATTCTGCAGGGTAATCAAAGAGCAGGATAATTTAGTATTACAAAAGTATTTGGGCTTAGAAATGGAAAATTGAGGTTTAATGTGGTTAAATGTAAGGTCATGCACTTGTGCAGATTAATTAAAATGTATAATTATGTACTTAAAATGTAAAACATTGGGTAAAACGGTCACTGTAAAAGACTTGGGTGTACGGTAGATGACAAACTCAACTTTACTGACTAGTGTCAGACAGCTGCTGCCAAGCCCAACAAAATAATGGGTTGCATTAAAGAGACATAGATGCTTACGAGAAGAACATAGTTTTACCCTCATACAAGTCACTAGTGTGACCACACTTAGAATACTTTGTACAATTGGTTTGCAATGTATTGAAAGGACATAGCTGAACTAGAGCGGGTGCAGAGAGGAGCAATCAAGATTATTAAAAGAATGAGTGGAATGCAATACCAAGACAAGTTATTAAACTTGGGGTTATTCGGTTTGGAAAAATGAAGGCTTAGGGGCGATCTTATTACAATGTACACATATGAGGGGACAGTACAGAGACCTTTCTAATAATCTTTTTGACGGGGGCAAGGAGGCATCCTCTGTCTAGAGGAAAGAAGGTTTAATCATAATCACAGATAGAGATTCTATACTAAGAGCAGTGAGACTATGGAACTCGCTACTTCATGATGTTGTAATGGCTGATTTAAGAAAGACCTGGATGCCTGTTTTGATAAACATATTACTAGTTAGGTGCTCTAGATTCTGTAATTAGGCGTTGTTTCAGGGAACTACTCTGATTGCTGTATCTGAAGTCGGGAAGGAATTTTTCCTGTAATATGGAGCTTACTGTCTGCTCTATGGAATTTATGCCTTTCTCTGGATTAGCATGTTAGTCTATGGGTTAAACTCAATGGACTTAAAGGCCGCTTTACACGCAACGATATCGCTAGTGATCTCGTTAGCGATGTGACATGCCCAGATCGTTGCTACGATTTGCCGAGATCGCTCATAGGTCGTTTTGTAGCGGTCACACGTACCCATCTCACAAACGATGCAACATCGTTCAGCCATATATTGTTTGACCAAGGCGGTCGTGTGGACACCGTCACACAGCAATCCTCCCAACGATTCCGGCAACGACAGAGGCGTATAATTGTGTCCGCCTTATCAACCATGCCTGCCAAATCAGAACGCAGTTGGTACCACCAATTAGAGCGGAGGAAGCGTGGAGCATAGCTCGTAACGACACGCCTGCGTCGCTGATGACGGACTCACTAACGATGTTGTTCGTCGTTGGCAGGGTGTCAAACGTAGCAATATATGTGCTGCATTCTATACGACAAACAATATTTTGAAAATGAACGACGTGTCAGCGATCAACGATTTTCGCTATTTTTAAGATCGTTCGGAGTTGCTCATAGGTGTCACATGCAACGACATTGCTAACGACAACGGGAGAGCGTCACGAAAACCGTGACCCCAACAACATATCGTCAGATAAATCGTAGCGTGTAACGGGGCCTTCAGTCTACCTTCAACCTTAAAAATAAATGCACCAGTTCTGCATTTTTTACTCACTCCTGGTTTTGCTTAAAAATACAAATAAGGGAAGAGCTTAATTGTGTAGATTGGGACAATGTCATGGTAACTGGGGATACTGAACATAAATTGGGCAAGTGTAAGGATATACTCCTAGAGTCCTGTAAAAAACTTATACCCTCTGGTAATAAAATGTCCAGGAATAAAAAGAAACCACTATGGATAAATAAGACAGTACAAAGTAAAATAAAACAAAGGGCATTCAAAATATCAAAGGATGAAAATACAGAAATACAGTTGTTTTCAAAATAATAGCAGTAGATACAAAAACATGAGTTAAACCCAAAATCTTTATAATAGTTTTTATTTACATGCATTGGGAACATTGCACACTGTTTTCTACATCAAAACATACAGATAAATGTATATATGTAACTACTTTACAGAAAATATCAAAAATGAATATTGGGCTGTTCAAAAAAAAAAAAAAAGCAGTGCCTGCATTTGTCTTTACATATTCAAAATCTGTCCTCTTTAATTTAGGATTTAGCATTCGTGTGAATCACTAACATATTATTTAGTTGTATAACCACAGTTTTTGAGAACAGCTTCACATCTATGTTGCATAGAGTCAACCAACTTCTGGCATCTGTCAACTCTTATTCCAGCCCAGGATGCTGTGACTACATCTCACAATTTATTTGCATTTGTTGGCTTTTATGATGTCACCCCACAAGTGTTCTATCGGATTAAGGTCCAAGGATTGTGCTGGCCACTCCATAACCTCAATTTTGTTAGACTGGAACCAAGATTTTGCTTATTTACTGGTGTGTTTAGCGTCGTTGTCTTGTTGAAGCACCTATGTCAAGGGCTTTTTCCCTTCAGCGTAAGGCAATGGAACATTACGGACCAAAACATTTGTGCTTGGTAGTGTCTTGGAATAAAAAAAAATCTAATTTTTTTCACATCAACTCCTAAGTGCCAAGTCTTCTTTGATATTGGTGTTAATCTGGCACCTGGTGCTAATTTCCTGAATTGTCTGATAAACTCTATTTAACTGGCAGCCTAACATTCCAGTTTGCACTGACTTTGCAAAAATGGTGTGTGTTCTAAAGTGATGGAAACCCTCGGAGAGCAGGTTGTCCAGATGAAAGTCAAAGGGGTGACCCTATCAGCCACAGAAAGAGAAGTTGGTTGTTGCAAGTCTGTGATTTTGATAATATTGCATCTTTACAACATCACAAACTCTTTCAAGTCCCCAAGAAGCCTAGTCGCTCTTGAAAAACAAATTCAAGAGAGGACAGGATAATGCAGAGACTTTCCATGGGTAATCAATTCAACTCTGCAGCTGGAATTGCAGTTCAACACTGATTAGGGTAAAGATGTGTCTCATCATACAGTGTCACAATGTTTAAGAGCATTTGAACTGAAAGCCGACTTAGCATTGACCAAACCTCTTATTAGCAGAAAGAATCAAAAAGGTAGACTCACCTTTAGGGAGGAGCATGTTGTGTGGACAGAGGAGAAGTGGTCCACAGTTCATTTTAGTGAAGAAAGCAAGTTTAATTTACTGTATTTGGGTCTGATGTGAAACATTATGTTCATCGACAAACTGGGGAAAGACTGGACCCAAAGTGTGTTAAGAAGTCAGTGAAAGGTGGAGGAAGTGTTATGGTTTGGGGAATGTTTTCTGCAGCAGGAGTTGGACCTCACATACAGCTACATGGCAGAGTGAATTCAAGTGTGTATCAGAACCTTCTTCAACAACATGTAGCTCCTTACTTGTGTTCATTACTCAATCAGTCAGCAATTTTCATGCAGGACAATGTCCCCTGTCACACAGCAAAATGGGTAAAGCAGTTCCTTGAAACAGAAAACACTGAAATAATTAAATGGTCAGCCCAGGGTCCTGATCTAAACCCAAAAGAAAACCTCCAGAAAAGTCTTGGCAACAAAGTTATGGCCAAGAAAACCACAACAAAGAACTGTGGAAGAGACTGGAAGAAGAGTGGATTAAAATCACACCAGAGCAGGTCGAGAGACTAGTGATGTGCTGTGGCCGCAGATGTGATGAAGTCATTCAAGGCAATGGCCTGTACACTTCCTACTGATTGGTGATTGTTGTTACCTTCAGAAAATTTAGTTATAATTTTTTTCTAAGCTACAGTCATTGCTGTTCTCTAATTATGATCATCACATTTTGGGCAAAATAAAGGTTTTATGTTGATAAACTTTCAATCATTTGTAAAACACTGTTCTAGTGGCATGGTGCACCCCTTACAAAAAACCTTCAAATGTTCATCAATGTAGATTACATTATCTCCAGTGTACATTCTAGACCAGGGGTGCACATGTTTTTGATCAAAGAGCCGCATTTTCATACTGAACCAATCCGGGGACACAATAAAAATTAAAAGTGATATTACCTTTTGTGACATTTGTGGCATATGGAAAATATATACCATAAATTTCTGAAAGGTACAAATTCTACTTGCAGGACTCCATTCAAACAATCACCGCTCTAATGGGATTTTCACACAGAGGGCTTTTTTTTTTACCAGCATTTATAAAAGAGATTCTGCTCATAAATCTACATCATTAAGCGCATCAAATATTCCTTGGAAAAAATGTTGTCTGTTTTTATTGGAAAAAGCTCCTTTAGCGCATACAGTGCTGTTTATTTTTTCAAGTTATTTTGAAGATTTTGCAGTAGAATTAATAGGAAACTAAGACCCTGTGCGCACTGGAAACGGAATTTTCTTAAGAAAATTCCACAGGGTCTGAAAGATTACCGCACCCGCGGTAAAAAAACGCAGCGAACCGCACCTGAAAACCGCATGCGGTTTGCGGCGGTTTTACCACGGTATTGTTCGCGGTATTGCCGCGGTTTTGCCGCGTGCGGGTTGGTACATGTGTTTTAATGCATTCAATGCAATAAAGCACATTGAAAAAAAAAAAAAGTAATTTCCTTCTGAGATGGATAGTAGATAGATAAATAGATAGAGGGATAGATAGATAGAGTCCCTGTGAGCACACGCTGCATTTCTCCCGAGCGGTAATGTGTTGTTCACATGACCGGCCATGGGAAATGACCTGTGGTTACCTCTGCTGTCTCGTTGCGAGGCTGCATTCAGCGCTGTGTCAGTCGCAGCTGGATGCAAGCATCGCAGGACGTGGATTACGCCGGAGCTGTGTGTTTGGGAGGGGTTAATAAGGGAGTGAAACAGGAGCTTTTTTGTGTTTTATTTAAAGTAAAGGATTTTTCGGTGTGTGTTTTTTTTCACATTACTTACGGGTTGATCATGTCAGCTGTCACATAGACGCTGCCATGATAAAGCCTGGACTTAGTGGCGGCGATCCGCCGCCATTAACTCCTTATATTACCCTGATTGCCACCGCATCACGGCAACAGGAAGAGCTGAGGACACTCCTGTACTGCCGCATAATAGATTCGACAGTCCCGGGGCAGCTGCGGGCTGATATTCTCGCCTGCGGGAGGGGGGGACATTAACCCTGGCCCTCGCCCTCCCCTGCCTGAGAATACTGGGCCGCCGCTGTGTGTTTACCGTGGCTGCAAGGTAAAAATACGGCGGAGCCCACGTGTTTTTGTTTCTATATGTCCGTTTGATTTGTATGTGTATTCTATATGTCTGTGTGTGAGTCAAATGTGTGTGTATTCTATGTCTGTGTCTGTGATGTGTGTGTATGTTTACTCTCTGCTCCGCTTCCTCTTCCTGTCATAATAACATCACTTCCCTGCAAAACGCAGGCAGTGATGAACATTATGTCCCGAAACCGCGAAATACTGGAGGGAATAACACAGGAAAACGCAATGAACCGCACAGAATTTGCTGCCTGCGTTATTCCCTGCGGGATTTCACGATTACATGGCAGTCAATGGAGTGAAATCCCGCGGCGACGTGCAGAAAAGAAGTGACATGCAATTGTTTTTGCTGCGGGAATCCCGTAGCAAAACATGCAGTTGTCAAAATTCGCATAGTGCGCACAGCATTTTTTTTTCCCATAGGTTTTGCTGGTGAATCACTGCAGAAATGTTATGAACATAACATGCAGCAAAAACGCAGGAAATCCGCGACAAAATCCGGCAAGTGCGCACAGGGCCTTAAAGAAGCTTTCCACCATTTTTATTTTTTTCAGTGCTGGAGTGGTGCTTTATTTACTTATCACTCTGCTTATATAGCGCCATTAATGCCACAGCGCTTTACAGACATTATCATCATTGTCCTCATTGGGGCTCACTGTCTAGATCCCCATGAGTATGTCTTTAGAGTGTGGGAGGAAACTGGAGGAAACCCATGGGAATACAAGGAGAACATACAAACTCCAGGACCATGGTACTGCAAAATAACAGTGCTAACCACTGAGCCACTGTGCTGCTCCATGTGCTTTAAATGTAAGCCAACATACCCCTCTGTTAAACTATGTTCATAGGTGCTTTTTTGCTACAGCAAAACCTGTTCTCTTGGCAGTAAAAAAGCTGCTTCCAAAAAGCAAGTTTTGCTGCATTTTTTAAGCGGATTTTAGCAGCATTTTTGGTGTCAGTTGTCTACAGTACATGTTTAATAAAGTTACCATATTTTTCATTTTACAAGACACACCGGATTATAAGACGCACCCCAAATTTAGAGACAGAAAAATGTTAAAAAAATAAGTTTTGGTGAAGATGGGGTCCGTCTTATCCGGTTGTATCTCACCGGGTGGCAGCAGCGGTGGTACATCAGGGTCACAGGGAGGCAGGGGTGGTGGTGGAATAGGTATGGCAGGTGTCTTGGCTATGCTGTGGGCACTGTGAGGCTGGAGATGTACTCAGTGATTATAGGTAACCAAATACACCTTCCATTTTCTTCCCAAATTTTTGTGAGGAAAAGTGGGTCTTATAATCTACAATATACAGTAGTTTCATTCAGCATAAAAGCAGCAAAAAAGGCAGTTGCGTTTTTGTAATTTTATTGCTTTCAATGGTGATAAAAGCTGAAACAATTGACACGCTGCTTCTTTAAAAAATGCAGCAGTTGTCTATTTCAATCAGAAAAAATAGCAAATGTGTGTGCATGAGATTTCTGGAATCTCATAGCTTTTCCCGGTACTGTAAAAAGTAGGTTTTAATTTGCATAAAACTCAGGAATAAATACAGCAAAACCGCAATGTGTGAACATAACCTTAAGGTGGCTTTACACGGTACGATATCGCTAGCAATTTCTAGCGATATAGAGCTTGTAAGTACCCGCCCCCGTCGCACATGCTATATCGTGTGATCGCTGCTGCAGCGAACATTATCGCTACGGCAGCGTCACACGCACTTACCTGGTCAGCGGTGTCGCTGTGACTGCCGAACAATCCCTCCCTCAAGGGGGAGGGACGTTCGGCGTCACCGCGACGTCACTAAGCGGCCGGCCAATCAAAGCGGAGGGGCGGAGATGAGCGGGACGTAACATCCCGCCCACCTCTTTCCTTCCACATTGTGGCCGGCGGCAGGTAAGGAGACGTTCCTCGCTCCTGCGGTGTCACACATAGCGATCTGTGCTGCTGCATGAGCGATGAACCACCTGGATAAACAACCCTTACCGATTTTTGAGTTTGGGACGACCTCTCCATGGTGAACGATTTGCACCATTTTTGAGGTCGCTTAAGGTCGCTGGTAAGTGTCACACGCTGCGATATCGTTAATGACGCCGGATGTGCGTCACTAACAACGTGACCCCGACGATAAAACATTAACGGTATCGTAGGGTGTAAAGCTACCTTTAAACTAGCCTTAAACCTTAAAATAGCCTTAAAACTGTTCTCCGTTCCGCTCTGGTCAGTTTCCTGTGATTTGTGATCAGACGGCAACTGAAGTGTTTCATGGAGCCGGAATTCACAACTCAATGCATCTGTATGGGAGACTTGTTCTGGCCTCATTAATGCATTGAGAGCTTGTGATGTAACTTCTGATTTCTAGACAGTCCCAATATATGGGCACAAGATGGCGCCGCAGGACCAGAGCGGTGTTGGTTAAGGATGAAAATGCTGGAGGGTGAGTATTGGACCAGGGACCGGGGACTTGGGTTTACAGCACTACTGCAGCACTGAACAAAAACTGTTGGAGAGGAGATTAAAGGCTGCTTTACATGTGTCGATTTCTCGTGCGATCGCATTTGCGATCGCACCCGCCCCCATCTTTGTGCGGCACAGGCAATTTCTTGCCCGTGTCGCACAATGTTGTAAACCCCCGTCACACGTAGTTACCTTCCAAACAACCTCACTGTGGGCGGCAAACATACACTTCCTGAAGGTGGAGGAACATTCGGCGTCACAGCAACGTCACACAGTGGCCGGCCAATAGATGCGGAGGGGCGGAGATGAGCAGGACGTAAACATCCCACCCACCTCCTTCCTTCAGCATTGCAGGCGGGACGCAGGTAAGCTGCTGTTCATCGTTCCCGGGGTGTCACACGGAGCGATGTGTGCTGCCTCGGGAACAATGAACAACAGGACGTTCGATTTTTTGAAAATAAGCGACGTGTCAATGATGAACGAGAAGGTGAGTATTTCTGTTCGTTCATAGCTGTCACACGCTACGATATCACTAACGATGCCGGATGTGAGTCACTTACGACGTGACCCCGCCGCAATCTCATTAGATATGTCGTAGCGTGTAAAGCCCGCTTTACTCAAAAGGTATCTGAAGAATTATTACATGAGAATTTCCAATAAAGTTTGCTTCTAAATCCTTGTAAAAATAACTATGCAAGTGGATCCGAAAGAGGAAGAGCCGATGAGCACGGGTCTCTACAATGGAGCATGGGGGTTAGCTTATTGTCTAATGATTCAGAAGTCCCATACACTACAATGGAGGCCGAGACACGGAGGATCAGACACTAAAACCCAGATACGGAGACTGAGACAAAGACGAGCAGTCGCGGAGGACGAGACACAGAGGCTTTCTGTCTAATTCACACACTGCTTCCTGGAGCCTTTTCGACTCAACATTCTCCACACGCTGAGGAGCATGTGACCCCTGACTCCTCCCCTCCATGTGACCTCATCACAGGTCCTGGAAGCACAGAGCAGCCATATATCCAGTGGAGGAGGTATGTGGAGATTCCCGATTACATTAACCCCCTCAGTGCTGCGCTCACACTCCAGGAGACAGAACGTGTTCCCGTCTGTGCGGCTCTATCAGGATCTGTCTGTATGGGATTAGATTGGGTCACTTCCCTCCTGACGCCGCTCGCTGCTCTGTTACTGTCCAGTCTCCATTATGGCCGCCGCCCGCTCCATGTTGTCACTATCAGGAGATATTGATGTTCAATGGCGAACTAGAGTCAAATGGGCCCTGATGCAAAGTTTGAGCCTGCCCCCCTCCCCCTCTCATATTTGTCAGATGTATGGACCCCTGTAGCATGTATGATCACTTGCTTTTTTCAGAAATAATGTAATCTTCATTGATCAACATTTGAAGGTTTTTTGTAAGGGGTACACCATGCTATTAGAACAGTGTTTTACAAAAGATCCAAAGTTTATCAACATAAAACCTTTATTTTGCCCAAATCATTAGAGGACAGCAATGACTGTAGCACAGAGAAAGATTCTAAGTAAATTTTCTGAAGGTAAAAACAATCACCAATCAGTAGGAAGTGTACAGGCCTTTGCTTTGAATTACTTCAGCACATCTGTGGCCACAGGATATCACTAGTTTCTCACACTGCTCTGTGTGATTTTTGGTCCACTCTTCTTCCAGTCTCTTCCACAGTTCTTTGACTGTTGTGGGTTTCTTGGTCATAATTTTGTCACCAAGGATTTTCCGGAGGTTTTCTATTGGGTTTAGATCAGGACTCGGATCAGGGATCAGGGCTGGCCATTTCATTTTTTCAATGTTTTCTGTTTCAAGGAACTGCTTCACCCATTTTGCTCTGTGACAGGGTGCATTGTCCTGCATGAAAATTGCTGGATGACTGAGTGATGAACGCAAGTAAGAAACCACGTGTTGTTGAAGAAGGTTCTGATACACACTTGCATTCACTCTGTCATGTAGCTGTATGAGGGGTCCAACTCCTGCTGCAGAAAACATTCCCCAAACCATGACACTTCCTCCACCATCTTTCACTGACTTCTTAACACACTTTAGGGTGCTTTACACGCTGCAACATTGCTAACGATATATCGTCGGTGTCACGGTGTTTGTGACGCACATCCGTCGTCGTTAGCATCATCGCAGCGTGTGACAGCTAGGAGCGACAATCAACGATCGCAAAAACGTCAAAAATCGTTGATCGTTGACACGTCGCTCCTTTTCATATCGTTGGTGGTGCATGCCGCTGGTAATTCGTCATTCCTGTGGCAGCACACATCGCTATGTGTGACACTGCATGAACGACAAACATCTCCTTACCTACGTCCACCAGCAATGAGGAAGGAAGGAGGTGGGCGGGATATTCCGCTCGCTCATCTCCACCCCTCCGCTCCTATTGGACGGCTGCTGTGTGACGTCGCTGTGACGTCGCACGAAACGCCCCCTTAGAAAGGAGGCGGTTCGCCGGCCACAGCGACGTCGCAGGGAAGGTAAGTCCGTGTGATGGGTGTAAGTGATGTTGTGCGCCACGGGCAGCGATATGCCCGTGACGCACAACCGATGGGGGCGGGTACGCTCGCTAGCGATATCAATGGCGATATCGCAGCATGTAAAGTGCTTTTTTGGGTTCAGTCTTTCCCCAGTTTATTGATGAACATGTTTCCCATCAGAACCAAATAAATTAAATTTGCTTTCATCACTAAAATGAACTGGATCACTTCTCTGTCTACACAAAAAATGCTCCACTAAAGGTGAGTCTAGCCTTTTGATTCTTTCTGCTAATGAGCAGTTTGGTCACTGCAGAGTGGTCTTTCAGTGCAAATGCTCTTAAACGTCGTGACATTGTATGATGAGACAGATCCTTACCCTGTTCAGTGCTGAACTGCCGAGCAATTCCAGTTGCAGTGTTGAAATGATTACTCATTGGGAGTCTCTGCATTATCCAGTCCTCTCTTGCATTTGTCTTTCGAGGGTGACCAGCCTGCTTGGGGGACTTGAAGAGTTTGTGATGTTGTAAAGATGCAATATTCTCGAAATCACAGGCTTGGAACAATCTTCAAAGACTCAGTGAGTCTGGACCCGAAAAAGCGCCCATGAGCGCGAAACGGCCACCGTCGTCTCCGACGCCCCCCGCTTTCCCCCCTGCTTTTTCATGTCCCATTCGTCTGAATGAATGAATATTTCCAATTGGTGAGTGCCACTTTTTTCTTCTTTACCTTTAAGATTGTTCATTGGTTTTTTTCCCTGGAGGTGTTGCACCGCTGTTTTTGGTCTGGTCTCCTTACTGGCTTTCCTGCTATGCCAGATGATGTTACATGTATAGTGGAGCTACATGTGTGGATTCTGGTGCCGGACATTCTTTGCTTCTAAAGGGGGCTTTACATGCAGCGACATTGCTAGCGATGTCACTCGTGAAAGCACCCACCCTCGTCGTTTGAGTCACGGGCAAATCGCTGCCCGTGGCGCACAATATCGCTGGGAGCTGTCACACAAACTTACCTTCCTAGCGATGTTGCTGTGACGCCGCACGAACCGCCCCCTTAGAAAAGAGGCTGTTCGCTGGCCGGCGACCAGCCTCTTTTCTAAACAGGCGGTTCGTGCGGCGTTACTGCGACGTCACAAGGCAGGCATCCAATAGAAGCGGAGGGGCAGAGAGCAGCCACAGAAAGTCACGCCCACCTCGTTGCCGGCAGGACGCAGGTGCGGTGTTCGTCGTTCCTGGGGTGCGATGTGTGCTGCCTCAGGAACGATGAACAACCTGCGTCCTTCACGAGCAACGACATTTGGGACATGGACGACGTGTCATCAATCAACGATTTGGTGAGTACTTTACATCGTTACGGTCGCTCGTACGTGTCACACGCAATGACGTCGCTAACGAGGCCGGATGTGCATCAAGAATTCCGTGACCCCAACGACATCTAGTTAGCGATGTCGCTGCGTGTAACGGTGCCTTTATGGACAGACTTTGAACAACCAAGTTCTCTTGCAATGGCTGATCGGGTAAGCCCTTTGGCCTTCATCTGGGATAACTTGCTACCGGAGGGTTTCAGTCACTTTTGAACGGCATAACATTTTTGCAAAGTCACTGCAAACTAGAAAGTTATGCAGGCGTCACACGAGACGATATATCATGCGATATGTCGGCGGGGTCACGTCGTAAGTGACACACATCCTGCATCGTTTGCTATATCGTAGCGTGTGACAGCTACGAGCGACGGTGAACGAGCACAAGTACTCACCTTATCGTTGCTCGTTGACACGTCGCTCATTTTCAAAAAGTCGTTTCTTCTTCTCTGCGCCGGATGTTCATCGTACCCGGGGCAGCACACATCGCTCCGTGTGACTCCTTGGGAACGACGAACACAGCTTACCTGCGTCCCGCCGGCTATGCGGAAGGAAGGAGGCGGGCAGGATGTTTACGCCCCCCCGCTTCTATTGGCCGGCCGCTGTGTTACGTCGCTGTGACGCCGAACGTCCCACCCCCTTCAGGAAGTGGATGTTCGCCGCCCACAGTGACGTCGCTCAGCAGGTAAGTGCGTGTGATGGTGGTTTAACGACTTTGTGCGCCATGGGCAACTAATTGCCCGTGACGCACAAACGACAAGGGCGGGTGCGATCGCTCGTGCGATCGCACGATAGATCGTCTCGTGTGATGCCTGCATTAGGCTGCCAATTAAATAAGGGTTGTCAAACAATAAAGGAAATTAGCACCAGGTGCCAGATTAACACCAGTAACTTGCAGGTATCTGAAAGTGTTCTCTAAGTTTGATCAGTGTTCTTTTTCATTTATCTCATTTACATTTTTATTATGTGCTTTAGAATAAATTAAATTTATGAAACAAGCTTAAACTACTGCTAGTTTACTCATGTTAGGGTATGTGCGCACTGAGCGTTTTTGCACGTTTTTCGGGTGCGTTTTTAGGCTCAAAACTGCATGACTGCTTTCCCAGCAAAGTCTATGACTTTTCATTTTTGCTGTCCGCACACAATTTTTTTTTTAGTTTCGTTTTTTAGCAAAAAAAAAATGGACATGTCAATTCTTTCTTGCGTTTTACTGCGTTTTTCACCCATGCAATGCATTGGAAAAATGAAGCAAAACACAGTGATCAAAAACACAGCAAAACGCACCTAAACGCGTTTTTGCTGTGGGTGCATTTTTTTGCATTTTTGTGTGTTTTTTGTGGCTAAAAACGCCAAAAAATGCAGCATCAAAAAAACGCTGTGTGCGCACATAGCATTACACTCCTCGTGTGTTGTACTGGAGGTGCTCGCTGACAGAGGCGTCTGCAGTGTTCAGCTGATCCAGGTTCCTGTGGATATCAGCTCCCGGCTCACAGACGGGATGTGCTGGGGAGAAGGGAGAGAGCTAGCAACAGCATGTGAGTACAGACCGGGAGCTGTGCACGTCATCACCTTCTCTCCTAAAGGACCGCACATCACTTCTGTCTGCCAGTAAAGCCGTGTCAACTGAAGTGCTGTGCAGTCATTTAGGGGAGGAGGTGGTATCGCGCAGATCCTAGTCTGTGTGGGCTCTGTACTCAAATCCGGGGCCACACGGGGATCTACGGCGATGCTCGCATGACACTCGTCTCGCACTGGCAGCACAGCAGGAGCCGAGTGTCATGCGAATGCCACTGCGACTGAGGTCCGATCATGCGATCGGACCTCAGCTGCGGAGGGGCGAGCCGGCACGGAGGAGAGGCGGGCCAGCACGGAGGAGGGGCTGGCCGGCACGGAGGAGGGGTGGGCTGGCACGGAGGAGGGGAGGGATTTATCTCCTTCTCGCCTCCGTAGCCGGTAATTGCCATTCTTGCCCTGCACTTGCAGTACACCGGTGTACTGCGAGTGCAGTGCGATTTTTCTCTCGCCCCATAGACTTGAATGGGTGCAAGAGAAACCTGAATCGCATTACAGTCGCAGCATGCAGCAGCGGTCCGATTAGGGCTGAGAAAATAATCGCTTATGGGTCATGACACATAGGCTAATATTGGTCCGAGTGGAATGCAATGTTTTATCGCATCCCACTTGCTCCGATTTTCACGCCGTGTGTCTTAGGCCTTCCTATAGTTCTCTCCCCATCACATCCAGTCTGTGAACCAGGAGCCGACAACCACAGGATCAGCTGGACACTGCAGATGCCTGTGTCATGGAGCTTATCCAGCACAACACACAAGGTATGAAACATGACGCTGACCAGATCTGGTACAATAATACCAGACAAATACACTAATAGTGTGCTGCTAAAGGAGAGGGTGTCAAAGCTGCAGGATTAGTTTCACTTGCTCTAACAAATGAATACTGACAGTCTGCACCAATCACTTCACGACGCACAGATGGGTGGGCTGGGGAAGGGGTGAATATGCATGAGGCATTTACGTACACTTGAATAGTCTGCTTGTGACTAAAATTTCAAGGGATTACACAATGGGGCAACATTGAGGAATAAGAGTTACAGTTAGGTCCAGAAATATTTGGACAGTGACACAATTTTCGCGAGTTGGGCTCTGCATGCCACCACATTGGATTTGAAATGAAACCTCTACAACAGAATTCAAGTGCAGATTGTAACGTTTAATTTGAAGGTTTGAACAAAAATATCTGATAGAAATTGTAGGAATTGTACACATTTCTTTACAAACACTCCACATTTTAGGAGGTCAAAAGTAATTGGACAAATAAACCAAACCCAAACAAAATATTTTTATTTTCAATATTTTGTTGCGAATCCTTTGGAGGCAATCACTGCTTTAAGTCTGGAACCCATGGACATCACCAAACGCTGGGTTTCCTCCTTAATGCTTTGCTAGGCCTTTACAGCCGCAGCCTTCAGGTCTTGCTTGTTTGTGGGTCTTTCCGTCTGGATTTGAGCAAGTGAAATGCATGCTCAATTGGGTTAAGATCTTGTGATTGACTTGGCCATTGCAGAATGTTCCACTTTTTAGCACTCATGAACTCCTGGGTAGCTTTGGCTGTATGCTTGGGGTCATTGTCCATCTGTACTATGAAGCGCCGTCCGATCAACTTTGCGGCATTTGGCTGAATCTGGGCTGAAAGTATATCCCGGTACACTTCAGAATTCATCCGGCTACTCTTGTCTGCTGTTATGTCATCAATAAACACAAGTGACCCAGTGCCATTGAAAGCCATGCATGCCCATGCCATCACGTTGCCTCCACCATGTTTTACAGAGGATGTGGTGTGCCTTGGATCATGTGCCGTTCCCTTTCTTCTCCAAACTTTTTTCTTCCCATCATTCTGGTACAGGTTGATCTTTGTCTCATCTGTCCATAGAATACTTTTCCAGAACTGAGCTGGCTTCATGAGGTGTTTTTCAGCAAATTTAACTCTAGCCTGTCTATTTTTGGAATTGATGAATGGTTTGCATCTAGATGTGAACCCTTTGTATTTACTTTCATGGAGTCTTCTCTTTACTGTTGACTTAGAGACAGATACACCTACTTCACTGAGAGTGTTCTGGACTTCAGTTGATGTTGTGAACGGGTTCTTCTTCACCAAAGAAAGTATGCGGCGATCATCCACCACTGTTGTCATCCGTGGACGCCAAGGCCTTTTTGAGTTTCCAAGCTCACCAGTCAATTCCTTTTTTCTCAGAATGTACCCGACTGTTGATTTTGCTACTCCAAGCATGTCTGCTATCTCTCTGATGGATTTTTTCTTTTTTTTCAGCCTCAGGATGTTCTGCTTCACCTCAATTGAGAGTTCCTTAGACCGCATGTTGTCTGGTCACAGCAACAGCTTCCAAATGCAAAACCACACACCTGTAATCAACCCCAGACCTTTTAACTACTTCATTGATTACAGGTTAACGAGGGAGACGCCTTCAGAGTTAATTACAGCCCTTAGAGGCCCTTGTCCAATTACTTTTGGTCCCTTGAAAAAGAGGAGGCTATGCATTACAGAGCTATGATTCCTAAACCCTTTCTCCGATTTGGATGTGAAAACTCTCATATTGCAGCTGGGAGTGTGCACTTTCAGCCCATATTATATATATAATTGTATTTCTGAACATGTTTTTGTAAACAGCTAAAATAACAAAACTTGTGTCACTGTCCAAATATTTCTGGCCCTGACTGTATATATCCTGAAAGGCCTACCCAAGCACTATTTCAGCATACTGTTAGTATGGTACACAAAAATCACCTGACAGATTCCCTTTAAAGGCAATCTGTCACCGGGTTTTGCCACCTAATCTGAGAGCAGCATAACGTAGAGACAGAGACCCTGATTCCAGAGATATATCACTTACTGGGCTGCTTAGTGTAGTTTTGATAAAATCACTGTTTAATCAGCAGTAGATTATCATTAGAGGACTACTTGGTGTGCTGCCAGATAGTCCAGCATATTCCTGAGCTTTGTATAACTTCTAGATCTGCAGCAGAGAAAACATTGATTTTATCAAAATGATAGCAAACAGATCAGTAAGTGACACATCTGCCCCTACAATATGCTGCTCTCAGATGGGGGAGCACAAACCTGGTGACAGATTAATAAAAATAGTTCAGATAATTTATATTTTTCATTTAGATTTGTTCTGTGTCTTTGGAGCTGGATTGGAGATATTTTGTGATAAATCTGTGTGTGACTGTAGTTGGATTGTGTGTTATACCGGGGGCAGGAAGGGGCCAGGACTGGATGTAGTGATCATGTGAAGCCGGTAACAGCTCCGGAGATTCCTTACATGGGATCTTTCTGATGTTACATCGTCATCTTCTCCCCATTCAGGTCCCTACAATATCGGATCCGCTCAGATCTTATATATAAAAGAAATTTCCTTATTAACCATCAAGGATGGCTAGGGACAGGGACAAGATGGTGGAGAGGATATTACACCTCACCCTAGAGATCCTCTTCCGGCTTACTGGAGAGGTGAGAGATTCTGATGACGTCACATTACATCATTCTTATCTATGGGAATAACAGATGGACAGAACTGGAGAGGTGAGGACTCTGGAAATGTCTGTAGTGAGGTTTATTAATGTTTCTCTCCATAACCAGGAATACACAGTAGTGAAGAAAACCTCTAGTGAGCGCTGTCAGGACACTGTGTCTGAGGGATGGGGAAGACCCCTGAGCCCAATCACGGGACCTCCACCTCACCCCCTGATACATGAGGACATCAATGACCAGAAGATCCTAGAACTCACCTACAAGATGATTGAGCTGCTGACTGGAGAGGTGACACTGCTGGGAATGCTGGGACATTATACAATAACGCTATGAAGGGATCGGGGGATGACGGTATTATTGTATGTGTCAGGTTCCTATAAGGTGTCAGGATGTCACTGTCTATTTCTCCATGGAGGAGTGGGAGTATTTAGAAGGACACAAAGATCTGTACAAGGACGTCATGATGGAGGTTCCCCAGCCCCTCACATCACCAGGTAATAGTCAGGACTAAATACACATGACCTATAATTATCTGTATGTAAAGAATGAATTCAGCCCCTGTCTGTGTTTCCTCCAGTTCTATCCAGTGAGAGGACAGCACCAGAGAGATGTCCCCGTCCTCTCCTTCCACAGGACTGGAAACAAGCAAATCTCGATGTTCCTCAGGATCATCAGGTAGATGGAGAGAAGGTGTCATGAAAGCTCCCTATGATGTGTAGACGGCTGTGAAGGTCTTGTGTTCAGTCTTGTTTTATCCCCAAGTATTATACACTAAATGGCCAATATGTTAGAGACACCGGCGCTTTCCTAATATAAACCTTCCTTAACAGTGATCAGTTTTCTGTGGATCACTTGTAATGTGAATCTTTATTACATGTTGGACAGTATTGAACAAAATGGCCTATATTATGGTTATGACAATATATCAATCTCTACCATAGTCCCCAAAAAAAGACCTCAGACCAATGCAGGAAATAAGAAATTGATAAAATAGAAAAACAGAATTTAATATTTGGTATAGAAACCTTTGTTTGCAATTAGAGAGGTCAGACGTTTGCTGTAATTCTTGACCAGGTTTGTACACACTGCAGCAGGGAATTTTGGCTCACTCCACACAGATCTCCAGATCATTCAGTTTTCGGGGCTGTTGCTGGGCAACATTGAGTTTAAGCTTCCCCCAAAGATTTTCTTTTGGATTCAGGTCTGAAGATTGGCTAGGCCACTCCAGGACCTAGAAAAGCTTCTTCCGGAGCCACATCTTAGTTGCTCTTGCTGTGTGTTTCAGGTCATTGTCTTGCTGAAAGAACCAGCCACAACCCATCTTCAGTTTGCTTTTACTGAGTTTGGGGAGATAAGGTATGCACACCAGTGACTATGTAAGGGGAATACATGAAATAGCAGAAACTGCTGTGTGAATACTGACTTGAAAAATCCAATAGCTATATGTAAGAGTGAAAATGTGAAAAATGGAATCTGCATTACTGCCATGAACATATGAATCAAGAGAAATTTAGCTACTGAATTGATCAATGCAATAGAGCCCCAACACTACGCCAAAGTATTTCTCTACTTTGGGGTCCCTAGCTTGTGTGTGTCCTCTCATGCAGTTAAAAAACTTACCGTGTATGGGAAGCTGAGACCCAGGCTATTTATGCGTATGATATGGATTGGCAATAGGTGTGGTTGGGGAGGGTTCACAAACGAAAAACTACTGACAAATAAGGAATAACGTTTGGAACACCATTCTAAGTCTGAACTGGGTGCAAAAACCTAAAAAACATCACTATGGGGAGATAAGGTATGCACACCAGTGACTATGTAAGGGGAATACATGAAATAGCAGAAACTGCTGTGTGAATACTGACTTAAAAAATCCAATAGCTATATGTAAGAGTGAAAATGTGAAAAATGGAATCTGCATTACTGCCATGAACATATGAATCAAGAGAAATTTAGCTACTGAATTGATCAATGCAATAGAGCCCCAACACTACGCCAAAGTATTTCTCTACGTTGGGGTCCCTAGCTTGTGTGTGTCCTCTCATGCAGTTAAAAAACTTACCGTGTATGGGAAGCTGAGACCCAGGCTATTTATGCGTATGATATGGATTGGCAATAGGTGTGGTTGGGGAGGGTTCACAAACGAAAAACTACTGACAAATAAGGAATAACGTTTGGAACACCATTCTAAGTCTGAACTGGGTGCAAAAACCTAAAACACATCACTATGGGGAGATAAGGTATGCACACCAGTGACTATGTAAGGGGAATACATGAAATAGCAGAAACTGCTGTGTGAATACTGACTTGAAAAATCCAATAGCTATATGTAAGAGTGAAAATGTGAAAAATGGAATCTGCATTACTGCCATGAACATATGAATCAAGAGAAATTTAGCTACTGAATTGATCAATGCAATAGAGCCCCAACACTACGCCAAAGTATTTCTCTACTTTGGGGTCCCTAGCTTGTGTGTGTCCTCTCATGCAGTTAAAAAACTTACCGTGTATGGGAAGCTGAGACCCAGGCTATTTATGCGTATGATATGGATTGGCAATAGGTGTGGTTGGGGAGGGTTCACAAACGAAAAACTACTGACAAATAAGGAATAACGTTTGGAACACCATTCTAAGTCTGAACTGGGTGCAAAAACCTAAAAAACATCACTATGGGGAGATAAGGTATGCACACCAGTGACTATGTAAGGGGAATACATGAAATAGCAGAAACTGCTGTGTGAATACTGACTTAAAAAATCCAATAGCTATATGTAAGAGTGAAAATGTGAAAAATGGAATCTGCATTACTGCCATGAACATATGAATCAAGAGAAATTTAGCTACTGAATTGATCAATGCAATAGAGCCCCAACACTACGCCAAAGTATTTCTCTACGTTGGGGTCCCTAGCTTGTGTGTGTCCTCTCATGCAGTTAAAAAACTTACCGTGTATGGGAAGCTGAGACCCAGGCTATTTATGCGTATGATATGGATTGGCAATAGGTGTGGTTGGGGAGGGTTCACAAACGAAAAACTACTGACAAATAAGGAATAACGTTTGGAACACCATTCTAAGTCTGAACTGGGTGCAAAAACCTAAAACACATCACTATGGGGAGATAAGGTATGCACACCAGTGACTATGTAAGGGGAATACATGAAATAGCAGAAACTGCTGTGTGAATACTGACTTGAAAAATCCAATAGCTATATGTAAGAGTGAAAATGTGAAAAATGGAATCTGCATTACTGCCATGAACATATGAATCAAGAGAAATTTAGCTACTGAATTGATCAATGCAATAGAGCCCCAACACTACGCCAAAGTATTTCTCTACGTTGGGGTCCCTAGCTTGTGTGTGTCCTCTCATACAGTTAAAAAACTTACCGTGTATGGGAAGCTGAGACCCAGGCTATTTATGCGTATGATATGGATTGGCAATAGGTGTGGTTGGGGAGGGTTCACAAACGAAAAACTACTAACAAATAAGGAATAACGTTTGGAACACCATTCTAAGTCTGAACTGGGTGCAAAAACCTAAAAAACATCACTATGGGGAGATAAGGTATGCACACCAGTGACTATGTAAGGGGAATACATGAAATAGCAGAAACTGCTGTGTGAATACTGACTTGAAAAATCCAATAGCTATATGTAAGAGTGAAAATGTGAAAAATGGAATCTGCATTACTGCCATGAACATATGAATCAAGAGAAATTTAGCTACTGAATTGATCAATGCAATAGAGCCCCAACACTACGCCAAAGTATTTCTCTACGTTGGGGTCCCTAGCTTGTGTGTGTCCTCTCATGCAGTTAAAAAACTTACCGTGTATGGGAAGCTGAGACCCAGGCTATTTATGCGTATGATATGGATTGGCAATAGGTGTGGTTGGGGAGGGTTCACAAACGAAAAACTACTGACAAATAAGGAATAACGTTTGGAACACCATTCTAAGTCTGAACTGGGTGCAAAAACCTAAAACACATCACTATGGGGAGATAAGGTATGCACACCAGTGACTATGTAAGGGGAATACATGAAATAGCAGAAACTGCTGTGTGAATACTGACTTGAAAAATCCAATAGCTATATGTAAGAGTGAAAATGTGAAAAATGGAATCTGCATTACTGCCATGAACATATGAATCAAGAGAAATTTAGCTACTGAATTGATCAATGCAATAGAGCCCCAACACTACGCCAAAGTATTTCTCTACGTTGGGGTCCCTAGCTTGTGTGTGTCCTCTCATACAGTTAAAAAACTTACCGTGTATGGGAAGCTGAGACCCAGGCTATTTATGCGTATGATATGGATTGGCAATAGGTGTGGTTGGGGAGGGTTCACAAACGAAAAACTACTAACAAATAAGGAATAACGTTTGGAACACCATTCTAAGTCTGAACCCTTTTGTGAACCCTCCCCAACCACACCTATTGCCAATCCATATCATACGCATAAATAGCCTGGGTCTCAGCTTCCCATACACGGTAAGTTTTTTAACTGCATGAGAGGACACACAAGCTAGGGACCCCAACGTAGAGAAATACTTTGGCGTAGTGTTGGGGCTCTATTGCATTGATCAATTCAGTAGCTAAATTTCTCTTGATTCATATGTTCATGGCAGTAATGCAGATTCCATTTTTCACATTTTCACTCTTACATATAGCTATTGGATTTTTCAAGTCAGTATTCACACAGCAGTTTCTGCTATTTCATGTATTCCCCTTACATAGTCACTGGTGTGCATACCTTATCTCCCCATAGTGATGTTTTTTAGGTTTTTGCACCCAGTTCAGACTTAGAATGGTGTTCCAAACGTTATTCCTTATTTGCTTTTACTGAGTGTCACGATTGCCGGGTGTAGCAAGCATGGCGAGATGCATTTAGACCTACGTGCATCTGAAGCACAAGAAAAAAAAAAAAAAAACAGGAAAAGGAGGGCACAGGGGACACAAAAACAATGGGAGGCCCTGGAACTAGTGAGAGGGGAAGGGGGGAACCTCCTAAACTCATCTGCAGCTATCCCTCCTCTCCTCACCTATACTGTTGCCGCAACTGTCGCCAAACAGGAACCTGGGACCCTATGAAGACCCTGTAGTAACCCTGACTAGTGAGTGGCAAGTGGTGTTCAATAGACCACACCGCTGCACTAACAACACACCAGGAAAGTAAATACAAACAGAGGGGAAAAACAATCAAAAGGATATTGCCTGAGCACAGGAACTAGACTTACAGAACCTTTGTCAAAAGTGGCCAAGACAGAAATGACTTTGTGTCATCAGCAGGGAATGCTGTGATACACCACTATTTAAAGCTGAAGGGCATGACTACTTAGTAAGTGCAGCTGATCACTGAACAAGGAACTGCTTTGAAAATCTGCAATAGCAATCCTGGCACTTAACCACTTCAGTGCCATGAGAAATGAAACACATTTAAATGAAGAAAGCCAGATGACAGGCTCCAGTCCAAATGCTGGCAGTGATCTCTACATGCAGGGAGACGATCGTGACACTGAGGGAAGGAGGTTGGTAGCCAAAAGCTTGCGATACATGACCCCATCCATCCTCCTTCAATATGGTGCAGTTGTCCTCTCCCCTTTGTAGAAAAGCACCCCAAAAGTATGTTTACACCCCTATGCTTCTGCCTATGTGTTTTTGGGGTTGTACTTATCCTTCTTCTTCCTCCAAACACGGCATGTGGAGTTGATACTAAAAAGTTCTATTTTGGTCTCCTCTAACCACATGACCTTCTCCCATGCCTTCTCTGGATCATCCAGATCATTGATGAACTTCAGATAGGCTTGCACATGTACTGGCATGAGCAAGGAGACCTTGCGTGCCCTGCAGGATTTTAATCCATGATGTTGTAGTGTGTTACTAACTGTAATCTTTGAGACTGTGGTCCCAGTTCTCTTCAGATCATTGACCAGGTCCTCCCATGTAGTTCTGGGCTGATTCCTGACTCTTCTCAGAATCATCCATACCCCACAAGGCAAGATATTGCATGGAGCACCAGACAGAGCAAGATTGACAGTCATCTTGTGTTTCTTCCATTTTCTAATTGCACCAAACAGTTGTTGCTTTCTCACCAAGCTTCTTGCCTATTGTTCTGTAGCTCTTCCAAGCTTTGTGCAAGCCTACAGTTTTGTCCCTGTTGTCCTTAGGGTACTTTCACACTTGCGTTGAACGGTATCCGTTGCATTGCGTTGTGTAACGGATGCAACGGATGTGTTGCATATAGTGACACAACGGATGCTGCAAAACAACGCAATTCGTTTTGATTTTTTTTTTTTTTTTTTTTTTACAGTTTTACCAGCGGCAGACTATTGTGAACGATCAGCTGATCGCTCCCAGTAGCCGGCCGCCAGGTGATCAGCTGATCGCTCCCTGCAGCCGGCCGCCGGGTGATCAGCTGATCGCTCCCTGCAGCCGGCCGCCGGGTGATCAGCTGATCGCTCCCAGTAGCCGGCCGCCGGGTGATCAGCTGATCGCTCCCTGCAGCCGGCCGCCGGGTGATCAGCTGATCGCTCCCTGCAGCCGGCCGCCGGGTGATCAGCTGATTGCTCCCAGTAGCCGGCCGCCGGGTGATCAGCTGATCGCTCCCTGCAGCCGGCCGCCGGGTGATCAGCTGATCGCTCCCTGCAGCCGGCCGCCGGGTGATCAGCTGTTCGCTCCCTGCAGCCGGCCGCCGGGTGATCAGCTGATTGCTCCCAGTAGCCGGCCGCCGGGTGATCAGCTGATCGCTCCCTGCAGCCGGCCGCCGGGTGATCAGCTGATCGCTCCCAGTAGCCGGCCGCCGGGTGATCAGCTGATCGCTCCCTGCAGCCGGGTGATCAGCTGATCGCTCCCTGCAGCCGACCGCCGGGTGATCAGCTGAGCGCTGTCACTTGCCGGCGCCCGGGCATGCCGGCGGGCGGGCGCTCAGCTGAGCGCTGTGACTTGCCGGCGGCCGGGCATGCCAGCGGGCGGGCGCTCAGCTGAGCGCTATCACTTGCCGGCGCCCGGGCATGCCGGCGGGCGGGCGCTCAGCTGAGCGCTGTGACTTGCCGGCGGCCGGGCATGCTAGCGGGCGGGCGCTCAGCTGAGCGCTGTCACTTGCCGGCGCCCGGGCATGCCGGCGGGCGGGCGCTCAGCTGAGCGCTGTGACTTGCCGGCGGCCGGGCATGCTGGCGGCCGGTCGCTCAGCTGAGCGCTGTCGCTTGCCGACGGCCGGGCTCTCAGCTGAACGTTCGGCCACCGCGAGCCAAAATAAAGTTTGATTTAAAAAAAAAAAAAAAGAGCATGCGCAGTGAAATCCAGAGGATTCCGCTGCTCAAAATAACGTTACATGCTGCGTTCCTCCCGCTGGGCGGAAGCAACGGAGCGTCGCCCAGCGGAAGCAACGCAGGTCCTTTTGGTACAATCCGTCACCCATACAAGTCTATGGGAAACAGCGGAATCCGTTAACGGATTCCGCTGTTTTCCAAAAGGGCGGATTGTAGCGGAAGGAAATAAACGCAAGTGTGAAAGTACCCTTAGACAGCTCTTTGGTCTTGGCCATGGCAGAAAGGTTGGAGCGTGATTGAGAGTGTGGACTTTTATACAGGTAACAAATTCAAACAGATTCTTCAAGATAAAATAACAGATCTGTGAGAGCCAGAATTTTTGGTGGTTGGTAGGTGATCAAACACTTTTTATATGCGATAACATGCAATTAATTATTTAAAAATCATACAATGTGATTTTCTGGATTTTTGGGGGGGATTCTGGCTGTCACAGTTGAAGTGTATCTACGATAAAAATTACAGACCTCTCCATTCTTTGTGGGTGGGAAAACTTGCAAAATCGGCAGCGTATCAAATACTAATTTTCCCCACTGTATATCCCAATCCTAGTGTACATGGTCCCCATCCTGGGTCTTTCCTGATATATGTGGCCCCATCTTAATATATATATATATATTCCCATTCAGGGTCCGATCCTACTATATATGTCCTTAAATTTCCAACTTATCAAGCTATTTTGAGGGTCATCAAATATCAGAAATTCCAAATAATTCAAATGACCCAAATTCTCATGAAACATTAATTTATTTTTTATATATATATATATATATATATATATATATATATATATATATATATGTGTGTCCTTATCCTGAGCCCTTTCCTGGTATATACGGTTGCTGTTTTGTGTCTTAACGCATTTAAAAAAAAACCAAATCCTCTACTCACCTCCTTCCACTCCTAGGTTGCCCAGCGTCCTCCTCTGTAGGCAGCATGCTGTAGCCAGGCAGCTGACATTAGAATGCCCCCCATGGCACATGAATTCATTGTCATGTGCCCCCAGTCAGAGAACCTGTGACGTCAGCTGCCTGCACGCAGCTTGTATTGCAGTGCAGGGATTTGAGAGCGCACATCCAGCTGAAGAACACACTGGAGTTGGCAGGCCTCTGTATCCCCATGGTTTTTTTTGCTGCTGGATTGAAGATATTCTGTGATAAATCTCTGTCACTATCATTGGATTTTGGTTATACCGGGGGTAGGACGGGGCCAGGACTGGATGTAGTGATCATGTGAATCTGGTAACAGCTCCGGAGATTTCTTACATGGGATCTTTCTGATGTTACATCGTCATCTTCTCCCTATTCAGGTCCCTACAATATCGGATCCTCTCAGTGCAGATCTTCTATGTAAGACAATTTTCCTGATTGACCCATCAAGGATGGATAGGGACAGGGACAAGATGGTGGAGAGGATATTACACCTCACCCTAGAGATCCTCTTCCGGCTTACTGGAGAGGTGAGAGATTCTGATGACGTCACATTACATCATTCTTATCTATGGGAATAACAGATGGACAGAACTGGAGAGGTGAGGACTCTGGAAATGTCTGTAGTGAGATTTATTAATGTGTCTCTCCATAACCAGGATTACACAGTAGTGAAGAAGACCTCTAGTGAGCGCTGTCAGGACCCTGGGTCTGAGGGATGGGGAAGACCCCTGGGCCCAATCATGGGGCCTCCCCCTCACCCCCCGATACATGAGGACATCAATGACCAGAAGATCCTAGAACTCACCTACAAGATGATTGAGCTGCTGACTGGAGAGGTGACACTGCTGGGAATGCTGGGACATTATACAGTAAAGCTATGAAGGGATCGGGGGATGACGGTATCATTGTATGTGTCAGGTTCCTTTAAGATGTCAGGATGTCACCGTCTATTTCTCCATGGAGGAGTGGGAGTATTTAGAAGGACACAAAGATGTCTACAAGGACGTCCTGATGGAGGTTCCCCAGCCCCTCACATCACCAGGTAATAGACAGGACTAAATACACACGGCCTATAATTATCTGTATGTAAAGAATGAATTTATTCCCTGTATGTGTTTCCTCCAGTTCTATCCAGTGAGAGGACAACACCAGAGAGATGTCCCTGTCCTCTTTTTCCACAGGACTGTAAACAAGAAATTCCCAATGTTCCTCAGGATCATCAGGTAGATGTAACGAAGGTGTCATGAAATCTCCCTATGATGTGTAGGCGGCTGTAAAAATCTTGTGTTCAGTTTTGTTTTATCCCCAAGTATTATACACTGAACAGTTTATTAGAGACACTGGACCTTTCCTGATATAAACACTACTAAGCTGAAATTTGAACAGTAAAGGCCCCGTTACACGCAACGACGTGTCTAACGATATATCGCCGGGGTCACGGATTCCGTGACGCACATCTGGCATCGTTAGCGATGTCGTTGCGTGTGACAGTAAGGAGCGACTGTTAACGATAGAAAATACTTACCAAATCATCCATCGTTGACACGTCGTTCCTTTTCAAAAAATCGTTGATTGTTGAGCTAGCAGGTTGTTCGTCGTTCCCGATTGCTAGCCGATATCTCTGCATGTAAAGCCCCCTTAACTGTGGAGTGGAGAAGAAAATCTAGTGATCAGTTTTCTGTGGATCATTTGCAGTGCGAGTCTATATTACATGTTTGCCAATTCTGAATAAAATGGCCCATATTATGGTAATGACAATATATCAATCCTTACCAGAGTCCCAAACAAAGAATTCAGACCAATAATTAACTCTTAGATAGCGCTGACGTATTCCACAAATAAATTCCGATATTGGAATATGGAAACTTTATTGTACAAAATACATTAAGCACACATACTGTAGACTGAAGTTAAAAAAAATACCTCATTAAAAATAGAAAAACACAAATGCTACATGCGCACGCTGCAGTTTTTTCTGCAATCAAAACTGCACCTTGTCAGAGAGAGCCTGGAAGTGTTAAAAAAAAAACCGCTTGTAATGTAGGTGCGTTTTTGATGCATTTTTAGTGCATTTTTGGTGCGTTTTTATTATTGCGTTTTTTTAAAAGTGAAACAAAATATAATAGAATAGGATAATGGATAGATAGCTAGATTAGATGATAGATAGAAAAAAATAGAAAGAATAGCTAGATGGATAGATAAATAGATAGATAGATAAGAACATATAAATTAGATAATAAGAAAGAACAGAAAGAATACATAGAAAGAAATAACAGAATAGCTTGATAGAGCGATAGCCAGCTTGGTTAGCTGTTTTATTAATTTTTGGGGGGGGTAAAGAAAATGACGTGGGGTCTCCCCACTTTTTCATATCAAACACAGGAACAGTAGCAGCTGCAGGCTGCAACCCTCAGCTGTCTGCTGTACCTTGGCTGGTTATGAAAAATAGAGTGGATCCCATGCTTTTTTTTTAATTATTTGATTTATTAAAAAAACAAAATGACATGGGGTCTCTCCATTTTTCTAAAACAAGCCAAGGTGCAGCAGACAACTGGGGGCTGATATTATTAGGGTGGTAAGGGCCATCGTTATTTAGCCCTTTCCAGCCTAACAATAGCAGCCCCCATCCGCCCCGGAAGTGGCGGATGCATAAGATGCGTCAATTCTGGCCCTGGACCCGGCTCTTCCCGTTGCCCTGGTGCGGTGGCAATGGGGATAATAAGGGAGGAATGGCAACCAATAGCTGCCACTAAGCCCTAGGTATGTGATGTTAGGCGTCTATGAGACACCCCACATCACTAATCTGTAAGTCAAAGTAAATAACCACAAACAGCCAAAAAAATCCTTTATTTGAAATAAAATAAAAAACACCCTCTTTCACCACTTTGTTAACTTCCAAAACACACCTCCAGGTCCGAAGTAATCCACATGAGGTCCCACGACGCTTCCAGCTCTGCTACATCCCTGTCCTGTCACAGCCAGCGTTCATACAGCATGGCTGCCAGCTGTGAGTATGAACAGAGCCGCAGCGACCAGAATGAACTGGGGTGAACCCCTGTCGTCACAGCTACAGGTCCCGCAGTACGGCGGGTGTCGCAGCTATGATGTCATGGATCCACTGTGGCTCAGGCCGCTACTGAAATGAGCCGCGCGATCGACGGTGCCGTCACCCACGTGAGTCCTCCAGCTGCGGCTCACTTCAGTCGAGGTCTGATGTGTGCTCACAGGTGGAGGTCTCGAGCTGTGACAGCAAACACCTGAGTGAGAGCACCGCAGATTGTACGGCTCACTTCAGTCACTTGGGTGGTTTGCTGTGACAGCTGGAGGACTGATTGGCCTGGAAAAAGAGGAAGTGACATCAAGAATCACATGTGCATCCACAAGAGGTAGGATCCACCATGTTGGAAGTGAAAAAGAGCAGGGGAAGTTTAATATACTAGAAGAAACTTCTGTCACAGCTATAGGATAAACAGAAGGACAGCAGTTCTATAGGATGAATAATAGTGTTAGGGAACTAGGGATCATTGTTCAAGCAATACATATAGATTGTGGTGCCATTTACTGGTTGATAATGTTATTGTTTTGAAAACTGAAAATGGTAGATGCAAATGAGTCAGTATAATGTTCAAATCATCAATTGTTAGAGGATAAATCACATTTTATTAGACAAACTTCCCAATCATAACAGTATTTTTTTCAAAATGAAAAAAATTAAAATGCACTATTACAAATTATTATCCACAAGAGTTTCCAAACCTTTTGTAGATTGTAAAGAACTGAAAAGGATTATTTATGTAGCACCAGCGTCCCTGTAGAGATGCCAACTTACTCACCGCCCCGACCGAGTCCCATTCTTCCTTGCTGTCGTGCGGCCTTCCATGTCCTCTGCTGCCTCCTTTCCCTTCTCTGCCCTGTACATGCCGCACAGGGTTGCAGGTTTGCTGAGAGTGCATATAAGACATGTGCATGCATGCAGGCACACCGGCCCTCCTCTTATAGGGCTGGTGCGCCATTTCCTGGAAATGCCTCTCAGCCTACGGCTGAGTGGCACTGCGTATTAAGGCACCCTTCCATTTGGGGAGGTGCCTGCGCAACACCTTTAGTTAGTTAGTGTCCTGTCTACCTAGTTGTCAGTTCCCGTTATCCCTGTGTCCGTCACCTGTACCTGAGTCTGCCTTCCCATACCTATTTGTCCCTGCCGTGCCCAACATACCTGTCCATACCCGCCTGCCTGTCTGCCCCGGTCATCCGACCTATACCTGCCTGCATCTGTGATGGTACCCAAGTCCATCTCATGTCCTAGGGGTCAGCTGCCACAGTCCTAGTCACTGTCCTGGGAGTAGTGCGGTACCTGGTGTCCACCTAGCGGTAAGTGCTTAGTTAACCTCTTCCCTCTAAAGAGTATGCCCAGGTCCCCCCCCTGTGGTCCATTGGGTCCACTAATCCCGCTCGCTGCCCCTACATCGGCCTTGAGCGTTACAATTTGTTGACTTTTCAGCATTAAGAGGTCATATTTACTGAAATCAAAAGCTTATCCCTTCAAAAACATCTCATAAGGCCAAGTTACATGTTAAGATAGAACCCTTCTTTGATATCACCTTCACAATTCTTGCTTCCATTGAACTTGTGAATTATTGGATAGTTTCTGTTTGAATTTCTTTGCAGGAATTGAGGATAGTCGTCCAGAGCTGCTGTTTTCATGTGACCTGCCTCCCATTCTTAAATATATTTTCCTTGAGGATACTCCAAAGGTTCTCAACAGGCTTGAGGTTAGGGCAGACTTGTGGCCATACCACGAGTTTCTCTTTTATGCACTTAACAGCAGTATCTCTTGTAGCATGCATTGTCAGCATGAAAATTATTTTGCTATGGATGGCACAGTTCTTCTTTATGTACCATGGAAGAAAGTGATTAGTTGTAAACGCTGTTCAATTGGCCGAGATTTTCATACCTTCAGTTACCCTAAAGGGATCTTCCAGCTCTCTCCTTTAAACATGACTCCGCCACCTTGTTTCTGACTTAAGTCTTATTGGGTCATGGTGGCCATCCACCAATCATCCACTACATCCATCCAGACCATCGATTACTTTATTTGAAAACCAAAATATTAAATATTTCTGACAATCAAATCCAATTTTCATAATAATTTGGAATGTGGTATATACTAAGAGTATTGTGATTAAGGGAAAAACATCCATGGAAAGCAGATCCTATAAATATAAGTAACTCAGAGGGAGGAATGATAGGAGTTCATCAACAATCGTCCTGAAGCTTTGGAGGGCAAAGGAGGTCCACCACACTACCAGATGTCTGTAATAATGTGGCCATTCAGTGTATGGTTTATACTTGGTGGAGATGACAGGATAAAGCTGATCATAGACATTAGATGTTGTCTGGATCTTCTCACAATTTTTGACTGCTGGTTACAATTAGGAGGCGAAAGGTTGGATTATACAGGAGACCTGCAGCTCTGTGATATCTACTGCTATCATGACATTTGTGGTAATCATGTTTATTTAAGATTTTTTCTGTTTATGTGTTTTACAATATTTGTTTCAGGGTGAAGATCTGACTCATATTAATACTACAGAGACATATGTGAGCGGTGATGAGTGGTGTAAAGAGGAGATTCCTACATATGACTACCCAGGTGAGTGGAAATCACTAAAGGCAGAGAAGCCACAGATACTACTTAGTCATTGGCTTTTAAAAATATGTGCTTTATTCAGATTATGTCCTACTTGCCGTGAGTTCCAGGCTCTACAGTAGCTGTTTAACCTTCTGAATGCCACAATCAATAGGGATCACCATCCCATATTGTAATGAAATTCCCATAAAAAGGTTGTACCAGTACGTCCAGGAGATGCGCAGGAGTTTCCCCACATAATCACCAGCAGGCGCTCTGATTAACAGATAGCTAAGCTCATACTGTAAGGGGTACTTTGCACGTTGCGACATTGCTACTGCGATCTTGTCGGGGTCAAATCGAAAGTGACGCACATTTGGCGCCGGTAACGACGTCGCAACGTGTAAAGCCTAGAAGCACCGATAAACGATCGCAAAAGCATCGAAAATCGGTGATCTGTGTAGTGTCGGTTATTTCCATAATTTCGCTGTAGCGACCGGTACGATGTTGTTCCTCGTTCCTGCGGCAGCACACATCGCTGTGTATGAAGCCGCAGGAGCGAGGAACATCTTACCTGCGTCCCGCCTGCAATGAGGAAGGAAGGAGGTGGGCGGGATGTTTACGTCCCGCTCATCTCCGCCCCTCCGCTTCTATTGGCCGCCTGCCGTGTGACGTCGCTATGACACCGCACCACCCGCCTCCTTAGGAAGGAAGCGGGTCGCCGGCCAGAGTGACGTCGCAGGGCAGGTAAGTGCGTGTGAAGCTGCCGTAGCGATAATGTTCGCTACGGCAGCTATCACAAGATATTGCATGTGCGACGGGGGCGGGGACTATCGCGCTCGGCATCGCTACAATCGGCTAGCGATGTCTCAGCGTGCAAAGTACCCCTAAGAGTCAGCACCATTCCTAACTGTTAACCCCTCTAAACACTGGAATCAATAGCGATTAGGCATTTAAAAGCTTGTGAAAAGGAAGATGCTCTGTGCTTCCTCTTTCATCTTATCGGCATTGTAATCGTTCTGACCTGAAGGATCAGGCTGCTAGGTCATTTTCACAGTACAATGAATGGATTAATAACAAAACCCTAAAAAGAATTGCAAAATCATATTTTTTTTTCATTATTTCAACACAATTGGAAATCTATTTACTGTTTTCCGGTTTATTTTTTGGTAAAATGAATGGTGTCAATCAAAGATGAAATTCATCCCACGAACAAAAAAATATATATATATTGTAATGCAATAATACGAAAGTTATGGCTCTTGGTAGAAGAGCAAGAAAAAATGAAAATGCAAAAAATAAAATTGTCACAAAGGGAGTAAATAAACATGCATAAAATTAAAAATATGGGTAAATATGGGAGCTATTATGGTTGCATGAAATAAAATTACCAGTAAGTGTTATTACCAATTTAATTAATTTCCCCACAATTCTATATACGGTATATATATCCAGAGTGAGTGAAAAAGGGTTTTGAACATGTTACCAATTTTCTCAGTAAATATGTTTCTAAAGATTCTATTGGCATGACTTTCTCACCAGTTGTCGGTAATAACCCATCCAATCCACACAGGCAAAGATATCACACCATAGATGTACCTAAATTGTTATGTGTAATAATATGAAATTACACATGGAAACAACATTGAACACATGCAGAAAAACGTGCAAAAAGCTATGGAAAGTCATGACACCAGCTAAAATCTATTAATAATTAGAATGAAAGCTCTCTACTTAGTGAAAAATATCAGCTGATTGAACTAATGGCCTATAAAAAGATGTCTCATTAAAACACAAGAAACATCTCATGATGTGTAAAACCAGTGCGCTGTCTCAAGACCTTCGCAACCTTTATAGTTGCAAAACAGACTGATGGCAGTGGTTACAGAATTTCTATTAAATATTAATTAAAGGTTCCAGTGAGCACTGTTGGGGCCATAATCTGGAAGTGGAAAGAACATAATTTCACCAAAAACTAGCTAAGACCAGGTGCTAACCACAAGATTCTGGACAGATTAATGAAAAGTAGCAAGAGAGTTACCCAAGAGCCATGAATACCTATGAAGTGTTACAGAATGACCTGGAATCAGGAGGTACATTTGTTTCAATAATAAAAAAAGTAATGCACTCAACCTCCATGTCCTGTATACACACTCACCATGCAAGACTCCACTGCCGAACAAAAAGCATCATCAAGTGAGTTTAACATTTTCTCAACAACATTTAGACAAGCATGTGAAATACTGAAAGAATATAATCTGTTCAGATGGAACCAAAATTTAACTCAATGGATCCAATAATACACACCATTTTTGGAGGCCGTTAACACCATAGCAGCAGTAAAGTTTGGAGGTGGGAACATCATGGTGTGGGGCTGTTTTTCAGAATATCGGTCATTGTGAATTTATTTACTGTAACCTATATCTGTATTTTGTATATAGCTACTTCTCATGTACAGCACCATGGATTCAAGGGTGCAATATAAATAAATAATATAATTTATGGAAGAATGAATGGACAAATGTACCGACTCATTCTTGATTAAAAATATGCTGCCATCTACCAGTAGGTTGAAGATAAAAGAAGGATGGACATTTCATCAAGACAATGATCCCAAACACACAGCCAAGAAATCTCTCAATTGGTTTCAGAGAAAATAAAGCTGCTGGAATGGCCCAGTCAGTCACCTGACCAGAATCCAATTGAACATTTATGGAAGGATCTAAAGCTTAGAGTTTATAAAAGAAGCCCTCAAAGCCTTCAGGATTTGAAGAGTGTTTTTGTGGAAGAATGGCCCAAAATCGCAATGAGCAATGCATGCCGCTAGGTTTTCCATACAGGAGGTGTCTTGAAGCTGTCATCACCAACAAAGGCTTTTGTACAAAGTATTAAAACATTTCAGTAAGAGTGTTTGATACTTTTTCTCTGTGTTATTGCTCATTATTACAGATCAACATCAATAATATTATAGACACCTATAGTTTGATTTCTTTGCCTGTGTGGATTGGATGAGTTGTTACCATGTGAGAATTTCATGCCAATACTACCTTTAGAAATGTATTTATTTAGAAAATTGGTGACGTGTTCAATACTTATTTCAACCCACGTATATACTTCCTACGTGCTTCAGACTCAGAAAAGATTTCTGTATTTTTAAGTGAAACAGCAAATTCCAGCGGATCACAGGTAATGGGTGAAATAAAACTTGCACCTTATTTTCACATTAAAAAATTACAGACTGTATCCACAGAGATACAGGAAAAAAATCATCCAACGCATTTCGACATAACGCAGTGTCATAGAGTCTTATTCATGGATGAATCGACATCCATGAATAAGACTCTACGACACTGCGTTATGTCGAAACACTTTGGATGATTTTTTTCCTGTATTTCTGTGGATACCATCTGTAATTTTTTAATGTGAAAATAAAGTGCAAGTTTTATTTCACCCATTGCCTGTGATCCGCGGGAATTTGCTGGTTCTATTGAATCTCTATACCTGGGATTTCCGTGCAGGATCAGGTGATCTACTCCTTAAACATTGAATCGACAGTGGTGAGCTAGAAATACGACTTTTTCTGTATTTTTAAGCGGTTCGCACATGTGTCTAGTGCCACCATCAGGGCATTACAACTGTGACTAGTGTATGGGGCCTGGTGAAGAGGGGGGCCCGGAGTTATAACTTAGCTTTATTAAGCTCCAAGCCGGCAGTGTCGCTTCTGCAACTACATACCGCTTATTTGCATCGCATTTGCATGTGTTGGACACAGGTTCAGTGGGGCAGAGCGTGCAGCAGTGTGATGAGATAATGCGACCTCATCACACTACTGCAGGAAAGCAGAGCCGCAGAGGTAGCGAGGGCTTGGTAGCCGGCGGGACCAGAGATCACCGGAGGTGGTGGGATCCTGCTAACTCCAGTACCTGCTTTGCTTTAGCTGGATGCGTGTCGGAATGCACATATCGAGCTGAAATGCATCGCGGCTCAGACAGGACACCGCGCAACGTGGAAGCCGGGGAGGGTGAGTAAAATGTTTTGGTTTTTTTGCAGCAAATACGTCAAGAGGAAGCCAGAAAGGGAATACATATGGCAGGAGAAGGACAGAAACCAAGATGGGTACATATATACCAGACTGTGTCCAGGAGGGGGATATATTTACCAGGAGGACCCCAGGATGGGCCATATATAGCAGTATAAGGATAAATAAATCAGGATTGGGACATATATCATATATACCAGGAGCTGCCCAGGGAGGCGACATATATGCAAGGAGAAGGACGTATATGCTAGGAAGGAGACAAATAATTCAGGATAGGCCCAGGAGGGCCACATATATACCAGGAGGGTGATATACATACCAGGAAGGACCCAGGTTGGGGACATATATACCAGGAGGATATTATACAGAGAGGCAGTGTCTGTGGAGGGAATAGTATACATAGGGATAGTATATATAGGGGTAGTGTGTGGGGGGCAATATACAGAGGGGCAGTGTGTGTGGGAGGATATTATAAAGAGGGGCAGTGTGTGGGGGGATAGTATACAGAGGGGCAGCATATGTAAGGGATATTATACAGAGGGGTAGTGTGTGAGGGATATATAGAGAGGCAGTGTGTGTGGGAATTATATTGTACAGAGGGGTAGCATTTGTGTGGGAATATAATACATAGGGGCAGTGTAGGAGACTTTTAATGGAGAGAGGAACTGTAGAAGGTGTATTATGGAAAGAGAGGTGGTATAGAAGGTGTAGGGGAGAGGGGTGGTGTAGAGGGTGTACTATGGAGAGGCACGCTTTATTATGGAGAAAGGCAGTATTAGAGGGTGTATTATGGACAGGGGTGCTTTAGAGGGTGTATTATGGAACAAGGCAATTTAGAAGGTGTGTTATGGAGAGGGGCAATATAGAGGGAGTATTATGGGTAGATGCGGTATAGAAGGTGTGTTATGGAGAGGGGAGGTGTAGAATGTGTATTATGGAGAGGGGTGGTGTAGAGGGTGTATTATGGAAAGGGGCAGTGTAGAGTGTGTATTATGGAGAGGGGTGGTGTAGAGGGTGCATTAGGGAGAGGGGTGGTGTAGAGGGTGTATTATGGATAGGGGCAATGGGGAAGGTGTATTATGGAAAGAGGCAGTGTAGAGGATATATGATGGAAGGAGGTGGTGTAGAAGGTGTTTAATGGAGAGGGGCAGTGTAGAAAGTGTATTATGGAGAGAGGCAGTGCAGAGGGTGTATTATGGAGAGGAGCAGTGTAGAAGGTGTGTTAGAGAGAGGAGCGGTGTAGAAGGTGTATTATGGAGAGAGGCGGTGTAAAAGGTGTGTTATGGAGAGAAGCGGTGTAGAGGGTGTGTTATGGAGAGGGGGGTTGTAGAGAGTGTATTAAGGAGAGAGGCGGTGTAGAGGGTGTATTATTAATTTTCTGAGAGAAATACTTTATTTTCTGAAACAACCTCAAGGGTGCTAACAATTTTGGCCATGACTGTGTGTGTGTATGTAGTTATATGTTTTTCCAAGAGTGGCAGCGGGTTGTGGAAGGTTTGAGGGGTGGAGATGGAGCCTGGGCGGAGTCTCAAAGGGACCCATACATTTTTCCAGTGTGGGCTCCTTAAATTCCTAGTGGCGGCCCTGCATGTGTCGCTTGTCTGCTACCTGTAACTGCAATTCATTGTTGTTATAAATGTTGTATATTGTTTCATAAACTGTTTCTCCAGTGATGGTTGTTGGTTCTATATTTGTTATAGAGAAATAGAAAGTGAATGTGGTGGTTGGTTTTGAGGGGGTTTTTTTTGGTTGACCTATGAGCTTCCACTAACTATTTCAGTAGATACAAAGAAATATTTCATATTTCACAAACTACAATTTGTATAGAAATGTTATAAAATTTATAGATACTATAATATAATTTCAAGGCTGTGTTATTGAAAATTTATATTCAGTTTTATTCTTGGCAGATGACTGGACAAGCAGATTACAATCACATCTGATACTTTCAGATTTTACAGCATATGATCATAGTGTCACACCTGATGCATATGAAGAATATGACCGTATTCCAGATATATCTCCAGCCCTTTACAGTAAAGATTTTTCACCTAATTCTATTCACGCAGAGGAGCAACCATTTTCATGTTCAGAATGTGGAAAATGTTTTACAGAAAAATCTAATCTTGCTCAACATCTGAAAATTCACACAGGGGAGAAGCCATTTTCATGTTCAGAATGTGGAAAATGTTTTACAGAAAAATCTAATCTTGCTCAACATCTGAGAATTCACACAGGGGAGAAGCCGTTTTCATGTTCAGAATGTGGGAAACGTTTTACAAAAAAAACAAATCTTGTTCAACATCAGAGAATTCATACTGGGGAGAAGCCATTTTCTTGTTGTGAATGTGGGAAATGTTTTACAGTGAAAATCCAGCTTGTTAACCATCTGAAAAGTCACACAGGAGAGAAGCCATTTTCATGTTCAGATTGTGGGAAATGTTTTCCAGTGAAAAACCAGCTTGTTAACCATCTGAAAATTCACACAGGAGAGAAGCCATTTTCATGTTCTGATTGTGGAAAATGTTTTACACAAAAATCAAATCTTGTTCAGCATAAGAGAATTCACACTGGGGAGAAGCCATTTTCTTGTTGTGAATGTGGAAAATGTTTTACAGAGAAAATACAGCTTGTTAACCATCTGAGACTTCACACAGGAGAGAAGCCATTTTCTTGTTCAGAATGTGGGAAACGATTTAGAGTCAAATATTATCTCATTAAACATCAGAGAATTCACACAGGGGAGAAGGCATTTTCATGTTCAGAATGTGGGAAATGTTTTACAGAGAAAATCCAGCTTGTTAACCATCTGAAAATTCACACAGGCGAGAAGCCATTTTCATGTTCAGACTGTGGGAAATGTTTTACAGTGAAAAAACAGCTAGTTAACCATCTGAGAATTCACACAGGGGAGAAGCCATTTTCATGTTCAGAATGTGGAAAATGTTTTACAGTGAAAAACCAGCTTGTTAACCATCTGAAAATTCACACAGGGGAGAAGCCATTTTCATGTTCAGATTGTGGGAAATATTTTACAGTGAAACACCACCTAGTTAACCATTTGAGAATTCACACTGGTGAGCAGTTATATTCATGTTCAGAATGTGGAAAATGTTTTACACGAAAATCAAATCTTGTTCTTCATCAGAGAATTCACACTGGGGAGAAGCCATTTTCTTGTTGTGAATGTGAGAAATGTTTTACAGAGAAAATACAGCTTGTTAACCATCTGAGACTTCACACAGGAGAGAAGCCATTTTCATGTTCAGAATGTGAGAAATGTTTTACAGTGAAAGCCCAGCTTGTTAAACATCAGAGAATTCACACAGGAGAGAAGCCATTTTCTTGTTCAGAATGTGGGAAATGTTTTACAGTGAAAACCCAGCTTGTTAACCATCTGAAAATTCACACAGGGGAGAAGCCATTTTCATGTTCAGACTGTGGGAAATGTTTTTCAGTGAAAGCTCAGCTTGTTAACCATCTCAGAATTCACACAGGAGAGAAGCCATTTTCATGTTCAGAATGTGGGATATGTTTTACAGTGAAAAAACAGCTTGTTAACCATCTGAAAATTCACACAGGTGAGAGGCTATATTCATGTTCAGAATGTGGGAAACTTTTTATCCAAAAATGTCAACTTGATAAACATCAGAGAACTCACATCGGAGACCATCCATTTTCATGTTCAGAATGTGGAAAGTGTTTTACAATTAAATCTAGTCTTGTTAACCATCTGAGAATTCACACAGGGGAGAAGCCATATTCATGTTCAGAATGTGGGAAATGTTTTACAGACAAATCAAACCTTCGTGCACATCAGAGAATTCACACAGGGAATAAGCCATATTCATGTTCAAAATGTGAAAAAAGCTTTACACAGAAATCAAATCTTGTTAAACATGAGAGAAATCACACAGGGGAGAAGCCATATTCATGTTCAGAATGTGGCAAGTGTTTTGCACGGAAATCACATCTTATGGGACATTACAAAATTCACAAAGGAAAGTAGACATTTTCTTTTTAAAACAGTTTAATTGTCAAATTTTACAAGACAATACTACAATTATTGGTTTCAAGAGAAGGAAATGTAATTTACAGGACTAACTGGATGATAGTAAATATATGAAGCTAGCAATAAACATCTGTTATTAAAAAAAAAACAATGAGAAGCTACGTATCACGCCTATGTATCACTCATATGAATAAAATATTTCACATTTATAAATACAGTAAAGATTCATTTTAAAGGGTTGTTCGATGAGTTGATATTCTGCCTGAAATGACATTGGTTGTAGAGAAATGAGGTTGGCTGTGCCTGTGCGCCCTCTCTATACTCCTTCGCTGTTATCGCCGCATTATATCTTAGGTTATATTCACACAGTGTAGTTTTTGCTGCTTGTTTTTCTGAAGCAAAACCTGCTCTCTTGGAAATACAACAGCTTCCAAAATTTGTTGTGTTTTATTCGCTGTGTTATTAGTCAGGTTTTTGGTATGTCTTTTGTCTACAAAACTTTTAAATAAAGTTAGTTTTATTCGCCAGAAAAGCAGTAAAAAGGCAGCTGCATTTTTGCACTCTTTGCTTTCAATGCTGAAAAACAGCAAAAACGCTGAAATAATTGACATGCTGCTTTTTTCAAAAATGCAGCAGTTTTTACATTCATTTAGAGAAGAAAAGCAAGTGTGCATGAGATTTCGGAAATCATAGCTTTTGCTACTACTGTAAAAATCAGCTTTTAATTTGCATAACCTCATGGAAAAAAAAACATGCAAAAAAACCTCTAACTTCATAAATTCAGGCAACCAAGGATTATGCCACAATGGTGTATAAATAGTGCAGCCAGAGATGTCAAGCAGATTTTTAACTCTGTTCCAAACTTTATAAATCATGGATAACGTTGATGACTGAGATGTCCAATTCCTTCTCCATCCTACTTCAACAAAGCATATAGAGATCTGCCACAGACCTTTCTGTATAACCAATTGACTGTTCTATTCCACCTCTGCAGCTAAAAGTATCATAGAATCAGAACCAACCACTATTAAATTGTGACACCACATTTCAGCAAGAGCCAAAGCCATTAAGGTCGGGGAAGCTGATTTGGAGATATTCCCCAAGTGAAATTTATCGCAGAAAGGATGCAAGATAGTTAATAAAGTTAACAATAAGGAGAACTGGAGCAGGTGGACATGTAGAAATAAAGACAAAAATATTTTTTAAGAATTTCACCAGAATATAGGGGAGAAATATATAGGGCAACTAATATAGTTACATTATAAATAGAACAGACAAGGCATATACAGTGGAACCTTGGTTAATGAGAACAATCCGTTCTGGGAGTGTGCTTGTTAACCAAGTTACTCGTTCAGCAAAGCAAGATTTGCCATAGGAAATCATTGCAATGCAGACAATTCGTTCCACAACTTGTTAAATGTCCCATCCTGGTCCCCTATTGTGTCATTCCACACATGCACAAACACACCCAAACACGTACAAACACTCAAACTCACACAAGCACGCACACGCACATATTATGCTCACCTTACCTTCCGTTCCATCGCCGGTCTCCTAGGACTTGCTGTTCTCTGTTACGGGCTGTGTATCGGGTTACCATAACGACGAGGGAGGAACTTCCGCTGCCAGAGCGCTGACATCAAAGGCAGGAGTTGCTTGCCTCTGATTGGTCAGCGCGCTGCCTTTGAATAGCGTCTGACAGCGGAACTTCCTGCTTCGTCGCTATGGTTGCCGATGCACAGCCTGGAGTGGAGCGGCGAACTACAGGACCCAGGAAGCTGGCAATGGAACTGAAGGTACACATATTATGCTCACCTTACCTTCCGTTCCATCGCCGGCCTCCTGGGTCTTGTAGTTCGCTGCGAGGACGTCGTGATGTACCGGCGGACTACAAGAACCATGAGGCCGGCGATGGAACGGAAGGTAAGGTGAGCATAATACTGTATATGCGTGCGTGCGTGTGTGTTTGTGTGTGTTTGTGCGTGCTTGTGTGTGTTTGTGTGGACTGCAAGTGCGGGTCAGAGCGCGGTGGTTGTACAAAACCGGAAGTGTGTGCGGTGAGGATTTTGCTCGTACAGCAAAGCTTTCTCGTAAACTGAGTTACAAATTTACAGAAAGCTTTGCTTGTTAAGCGAAATTCTCGTTAAGTGGGTTACTCGTTAAGCAAGGTTCCACTGTATAACTCCCATCTACATCTATCGATGATTTGTCACAAACAAATGGGTTGGAGCCATGAACCAACATACTGACCCTCCCGAGAATGCATTGAATATACTGAATGGTAGGAGGATCCCACCCAACAGCATTTAAATACCTAGATCTTATCTTTTATAAAGTGTGTGTCTCTGACAAACAAACAATAGCTGGCTGGAATTGGTGAAGCAGAAGTAAGATGGTACACCTCTTATTCGTATCCCCCAGACCTCGCATGTTACAAGCAATAATATTTATATTGTAAGCCATTTTATGACCATGGATGCATTAACTCTGCTGGATAGATTCCCAATGTCTGAATATACATACACACAACTAACCAACAGGAGGAACTTGTGTTCCAGATTAAGAAACCTCCAACCTCCCAAAAACATTGAACATATACACCATTTCTCTCTGTGAGAGCGAACATGGGCCTTTACCAGTACAAGGCCAGCAAAGAAGACACAGTTGTGTTAAAAATAATAGCAATTTATTAAAAAACATGAGTTAAAAACTATTATAAAAATGTTAGGCTTATTTCTATGCACTGGGAACATTGTATACTGTTTTCTAAATCAAAACATGCAAAGAAATGTATACTATTTTAAACTACTTTACCGAAAATATAACATAATTATTTAGCATTTCTGTGAATCACTAACCTAATATTTATTTGTATAACCAAAGTTTTTTAGAACTGCTTCACATCTATGTTGCATAGAGTTAACTTCTGGCACTTGTCAACTCTTATTTCAGCCCAGGATGCTTTGACTACATCCCACAATGTATTTGTATTCATTGGCTTTGCCTCAGAAATGGCATTTTTGATGTCACGTCACAAGTGTGCTATAGGATTAAGGACCGGGGATTGGGCTGGCCACTCCATAACCTTAATTTTATTGGACAAGAACCAAGATTTTGCTCGTTTACTGGTGTAATTAGAGTCGTTGTCTTGTTGAAACACCTATTTCAAGGGCATTTCCTCTTCAGTGTAATTACCTTACCATGACCTTTTCAAGTATTTTGATATATGCAACCTGGTCCATGATCCTTGGTATGCGGTAAATAGAACCGGCACCATAGTAAAAGAAACATGCCCATATCTTAATGCTTGCATCACCTTGCTCACCGTCTTCTGAGTGTACTGTGGCTTGGATTCAAAGTTTCGTGGTCGTCTGACAAACTGTCCAGCCCTTGGACCCAAAAAAGAACATTTTTACTTCATCAGTCCATAAATTGTTTCTCCATTTTTCTTTAGGTCATTTGATATGTTTTTGGAAAATGTATCCGCTTCAGTACATGTCTATTTTTTGAGTGGGACTTTGCTGGGACTTCTTGCAAATAGATTAGCTTCACACAGGCATCTTCTGTCTCAGTACTCACATGTAACTTGAGACTGTCTTCGATCATCCTGGAGCTCATCATTGGCTGAGCTTTTTGCCATTCTGGCTATTCTTCCATCCATTTTTGAATGTTTTCTTCCACATCTCTGTTTTTGTTTTCCATTTTAAAGCACTGGAGATCATTTTAGCTGAACAGCCAATCATTGGCTGCGCCTCTTTATAAGTTTTAACCTCTCAAATCAACTTTTTAATCAAAGTAGGCTGTTCTTCTGAACAATGTCTCGAACAAACCATATTTCTCCAGCTTTCAAGGAGAAATGCATGTATCCCATGGGCTGGCTTCACCCTTAAATAAGGGCCACTTGATTCACACCTGTTTCTTCATAGAATGATTGACCTCAGCACTGCGTATTGAACGATCAAGGCATTTAAGTGCTTCTTTATAGCCATAATAATAGCTCTTTTTTTTTCTGGACCTTCATAAAAAAGTCCTATGATTCAAAAATGGCTAACTGAACCCTTCCCTCAGCATGCTCCGGAACGCCCATAAGGTATATATTATTTCTTCTGAGCCTGTTCTCCTGGTCATAAGTCTTATTTAGGAGAATGTTAAGACTGCGTATATTTCTTCGTGTCGCATATTTCCCTGGTGTGTGCACAGTATTATTTTCAAGTTTTCCTCCAACTCTTCAATAAACTGGCACAGGAATCAGCGCATTTTATTGAGGACACTATGGAGATGACTATGAACATCGACGGCACATGCGCTGATAAAAAAATATATATATTTCAATCTGTACATGCGCCGCCACTGCTCATATTCATCTTTACAGTATCTTCAATAAACTTAAGCCGGAGATCGAGTTGCGCACATGCGCTGATTCTGGCGCCATTTTATTGAAGAATTGGAGAAAACCTTTACAATAATACTGTGTACATGTGACGGGTATAGTGTTAATCGTGGCAGCAGGGGGAGACATTTAAATAGAGGGGAGGCAGGCAGCTAGGGAAGGAATCCTTACAGAAGACCCAACCCACAAAGTTCTGCCCAGATGCACATACCACTCAACCAATGCACTCATTTCTGGACCTTTGATAATGTTTTTTCTGTAATCAAACATCCAATCTCTATACTGAAGATATGATTTGATTCACCATCCTAGGTCTAGTATAGCACTGTCTTTACTTTTCTGTTTGAAAATACTGCTGGTTGGTTCCCTTTAATCATAATCACAGGTGCAGATTCTTTAATGTAAGAGAAGTGAGACTATGGAACTCAATGCCACATAATGTTGTAATGGTTGATTCATTACTAAAATTTGAGAAGCCTGGATACCTTTCTTGAAAAATATATTATTACCGATTATGTGCACTAGATTTTGTGATTGGGCGTTAATCCGGGGAACTAATTTGATTTCCATATGTGGAGTCGGGAAAACATTTTTCTCCTAAAATGGAGCCTACTGTCTGCCTCATGGGGTTTTTGCCTTCCTCTAGATCTATACATTAGGTTATGGGTTGAACTCGATGGACTTAAGTCTACCTTCAGCCTTAAAAATATTTTTTTTACCAGGATTAATAAAGAGATTCTGCTTCTAAATCCTTATAAAAAAAAAACATGACGACTATTCTTTGGATAAGTTTTGGACTGATTTTATTGGGAAAAGCTCCTTTAGTGCACAAAGTGCTTGTGAAGAACCACACCTCGCAGCCATACCAGTCGCCACTAGTCTCTTGGGATCACTCTGTATGGTCTCCCCACTTTAACCAAAACGTGTCATTCTTCACGCCCTGGGGTTACGTAATGTCAGTTTGGCACAGTTCTACACAGACACCCCCTGTCCACATGGGCACAAAGAGCCATGGGGAGTGAGAAAGGACAGGCCACGCAACTGCCGGCGTGGCACAACACTTGCTCACAATCCAAGGACTGACACTAGTTTCTCATTAGATATAAACCTGGTCCGTTAATAACATCATATTAAGCCCTAAACCAGCCCCGGTAGCGTGTGACATTAAACCTAGAAGACAGACATCTGAATTTGTGAATCGAGATAAAAATACAGCCCAAGGTTAAATTGGATATTTAATTCCCTTAAGGGCACACTAGACCAAACACTATATACACAATAGATATACAGATATGATGGTCAAATATGCAGATACAGGTGGCAGTACAATAAGTATAAGCAGATGACACAAAAGTTAGTTACCAGTTGGATGTTAGGCCTTGGTGGTGCACTGCCATATGGTAGGTGTGTGGTGCCAGCAGTTTCCGGTTGAATGAGAAATTAACCCCTTTGTTGGTCACTCCTTATCCCACCCCTGGGGTGGTCCTAGTTTCCCTCTCCTTGAGTCTTAGAGCTGTAAATAAAAAAAAACCTATGATATATCATAACTTCTCAGTGGAAGATCTTAAGGAGGCGGTTTTAGAGCCATCAGAGCTAGTTAGGCTCCCGTTATGCTTGGAGGTCAAACACGGCTTTGATTACCTGGTTTCTACTAGCCCTTTTACATATCTCCCCACCCGAAGATGCTAGAACAGGTCGAGAGCCGGGCGAGCATTTGTCTCGTCCACGAGGTCTCGAAAACGTAACCTGTATATGGTTAGGATGTACGATAACTCCATACCTCCTTATAAAATTGCAGCTCCCGTCTGTCCGGGGAGGTTTCTTTGTAACAGTTAAGCAGCTTAGGCTCCTAGTAGGGGTTCATCCTGTCAGAAGGCCTTGGTCACAGCCAAGCTACTAGGGCTTTGAGTTTTTTCCCCTTGGAGCTGGACCATATGCTGAGCGTGTCCTGTCTGTTTCACATTTTCAAAGAGTTCTATAATCTCGGACCAGTTATAAATTATATCTTCCATATTCTTCACAGTGCTGTTGATTTTTTTCAAGTTATTTTGAAGATTTTGCAATAAAATGAATAGGAAACTTAAAGCACCACTCCACCATTTTTCTTAATATTTTTTTCTGGAGTGGTACTTTATTTATTATGCTTTGTTTATACAGCGCCATCGTATTCTGCAATGCTTAACAGATATCATCGCTGTCCCAATTGAGGCTCACAATTCCATATCAGAATGTCTTTGGAGTGTGAGAGGAAAGTAGAAGAAACCCACAGAGAACATACAAACTGCCTGCAGATGTTGCTGTGGTGTAATGAGAACGCAGGACCCCAGCGCTGCAAGACTGCAGTGCTAACCACTAAGCCACCATGTTACCCCATGTGCTTTAAATCTAAGTCACGGGCTCATTGTCTTATACTCACCCTTTGACACCACTGTTCTCACCTCTCCGGTCGGTCTCCTGTGATTTGTGACCTGCCAGTGGCTCCAGTGTTTGATGCAGCCGGAGATCACAACTCAATGCATCTGTATGGCAACCTCTTTCTTGTAGGAGGGTCATGGTTACGCCCACCCCTGCAGAACTAGCCGGCACACTGTAGGGCCACATATAACGTGTAAGGCTGCTTTCACACTACGTTTTTTTAACATGCGTCCTGAACGTTTTTTTGCTGTAAAAGTGGATCCTGTTTTTACAAATAAAAACGCATGTAAACGCATGTGTTATTTTGCAGGATCCTGCCACTTGAAGTTTATGGGCGGGCATTGAAGTCATGTGATCGGGAGTGAGGGGAACTGAACGTGATAGACTGGGGGCCGGCAGCTGACAGCTGCAGATGCTGGTAACCAAGGTAAACATCGGGTAACTAAGCGAAGTGCTTTGCTTGGATACCCGATATTTATCTTGGTTACGAACGTCCGTAGCTGCTAGGAGCCAGGCTGCCTGCTCCCTGCACACGTAACCAAGGTAAACATCGGGTAACCAAGTGAAGCGCTTTGCTTGGTTACCCGATATTTACCTTGGTTATGAGCATCCGCCGCTCTCAGGCGGGGGAGAGAGAGAGGAGAGAGAGGGAGGGGGAGAGAGGGACTGATCACGGCAGGCTGGTTTCCGGGCATGTTCAGTAGAGCAAGCAGGATCCTGTCTATCAGCATGCCAGCGTTCACATGCTTTTGCGTGCAGTATAGTCAGGATCCAGTGAAAAACAGTATTTGGACGCAGCTCAAAAACGCTACAAGTAGCGTTTTTGAAAAAAATTAAAAAACTGCAAGTCGCTGGATCCTCACTATAACGCACACAAACGCATGTGAACACATGTTGACGCGAGTCCATTGCAAATGCATTGAAATGAAAAGGCATTTGCACTGGATCCGTTTTTGCGTTAAAAAAACGTTCATGACGCATGTTAAAAAAACGTAGTGTGAAAGCAGCCTAATGCCATGTCATGTTATAATATATAACATGTGATGCTGTGTAATGTTATAATATGTATGTGTATTGTGTAGTTTGTAAATTGCCACCAGGTGACAGTGTGGTAGTACGGCTGTCCTGGCACCTGGGTGAGCAGAAAAAGAGTTAAGGAAGAGGAGGAGAGCAAGACATATAAAAGGGTGAGATAGGAAGTAGAGAGCAGAAGAGTCCCTGAGGAGATTTACTGACAAGAACCCCAATTTGAATATTCTGACCCTAAGGGTCACCCCTGCGACTGTGACATTCCGGATTGACTAACTGCGTCCCCCAAGGAGAGGGGTTTAGTCCTGACAGTCAGGGGGGTCTGGCGTTCGTATTACCTCGCTGCTGATACTCAACAAATTCCTCACTCACTGAAGGTCAGTGCACCCTCAAGTAGCTTGAATGGCCTGGGCACAGACAGGAGAGCCCTGTCAGTTGCAGTCCTTCTTACATGTTAGCGTCCCCTGTGGGTGGGGTGTAGTGGCTCAACGGATTTCATGACCCGGTCGGTGCCAGTGTGAAGTGTAGTGACGGAAGGAGAGGCCTAGAGGTGACAGAAAGTTCCCAGGTGCCAGGGATATGGACTGCTGCTAAATTATGTATGGGAAGGAAGAACAGAAGGAAACCATATGGGAAGTGTACCAGCGAAGCGCGGAATGAGGTGATGTGGAAGATAACGGAAAATAAAGTTTGCTTGCTTGAGAAAATAAATTTTAACTGGACTTTATTTCCTGAGAAAGTAAGTTGGGTGTAGCCTGGACTGTTATGGAGTTCTCCTGTGCGTGTGACGGGGAGGTAAGTGGTTAATGACAGGCTATGGTGTGACTTGTCCCCTGCTACCATTACTACTACCGCGGCCTGCCCCGTGCCCTGCACCACAGATTCATGCTTGAATTGAGAGCTTGTGACATTACTTCTGACTTCAGCTAGTCACAATATATGATAAGGGGACAAGATGGCGCCGTGGAACACCAAAAAAGGATGAAAACACTGGAGGGTGAGCATAAGATTGGGGACAGGGGGCTTGGGTTTAAAGCACCACTGCAGCACAAGAATAAAAAATCTGCTGGAGAGAAAGTAATAATGTACAACAAGTGGCAATAAAGTTAAAATTAGCTTTTAATTAAGTCTATTAAAATCGACTCAAGGTCTAATATTCACCCGTGCAAAATAATCACACAAAATAGACGGACACATACAAATTGGGTATTCAATTCCAGGAGATATTCAAAACCTCGCCGGAAAAGGATAGGTCAGATATCAATTACTCCTATGGTACCTCATTATCAAATGCTCTTATCCAAAGGGTAGTGCAATTACACACAATATCTGATTTTTTACCTCAAAGAAGCGTGGTCCCCAGACCCGGTGTGTTATGGAAGCTCACACCTAGGGCAATATAGGTCCCATGCTCCTCTGATAAGCCTCCAAAAAATACTTTCCCCTGATGAATCGATAAGAGGAAACGCGTTGGGAAGAAAAAAAAGGAGGGCATTGAGCATACTCTAGCTATTACCTTTGGGCTGAATTAACACTGTGCATCATGTCCCATTTAAGGTAATATCTATTTCTTTTTCTGCCAGAGAGGATGGGTGAAATATGATACCCTATTTCTGCCAGATGTAAAACAGCAATTTGAGGTAAAAAATCAGATATTGTGTGTAATTGCACTACCCTTTGGATAAGAGCAATCCTTAGCAATGACCTATCCTTTTCCGGCGAGGTTTTGAATATCTCCTGGAATTGAATACCCAATTTTTATATGTCCGTCTATTTTGTGTGATTATTTTGCACGGGTGAATATTAGACCTTGAGTCGATTTTAATAGACTTAATTAAAAGCTAAATTTTAACTTTATTGCCACTTGCTGTACATTGTTCTATTTCTGGAGAGAAAGTATCTGAAGAATATTACATGTGAATTTGAAATAAAATTAACTTCTAAATCCTTGTATAAAAAACCCCAATGCGAATAGACCCAAAGAGTAAAAAGTGATGAGCGCGGGTCTCTACAATGGATCATGGGGTTTAGCTTATTACCTAAAGATTCAGAAGTCCGATACAGTAATGCAGGCCGAGACACCGAGTACCAGACATGGAGGCCCAGGCACAAAGACCCAGATATAGAGGCCAAGACATGGCGGACCACATATAAAAACTGTGTATCTAATTTCACACACTTCTTCCTGGAGCCAAAGGGGTTCAAATCCTCAGCATGAGCCCATACATTCTAGGATCAACGTTCTGCGCACATTTAAGAGCTGATCATGTGACCCCCTGACTCCTCCCCTCCATGTGACATCATCACAGGTCCTGTAAACACATAAAGGCCATATATCCAGTGTGCGGCTCTGCAGGACGAGGTATGTGGAGATTCCCCATTACTAGGCACAGGGCGCATTAACTGGCCCAGGACTGGATGTAGTGATCATGTGAAGGCGGCAGCAGCTCCGGAGATCTCTTACATGGGATCTTTATGATGTTGCATCGTCTTCTTCTCCAAAAACATACTCTTAGGGAACCTAGATTGAGAGCCCCAATGGGGACAGTGTTGCCATTGTATTTAAAGCGCTGTGGAATTAACAGCGCTATATATATAAATGAATAAATATTATTATTATTATTATATTCTCCCCATTCAGGTCCCTATAATATCGGATCCTCTCAGATCTTCTATATAAGAGAATTCTCCTGATTGACCCATCAAGGATGGATAGGGACAGGGACAAGATGGCGGAGAGGATATTACACCTCACCCTAGAGATCCTCTTCCGGCTTACTGGAGAGGTGAGAGATTCTGATGATGTCACATTACATCATTCTTATCTATGGGAATAACAGATGGACAGAACTGGAGAGGTGAGGACTCTGGAAATGTCTGTAGTGAGATTTATTAATGTGTCTCTCCATAACCAGGATTACACAGAAGTGAAGAAGACCTCTAGTGACCGCTGTCAGGACCCTGTGTCTGAGGGATGGGGAAGACCCCTGAGTCCAATCACGGGGTCTCCACCTCACCCCCTGATACATGAGGAAATCACTGACCAAAAGATCCTAGAACTCACCTACAAGATGATTGAGCTGCTGACTGGAGAGGTGACACTGCTGGGAATGCTGGGACATTATACAGTAACGCTATGAAGGGATCGGGGGATGACGGTATTATTGTATGTGTCAGGTTCCTATAAGGTGTCAGGATGTCACCGTCTATTTCTCCATGGAGGAGTGGGAGTATTTAGAAGGACACAGAGATCTGTACAAGGACGTCATGATGGAGCTTCCCCAGCCCCTCACATCACCAGGTAATAGACAGGACTAAATACACACGGCCTATAATTATCTGTATGTGAATAATGAATTCAGTCCCTGTATGTGTTTCCTCCAGTTCTATCCAGTAAGAGGACAACACCAGAGAGATGTCCATGTCCTCTTCTTCCACAGGAATGTAAACATGAAGAGCCCAATGTTCCTCAGGATGATCAGGTAGATGGAGAGAAGGTGTCATGAAATCTCCCTATGATGTGTAGACGGCTGTGAAGGTCTTGTGCTCAGTCTCATTTTATCTCCCAGTATTATATACTGAATGGCCATTTTTTATAATGTATTAGAGACACCGGCCCTTTCCTGATATAAACATTCCTAAACTGAAATTTAACCAGTAACAGTGGAGATGTAAATCCAGTGATCAGTGGATCACTTGCAGTGTGAATCCATCTCTTACTAGGAAAAAACGACTTTGAACATTTGGTACATACAATGGTATCTCGGAGATTACACCACGGTCCAAATTATTATGCAAATGTTATTTTTCGCTGATTTTCCAAGATAGTTGCTGTAAATGAATCAGCACAATGTTCAAATCATGAACTGTGAGAGGATAAATCACATTTTTTGGACAAACCTTCCAAAGATAACAATATTTTTTTCAAAACTAAAAAAACTCAAAATGCAGTGTTCCAAATTATTATGCACAAGAGTTTTAAAATATTTATAGGTTGTAAAGAACTGAAAATGATTATTTGATAAGTTTGCAGCATTAATAGGTTACATTTACTGAAATCAAAAGCTTTTTTAATAAAAAAACATATTAACAGACAAACGTACATAGGATCCTTTTTGATATCACCTTCAAAATTCTTTCATTCTTTGAGCTTGAGAATTCCTGCTTGAATTTCTTTGCCGGATGTCGGAATAGTGTCCCAGAGCTGCTGTTTTCATGTGACTTGACTCCCAATCTCATATATTTCCCTTGAGGATATGCCAAAGGTTCTCAACAGGGTTGTGGCCACAACATAAGTTAATAGGCAATGACTCAGAAGTATATTTGCAGCATGAGATGGTGCATTGTCATTCGTGAAGATGACTTTGCTATGGATGGCACAGTTCTTCTTTATGTACCATGGAAGAAAGTGATCAGTCAGAAACTCTATATACTGTGCCGAGGTCATTTCAGTTTCACTTCATCAGGGACCCTAAAGGGGCTGTCCAGCTCTCTTTATGACAATAAAATCCAATTTATACCGTAATTTGGAACGTGCCGTATACTGAGAATATTGTGATTAAGAAAAAAACATCCAGGGAAAGCAGTTCCTATGAATATAAGTAATTCATCAGAGGAAGGAACGGCGGGAGTTCAACAATCGTCCTAAACTTCTGGAGGGCAAAGGAGCTCCAACACAATACCAGATAGGTGTCTCTAATAATAATGTGGCCATTCAGTGTATGGTTTATACTTGGTGGAGATGACAGGATAAAGCTGATCATAGACATTAGATGTTGTCTGGATCTTCTCAAAATTTTCTGGTTTTGGAGACTGCTGGATACAATTAGGAGGTGACAGGTTGGATTATACAGGAGACCTGCAGCTCTGTGATATCTACTGCTGTCATGCCATTTGTGGTCATCATGTTTATTTAAGATCTTTTCTGTCTGTGGTTTACAATATTTTGTTTCAGGGTGAAGATCTGACCCATATTAATACTACAGAGACATATGTGAGGGGTGATGAGCGGTGTAAAGAGATTCCTGCAGGTAACCGCACAGGTGAGTAGTGACCACTAAATGCCGAGAAGTCACAGATTCTACTTAGTCATTAGCTTGTAGAAATATGTACTTTATTCATTCAGACTACGTCCTATTTTGCCATAGATTTCAGCCCCCTTGGCTGCTTAACTATCTAAATTCCGCAATCAATAGCGAAACAAACATGCATAAATGAAAAAACAACTTTAACATCACATCATAAAAGCTGTCTACTCATTGTGGAAGGGAACAATACAGAATGGTGGGCAAATATTGCAGCTTTCATAGTTGGAGGAAACAAAATTACCAGTAGGTGTACTTGCCAATTTAATTAATTTCCCCACACTTCTATATACACATCTACAACGGGTGAAATAAGTATTGAACACTTCACCAATTTTCTTAGTAAGGCTATGTGCGCACTTTGCGTTTTTTTTCATGCGTCTCTGCAGCTTTTTGAACTGCAGCGTTTTAATTCCAAAATGCATGCGTTTTGATTTTCAAGAAAAGTCTATGGGAAATTGTGATTTCTTGTGCGCACAATGCAGTTAAAAACGCAGCGTTTCAGTTGCAGAAAATTTGGCAAAAACTCAGCGTTTAAAGAAGCAACATGTCAATTGTATTGCCATTTTGGCAGCGTTTTGCTAACATTAGAGTCAGGATGCATTTTGCAACTTCTCATTAATTCAAAATCCCAGCGTTTAACATGCTTTTTTGATGCAGAAAACATGCTTTTTTGACAAAATAAACGCATGCGTTTTTGACTTTATAATAAGGGCATGATATGTCCCTTTACACACACACATAGTCCGACAATTAAATTAATGAAAAACCATAATTTAACTCTATTTTATGCATAAATATTATAAAATAGTTATAATTTTAATAAAATTAGCTATTTTGTGCATGATTTTAATCATAATATTTATCATTTTTTCCCCGTTTTTTTCATAGTGTTTGAATGTTTAAACATTATTTAGTAGTGTATTTGTATTAAAAACGCATCTGACTTTAAGCAATGAAAAAGCATGTAAATCGCGGTAAAAACGCGGCAAAATCACAAGCGTATTTATAGCGTTTTTTTGGTTAAAACCAAATTTGACAAAGACAATTTCTGCCAGAGGATGCGTTTAGAACTGCAAGAAACTCAACGCAAAGTGCGCACATAGCCTAAATATATTTCTAAAGGTGACATTGACATAAAATTCTCAACAGATCTCGATAACAACCCATTCTATCCACACCAGCAAATACAGTAAATCAAATCATAGATGTCCATAAATTAAGTTGTGTAATAATGAGAAAATACACAGGGGAAAAGTGTTGAAATTGACGTGCAAAAAGCCATGGAAAGTCATGACACTGGCTGAAATTTTTCGGTAGTTAGAAAGCAATCCTGCCGCTTATAGAAAAATATCAGCTGGTTCAACTGATGGCCTATGAAAAGGTGGCTCATTACAAATATTCCACACAAGAAACATCTCATGATGGTTAAAAAGAGTGAGCTGTCTCAAGACCTATTATATCAGAATATACAGATGGCATTGGTTACAGAGAAATTTCTAAACTATTGAAGGGTCCAGTAAGCAATTCTGAAGCCATAATCCAGAAGTGGAAAGATCATAATTTCACCGTAAGTCGGTCACGACCACTTGCTCCCCACAAGATTTCAGACATGGGAATGAAAAGAATTATCAAAATAGTTGTCCAAGAGTCAAGAATCACCTGTGGAGCACTACAGAATGACCTGGAATCAGCCGGTACAATTGTTTAAAGAAAACAAAACATAATGCACTGAGCATCCATGGCCTGCATGAGTGATGACCACACAAGACTCCACTGCTGATCAAAAAGCCTGTTCAAGTGAGTTTAAAGTTTGCTCATCAAGAGGGGGAGTGGTCATGCTCATGCACTGAGCAGATGTGTTGGATTGGAGCTCCTGCTATCCTGAATGCCATGCTGAAGATTTTATCTCTTCCTGACATCCTGTGGACCAAAGCATTCCATAAAGGAAGGTGAACATGGCTGGGCGATTGCGAGTCTTTAATTTTCCTGCATTAACCTGTTAGATGCCAAAGAAATCTGTCCGGGCTCGTTTCGGAGAGGAAGTGGAAGGCATCTTGGTGACTTGTCTCGGAGTAGAGGAGCAACAAGGACTGTGGGCAGCATCAGGAATTACAGGTGAGGCATCTCCACGCTACTGTGTCCCAGCTGACTAAGTTCACATGCTCTGGATCCAAGGTCCTGATAAAGTGTAGGCATCCATCCCTCCATTAACCCTGGAGAAGACCTGCTGAGCTGAAAAGCAACTGCTGAATGGACAAATGAACCGAGACATTCTTGATAAAAATCTGCTGCCATCTACCAGAATGATGAAGATGAAACGGTAGTGGACAAATCAGCAAGACAAAAATCCCAAACACACAGCCAAGGAAACACTCAATTACAGTGGTACCTCGCTTAACGAGTAACCCACTTAACGAGAATTTCGCTTAACAAGCAAAGCTTTCTGTAAATGTGTAACCCGCTTTACGAGAAAGCTTTGCTATACAAGCAAAATCCTCACCTCAAACACTTCCGGTTCCGTCCATCCACCGCACTCTGACCCGCACTTGCAGTCCACACGAACACACACATGTACGCACAAACACACACAAACAAACACGCACGCACATACAGTATTATGCTCACTTTACCTTCCGTTCCACCGCCGGTCTCATGGTTCTTGTAGTTCCCGGATACATCGTGACATGCTCGCGGCGAAGTACAAGTACCATGAGGCCGGCGGTGGAACGGAAGGTAAGGTGAGCATATAATATGTGTACCTTCCGTTTCATCGCCGGTCTCCTGGGTCCTGTAGTGCGCCGCTCCGCTTCACTCCAGGCATCTGCATCCATAGCGACGAAGCAGGAACTTCCTGGTTCCTGTCACTGCTACTCAAAGGCAGCATGCTGGCCAATCAGAGGCAAGCGGCTCAGCCTTTGACGTCAGCGCTCTGGCAGGAAGTTCCTCCCTCGTCGTTATGGTAACCCGATACACGGCCCGCACCAGAGAACAGCAAGTCCCAGGAGACCGGCGATGGAACGGAAGGTAAGGTGAGCATATAATATGTGCGTGTGCATGCGTGCTTGTGTGTTTGTGTGTGTTTGTGTGTGTTTGTATGTGTTTGTGTGTGTTTGTACGTGTGTGGAATGACAACAGGGGACCAGGATGGGACACTTAACTAGTTGTGGAACGAATTGTCAGCATTGCAATGATCTCCTATGGGAAATTTTGCTCTGCTGAATGAGTAACTTGGTTAACAAGCACACTCCCAGAACGGATTGTTCTCGTTAAGCAAGGTTCCACTGTAGTTTAGGAAAAAGAAAATAAAGATGCCAGAATGGACGAGCCGATCACCCAACCTGCATCCAATAGAAAATGTATGGAAGGAACTGAAGCTCAGAGTTCATACAAGAAACCCATGGATCCTTCAGGATTTGAAGTGTGATTGTGTGGAAGAATGGTCTAAAATCATACCTGAGCAATGCCATTCCACTAGTTTCTATATACAGGAGGCATCTAGAAGCTATCATCACCAACAAAGGCTTTTATACTAAGTGTGAAAGAAATTTCAGTATGCGTGTTCAATACTTTTTTCCTGTGTCATTTCTCATTATTACACATAACTTAATTTATGGACAGCTATGGTTTCATTTCTTTGCCATTGTGGATTGGATGGGTTGTTACCGAGTTCTGGTGAGAAATTCATGCCAATAGTACTTTTAGAAATATACAGTATTTACGTATAAAATTGGTGATGTGTTCAATACATACACTAGCAGTATATACCCCCTGCGTGGCTCCAGACTTTGAAAAGACTTCTGTATTTTTAAGTAGTTAGCATGTGTGTCGATTGTCTGTTAAAGTGATTGTCCACTACTTGGGAAACCCCTTTTCATTTCCTATGTGTGCCCTACTCTCCTGTGCTGCTGGTGTGGTCTAAGCGGTGCCGGAACTCGTGTTCCCGATGCCCAGGTTACATTGTTATGACATGCGAGCCTTGTAACCAATCGCCACTGACTTCCTTCTACACGCCTTCATACGGTTGACAGGATGTGAGCCGTAACCGCAGCGTTCACTTCCTGTTAATTACTTACACATCCGAAGGCAGGAAAAGGATGATTGGTCGTGGGCTTGCGTGTCATAACAATGTCATGTGGGCTCCGGGAGCGCGTGTTCCAACAGCACTGGAACCGCATCAGTAGCTTAGGTGTGTATAGGCTTATTTATTTTTATGGGGAATGGGAGGGGCTTGTGTAGCGCCCCTGAAGTAATCAGGAGCTACAGGGAACTGCATCCTGTCAAAGATGCAGGGCCTATCCCCAGAGACCCAGAAGACCAGTGCCAGTAACACCAAAACACACATATAATCCCTGTTTATTTCTTTCTCAAGGACTGGTGACAGGCTAGGGTTGGACCTAATGGATGACCACTTAGGGGTGGAACCGATCCAGTCCACTAGACGACAACCAGGGAGGATGGGTCAGTCAGTAAGTGGACGTGAAAGCAGACAGACGTAACAGTACTGACGGGAGAGTGTAACAGTGACCTGTCAGGTTCAGGCGTGTGGTTGCCGAAGGAGTACGGTGGAGTACTCTCTGAACCATAGCACCGACGGGGTGCAGAGCCCTAGGTCAGTAAAACGCTCTAGGCAGACCTGATTAAATCTGCACGGTGAGGGAACCATCCAGGACCTCACCGACCTTAAAGTTCGGGGCTCAGCAGTGACGGGAGAACCAGGGACCGGAATAGAGAACCGGCCCAGCAGGGCTCAAACTGACTGCTGTACGGACCAGTGGTGAGGACCAGCCTCCATCGGGTTGCAAGCATCACCATCGTGAGTAAAGAACCAGTTACACTGCAATCTCTTGTGTAGTCTACCTTCTTTCCTCACCCCGACACTGTGAACGGACTTAAACATCAAACACTATCATTTATCCCCTGGGGCCTAGCTCTATTTGCGGAGGGCCATAACATCCTGGCTGCCATTAACGCCAGCCCCAGCCATGAGAGACTGTGCAGTGGCGGCTCCATCCATATAGCCACCACCCGCAAGTGGCGTCACAACAAAAACTTTATTATAATCCCCTATTTAAAAGCGACCCCCCCCCCCCAGGGTCACGGAGTCGGGCACTGGCCATTACACCCGTGACACTTCCCAGTGAAACCAGGCCTGGGACCGAGTACCCCATAGCTCTGGGGCACGGCACTTGTCCAAGTAAACTTTCTCCAGTGTAGTTTGTTGGTTCTATATTTGTTATATAGAAAGTGAATGTGGATGTTGGTTTTGAGGATTTTTTTGGGGTTGACCTATGAGTTTCTACTAAATATTTCAATACATATATAGAAATATTTCCTATTTCATAAACTACAATTTGTATAGAAAAGTTATAAAATTTATAGATGCTATAATATCATTTTAATTCTGTGTTATTGAAAATTAATATTCAGTTTTATTCTTTGCAGATGACTGTACCTGCAGATTGGAAGCACATCTGATACTTTCAGATATTACAGCACATGACCATAGTATCACATGTGATACTTATGAAGAACATGACAGCATCCCAGATATATCTCCAGCCCTTAACAGTAAAGACTTTTCACCTGATCCTTTTCACACAGAGAAGCAACCATTTTCATGTTCAGAATGTGGAAAATGTTTAACAGTAAAATCAAATCTTGTTCAACATCTGAGAATTCACACAGGGGAAAAGCCATTTCCATGTTCAGAATGTGGGAAATGCTTTAGAGTGAAAAACCAGCTTGTTACACATCAGAGAATACACACAGGGGAGAAGCTATTTTTATGTTCAGAATGTGGAAAGTGTTTTACAAAAAAAACAAATCTTGTTCAACATCAGAGAATTCACACAGGGGAGAAGCCATTTTCTTGTTGTGAATGTGGGAAATGTTTTACAGAGAAAATAAAACTTGTTAACCATCTGAGACTTCACACTGGGGATAAGCCATTTTCATGTTCAGAATGTGGGAAACATTTTACAGTGAAAAACCTGCTTATTAACCATCAGAGAACTCACATAGGTGAGAAGCCATATTCATGTTCAGAATGTGGGAAATGTTTTAAACAAAAACGTCAATTTGTTAAACATCAGAGAACTCATATCAGAGACCATCCAATTTCATGTTCAGAATGTGGAAAGTGTTTTACAATGAAATCTAGTCTTGCTAAACACCTGAGAATTCACACAGGGGAGAAGCCACATTCATGTTCAGAATGTGAAAAAAGCTTTGCACAGAAATCAAACCTAGTTACACATGAGAGAAGTCACACAGGGGAATAAACATTTTCATGTTCAGAATGTGGGAAATGTTTTGCACAGAAATCACATCTTATTGGACATCAAAAAATTCACAAAGGAAAGTAGACATTTTCTATTTAAAACAACTGTATTGTCAAATTGTACAATGTAAAAATAAACAGTCTGCAACAGAAGGGAATATAATTTACAGGACTAACTGAATAATAAGAAAGATATGAAACTAGCAATTCACATCTTTTATTGAAAAACAAACAAGCTACGTATCACGCTTATGTATTACTCATATGAATAAAATATTTCACATTTATAAATACAGAATAGCTTCATTTTGAAGGGGTTATTCGATGATTCGCTCTTCCATTGGTTGTAGAGAGCTGATGCTGGAGGTTAGTGGTGCCTGTTTGCCTTCCTCGATCCACATTCTAGCTTAACTGACTCATTATGTCTTAAGGTACCCACCATATTAGATGATTGTTTCTTTACCTATTTGAGTCTCTGCCATTATAAACTTGTGGAACATATGGTAGCTGCCCCTTTCTCACCAGGGAGACAACAAAAACCCTCACTGTTTACCTTATCCACTCCCACCTTGATTTCTGTAATTCTCTATTAATTGGCCTCTCCCTCACTAGACCTTCCTCTTTCCAGTCCATCCTTAATGCTGTAGTCAGGGTCACCTATCTGGCTAACCGTTATTCAGACTCTTCTGCTCTGTGCCAGTCATTTTAGGATCCAAATTTAAATTCCTTGTTCTCACCCTCAAAGCTCTCCATACTGCGGCACTCCCCTACATCTCCACCCTCATCTCTGTCTATCAGCCTTCCCGTTATCTACTTTCCACAAACGACCATCGACTAACATCCACACTAATCCAGACCTCCCACATCCGGCTCTGAGACTCCTCCCATGCTGCACCAATCCTCTGGAATGCTCTACTACAAGATATTAGGATGATACATAACTTACACAGCTTCAGACACCCCCTAAAAACGCATCTTTTTAGGGTGGCCTATCACCCTCTCTAATCAAATGGGGTTGCAGTGTGTTTGAGAGAGGGGTAATTTGGGGTACAGCCAGGCTGTGTGAGATATGCGGGGCAGGGTGTGTATGATTTTGGGGTCCAGGGTGTGTGCACCAGTCCCTGCTGCGTGACATGAGTGAAGTCCATACAGTAACCATATATCAGTAGGAATTAAGGAAAGTGGGATAGTAGCAGTCAGAGCATGGGATTGGGAAAGCTGGGTGTTGAGCTGAGAGAAAATGGCTCTCTTCTTCAACACCCAGCTTTTCTATGCTCTGATATCTGTCTTGTCCTCAGCCCCAGCTTTCCCATTCTCTGATATCATGGGAAAGCTGGGTGCTGAGGACAAGATGGCTATCAGAACATAGAAAAACTGAGTGCTGAGGAAAAGAACTGTGTGTCCAGAGTAATTATCCTGTACCCCATGTGTCTTATCCTGTACCGAGTACCAAGTTTCATTATCCTGTACCCCCAGTGTCAGTATCCTGTACACCCAGTGTCAGTCTCATTATCCTGTACCCTGAGTTTCGGTGTCATTATCCCGAACACAAAGTGTCAGCGTCATTATCCTGTACCCCCAATGTCGTTATCCTGTACCCCCAGTGTCCCTGTCATTATTCTGTACCCCCAGTGTCAATATCCTGTACCCCCAGTATCAGTGTCATTATACTGTACCCTAGTGTCATTGTCCTGTACCCCCAGTATCAGTGTTATTATCTTAGGCTATATGTAAGTACTCTTCAGGGGGGCTTCTATATGTGATGATAGTACAGGAGGGGCCTCAATATAAATATATGTAAAAAAAACAAACAAAAAACTAACATGATCTGCCTATAAAGCAGTATTGTCAGTATTGTCAGAATACACAGGACTAGTGAAGGGTTTATCCAACATGTAAAACTAATTTGGAAACCATAGTGATTCTTTTATAGGGCCTCTGTCCCCACAGAATGACTGGTCACATCCAGTATAGACACTCGTAGCCGATCATTACCTGTTAATTATGTAAATGTCTGAAGGTGGAAAGAGTCTCCACATGGAAAAGTGTATTGGAGTGGTAATGCTTCACAGCACCACATATTGACTCTTATAGAGGATTTCTCAAGTCAGTTGGGACAGACCCTATATGGTGGATAGATGGCGGCATAGGGGGGTTAATTATAGTAATCTCTCCATGTGAAGATACTGGATAGCATTTTGCTTCACGTTGAATATTGCTTGGCTAATAGACTTGGTGGTTTACTGAGGACAAGGAACGTCCGTGTGTAAGAAAAACTGCGAATGACTGTAAATAATAGATTCCATTATCACTATAATAAATAAGATGCTGAACAAGAAATACTCTGATATAGCACAGTTTACAATACAGTACTCTTCTGCGCATTGTATAGTTTGCTAAAAGGCGCATGTTATACTGAAAGAAGCCGAAAATGAACAAGTAATAAAAACGCCTATTGTAGCTATAGTGTGGTCCCCTAGAGTCAATTTCCCTGGTAGGTCCCTGGCACCCCAGTCCAAACCTGATCGCATCTTCTTCATTTCTTCAAGATGGCTGGATCATTGTTGTAAATAAACACTTGAACATTATGTCATTCCCACCTCACCCCATTATAGATTGTAAGCTCTTATGAGCAGTGTGGTTTTTATTTTTGCTTTAATCATTGTATTTTCTATAACTGTTATTTACGATCGTTTGTACATATATGAACCTTTGAACTGTAAAGCACTGTGGTATTTGTTGGCACTATAGAAAGAACTTTTTGTTTCTCTTTATTTCTGCTGATATATATTTGCATCCGTTTTATATTAATCTATTGTGTATTGTGCTTTTATAATTTCTTATATCCAGTTGGGTATAATTACTATTCTAAGCTGTAGATATCTGTCATCTCTTACACTATTGCCAGTTAAGAAGATTAAAGGGAACCTGTCACCAGATTTTTCCCTATGCAACTAAAACTACCACCTTCTGCAGCTCCTCAGCTGCATTCTATGAAGTTGCGCCTTGTATCTGGCCCCCTTTTCAGACCGCAAAAATAACTTTATAAATATTACCTTTTCGTATGTAAATTTTATCAGTGGGCCTAAAGGGCGGGCTCTCTTTCTCCTTCATTCCCCCCCTCCTGCCGCTGTACGCCGTCCCCTGTGTTGATTTGAATTGATGACAACGGTCCCGTCATCCTCCACGCTGTGCCGGTCTCGCGCATGCGCTGTTATCGTAGGCCACTATCGCGGGCCTGTGCACAAAGTATCCCTTGCGCGCGCCCAGGATGTATTTTCTCGGGCACGAGATTATGGGCGGCGCTGTGCATGACCTCACCAGCGTCATGCTAGTACCCGCCCATAATCTCGTGCCTGAGCAAATACATCCCGGGCGTGCGCGCGGGATAGTTTGTGCACAGGCCCGCAATAGTGGCCTACGATAACGGCGCATGCGCGAGACTTCGGCACAGCGTGGAGGATGACAGGACCGTCGTCATCAATTCAAATCAACACAGGGGACAGCGTACAGCGGCAGGAGGGTGGGAACGAAGGAAAAAGAGACCCTGCCCTTTAGGCCCTACTAAAAAATGTACATACGAAAAACTAATATTTATAAAGTTATTTTTGCGGTCTGAAAAATGGGCCAGATACAAGGAACATCTTCATAGAATGCAACTGAGGAGCTGCAGAAGGTGGTAGTTTTCGTTGCATAGGGAAAAAATCTGGTGACAGGTTCCCTTTAATTGTCACGGGTTTGTAATGGGTGACAGACAGTCCTGTGGTATCCGGCATTAGAAGGTCACAGCATTTGGATGTGGAAAATTCTCCCTGACTTTCTATTATTCTGCTGTTAGTATTCCATGTACTAGGTATCTCCTCTGCTGGGTTTTCATCCTTTTCCGTTTAGGACCCTGCGGAGCTCCTCTTCCCTTCAGTTGCTTATCATTTGTATTTATCTTTGGGTTTAAATACTCTCATTTTCCCTGGACTTGTGCTGGTGGTATTCAGTTTCTTCACAATCTCTGGATACAAGCAGGTGGCTTGCACTCAATGGTAGGATCGTTGCTGCTCTTTGCTGAACTTTGTCCTGAGGCATCTGGAGATAAGTTGTTCATGCGCTTTTCCCATATGTATGCTCCCTGTGTCTTCTTTAGTGTTTGGTGGGGTTGACGAAGAACTCATCCCACCCATGCGCTATCTATCACCCAGCTCTAGGGTCATCCTAAGGTCAGGTATCCGGCTCACTGCATAGATGTGGAACCTATCTAGGGTGGTGAGGCCAGGGGCCAGCGGTAGGTTAGGTCAGGAGTCACCATCTACCCCTTCCCTAGATGCAGGGTTTCCCTTTGCTTTCCTTTTGCCGTTCGCTTGGCAATCTCCCATACCTAGAAAGACACTAATATAGAGGACTAGCCTTCTCTTATAGGGATTTTGTCTCCCATCGTGGACTTATTTCCATTCTATTCCCTATATATTGTCTTTATCCTTACCTTTCCCTAACATTTTTGCAGGAATAGCATCTGGAATGAAGACAATGGAAGATGATATTACCATAGCGGTAAAGGGTATATTCAATAGTAGTAAGCTCAATTGATTGGGGTTGTAAATCCACAACCATAGAGTAGAAACCTAGAGGAGACTGCCGTGGACACTTAAAATTAAAGAGCAGTGTATCAGGAGTCGAAAGGTTAATTCCACGCTGCCAATGGAGGAGACCAGAACCTCTCATCTCCTATTACATTACCATTTGTTTTTACTTTTTTTATTATTTTTTTTTATTATTGTCACTTATTATTAAGAAACATATAATTATTTTTTTTTGGGGGGGGGGTTCCTCGATTTTATGTTTTTGTTCTTTTTTTCTTCCTTATGTTTGGTTTATTATTTGTTCTGCTATTACTTGCCACTTCGCAAAATTGAAATTTTGGTTTTCATATTGATTATTCAAAATGTTACTTTTATTTTTTTTGCAAATGATTGTACGTTAACAAACCATATGCAACTGTTCTGACACTTACAGCATCATCATATCATGGCAGATATCAGATTAGAGGGAAGAGGTGGTTGGACAACCCCTTTAAAAATGGTTACCTATGATTTTTAAACATCTGTTTTTAAAACTTATGTTCCTTTTTCTTTTGATCTGTATTTTTTTTCTGATCCCGAGAATTGATCAGACTGGATTGACAAAACAAGAAGTTTTTACATCTACCTAAGGATTTATTTTATTTTGTTGTAAGTAATCATCTCAGCCATTTTTGAAACCATTGACGGCTCCCCCACTTTGACCCGTTTTTGAGACAGGTAATGGCATAGATGAATTCTAGTTGTAAAGAAATCTCTTTGCCTCTGGGGATTGAACCTTTTTCTCTAGACATAAACAGAGCCTAAAGGGCACTTTACACACAGCGATATCGCTAGCGAGCATACCTGCCCCCGTCGGTTGTGCGTCACGGGCAAATCACTGCCTGTGTCGCACAACATCGCTTACACTCGTCACACGGACTTACCTGCCTAGCGACGTCGCTGTGGCCGGCGAACCTCCTCCTTTCTAAGGGGGCGGTTCGTGCGGCGTCACAGCGGCGTTACTAAGCAGCAGCCCAATAGAAGCGGAGGGGCGGAGATGAGCGGGACAAACATCCCGCCCACCTCCTTCCTTCCTCTTTGCGGACGGGCACAAGTACGGTGATGTTTCTCATACCTGCGGTGTCACACATAGCGATTTGTGCTGCTGCAGGAACGACGAATATCCTGCAACAGCAACGATAATCGGGAAAGGAACCACGCGTCAACGATCAACGAGTAAGTAATTTTGATCGCTAACGGTCGTTCGTGCATTTCACACGCAACAACGTCGCTAACGAGGCCGGATGTGCGTCACGAATTCTGTGACCCCAACGACATCTCGTTAGCGATGTCGTTGCGTGTAAAGCAGCCTTAATACCTATTTAGTTTGGTTTAAATGAAACCGCTTTTCATAATCTTTTTTTTTAATGGGTCATTTACAGTTGAACCTAGAAGTTTACATCCACTCTCTGTAAAGACACATCTGCATGTTTTTCTCACTGTCTGACATGAAATCAGAATACATTTTTACCATTTTAGGTCAATTAGGAACCAAAATGATTTATATTTACCAAATGCCAGAATAATGAGAGAGAGAATGTGACGTGCCCACGGGGTCTGGGGTTACCCGTCACTGGGCCGCGGTTCTTCTCCTTGGTCACCGCAGTGGCCTTGCCCGCTTCCGTGACCCCGGCGGTGTCAGTAAAGATGGGGATGGGGATGATGGGAGTAGTTGTTCGTGACGCCACCTGTGGTGTGCGGCCAGTATTAGCCGGCGCTGCGGGAAGTCTTTCTCTGCTGGGGCGGATTAGGACGCAGCTCGGGTGTTGCAACTCTCCACAGGCAGAACTGGCACCAGGGAGGATGATAGGAGTAGTAGTCGCCTATGGCGCAGGAGCACGATGTTGGAAGCGCCGGCAGTAATGGGACGACACAGAGGGTCCAGTTCAAGTTCTTTACCCACTGGAAGCACACCGCCATTAGAGCACGGAACTACACTGTGATGGGCTTCAGCCGATCCCGGATACTTCGGAGGTCGAGGCTTGTGTTTCCTTCTGTGTGTCACCTTTCGACGGTTTCCCTCCACCCCAGCTCCTGGGCCGTGGAACGGGTCACGGGAGCCTTCTGCACTCCCCGTGAATCCTGGGATCCCACTTCTTTCCTAAGAACATGGGTCGAGCTTCCAGCTCCAAACCCCAGGCCCAGAACTGTCCGTGTCTTTGCTTATCTCCTCCTTCATGAGACCTGGCGCTTGCTGCGCCCGGAGCTGACAACTTTTTGGCATAGCTCCTAACTCCCCTGTTGGTGCCCCACCTCCCGGCTTTCTGAACTAGTGGGCAAGAGTTCCCATATCTCGTGAAGTTCACCCCAGCACCTACCCTAGCCCAGTCCCAGTAGAAGAGCTCCCGTGTTATGTGTTGGTTGAGTGTGTTGTTGGTTGTCTACCAGCAATGACCTCCTCCCTATCCAAGATGAATACTGCACCTCGAGTAAGGTGCAGTACCCTGTGGCGCCTGAAGCCGCAGGGGCGCCACAAATGTTTTAAGGCATTTTTATTACTTTCTGCAAAGTCACAAGTTTCCATCCATTTCATTAGTATTTGCTAGCATTGCCCTTACACTGTGTGACTTGAGTAAAATATTTTGGATATCCTTCCACAAGCTTCTCACAATAGCTGGTAGGAATTTGGGCCCATTCCTCCTGACAGAACTGGTGTAACTGAGCCAAGTTTGTAGGTCGCTTTGTTCGCACCGGCCTTTTCAATTTTGCCCATATGTTTTCAATAGGATTGAGATCAGGACTTTGTGATGGCCACTCCAAAACATTGACTTTGTTATCCTCTGCTCCTCAGCACACATCATGCACACGTCTCTGCTCCATACACATTGTACACACAGCTCTGCTCCACACTGTAAATCCCTCCTGACCCCACACATAAAATTCACCTCATCCAGCACAGCAGAGTCCTGCACACACTGAGGAGCTGATCATGTGACCCCTGACTCCTCCCCTCCATGTGACATCATCACAGGTCCTGTAAGCACAGAGCAGCCATATATCCAGTGTGCAGCTCTGCAGGAGGAGGTATGTGGAGAGTCCCCATTACTGGGCACAGGGGGCATTAACTCTTTCAGTGCTGCGCTTACACTCCAGGAGACAGAACATGTCTGTGCGGCTCAGGAGATCTGTCTGTATGGGATTAGATTGGGTCACTTCCCTCCTGACGCCGCTCGCTGCTCTGTTAGGGTACTTTCACACTTGCGTTTATTTCCTTCCGTTACAATCCGCCCTTTTGGGAAACAGCGGAATCCGTTAACGGATTCCGCTGTTTCCCATAGACTTGTATGGGTGACGGATTGTACCAAAAGGACCTGCGTTGCTTCCGCTGGGCGACGCTCCGTTGCTTCCGCCCAGCGGGAGGAACGCAGCATGTAACGTTATTTTGAGCAGCGGAATCCTCTGGATTTCACTGCGCATGCTCTTTTTTTTTTTAAATCAAACTTTATTTTGGCTTGCGCTGGCCGAACGTTCAGCTGAGCGCCTGCCCGCCGGCATGCCCGGGCGCCGGCAAGTGACAGCGCTCAGCTGATCACCCGGCGGCCGGCTACTGGGAGCGATCAGCTGATCACCCGGCGGCCAACACCAGGGAGCGATCAGCTGATCACCCGGCTGCAGGGAGCGATCAGCTGATCACCCGGCGGCAGGCTGCAGGGAACGATCAGCTGATCACCCGGCGGCCGGCTACTGGAAGCGATCAGCTGATCACCCGACGGCCGGCTGCAGGGAGCGATCAGCTGATCACCCGGCGGCCGGCTACTGGGAGCGATCAGCTGATCGTTCACAATAGTCTGCCGGTGGTAAAACTGTAAAAAAAAAAACAAAAACCCCAAAACGAATTGCGTTGTTTTGCAGCATCTGTTGCATCCGTTGTGCTACTATATGCAACACATCCGTTGCATCCGTTACACAATGCAATGCAACGGATACCGTTCAACGCAAGTGTGAAACTAGCCTTACTGTACAATCTCCATTATGGCCGTCGCCCGCTCCATGTTGTCACTGTCAGGAGATATTAATGTTCTATCATTAACTGTTACTGACAGCCACGGTTCTGCCATCCGATTTCTGTGGATGTTCCTGCACTTTATAACTCTCTTCTTATTTTGAAATATATTATTAAGATTCTGATATTTTAGATTTTTCCTTTTAGATTTGTTCTGTGTTTTTGGTGCTGGATTGTAGATATTTTGTGATAAATCTCTGTGTGTGACTATAGTTTGATTGTGTGTTATACCGGGGGCAGGACGGGGCCAGGACTGGATGTAGTCAGGGCCGGCCTTAGCCTGAATGGTGCCCTGTGCAAAACTGCCCTTTGGTGCCCTCCCTACTGATTTTCTACCCAGTTTCCCAGGAAACAAACGAGGACAGGAGGCCATTTTTTTTATATCCTAAGAAAATTGATCTCTTCAAATGTACAATAAATTACAAATTTGTGCTGGAGAATCTGCACTTCAAATCCATCACGTCTGATCCCATTTTTTAGATGTCTTCCGATTTCAACCATTTATGCCGTATCCATGGATATTACACCCCACCCCAGCGCCGACTCCACCCCTCAAGCCCTCCACACTCACCACCATTCTCGGAAAAACGTATGTGTATATATAACATATATATATATATATATATATATTTATATATATTATATACACACACACACACACACGGCCAAAAGTGTTAGCACCTTTGAAGTTGTTCCAGAAAATAAAGCATTTTCCTTAGAAAATTAATAATACACCCCCTACACTTCCCCTCTCCATAATATACTCTCTACACAGACCCTTTTCATAATCTCTCTCCCACACTGCCCCTATTTATAATATTCCCCCACACACTGCCCCTCAGTGTACCCCCACATGATATCCCTGTGTATAATATCCCCACACACTGCCCCTCTGTAAGATATCCCACACACACACACACACACACACACACACACACACACACACACACACACACACACACACACACACACTGCTCCTCTGTATAATATCTCTCCCACACACACTGCCCCATGTATAATATCCTACACTTCCCCTCTCCATAATATATTCTCTACACAGACCCTTTTCATAATCTCTCTCCCACACTGCCCCTATTTATATTACCCCACACACTGCCCCTCAGTGTACCCCCACATGATATCCCTGTGTATAATATCCCCACACACTGCCCCTCTGTAAGATATCCCACATACATATACACACACACACACACACACACACACACACACTGCTCCTCTGTATAATATCTCTCCCACAAACACTGTCCCTCAGTAGAATATACCCACACAATGCCCCTGTATATAATATTCACACACACACACTGCTCCTCTGTATAATATCCCCCCAAACACACTGCTCCTCAGTGTAATATCCCCCACATGCTGCACCTCTGTATAATATCCTCCCATACTGCTCCTCTGTATAATATCCCCATACACACTGCACCTCAGTACACTATCCCCCACACACATACTGTACCTTAGTATACTATCCCCCCACACACACACTGCTCCTCAGTATAATATCCCCCCCACACACTGCTCCTCAGTATAATATCCCCCCACACACTGCTTATCTGTATAATATCCCCCCACACAATGTCCCTCTGCATAATACCTCCCCACACACTGGTCTTCTGTATAATATCCCCCCAAACACACTGCTCCTCAGTGTAATATCCCCCACATGCTGCGCCTCTGTATAATATCCGCCCCCACACTGCTCCTCTGTATAATATCCCCCTACACACTGCACCTCAGTACACTATCCCCCACACACATACTGCACCTTAGTATACTATCCCTCCACACACACACTGCTCCTCAGTATAATATCCCCCCACACAATGCCCCTCTGCATAATACCTCCTCACACACTGGTCTTCTGTATAATATCCCCACATACACACTGCTCCTCTGTATAATATGCCCCCACGCTGTGCTCCTCTGTTTAGTATCCCCCACACACTGTTTATCAATATGATATCCCCCACACACACTGTTCCTTTGTATAATATCCTCCCACACACACTGCTCCTCTGTATAATATCCTCCCACACCCACTGCTCCTCTGTATAATATCCTCCCACACACTGCTCCTTTTGTATGATATCCTCCCACACACTGCTCTTCTGTATAATATCTCCCCACAAACACTGCTCCTCAATATATACCCCTCCACACACCGCTCCTCTAAATAATGTCCCCACACGTACACTGCTCCTCTGTAAATACCAACACACACTGCCCATTTGCATAATATCCCACACACTGCCTCTCTATATATCCCCCACACACTGCAACTCTGTATAATATACACACACACAATGACCCTCTGTGTAATATCCCTCATCTACGCTGCCCCTTTGTACACTATCCCCCAACAAGCTGCCCCTCTTTATATATATCGTCACACACAAAATGCTCCTCTGTATATCACCCCACACACACTACCCCTCTGTATACTATCCCCCCACACACATTATCTGTATAATATCCTCCTGGTATATATGTCCAAATCCTGGTATATATGTCTGCATCTTGGGCCCTTCCTGGTATGCATGTCCCCATTCTGGTTTATTGTTCCCTTCCTAGCATAAATGTCCTCTTCCAGGTATATATGTCCTCATCCAGGGACCCTCCTGGTATGCATGTTCCCATCCCAGTTTATTTGTCCCTATCCTGGTATTTATGTCCAAGCCTGGGCACCTGGTATGGATATCCCACTCCTGGGCACATTTTGGTATATATGTCCCCATCCTGGTTTCTGTCCCCTTCTTGGTATATATGTCCTCCTCCTGGTCTATATGGTCACATCATGGTTTATTTGTCCCTTTCCCAGCATATATATCCCCATCCTAGGCTCCTCCTTATGTATATATATTCCCTCCTGGACACATTCTGGTATATATGTTCCCATCCTGGTCTTTGTCCCCTTCCTGGTATATATCTCCTCCTTCTTGTGTATATGTGCCTTTCCTGGGTCTCTGCTCATATATTTGTCTACTGCAAAAAGAAAAAAAAAACAAAAAACATTTTACTCACCCTCCCCGGCTTCCACGTCCTGCAGCGTCCTCTTTGAGCAGCGATGCAATTCAGCTGGATGTGTGCCCTCCACACATCCAGCTAAAGCAAGGCAGGGGCTGCAGTCAGTGCCCACCCCCCACCACCCGCTGCTGGAGTCAGTGCCCCCCCACCACCCGCGGCTGGAGTCAGCGCCCCCAGTCCCCCGCCTTGAGTCAGCACCCCCTCCGCCCCTGGAGTCAGTGCCCAAACCACCACTTGCGGCTGGAGACAGCGCCCCCCCACCCCCTGCGGCTGGAGTCAGCACCTACCCACCCCCTGCAGCTGGAGTCAGCACCCCCTGTCCCTGAAGTCAGTGACCCCCCTCCCCCCGCGGCTGGAGTCAGCGGGTCCCCCCCACCCCCGGCAATCTTCAGCTCATAGAGCGCCTACCTCTCCCTGCCGGATGCCGCGCGCTCACCAGCTCTGTGTTGCCCGCAGCACTGTAATGAGGTGCAGAGTGATGACCTCATCACATTGGGCTACGGGATCACGCGCCACCTTTCTGCTCTGCTCCCTTCACAGTGCCTCCCCCACCACATGGCTAATTTGCATGCAATGCCCTAGAAGGACTTTGCACGCACCTTAGTCATGTGTAGACTGCAGTTGTAGTTGGAGCGACACCGCCGGGACCCTCTGCTGCAGCTGTGACTGGGGCTCGGTGAACATCGTGGGCCTGGCTGGCCAGGGGCTACATAAAGCTAAGTAATTAACCAGTGGCGGTTACAGTAAAAATGCAGTGCTGGGACCGGAGGAGCCAGGAAATTTACGACTTCTTACCTCTCTGCTACGCCCCCCCTGAAGCATGGCCGTCGGCGCCTTGTGCGACCGCACAAGTCGCACATGCCTAAAGCCGGCCATGGATGTAGTGATCATGTGAAGCCGGTAACAGCTCCGGAGATTTCTTACATGGGATCTTTCTGATGTTACATCATCATCTTTTCCCCATTCCAGGTCCCTACAATATCGGATCCTCTCAGATCTTCTATATAAGAGAATTTTCCTGATTGACTCATCAAGGATGGCTAGGGACAGGGACAAGATGGCGGAGAGGATATTACACCTCACCCTAGAGATCCTCTTCCGGCTTACTGGAGAGGTGAGAGATTCTGATGACGTCACATCCCATCATTCTTATCTATGGGAATAACAGATGGACAGAACGCGAGAGGTGAAGACTCTGGATATGTCTGTAGAAAGATTTATTAATGTGTTTATTCATAACTAGGATTATACAGTAGTGAAGAAGACCTCTAGTGAGAGCTGTCAGGCCCCTGTGTCTGAGGGATGGGGAAGACTCCTGAGCCCAATCACGGGGCCTACACCTCACCCCCTGATACATGAGGACATCAATGACCAGAAGATCCTAGAACTCACCTACAAGATGATTGAGCTGCTAACTGGAGAGGTGACAGTGCTGGGGATGCTGGGACATTATACAGTAACGCTATGAAGGATCGGGGGATGACGGTATCATTGTATGTGTCAGGTTCCTATACGGTGTCAGGATGTCACCGTCTATTTCTCCATGGAGGAGTGGGAGTATTTAGAAGGACACAAAGATCTGTACAAGGACGTCATGATGGATGTTCCCCAGCCCCTCACATCACCAGGTAATAGACAGAACTAAATACACACGGCCTATAATTATCTGTATGTAAAGAATTAATTCAGTCCCTGTCTGTGTTTCCTGTAGTTCTATCCAGTGAGAGTGTAACGGGGTGCCAGGGGTGCCTCTGGCCTTGTAGTCGTGGCCCTTGCAATCCGGCTTACCCCTGGTTCCACCGTCACTATGGGGACAGGAGATGACTTGGTGGGGCAGAGTGTGGTGGTGATGCAGATGTTATCCGGCGCACAAACACTCTTCAGGCAGGGTTCGATGCAATGAACAAACATTCTTTTATTCTTCACAAAGTCCCAAACAAAGCAATAAAGGTGATGATACGCTTTCTTAGCTGGGGGAAGCCTGTCCTTGCGTCCCCTCCAGTGGGGATGTGCCCGACTACTCCACTTCGCCCGGCTCCCACTTCTGGCTACCCACAGCCCGGACCCACACCGGACTGCTTCACACTATGAGGTTCCGCCCGCTCCTTTTCTCACCGGCTTCCCTGCTTTCCAGCTCCCACACTCTGCCCCGGCTCTGCTGCTCCGCTCCTGTCCCCGAGACGACTGCTCCCTTGATCTAATCTTTTCCTCACACCCTTGCTCTCTCCTCCCCTTGTCTCTGCCGGCTCCTCCTCCCCACTGTGGTGACAGCCGTCCCACCCGGCCACTAGGGGTACCCTAACACAATACACATGCAAATAAAACATTTTTATTAGTAACATTTCCGGGTTAACTATGCTCCCTTTTGCAGGGGGTCTGCTCACCCACTGCATACCTCCCCTCTTAAAACCCGAGCCTCCCGGCACGGCTCTTCCTTAAAACATACAGAAGCACGTAAAGTCTGCAATACCGTCCACAATAGGCGCAGCACCCACACAGAGGGCACCAGTGTGCCCAGTTCTCCTCCTCTGGACGGCCACCAGTGTGCGCAGCTCTCCTCCTCTGGACGGCCACCAGTGTGCGCAGCTCTCCTCCTCTGGACGGCCAGCAGTGTGCCCAGTTCTCCTCCTCTGGACGGCCACCAGTGTGCGCAGCTTTCCTCCTCTGGACGGCCACCAGTGTGCGCAGCTCTCCTCCTCTGGACGGCCACCAGTGTGCCCAGTTCTCCTCCTCTGGACAGCCACCAGTCCCGCGCCCGGCGGTTTCTGCAGCGCTCCCGGTCCTTCTTTCAACTAGCGCCCGGAGGCTTGGCAACAGCGCTCCCGGTCTTAGATGGGGCGACTGCCCGTACAAACACACAGAAGGGAGCTCGTCCCGTGAAACTTTAAAAGAACTTCTGCCGGCTAAACGGCGCCGGACTTAAACAACAGATCAGCAGTGGTGACTTACTCTGGGGGCCAGGCCCTCTTCCATTCCTCCGCTTGGGCCTGGATGTATGCCCCCAGGGATTGTCCCGGCTGCTGACGGATCCTCTGGAAGGACGCAGGGGCGTAGGGTGGCTCCACAGGCGCAGCTGCTGCAGCTCCTCTCGGTGGTGAAGGCGTCGCTGCCCCTGACAATCTTGCTGGTAACGGCGGCGGTGTCAATGCTGAGACTGGGTAGAGTGGAGGCGGGTCCTCGTTTCCCGCTCTTAAACAGACTCCACCCCCAGCCTCACGCATCATCTTGACTCCTCCGCTGAGGTACTTCTTTTTCTTCTTCCGTGCCCTGGAGCTGGCGCCTCCCCTCTTTGGGCGGAGTACTCCATGCTTTCTCTTCGGCACCGGCCAGCCCCAGGCTCTTCTTTCGGCGCCAATTTTCCGCGCCTTTTCTTCCTCACAGATAACGGCCTCCTTACCGCCATCTTGTACCCGGTCCAACGCTACGGGTACTGGGTTCTCTTCCCACCACAGGACTGGAAATCTTGTATCCTGGTCCGGATCCTGTGCTTCAGGCACGACCCGATCTCCAGCCTCCTGGGTCCCTGGCAGGGGACTCGGATCCTGCCGACTACGCCACATGTAACGGGGTGCCAGGGGTGCCTCTGGCCTTGTAGTCGTGGCCCTTGCAATCCGGCTTACCCCTGGTTCCACCGTCACTATGGGGACAGGAGATGACTTGGTGGGGCAGAGTGTGGTGGTGATGCAGATGTTATCCGGCGCACAAACACTCTTCAGGCAGGGTTCGATGCAATGAACAAACATTCTTTTATTCTTCACAAAGTCCCAAACAAAGCAATAAAGGTGATGATACGCTTTCTTAGCTGGGGGAAGCCTGTCCTTGCGTCCCCTCCAGTGGGGATGTGCCCGACTACTCCACTTCGCCCGGCTCCCACTTCTGGCTACCCACAGCCCGGACCCACACCGGACTGCTTCACACTATGAGGTTCCGCCCGCTCCTTTTCTCACCGGCTTCCCTGCTTTCCAGCTCCCACACTCTGCCCCGGCTCTGCTGCTCCGCTCCTGTCCCCGAGACGACTGCTCCCTTGATCTAATCTTTTCCTCACACCCTTGCTCTCTCCTCCCCTTGTCTCTGCCGGCTCCTCCTCCCCACTGTGGTGACAGCCGTCCCACCCGGCCACTAGGGGTACCCTAACACAATACACATGCAAATAAAACATTTTTATTAGTAACATTTCCGGGTTAACTATGCTCCCTTTTGCAGGGGGTCTGCTCACCCACTGCAAGAGGACAACACCAGAGAGATGTCCCCGTCCTCTTCTTCCACAGGAATGTAAACAAGAAGATCCCGATGTTCCTCAGGATCATCAGGTAGATGGAGAGAAGGTGTCATGAGATCTCCCTATGATGCGTTTAGTCTCGTTTTATCCACTATTATTATACACTGAGTAGCCAATGTATTAGCGATAGTGCTACTTTCCTAATATAATATCTTCTAAATGGAAATTCGACCAGTGACTTCAAAGTTGAGAAGAAAATCCAGTGATCAAATTTGTGGATCTTTCCCAGTGAGAATCTAAAGTAGGATCGAAATATTGAGTGATCTGATCATCTTTGAACATTTAGTACATAAAATGGTGTTGAGATTATACTGAGAGTATTGTGATAGAGGTAAAACATTCAGAAAAAGTGGGTGTTGTGAATATAATGAACTTATCAGTGACATGAGTTCATCCACAATCATTCTGAAGAATAGTCGGGGCTCAGTCTTGTACTGCAGCTGAAGACACTGATGCATATATCTAAAGTGTCTGAACGAACAACTCTTCAGCTCAGGAGCTTACCTAGGACTAGTTGGCAATCAATTTAATCTGTTCAGGGCAGAAATTCACCTATGACAGAACAATGCTCGATGTTACACTGGTCGGATAGTCATGAATTGCTTCCATAAATATAACAGAAATTTTTCTTGCTTCCGTGGGCTTCACAGTCTTCAGATTTTAGTCCTATAGAGCATCTCAAGGATGAGGTAGATTGGGCTGTTCAGAGCAGGTCAGTACCTTCATCTTATTTATGGCAACTGTAAAAAGCTGTCCTGTCCTCAAGGGCCAATATTCCTGCAGAACGATCAACACAGACTGGAACAAATGACATTAAATTCCTATAGTTTTGAAGAGCGAAGGTGAATGTACTCAATACTATGATTGTCTGTAATAATCTGGCCATTCAGTGTATGATTTATACATGGTGGAGATGACAGGATAAAGCTGATCATAGACATTAGATGTTGTCTGGATCTTCTCACAATTTTCTAGTTATGGAAACTGCTGGTTACAATTAGGAGGGGACAGGTTGGATTATACAGGAGACCTGCAGCTCTGTGATATCTACTGCTGTCAGTTTTGATTGTCATGTTCATTTTTTATATTTTCTGTTTTTCTGAATCATTTCTCACAACTTTTCCATCTTCAGTGACTTTTAAAATATTTGTACAGGGGGAAGATCTGACCCATATTAATACTACAGAGACATATGTGAGGGGTGATGAGCGGTGTAAAGAGGAGATTCCTACAGATAACCGCACAGGTGAGTAGTGAACACTAAATGCAGAGAAGTCACAGATTCTACTCCGTCACTGGTTGTAGAATTATAGGCCCAGTTTATTGAGACTGTTGTTGTGCATGTCAGTCTTAATATATGGGGCCACTGGTGTAAGATGCACCTAATTCATGTAAAGACGAATGTCAGAGACTGGAGAACGTTTCTGGAGTGAGTTATACCATTTGTGTGGTAAATTTCCATGAATTGGAGAAGTACATTCCTCCCTCCAGTACCGTTCCCATAATAGTAGATCGGTTGTTGCTTAGTTTTCCATTTTCAAAATCTGTCAAGTCTATATACCGCAGTCTCAGTGTATCCTATGTGATGTATATACGACAGTCTCAACATCTCCTATGTTATGTCTACTAAGGGGTCTTTGTCTACTGTGTTACTTCTATATATTAGCCTTAACATATCATATGTGATGGATATAAAGCAGTGTCAATGTCTCCTGTGTGATGTACATACAGCACTCTCAGTGTATATGCTATGTGATATATACAGCAGAGTCTGAGCGTATCCTATATGATGGATTTACAGCAGTCCCAGTATATTCTGTAAGATGCATAAACCAGGCTCAGTGTAATATTTTATTTGTTGTTATATAGAAAGTGCATTTGGTGAACAGTTTCTGATTCTTCTAAGTTGCTCTTTAAGTCTTCATTGAATATTTCACTAAATATAAATATTTCATATTTCACAAACAAATAGAGACAAAAAAAGACTTAAAAAAATATTAGAAAGTGAAAAATGAAATAATTACAAACCTGATGGTGGCCTCACATCATAATCTGAGTCCCTGCTTTGATATATATTGTTGCCATCGCTGTCTTCGTCAGTTCATAATTGAATTGTACTATAATTTGTATAGAAATGTTTTATAATTTATATATGTTATAATTAATATTATTTCAAGCCTGTGTTATTGAAAAATAATATATTCAGTTTTATTCTTGGCAGATTACAGTACCAGCAGATCAAAGTCACATCTGATATTTTCAGATTTTACAGCACATGATCATAGTGTCACACCAGGTGCTTATGAAGAACATGACAATATCCCACGTATATCTCCAGCCCTTCACAGTAAAGATCTATCATATGATCCTTCTCAACAGCTTCTATCTTTGGATTTATCGCAGACTATTAAGCAAAACAAAAACAACAGGATGGAAGGTAAACTTGAAAGAGTACATACAACAGAGAAGCCATATTCATGCCCAAAATGTGGGAAATGTTTTACACATAAACCAAATCTGGTTCAACATGTGAGAATTCACTCAGGTGAGAAGCCATATTCATGTTCAAAATGTGGAAAATGTTTTACAAGAAAATCAAATGTTGTTACACACGAGAAAATTCACACACAGGACAAAGCATTTTCATGTTCAGAATGTGGAAAAAGTTTTTTAGAAAAATCATCTCTTGTTATACATCTGAGAAGTCACACAGGTGAAAAGCCATTTTCATGTTTAGAATGTAGGAAATGTTTTACAGTGAAAAGTAATCTTGTTAAACATCAGAGAATACACACAGGGGAGACCCCATTTTCCTGTCGAGAATGTGGAAAATGTTTTACACGGAAAGGACATCTTGTTATTCATCTGAGAACTCACACAGATGAGAAGCCATTTTCATGCTCGGAATGTGGAAAATGTTTTACAGAGAAAGCACGTCTTGTTGCACATCAGAGAATTCACACACAGGAGAAACCATTTTCATGTTCAGAATGTGGAAAATGTTTTACAGTGAAAAGTAATCTTATTAAACATCAGAGAATGCACACAGGGGAGAAGCCATTTTTATGTTCAGAATGTGGGAAATGTTTTGCAGATAAATCATATTTTTTTAGACATCTGAGAACTCACACAGGTGAGAAGTCATATTCATGTTCAGAATGTGGAAAATGTTTTATAGCAAAAAATCAGTTTGTTACACATAAGAGAATTCACAGAGGGGAGAAGCCATTTTCATGTTGAGAATGTGGAAAATGTTTTATACGGAAAGGACATGTTGTTATCCATCTGAAAACTCAAACAGGTAAGAAGCCATTTTCATGTTCAGAATGTGGAAAATATTTTGGAGATAAAAGACGTCTTATTGCACGTCAGAGAATTCACATTGTGGGAATGTGGGAACTTTTTTGCATGGATATGAAATCTTATTATACATCACAAAATTCACAAAGGGAAGTAGCCGCTTACTTTTTGAAACCATTTTATTGTCAAATGGTACAAGCACAAAATACAAGTTATTGTCTTACAAAAGAAGGGAATGTAATACACATTACTAACTGCTTAATAGTGAATGTAAGCAACTATCAATAAACATCTTTTATTCAAAAATAAACAGGAGCTGCTCTTCATGTCAATGTATCAATCAAACGTATGACTTTGATTATAGAGAGATGCTGCTATAAGTGATCAGGACCAATGCCAAGCTAACCATCAGCAGCTATCCCTGTAGCGTACAACGTCATCTTCCCATAGCTTATATCAAATCAGATGTTTGAGGTGATGGAATAACTTTTTAAAAAAAATATTGCCTATTGTTTTCAAACTTTAGATTTTATTACTTTTGTTTGGATCTGTATTTTTTCTTATCCCAACTGTCGATCAAACTGTATAGACCTCCAAAACAAGACATATGAGAACAAGGAGAACAACAACAGAGTGTATTGCAAAAGTGAACAATTTATTGACAAAGACAGGCACAGGAAAGGATAAGCGGCGACATCAAAGACATGTGTGTGACAGGATTGTATGGGAGATGTTACAACATACAAGATAATTCCGATGGGCCACCTTAACTGTTAAAATGGTAACAACAATAATGTGCATATGACAGGAACACATATGTAAGGACAAGCAGATGCAAAATAGCGGAGGGAAAAATTATCATAAGCACAGGTTATGTGCCCCCTATTAAATCATGCATCAGAATTGACCATGGTCATAAGCATAATGCCCATAGTATGTGGCATGTGTAAGGATGGAAACGCATGTGCACATGAAAAATACAATAATAGATAATGTATTAATACAATTAGGTATGAATCAAACCAAAGTCATAGACTATAGATGCAGTGAAACAACATGGCGTCAGCATCACATATATACATAGCACAAGCAAAATGCTGTATTGAGCATAAGAATCGCATATGCATAGCGAAAACAGGTGGCAATCACATAGAGCCTAAGTCAGGCATGTAATAAAAAAGCAATGGGCGCGGACCCAAATAGGAAGCATACCCATAAAGCACACACAGCCAGTGAGTGGCAGCAAAGAAGTCCCCCTAGAGACCCCGACGTATACGTTTCACGATCCAGGAAGTATGATCATTTCATCAGGGGGATAACCACGCTGTAAGTGGAACATGCTTTTAAGCATGGCGCCTACCTCCCTGGTCACTCCCCCCGCAGCGTCAGCACAGACCGCATCATAGGAAGTCCCGGGCCCGGAGTCATCGGCAATCAACGCCCATCAAGATGGTTTGCGCATGCGCGGGAATGAGGACGCGTCACTCATGACCAGCGCATGCGCAGAGGCGATTAGAGATGCCGAGGAGACCGGCTGTAACCCGGAAATGCGGCTGTCAGACGTGGGCGGGCAAGGCGGAGCAACTTGACGAATTCATGGGCCGACTGGGCATGAACTCCTTTAACATCAAACTAACCTATAGGAGTGATGCAAGACGTCTGGATTTCCTTGATATTGACATTGAGATTGATGGTAATCAGGTTATCCAGACTGATGTTTTCCGTAAAACAACTTCGGTCAACTCCTTGCTTCATGCCTCGTCGTCCCATGACCAGTCTACTATTCGAGCCATTCCGACGGGCCAATTTTTGCGCATGAGGCGCATTTGCTCCTCTGACCTTAAGTTTGAGGAGCAAGCGGCGGACCTTACAATTCGGTTTCAAGAGCGGGGTTATAGTAATAGGAGCATTAAAAGGGCGTATTTACGGGCAAAACATACCCCTCGTTCAACTTTGCTTTATGGTGGGGCGGCTAAGTCTGGTATCTCCTCTAATCCCGGTCCGATTAGGTTCATCTCTACATTCAATCATGAATGGAATAGTATGCGAACCATTCTTAGCAGGCATTGGGGGGTCCTCCAATCAGACCCTACCCTCCATAATTTACTATCTGATTATCCACTTTTGACATCCCGCAGGTCACGTAATCTCCGTGACATTCTTGTCCGGAGTCATTACATTCCACGCCAGCCCAGTACTTTCCTGGACCTTGGTAGCCCCCTTAAAGGCTGTTTTCCCTGCGGCCACTGTCTGGCCTGCAGCAATGTCCTTCGCAGTTCATCCTTCACCTCTGCTGATGGGGCCCGTACTTATGATATTCAACATTATGTATCATGCGGCACCAGCAATGTGGTTTATTATGCCACCTGTGGGTGCCGCATGATATATGTTGGCCTCACCAGCAGAGAGTTACGCAAACGCGTGAGGGAGCATGTGAGGGACATTGCTGCGGCCCGGACGGCGGTTGATATTTCCAGCCTCAAGACCCTTCCACGTCACTTTCATGCTTTTCATGCTTGTGATCCTAAATCTCTGCTTGTTAGGGGTATAGATGTCATTCATGGGGGTGCACGTGGAGGTAATGTACGAAAAATCTTAGCACAACGTGAAACTCGCTGGATTTACACCTTGGGAACAATGTCCCCCAGGGGGTTAAATGAGCATCTCAGCTTTGCACCATTTTTGTGACAGTGTATAGTCTCTCCGTTTTTTCCTGTCTCCCTGGTTTTAAGTGCCTCGTTTTTAATTTCTCATATTTTTTGTTTTTATTCTAGTTATAAATTTCCTCTGGCACTTTCTTAGGAGCGCTGATTACTTCTGCATGGCATCTTCTTATACTCTCTACATTTGGGATCACGGATTTGGACCTATACTCAAGACTACAGGATTGTCGATACTGCATCTTTCCTTCTATGTGATCCATGTTATTCTCTTTTCTCTTGCCCCCTCCCTGGTCCCTCCCCTCCGCGTCTGACAGCCGCATTTCCGGGTTACAGCCGGTCTCCTCGGCATCTCTAATCGCCTCTGCGCATGCGCTGGTCATGAGTGACGCGTCCTCATTCCCGCGCATGCGCAAACCATCTTGATGGGCGTTGATTGCCGATGACTCCGGGCCCGGGACTTCCTATGATGCGGTCTGTGCTGACGCTGCGGGGGGAGTGACCAGGGAGGTAGGCGCCATGCTTAAAAGCATGTTCCACTTACAGCGTGGTTATCCCCCTGATGAAATGATCATACTTCCTGGATCGTGAAACGTATACGTCGGGGTCTCTAGGGGGACTTCTTTGCTGCCACTCACTGGCTGTGTGTGCTTTATGGGTATGCTTCCTATTTGGGTCCGCGCCCATTGCTTTTTTATTACATGCCTGACTTAGGCTCTATGTGATTGCCACCTGTTTTCGCTATGCATATGCGATTCTTATGCTCAATACAGCATTTTGCTTGTGCTATGTATATATGTGATGCTGACGCCATGTTGTTTCACTGCATCTATAGTCTATGACTTTGGTTTGATTCATACCTAATTGTATTAATACATTATCTATTATTGTATTTTTCATGTGCACATGCGTTTCCATCCTTACACATGCCACATACTATGGGCATTATGCTTATGACCATGGTCAATTCTGATGCATGATTTAATAGGGGGCACATAACCTGTGCTTATGATAATTTTTCCCTCCGCTATTTTGCATCTGCTTGTCCTTACATATGTGTTCCTGTCATATGCACATTATTGTTGTTACCATTTTAACAGTTAAGGTGGCCCATCGGAATTATCTTGTATGTTGTAACATCTCCCATACAATCCTGTCACACACATGTCTTTGATGTCGCCGCTTATCCTTTCCTGTGCCTGTCTTTGTCAATAAATTGTTCACTTTTGCAATACACTCTGTTGTTGTTCTCCTTGTTCTCATATGTCTAGAGTGTGCCATGTAGGAAGGTGTATCATGTTGCCCCTCTCCTATTTATATTGTGTGGTTTTTTGCCTTCTAATACGTTTTTCTGTGGTTTCCACAGTTCATTCCACTTCTACCATGGATTTCCGCTCCCATGATGAATCATGGTTAAAAGAGCTGGACAAGGCACTTGCTGAGGTCGGCGGCGCTGCAGCAGAGACAGAGGGAGACTTTACATTGTCCGAAAGTGTGCAAAGCTATAGAAACCTGCTCCACAGACGCACCAAGGTCTGGTGGAATCGGGCGTTTCTGGATAAATATATACAGAGGGGGCTCATACCAAGAGGCCTAAGGATCCAAATTTTTCCTTCCTTTCAGGTGGATAATGAATCCATTAAAACCCGCTGGGAGGAGCTTTCCAATGTCTGCTCAAGGGGTTTCCTCAGCCTTCTGAGTGAAATAGACAGTGCCTCGATCTCGGAGATGGAGGGGGAGATGGAGAAACTCTTGACCACAATCAAAGAGAGTATGTCGGTTGATGCCCTGGCTAAATTTACCAGTCAGAATGAATCTGACCTTGTACGCCTGGAAAAAGAAATTAAAGCAGTAAAAATCAAAAAATTCCAACGGGATCAAAACGATTCCCATCAAGATCGTGTTTACAGGTGGCGATCCAATATCGTTGGACGGCGATCTAGATCGCGTTCGCTTTCCAGGTTGCGGGGTGCTGGTTCAACTGGACGTCTGAATATGGTTCCCAGTGATACGGACGAATCAGATATGGAGATTGGTCAACCCAGTGGCGTTTTGACAAGGCTTAAATCCAAACAGCAACAACCTAACACTAGCAAGCGTAAAGCCTTACAGGTAATTAATTTGTCTAACCATACCCTCTCCATCTCTCAGATCAATGTTCTGTCTAAAGGATTATCCTTTTCACCTACCAACTCCTTTCACTGCTTTACAGCAGTGAAGGACCTATACCTTTTCGCTCGGAAGGTTGTTTTGAGTAAACTTCATAACAAACGTAACCAGTCTGGTGAACCATTGGACCCTCGCGAACAGCAGGCTATCCGGGATCTCGAGGAGCTGCTGGACGAGGCTGCGCCCACCATGCATGATCAATTTCCACCTAGTGTTTTGCCCAGATCGACCAGGTTTCCCCCCTTGTCCGTTTGTCCCGCTGTGGAAATTTTTACCAAACTTGTTATTAAAGATTTTGAACAACTGTCCAGGCGACGTCGCCATGATAATCTTACACATCAAGATAGATTGGCGATTGAATCCCTGGACAGGATGGATGATGTTGTTATTAAACCTGCGGACAAGGGGGGAAACATTGTGATCTGGCCCACTATCATGTACGAGAGGGAGGCATTTCGCCAGTTACGCGATAAAGCCACTTACCATCGTCTCCACTATAACCCCGCTCTGACCTTCTCCGCCCAACTCCAGTCCATCCTTGGCAAGGCATGTGATGATGGTATCATTAGTAAGCAGGTTGTAGAGGGACTCACAGTACGTTTTCCTAAAATATCTACTTTTTATTTACTACCCAAAATCCACAAAGATGCCCTCTGTCCTCCTGGCCGTCCTATTGTGTCCGGCATTGAGGGGTTGTGTGAGCCAACATGCCGATTTATCGACTATTATTTAAAACCCTTGGTCGAAACACTCCCCTCATATGTCCGTGACACTACGGACGTTCTCAGGAGGATTGACGGCATCTCTGTGGATGAAGGGACACTGCTTGTTACTGCAGATGTTGAGTCCCTCTACACCTGCATTTGCCACGAGGATGGACTGGAGGCTACTAAGTATTTTTTGTTGGCCTCTGGTCGGGATGGCTCGATGTGTGACTTGATCCTTGAGTTGCTCCGCTTTGTCCTTACCCACAATTTCTTTTTATTTAAAGATAATTATTATTTGCAGCAGCGCGGCACTGCGATGGGCGCGGCCTGTGCGCCTTCGTACGCAAACCTCTTCCTGGGATACTGGGAGAGGGGTTTGCTGTGTGACGGGGGCGGGCCGGCCGACGCCCATGCGCAGTGCTGGTTGCGATATATTGATGATTTGTTTATTTTGTGGGCGGGCAAGGCGGAGCAACTTGACGAATTCATGGGCCGACTGGGCATGAACTCCTTTATCATCAAACTAACCTATAGGAGTGATGCAAGACGTCTGGATTTCCTTGATATTGACATTGAGATTGATGGTAATCAGGTTATCCAGACTGATGTTTTCCGTAAAACAACTTCGGTCAACTCCTTGCTTCATGCCTCGTCGTCCCATGACCAGTCTACTATTCGAGCCATTCCGACGGGCCAATTTTTGCGCATGAGGCGCATTTGCTCCTCTGACCTTAAGTTTGAGGAGCAAGCGGCGGACCTTACAATTCGGTTTCAAGAGCGGGGTTATAGTAATAGGAGCATTAAAAGGGCGTATTTACGGGCAAAACATACCCCTCGTTCAACTTTGCTTTATGGTGGGGCGGCTAAGTCTGGTATCTCCTCTAATCCCGGTCCGATTAGGTTCATCTCTACATTCAATCATGAATGGAATAGTATGCGAACCATTCTTAGCAGGCATTGGGGGGTCCTCCAATCAGACCCTACCCTCCATAATTTACTATCTGATTATCCACTTTTGACATCCCGCAGGTCACGTAATCTCCGTGACATTCTTGTCCGGAGTCATTACATTCCACGCCAGCCCAGTACTTTCCTGGACCTTGGTAGCCCCCTTAAAGGCTGTTTTCCCTGCGGCCACTGTCTGGCCTGCAGCAATGTCCTTCGCAGTTCATCCTTCACCTCTGCTGATGGGGCCCGTACTTATGATATTCAACATTATGTATCATGCGGCACCAGCAATGTGGTTTATTATGCCACCTGTGGGTGCCGCATGATATATGTTGGCCTCACCAGCAGAGAGTTACGCAAACGCGTGAGGGAGCATGTGAGGGACATTGCTGCGGCCCGGACGGCGGTTGATATTTCCAGCCTCAAGACCCTTCCACGTCACTTTCATGCTTTTCATGCTTGTGATCCTAAATCTCTGCTTGTTAGGGGTATAGATGTCATTCATGGGGGTGCACGTGGAGGTAATGTACGAAAAATCTTAGCACAACGTGAAACTCGCTGGATTTACACCTTGGGAACAATGTCCCCCAGGGGGTTAAATGAGCATCTCAGCTTTGCACCATTTTTGTGACAGTGTATAGTCTCTCCGTTTTTTCCTGTCTCCCTGGTTTTAAGTGCCTCGTTTTTAATTTCTCATATTTTTTGTTTTTATTCTAGTTATAAATTTCCTCTGGCACTTTCTTAGGAGCGCTGATTACTTCTGCATGGCATCTTCTTATACTCTCTACATTTGGGATCACGGATTTGGACCTATACTCAAGACTACAGGATTGTCGATACTGCATCTTTCCTTCTATGTGATCCATGTTATTCTCTTTTCTCTTGCCCCCTCCCTGGTCCCTCCCCTCCGCGTCTGACAGCCGCATTTCCGGGTTACAGCTGGTCTCCTCGGCATCTCTAATCGCCTCTGCGCATGCGCTGGTCATGAGTGACGCGTCCTCATTCCCGCGCATGCGCAAACCATCTTGATGGGCGTTGATTGCCGATGACTCCGGGCCCGGGACTTCCTATGATGCGGTCTGTGCTGACACTGCGGGGGGAGTGACCAGGGAGGTAGGCGCCATGCTTAAAAGCATGTTCCACTTACAGCGTGGTTATCCCCCTGATGAAATGATCATACTTCCTGGATCGTGAAACGTATACGTCGGGGTCTCTAGGGGGACTTCTTTGCTGCCACTCACTGGCTGTGTGTGCTTTATGGGTATGCTTCCTATTTGGGTCCGCGCCCATTGCTTTTTTATTACATGCCTGACTTAGGCTCTATGTGATTGCCACCTGTTTTCGCTATGCATATGCGATTCTTATGCTCAATACAGCATTTTGCTTGTGCTATGTATATATGTGATGCTGACGCCATGTTGTTTCACTGCATCTATAGTCTATGACTTTGGTTTGATTCATACCTAATTGTATTAATACATTATCTATTATTGTATTTTTCATGTGCACATGCGTTTCCATCCTTACACATGCCACATACTATGGGCATTATGCTTATGACCATGGTCAATTCTGATGCATGATTTAATAGGGGGCACATAACCTGTGCTTATGATAATTTTTCCCTCCGCTATTTTGCATCTGCTTGTCCTTACATATGTGTTCCTGTCATATGCACATTATTGTTGTTACCATTTTAACAGTTAAGGTGGCCCATCGGAATTATCTTGTATGTTGTAACATCTCCCATACAATCCTGTCACACACATGTCTTTGATGTCGCCGCTTATCCTTTCCTGTGCCTGTCTTTGTCAATAAATTGTTCACTTTTGCAATACACTCTGTTGTTGTTCTCCTTGTTCTCATATGTCTAGAGTGTGCCATGTAGGAAGGTGTATCATGTTGCCCCTCTCCTATTTATATTGTGTGGTTTTTTGCCTCCAAAACAAGACGTTTATGTGTGGTGCTCCTGAGTATATCAGGGTGACCGGTACCGAGCACGACTGGGTACAGGACCCTAGGTCAGTAGCCGATTCAATTCTGAGTCTCAACTGGGTGCAAAAAACCTAAAAAATCTACACTATATGGAGAGAGGGTATGCACACCAGTGACTATGTAAGGGGAATATAGGAAAAGCAGAAACTGCTGTGTGAATTCTGACATGAAAAATCCAATAGCTATATGTAAGAGTGAAAGTATGAAAATGGAACCTGCATTACTGCCATGAACATATGAATAAAGATAAATTTAGCTATTGAATTGATCAATGCAACAGAGCCCCAACACTATGCCAAGTAATTTCTCTACGTTGGGGTCCCTAGCTAGTGTATGTCCTCTCATGCAGTTAAAAAACTTACCGTGTATGGGAAGCTGAGACCCAGGCTATATATGCATATAATGTGGACTGGCAATAGGTGTGGGTGGGGTGGGTTCACAAACGAAAAACTACAAATCAATCAAGAAATAACGTCTGGAACTCCATTCTGAGTTTGAACTGGGTGCAAAAAAACTAAAAAATCTACACTATATGGAGAGAAGGTATGCACACTAGTGACTATGTAAGGGGAATATATGAAAAGCAGAAACTGCTGTGTGAATACTGACATGAAAAATCCAATAGCTATATGTGAGAGTGAAAGTATGAAAATGGAATCTGCATTACTTCCATGAACATATGAATCAAGAGAAATTTAGCTCTGTTGCATTGATCAATTCAATAGCTAAATTTCTCTTTATTGATATGTTCATGGCAGTAATGCAGATTCCATTTTCATACTTTCATTCTTACATATAGCTATTGGATTTTTCATGTCAGTATTCACACAGCAGTTTCTGCTTTTCATATATTCCCCTTACATAGTCACTGGTGTGCATACCTTCTCTCCATATAGAGTAGCCGATTCAATGTCCTGATAATTAACCTGGGAGGGAGAGTCTCTTTATGAACTTCCCTAAGAGCTCAGAGATTGAAGGCATCAGCACAATGTGGGGGATAGGGCTTTCCAATAAAGCGGCCAACTAAACTGGTCCCCTGCACCCTGCGCTCCCAAATATACCACCAAAACCCAGAGGCCAGGGCCTTCCCTAGAGGGACTGACACCTTGCTGTTCCACACCATCTGCCCCAGTACTCCTTCCAGCAGTAGCGGTACTCTCATTACCGCAACCCGCAGGTGGCGCCACAAACTTCTCCCCTGTAAATAATTCCCTTTCAAGGATCGGAGTATTTGCCGAGCCTGGGTCCGGACCCCTCGAGCCACGACCACCTTGGATCCGAGCACCCCGGTCTGCGCCGAGGCGGCACATATGCATTTACGCAACAATTAATTTTATTTTGATACAACATCTTTCAAGTTCATGCCAATAATGTATAGGAGGGAGATCGGGTGTGTGCCGTGCTATCACCAAAGGAAACCAATGTTAATTATTTCATCTCTTTATTCTTTGTTCAGGTCAATGCGTTTCAGATATCACTGTCTCCTTCATCAGGACATCAAAGAACTATATACCGTTTTTTGATGTCCTGATATCATATATAGTAAATACACCAGCGCCCCCAATCTAGAAAACTCAAGATGCATAACAGGCAATGCCATTAATCAAATACAACTGCTTAACAAACAATGTAATTCTTTACATTCAGTTTTCTCTCCATTCATTCATTCATTGATGCATCCCATCATCCATGTCATTGAGGGGGTGTAAGGGATAATCTTTATAGTCAGTGCTGCTGTTCTGGTGCTTTGTGCATTACGTCTATCCCCTGAAGTGTCCTATACAAAAGATCATGTTGAGACTGTGTCTGACTGTCTTTGGGGGACGAGTTGGAGAGGTGTAGGTGGAGTTATAGGTCTGTGATCACTGCTTATTCGTAGCAATTTAATCAAGCTGCTGCTTTTAAAGCATCACTCCGGTGTTTTTTTTATTGCTCTTGTAGCACCCCTGTGGTACCAGGTGCCACAAAATGTAAGTGGAAACCCAAACCCCGGAATATCCGTGCCAGTCAACACATCAGCACCTTCAGGCGCACATACACAACCCCAACACCAGACTGGGAGACTGCATAGCAACAGGTAAAAAGGATGGGCACTGATTGGATAGTCACCACCCAATCTGTGGGGAGAGACCCAGCAAGGGGAGGGGCCAGTGGTCAGTTGGAAAGTTGGTGGGAGGAAGTGTTAGTCCGTCGAGTAAGGAGAGAGGAGTTGAGAATAGTAGTCGGAGGAGTGAAAGTACAGAAAGAAAGGAAAAGACCTGAAGTAACAACAGAGTGCTGTGACAGGAGGGAGGGACTGTGGAGTAAGTAATCAGGACTCAAGGGACCGTGGATTGCCTGTGGAAGTAGAAAGCTCCAGGGACCGCGGGGCACCTCTGGAAGTCTGAAACCTAGGCTCACAGGACTCAGCACAAGGTGGGGTGCAGACCCTAGGACAGCGGGACACTTTATGGTCAACTGTTAAATCTGCCAGAGAAGAAGATCTCCAGGGTCCATGGCCAACCAAAGAGTCTGAAGCATCAGCAGCAAAGAGGGTACCGGGGATTGATCCCCTTAAATAGTCCAGGCTGCCTGCAATAGGACCAAGACAGAAACGGAGGGGTTCCCAAGCAGCTCTAGGCCACGGGAGACCATCAACAAAAAGTGTGCATGGAGGACAGCCAACCCAGGTAACAGCTAGCATGGAGAACAAGGGGAGTGGGAACACCTGGAACCGGCACCAGCGGGTCCAAACACTGACACCAAGTAAAAACAAGGCAAGTTAAAACTGCAATTCTAGTGTGGACTGTTTCCTTATCACCTCCGTACACACACACTTACTGTTCCCTACTATAACCCCCATCATCCACTGCTGGAGTCCAACCTTGCTTGCGGAGGGCCCAAAACACCTAAGCTGCATTACTCCACCAGCCCCAGCAGGACCCTGCAGCGGTGGTTTCAATATCCTGGCCGCACACCGCAAGTTGCGTAGTCGAAAAACTCTTTATTTTTATTTCTCCATTTTCTTTCATTTTTTTCCCCTTTTTTTATTCGGACCGACCCCTAGGGTCACAGAATCGGAAATCGGCCGCGACCACGACTGTACCACACTGTGCACCAAGCGCCCGGGATCGAGTACTCCACAGCCCTGGGGCGTCACATTCTGTTGGAGTGATGCTTTAAATCTAAGTCTACTGACCCCAATAATATTCTCACCTTCTATCGTCGCTGTTCTGATCAGTCCTGGCGATTTGTAACCTGCCAGTGCACTCAACACAGCACAGATGTGTGACGCCCTGGAAAAAGCAGGTAGTCACAGATAGGCCCCCGCACAACACCCTTCCCTCACTTAGGAAACACACAGCCGACCTGAAACCCCAGTCACCCCCCTTAGGGAAAGATAGACACACCAGTGGGCGGGACCAGGTGGTTGGACACGCCCACCCAGGGGTTTTGACAGCCCAGGGTGGGAAAACAGAGAGTTGAAGCTTAGAGTTCAAGTGGAGAGGAGTGTGGGCTGGAGCTAGGCGTAGCTCCAGCAGAGGAAGTTCAAGTTGAACAGTGCCAGGGTAGGAGCCCTGGTGCCTTTGGCTACGTGGCAGACGGTGGTCTCTGTCAGCAGGAGATGGGAAGACGGCTCGGCAGAACCAAGGTGGACTGGGACAGGGTTGTAGCCCGCCTGTACCGACACGGGGAACCGAACCGGAAACCATAGCACAGAGGGGGTACTCGGACCCTGAAGCCAGTACCGAAACTAGCGGCCTAGCTAATTAACCGATTGAGGCCAGGATATAGGTCTTGTCCCATCCAAAGTCCCTAAGAGAAGACAACAGCCCACCGATAGGGATAGGAGGCCACCGCCAGGGCCCATAGATTCCACGGGCCAGCGTCTGCGGGTACGGCTCCTTTGGCCACATCCAGACGGGAGCAGACTCCTGAGTTCCAGACCAGGCAGTCCACCATTCCCAAAACAATTGCAGAGGAAAAGGACAGTGACCACCAGCCTGGGTGGGGGGACCTGAATGCAACCGGCCACGGCGGCCGGCCACCAGCACCTTGGTTTACCAAAAGACTCGTGTGATTCATTTACTGTGAGTAACCAAACATCCCCCTGCTTGCTCAGGCGCGCCGGCCCTCGCCATCGCTATTCCCTGCACAAAGACACTGGGTCCCGGGGCAACCATCCCTACCCACGGAGGGGTTAACATCCAGCTGGAACTACATCTCCCCCGGGTGCCCCATAACAGCAGCGGTGGTGTCTCACCTCACCACACACCGTGGGTGGCGTCACGAACTTAATACGGTCTAGCCCATACAACTATACCCCCCCTTTTATTCTGCGTGTCCGCAAGACCCCCGGGTCCGGAGACACTCGAGCCACCCCCCAAGAAGGTCCGGATCCGAGCAGTGGCGGCTGCTGGCACGGGGGCGGCACACCTCGAAACTTGGCGTCACGAACAGGATACATACCCATCCACTTACCTGGTGAAAGTGCGCCTTGCATTGGACAGTCAGCGGTGACCCGTTGAAAAAGTTTCAGAAGTCGCCATTTTTTCCGTCATTTTTTTTAGGCCCGAAAACTGCAGCCCAGCGTCTTCTTCCCCGAGAAAGGGCGCGAAGCTGAAGCCGAGCCCCCTGGGAACACGGCCGGAAGGTGAACCCCTAGGTCGTAAAACGAAACTAACGAGCCGAAAAGGGAGTGCTTGCAAAAGACCAAGGGGGGGGCGGGCGAAGAGTCTGCAGCATGTGACCCGTGCAGATAAAGGGCAGAGACACCAGGACTCTGCCACCCTTTTTTTCCTGGATCCCGACAGAGGAAGATGGCTGAACAGTCTGGCAAGCCCGTTATGGAACGATTTGTGCCCGGAACAGCCGACTGGGTGGAAGCCCAGACAGCGCGAATGTGCCACCGGATACAGGCTCGGGCCAATGTGCTGTTAAGGCGATGGATGGCTGAGATGGCGGAGCTAGCTGCAGCCGTTCGAGCCCGTGAAGTGGAGGCAGCCTCGGAGGAGCGGGTAAGCGACCCACACCCCTATGTCCCCCAGGGACCGGCCCACCAGGGAGGGGCCCGGTCTGCCTCCGTCCGCCACGCTGCCTCCCTCGCCACCCACACCTGTTGCTGACACCACGCTCGGTCCGCTGCCACCAGCAACGGCAGTGGTACCCGTCCCGTCTGCCTGCGAGGACCCGCCACCAGAATCCTCAGGCCGCGAGCACGTCGTCGACCCAGCACCCGTGCCAGCTCCAAGCCAGACCGGGTCCCGGCAGATGTCCCGTCCGGTCCCGAGCTAGGCCGCAACCCAGATAACATCGATCCCGGTCCTGGAGAAGGCAGCGCCCGTGATGACGACGGCCCCGGCAGTCCGCCCGGCCGCAGCGGAGACAGTCCCCGACCGGAAGCCAGCACCACCAGAGATGCTGACCACTCCCAAGCTCCCGTCCTCGGCTGAGGCACAGCTGGAATGCACCTGCGGGGCAGCAGAGCGGGCCATATCACAGCGGGGCCCTCCATTGCCAGTAGTGCCGGTCGTAGCCCGGCACGGAGGGACTCCGGCTGGGCCCGGCCCCTGCGCAGGTAGAAGCGGAGCATGCAGCAGATGCTCCGTACCTGGAGCGGCAGCGGTGCCAGCTGAGCAAGGAAATTGCAGCCCGGGAGAAAAGGAAGGCGGAGGTCCTGACCCGGACCTACAGTAAAAAGGACCATCTCTGGAACGCCACCTTCCGGGTGCGGGGCCCAACACACCAAGACCAGGTCCGGCATTTCAATGCCCAGAGAGGCTGGGGTTTTATCTATGAACCGGGCCTGGAGGCCGAGATTTTTGTTTCTCGGAGGGATGTGTCTCCTCATTTGCCCGTTGGCCACCGAGACCTGGAGCCCGGAAAGTTGGTCACATATACCCGGCACTGCGGAGAGAGGGGGTGGTTTGCCCTCGATGTGAAAAAGTGTTTGAGAATGGGCGCCTAGCTCACCCTCCCCTTTCTGCCATCTTCCCCTGAGTAAAATGTTTAGGTAGCCGTTCCCAGGCTACCCAAGTTTGAAGTCCCCGTTTGGACCGTCTGCAGTTTTAAAGTTCCCGTTACAGTTCATGGACCATGGCTTTGGACTGGGAAGCCAACCCAAAAATTATTAGGTCTTGTAAATAGTCCCTGACCAACCTTCTCATCCTGCAGCAGTCTCTGGAGAGGCTGATTGGAGGAAGGGCCTATGGTAGAGTCGGCCGAGGCCCAGTTACTAGCAAAACCGGTGACTACCCTCCGGGTCAAGGATCCCCTGGACGTGGGGCCCTTGAAAAGGACTGCAGGGTAAGGAACTTTTTACCCAGCCCACATGGGTAACATCCGGACCTAACCTGGACTTGGGAAAGGGGTGCCAACCTGTGTTTTAGAGGTGGTATCAGGGCTAGGTTGTTTTGGGTGGGTGAGGTGAGAAGGACCCGGTCCGTCCCGTCCCGGTTTTAAATGTTCAACGTTTAAGAACATTGCCTCCCGTAAGGGAAGAAACCAAATATACTTTGATGTGAATATGTTAGTATACTTATAATAGTGTTTTACCCTTTTTTCATCTTTTTCAGTTCCTGTTCAATAAATGTTGGTGGTCGGACAGCCCGCGGATGGTCTGTATTAAACCAAGGGGGAATGTGACACTCTGGCAAAACCAGGTAGTCACAGATAGGCCTCCGCACAACACCTTTCCCTCGCTTAGGAAACACACAGCCAACCTGAAACCCTAGTCACCCCCCCTTAGGGAAAGATACACACCAGTGGGCGGGGCCAGGTGGTTGGACACGCCCACCCATGGGTTTAGACAGCCCAGGGCGGGAAAACAGAGAGTTGAAGCTTAGACTTCAAGTGGAGAGGAGTGTGGGCTGGAGCTAGGCGTAGCTCCAGCAGAGGATGTTCAAGTTGACTTCACCACACCACACACCGTGGGTGGCGTCACAAACTTAATACGGCCTAGCCCGTACAACTACGTCCCCCCTTTTATTCGGCGTGTCCGCGAGACCCCCGGGTCCGGAGACTCTCGAGCCACCCCCCCAAGAAGGTCCGGATCCAAGCAGCGGTGGCTGTTGGCACGGGGGCAGCACAGATGCATTCAGTGTTTGTGACCGTAACTTCTGACTTCCGGCTAGTGTGAAGTTAACACCAAAAGATGGTGCTGTGAGACCGGAGCGGCATTGGAAAATGGTGAAGACGCCAAAAGGTAAGTATATGACAGGGGGTTTAGATCTAAAGAACTGCTCCAGTTCGGGAAAAAAAAGCTGGAATGGTGCTTTAAACTGTTGTCTGTGGTGTATGACATTGCCTGTTATTAAGCAGTTATCTGTGGTGTATGACCTTGCTTGTTAATCAGTTGTCTACATAAAGGCCCACAACGAGATCGCTAACGAGATCGTTGCTGAGTCACAGTTTCTGTGACGGTGTAACAATCTCGCCAGCGATCTCGTTATGTGTGACACCTACCAGCGATCAGGCCCCTGCTGTGAGATCGCTAGTTGTTGCCGAATGGTCTGGACCATTTTCTTCAAAGGCGATGTCCTGCTGGGCAGGACACATTGCTGTGTTTGACGCTTACCAATGACCTCCTAACAGGGTCTCACCACCGCCGAGATCGTTATACAGGTCACTCATCGTTACTGCGTCGTTGGTAAGGTCTGACTGTGTGACATCTTACCAGTGATCCTTATCAGGTTGTATCGTTGTTGAGATCGCTGGTAAGTCGTTGTGTGTGACTGGGCCTTTATACTAATAGTGCAGAGATTGTTTACATTCAGATCTCTCCCCATCCATCCCATCATCCATGTCAGTGAGGGGGAATAGGTTTTAGGGGGGCTTTGCACACTACGACATCGCAGGTGCGATGTCGGTGGAGTCAAATCGAAAGTGACGCACATCCAGTGTCGCAGTCGATATCGTAGTGTGCAAATCCTTTTTGATACGATTAACGAGCGCAAAAGCGTCGTTGTCGTATCATCGGTGTAGAGTCCGACATTTCCATAATGCCGGAGCAGCGACAGGTACGATGTTGTTTCTCGTTCCTGCGGCCGCACACATCGCTGTGTATGAAGCCGCAGGAGCAAGGAACATCTCTTACCTGCGTCCCGGCTGCAATGCGAAAGGACGGAGGTGGGCGGGATGTTTACGACCTGCTCATCTACACCCCTCCGCTGCTATTGACCGCCTGCCGTGTGACGTCGCTATGACGCCGCACGACCCGCCCCCTTAGGAAGGAGGCTGGTCGCCGGCCAGAGCGACATCGCAGGACAGGTGAGTGCATGTGAAGCTGGCGTAGCGATAATGTTCACTACGCCAGTTATCACAAGATATTGCTGCTGCGACGGGGGCGGGGACTATTGAGCTCCACATCGCAGCATCGGTTTGCGATGTCGCAGCGTGCAAAGTACCCCTTAATCTTTATTGTGAGGGCTGCTGTTCTGGTGCCTTGTGCATTACCTCTATCCCCTGCAATGTCCAGGAGATGATGCTGGGACTGTGTGTGACTCTGTGGTTGGAGTAAGAGAGTTGTAGGCGGAATACAGGTCTGTGCTCACTGCTGGCATATCGGCACAAGGAATAATGATGGGAAATGTAGAAAGAAGGGAGCAGAGGATTCTGAGTAGAAAGTGATCACTATGACAAAGAGCTGCTGCAAAAAGGCATAAATCAGCATGAAACTTGTCATTAAAGGTGTATGGGGACCTTTTAGGGGCATATCCTTAACAGTATGAGTATATCCTCAATGATATAAATCAGTAAATAGATGAGACACTAAAGACATATTTAACCTATATGCACATGATAAAACACAAAGAGCTAGGCAAACTCACCCATAACGGGTACACTGTGCTGTCTCATCTATTTACCGATATACTGTATATCATTAAGCACTTTGTTTATGGGCCTCCACTGCCGTCTAGTGTCTCTTGACGGTAGGGGGGATCATTCTTGACTAAAGGCCGCTTTACACGCTGCGATATCGGTACCGATATCGCTAGAGTGGGTACCCACCCCCATCTGTTGTGCGACACGGGCAAATCGCTGCCCGTGCCGCACAACATCGCCCAGACTCGTCACACTACTTACCTGCCCGGCGACGTCGCTGTGACCGGCGAACTGCCTCCTTTCTAAGGGGGCGGTTTGTTCAGCGTCACAGCGACGTCACAGCTGCGTCACTGAACCGCCGCCCAATAGAAGCGGAGGGGCGGAGACGAGCATAGTGGCCGGGAGGCAGGTAAGGTGAGGTTCCTCGCTCCTGTGGTGTCACACGGAGCGGTGTGTGCTGCCGCAGGAACGAGGAACAACCTCGTTACTACTGCAGTAACGATTTTTGAGAATGGACCCCCATGTCACCGATGAGCGATTTTGCACGTTTTTGCAACGATGCAAAATCGCTCATAGGTGTCACACGCAACGGCATCGCTAATGCGGCCGGATGTGCGTCACCAATTCCGTGACCCCAACGAGTTCGCATTAGCGATGTCGTAGCGTGTAAAGCCCCCTTTATTCCAGTAACGTAAATGTTAGTATGAGGATATAGGGCGGCAACTCACTTCATGGGGTTCTCTGTGTAGTGTTTTATCTCTGGGACTCTCTCTATTTATCTACTTGGTCACTATTTATATAAAAATTAATGAATTAACTAAACCGTTTTCCCTTTTGCTGTTAAATATGTATTAATAAACTATTTTCTATTATATTTATATTTTGGCTCTGACTATCATCACCCCTTTTCTCTCCTGTTATTCTAATTTTGTGTTTTGGGGTATAGTCTCTGACCAACTATTAATATGGTCCTATTATCTGCCCTAATCCGGTTTTCTCAGATAATAAACATCAGCCCAATAAACATATACAGAGATTAACCCATTAAAGATGCAGCCAATCTTGATTATTTAATTTTTCTTTTACTCTTCCATATATTTATATATTTTGTTTTTCCTTTTGACACTTTACCATGTAATTTACTTTAAAACCGTGAAAAAACATTGTGATGTCAAAATATAATTTTAGAAGTCAAAATGATTACAACTATACCAAATTTGTGAAGATTTTTTTTAGATATTTTAGTGACTTAAAGAAATTGACAAAACAGAATTTGTAAACAAAACAGAATTTTTTATTTTTTTGTTGATTGCCATTTTTTGAGAATAATAATGTGACTCTAGCCACTACACGGACCAGTTGAGAGGCTGGATAGTCGATAGTTCCTGGGACAGGTAACAAGAGAGTATTTCAAGATTAAAGGGATAGAGAGGTGCCTAGTCAGGTCACAGTCCAGAGTCAGAATACCTGGGCGGTAGTGGATCAGAGCAAAGGAACAAGGCTAAAAGGATGGTCAAATGAAGTCAGATGTCTGGCAGCAAAATATCAATTCACTGAGCACAAATAAGAGGCAAACAAGCACCACTAAACAGAAGGTTAAGACTGGCAGTGCTATGGGATAAACTGCTCGGCTAAATAGTTGGGCAATTACCGGGAACAAGGAATACGAGCAGGAACCCAGTACCACTGAGCAGAGAAATTGTGACAATACCCCCTCTTCGAAAGGGGGCCACCACACCCTGATGTTTCCCAGGAAAACTTCAATGGAAAACCCTGATCAAACAAGTGGCTTTTACAGAATGAGGTGGAACCCAGGATATCTCCTCATTCCGCTTCCCCTCCAATGAACCAGATATTGGAAGGAATTCTGGAACTTCCTAGAATCCACGATTCTCTAAATCTTGTACTCTAAATCCCCATCAACGGAAACAGGAAGAAGCAGATATGTGCGTGACAACACTGGAGGGACAAATTCCTTTAACAGGGATCTGTGGATAATGTTAGGGATTCGAAAAAACCGAGGAAGTTTCAATCTAAAGGCAACCGGACTGATTACCTCCAGAATCTCATAGGGGCCAATAAATTTTGGTCCCAACTTTGTTGATGACACCTTCAGTTTAATATTTTTGAAAGATAGGATTTGGTTATCTCCTACTTTGAAAAAAAGGAGCCAGCACGATCTGAAATTGGCATGCATCATATAAAAAGTGAAAATTCACAGATTTATTCCAACTGTACTATAATAAAAAAATGAAAAAAATGAGATTTTTAGCAAATAATTGATCAATTTTTTTTTTTTTATTTTTTTTTTTATATATACAGGTTATATATACAGGTTACAGGTATGTGTGCTCCATTATGGTTCTGCTTTTAACTTTATCTAGGAGGCCGCATGGCACATGAAATACAGAATATAGAGTAGGACCCCCCTATTGAGATTTGCCGTGACGTTGGCAGGGGTGGCTCAAAGAATTGATCAATTATTTGCTAAAAATCTCATTTATATTACAGTACAGTTGGAATAAATCTGTGAATTTGCACTTTTTATATGATGCATGCCATTTTCAGATCGTGCTGGCTCCCCTCTCTCTCTGTTTGGTTGTAGTTATGCTACAAATGTCTGGTGGCTGGTCCCCACCATGCTATGCACCCCTGATCTTGGTTTGCAATATATTCCTCCTGTTGGTAGCTGTACACATTCAGTTGCCTCACCCTTTCCACAGGCATTGCTAATTAAGCACCATACTTGGATCTGGTCCGCCTTTATCAATGGTTGCTCTCTGGCACTGGGAGGGTCAGTTCTGATATAGTCCTGGTATGTGTAGAGCTTGCTCCACATGCTGGGACCTGGGCTGGCCTCTATCCACAATTGCCTCTTTTGCAACATAGAAGCGGTTATATATACAGGTTACAGGTATGTGTGCTCCATTATGGTTCTGCTTTTAACTTTATCTAGGAGGCCGCATGGCACATGAAATACAGAATATAGAGTAGGACCCCCCTATTGAGATTTGCCGTGACGTTGGCAGGGGTGGCTCAAAGAATTGATCAATTATTTGCTAAAAATCTCATTTATATTACAGTACAGTTGGAATAAATCTGTGAATTTGCACTTTTTATATGATGCATGCCATTTTCAGATCGTGCTGGCTCCCCTCTCTCTCTGTTTGGTTGTAGTTATCCTACAAATGTCTGGTGGCTGGTCACCACCATGCTATGCACCCCTGATCTTGGTTTGCAATATATTCCTCCTGTTGGTAGCTATACACATTCAGTTGCCTCACCCTTTCCACAGGCATTGCTAATTAAGCACCATACTTAGATCTGGTCCGCCTTTATCAATGGTTGCTCTCTGGCACTGGGAGGGTCAGTTCTGATATAGTCCTGGTATGTGTAGAGCTTACTCCACATGCTGGGACCTGGGCTGGCCTCTATCCACAATTGCCTCTTTTGCAACATAGAAGCGGTTATATATACAGGTTACAGGTATGTGTGCTCCATTATGGTTCTGCTTTTAACTTTATCTAGGAGGCCGCATGGCACATGAAATACAGAATATAGAGTAGGACCCCCCTATTGAGATTTGCCGTGACGTTGGCAGGGGTGGCTCAAAGAATTGATCAATTATTTGCTAAAAATCTCATTTATATTACAGTACAGTTGGAATAAATCTGTGAATTTGCACTTTTTATATGATGCATGCCATTTTCAGATCGTGCTGGCTCCCCTCTCTCTCTGTTTGGTTGTAGTTATGCTACAAATGTCTGGTGGCTGGTCCCCACCATGCTATGCACCCCTGATCTTGGTTTGCAATATATTCCTCCTGTTGGTAGCTGTACACATTCAGTTGCCTCACCCTTTCCACAGGCATTGCTAATTAAGCACCATACTTGGATCTGGTCCGCCTTTATCAATGGTTGCTCTCTGGCACTGGGAGGGTCAGTTCTGATATAGTCCTGGTATGTGTAGAGCTTGCTCCACATGCTGGGACCTGGGCTGGCCTCTATCCACAATTGCCTCTTTTGCAACATAGAAGCGGTTATATATACAGGTTACAGGTATGTGTGCTCCATTATGGTTCTGCTTTTAACTTTATCTAGGAGGCCGCATGGCACATGAAATACAGAATATAGAGTAGGACCCCCCTATTGAGATTTGCCGTGACGTTGGCAGGGGTGGCTCAAAGAATTGATCAATTATTTGCTAAAAATCTCATTTATATTACAGTACAGTTGGAATAAATCTGTGAATTTGCACTTTTTATATGATGCATGCCATTTTCAGATCGTGCTGGCTCCCCTCTCTCTCTGTTTGGTTGTAGTTATCCTACAAATGTCTGGTGGCTGGTCACCACCATGCTATGCACCCCTGATCTTGGTTTGCAATATATTCCTCCTGTTGGTAGCTATACACATTCAGTTGCCTCACCCTTTCCACAGGCATTGCTAATTAAGCACCATACTTAGATCTGGTCCGCCTTTATCAATGGTTGCTCTCTGGCACTGGGAGGGTCAGTTCTGATATAGTCCTGGTATGTGTAGAGCTTGCTCCACATGCTGGGACCTGGGCTGGCCTCTATCCACAATTGCCTCTTTTGCAACATAGAAGCGGTTATATATACAGGTTACAGGTATGTGTGCTCCATTATGGTTCTGCTTTTAACTTTATCTAGGAGGCCGCATGGCACATGAAATACAGAATATAGAGTAGGACCCCCCTATTGAGATTTGCCGTGACGTTGGCAGGGGTGGCTCAAAGAATTGATCAATTATTTGCTAAAAATCTCATTTATATTACAGTACAGTTGGAATAAATCTGTGAATTTGCACTTTTTATATGATGCATGCCATTTTCAGATCGTGCTGGCTCCCCTCTCTCTCTGTTTGGTTGTAGTTATGCTACAAATGTCTGGTGGCTGGTCCCCACCATGCTATGCACCCCTGATCTTGGTTTGCAATATATTCCTCCTGTTGGTAGCTGTACACATTCAGTTGCCTCACCCTTTCCACAGGCATTGCTAATTAAGCACCATACTTGGATCTGGTCCGCCTTTATCAATGGTTGCTCTCTGGCACTGGGAGGGTCAGTTCTGATATAGTCCTGGTATGTGTAGAGCTTGCTCCACATGCTGGGACCTGGGCTGGCCTCTATCCACAATTGCCTCTTTTGCAACATAGAAGCGGTTATATATACAGGTTACAGGTATGTGTGCTCCATTATGGTTCTGCTTTTAACTTTATCTAGGAGGCCGCATGGCACATGAAATACAGAATATAGAGTAGGACCCCCCTATTGAGATTTGCCGTGACGTTGGCAGGGGTGGCTCAAAGAATTGATCAATTATTTGCTAAAAATCTCATTTATATTACAGTACAGTTGGAATAAATCTGTGAATTTGCACTTTTTATATGATGCATGCCATTTTCAGATCGTGCTGGCTCCCCTCTCTATCTCCTACTTTGAAGACTGGACTTTTGAAGACGGCTGAGGGAGCAGTTCATTTACCTGACCTAACATCATTAGGTCAGGCCAGGTCACCGTAGAGCATGACGAGCATCGGTGTCATGAGGTTAGCTAGGTAAATTACCTGCGGTGATGAACGTCACTGAACTCGTGACATCAGCGCTCGTCACTGAGTTCAATGACCGTCGCGTTGTGATGCGAAGTATTGCATGAGCCCGTGACGTCACCGCTAGTCTCAGTCTCGAGCCGCTTGCGAGACATGAGGTTATATTACTGCAGGCATAGAACTCAGTGATGGGTGCTAACGTCAGGAGTACAGCAAACTTCATCACCGCAGGTAATGAACTTAGCTAACCTCCTGATGTTGGCGCTCATCATCCCCGCAGCTGCTAACATTGCTGTGCAAGCAGATGTTGACACACTGTTGTGCAAGCAGGTGCGGGGCTGGCGAGGGTGTGGGACATAGACTGCAAGGGCACCGATAAACGGAAGCCACACAAGTGCTTCTGTGTGGCTTCTGGGGATTTTGCTGACCCATTGACTTGTATTGTGTCACGGTCCACAATTGCGGAACAGAATAGGACATGTTCCATAATAACAGAACAGATATGCGGAACTGATGGCACACGGAAGTGCTTCCGTATGCCATCCGATCCTACACAAAACACATTAAAAAGATGTTCTTGTCAGTAGGTCCGCAAAAAAAACAGGAACTGACCAGGACAAATGGAATGGTCGTCTGAATAAGGCCGTAATCTCACACCTAGAGGGTTGAGGAACAATTCAGCTAAACTGTTACTACACATTCTAACAGCAGCTAGATGCAGGATTGCTTTCACATTGAAAAAGTCCAATCCTCTGCCCTATTGGGACTCACTAACCAGAATTTCTGACATTCACAGAATGGAATATTTTACGGCACTGCTGAATGCTGCATTTGATCTCTTTGAATGTACCTGTGCTCCCTGGGATTAGTTTTAGGCCCAATTTAACAATTAGGTTTTACTCAGACTTTTTCCCCCACCTTCCTTTCTTTATTCCTAGTGTGTCAGTCCTCACTTTGTTTGTGAATTGTTGGTTTGATATCATTGTTAAGGTTAACTGTTTAAGAGAAAGAGGTATTAAGGTCCTGTTGTCATTTAGCTTCACAAGTCTGTAATTCTTGCAATAATATGCAGTTTGTTCAGGAGCCACTAGAGTGCCTAAAGTTTTATCTCTACTGGCTAACACAGTACAAAGATATATTTTACCTGTATAAAGTGTAAGGTTATGCACATAGGAAGGAGAAACAGATGCTACTGTGGAGGTGGCACTGAGCTATAGCTTGTTTGTTCAAACGTAATAAGAATATCTGTGTATATAAATAATCAAAATATAGATGTAATTGCATAGTTATCTGTCTGTCTATGTAGCAATTGCACAGACCTATAGTATAATTCAAAGTTGTATAGTCATGAAGGAGTTAACCAAAGATAAAGCCAGAATGTGAAGCTGTAAGAAGTGTTATCAGTAATGTTCACATAGAAGGAATGTACGGGAGGCAGGCAATGTGATGTGAGAAAATGGGGAGTGAAAAGAACTCCTTCTTAGCTTCAAGGTTATTCATGCTTACGGTATAATTGGATCTATCTTATTAAACCAGTTCAGTTGATGACGCTGACTCAAGCAGAAAGGGTGTCTGTGTATTCATTGTCTGATATATATATTAATATATCGGCACTGGTATACAGCATTAATGGGGCACCGTCTCTGGATCCTAAACGAAGACTCCATTAGCAGTCTTCACCCAAAATTCCTTCCTTGACAGTTTGGCGCACCCAACGTGGAGCTCCTTCAAGGACGCAATACCGACCTGCAAATACCGATCGTTTGGATGTCACGGACTGTGACCTTCCTCCGCTCCAACCAGGCTGATCACCTCCGACCCCACGGGTAAGTGTTACATACTGTGTATTCACTACCGTTGTGGTTGGTTTTGGAGAGGAGGGAGTGACGGGCTGTGTGTCCATATCGGTGTTAAAAGGTACCTGATTGTGACTCAGGGGTGTTGCCCGCTGGAGCTCAGAGCACGATCCCAGCCCTGAGGTGTGGATCGAGTGTCACAAGGGATCCAGAGGACGGTTGTTAGGGCAGAAAAGACGGTGGTGGCTGGATATAGCTAGTTAGACTGACCCGGTCTGTAATTAAAGACACGGGGGGGTTCCCGAGACGAAGATAGTGAGTTAGGACGTTTAAATATTGGTACAGCTGACCAAGTCCGGAGGCCGGGACTTGTTTGTATGTGCATATGCATTCTTGTACGACCTCCTCCGTGACACGGAAGATTTTCACGTGACCGAAGATAGTGAGTTAAGACAATAAAAAATATTGGTGCAGCTGATCAAGTCCGGAGGGAATACATTTTGTACCCCTCCTCCGTGACGCGGGATACCCTTATTACTATATAGCTGAGGGAGCAGCTAGTATAGAGGTGTAGCCTTAGGTGCCGGCCGGACTCTAATGTTCACCGCATAGTTATATTAGTGTAATCCAGACACCACCAAGATAGCAAAAATGTTTAGAACGGAGAAGACAAGGTTAAGAAAGCTGATGATTCACAGTGGATTTAGTAAGCATTCCTTAGGGAGGGGCATGTGCTGGAGACGGTTCAGCTGTGTAACGTGTCCCGGAGATTTCCACAGTATTACTTGTTGATTGATGCTGAATTGTTTAACAGAATAACACAGATATTGCTATCAGAAAGATATATTGAAGTCGAAGAAGAGGATGAGCGAGAAGATGTTGTGTTTTTCTATATGTTACCCGAGTCTGAGGACAGATCTGAGGGTCCTCCGGCAGGTTGTTTTGTTGCTGCCCCACAACCTGATCCCTATTCTATTCCCCTGTCCTGGAGATATTCACAGATGCTGCAGTCACTAGACAGCATCCCTTAACCCTTTCCATACCCATACCCCTGGTCCCTCCCATACCTGCAATGCCGTCTCTCCCCTCACCGGCCAGTCTGACATCACGCTCCCCAGTTACCAATCCCCTCCCCTTGGATCCCCCTCCTTCCCCTAGGACACATAGTGAGCCTTACCCCGAACCTACCGAGGAACAGTCCTCATTTAAATATGTCCCTTTCAACCCCACCCAGTCAGCGGCATTAATCCCCTGCCTGCCAGATCCCGAAATTAACCCTATGCAATTTTATAGGAAGATGCTACAGGTCCACCAGTTATATTCAGCTGCTCGAAGGACCTGGATAATCTCACCAAAGTAAAAGCAGGAGACAGTTTTTGGCCCTTAATGAAACCCCATCTCACAATGCCCCCAGGCACTGATGACACCATTTTCTAAAATGAACAACAGTATTGTGCCGCTTTAAAAAGATGGGCTCAAGATCAATTTGTGTATACAACCGCGCCGGTGCAGCCCCCACCACAACCCATGCCCCAGCAGGGCCCAAACCCTGTATACGTAGCTCCCAATCAACAAAACCAGCAGAGCCGGCAACAGAATTGTTGGCGTTGTGGTCAGCCCGGTCACTATCAAAGAAAGTGTCACACCTGCAAATCTCAGTGTTTGGCCAGGTACCCTCAAAACCGTAACCAAAACTTGCAACACATAAATTTACAATAAAGGTGTTCTCTGTAGATCCAGTAATGATCTACCTGAAGCCTGGTGTGCCTTTTCCTAGAGTATCACAGTATCCCTTTAAATCAGTCCCAGGAGATTTCCCAAGATACTGCCCACAGTCCGGCTGCACCCAGGAGTCTGCCCCAACCTTCCCTACTGACACAGGGGGGAGCCCCGGACTGCTTGTTTTTGTTGCAGTGATTTCCAGTCCCAAGCTACCCGCTCTAATGATGCTCTCCATTCCACTCCATCAATCTTAAGGTTTCTATAATATATGTTTCTGTAGTACTTTTGTTTTTGCTGGCTGACACGGTACAGAAATATATTTTATATATTTCTATAGTGGAAGTTGTGCCCATGGTTTTTTTTTCTTGTATCTGTGTTTCCCACCAGCTGTTCTAATATCGCGCATCCTGAAGGAGACAGGGGGGGCATAAGTCAGCGCAGGGATGTGTAGGAGTGTTTTCAGTAAGCTGCTGCTAGTCACAAGTTGTAGAGAGCAGGTGGAAAAAAAATAAATAAATAAATAAATAAATAAAAAAAATAAAAAAATGTAGTTTCAGCAGATTTACAAAGCTGTTTCTGTCTTATGTACTAACAAGTGCTTTTTCCGGCTGGTGGAGTGGATTTTGTTTAATCCTTAAGCCCGCTTTACACGCTTCAATATATCTCACAATCCGTCGTTGGGGTCAAGTTGTAAGTGACGCACATCCGGCATCGTTTGTGAGGTATCTGCGTGTGACAGCTACATGCGATCAGGATTGTACGCAAAACCGTTGATCGCAAACACATCGTATCATTCTCTAGAATTGAGCGTTTTGTTGCACGAACCTAGTGAATTGTAACGTGTGACATCCCTCACACGATTTTGGTGTCTGAGGCTATGTGCGCAGGTGTGCGCTCTGCACCGCAGCTTAAAAAAGGTCTGCTTCAGAGCGCAGCTGAAAAGCTGCGTTCTGAAGCGCCTCACAATGTCTGTCATTCACTAATCTCTGTCAGTCCGTCACTATCTCTGTCCCTCACTCTCTGTCCATGTCAGTCTATCCCCCTCTCTCATATACTCACCAATCCCCGATCCCCGGCGCTGCACGGCATTCACACTGCTCTGGCGGCTTTTACTGTTTTGAAAAAGCCGGCCGCCCATTAAACAATCTCGTATTCCCTGCTATCCCCGCCCACCGGCGCCTATGATTGGTTACAGAGAGACACGCCCCCACACTGAGTGACAGGTGTCACACTGCACCCAATCACAGCAGCCGGTGGGCGTGTCTATACTGTGTAGTGAAATAAATAATTAAATAATTAAAAAAAACGGCGTGCGGTTCCCCCCAATTTTAAAACCAGCCAGATAAAGCCATACGGCTGAAGGCTGGTATTCTCAGGATGGGGAGCTCCACGTCATGGGGAGCCCCCCACCCTAACAATATCAGCCAACAGCCGCCCAGAATTGCCGCATACATTATATGCGACAGTTCTGGGACTGTACCCGGCTCTTCCCGATTTGCCCTGGTGCGTTGGCAAATCGGGGTAATAAGGAGTTATTGGCAGCCCATAGCTGCCAATAAGTCCTAGATTAATCATGTCAGGCGTCTATGAGACACCCTCCATGATTAATCTGTAAGTGACAGTAAAAAAACACACACACACCTGAAAAAATCATTTATTAGAAATAAAAAACACAAACACATTCCCTCATTACCAATTTATTAACCCCCGACAAACCCTCCATGTCCGGCGTACTCCACAGTCCTCCAGCGTCGCGTCCAGCTCTGCTGCATGGAGGTGACAGGAGCAGCAGAAGACACCGCCGCTCCGGTCACCTCCACGCAGGTAATGAAGACAGCCGGCGATCAGCTGAGCTGTCAGTGAGGTTACCCGCTGTCACAGGATCCAGCGGTGGATGCAGCGGTGGCCGCGGGTAAGCTCAGTGACCGCTCAGCTGATCGCGCTACTCACCTCAGTTGCTGACTGGAGCTGACCGGAGCGGAGGTGAGTAGCGCGATCAGCTGAGCGGTCACTGAGCTTACCCGCGGCCACCGCTGCATCCACCGCTGGATCCTGTGACAGCGGGTAACCTCACTGACAGCTCAGCTGATCGCCGGCTGTCTTCATTACCTGCGTGGAGGTGACCGGAGCGGCGGTGTCTTCTGCTGCTCCTGTCACCTGCATGCAGCAGAGCTGGACGCGACGCTGGAGGACTGTGGAGTACGCCGGACATGGAGGGTTTGTCGGGGGTTAATAAATTGGTAATGAGGGAATGTGTTTGTGTTTTTTATTTCTAATAAAGGATTTTTTCGGGTGTGTGTTTTTTTACTGTCACTTACAGATTAATCATGGAGGGTGTCTCATAGACGCCTGACATGATTAATCTAGGACTTATTGGCAGCTATGGGCTGTCAATAACTCCTTATTACCCCGATTTGCCAACGCACCAGGGCAAATCGGGAAGAGCCGGGTACAGTCCCAGAACTGTCGCATATAATGTATGCGGCAATTCTGGGCGGCTGTTGGCTGATATTGTTAGGGTGGGGGGCTCCCCATGACGTGGAGCTCCCCATCCTGAGAATACCAGCCTTCAGCCGTATGGCTTTATCTGGCTGGTTTTAAAATTGGGGGGAACCGCACGCCGTTTTTTTTAATTATTTAATTATTTATTTCACTACACAGTATAGACACGCCCACCGGCTGCTGTGATTGGGTGCAGTGTGACACCTGTCACTCAGAGTGGGGGCGTGTCTCTCTGTAACCAATCATAGGCGCCGGTGGGCGGGGATAGCAGGGAATACGAGATTGTTTAATGGGCGGCCGGCTTTTTCAAAACAGTAAAAGCCGCCGGAGCAGTGTGAACGCCGTGCAGTGCCGGAGATCGGGGATTGGTGAGTATGAGAGAGGGCTGCTAACTTCAGTAACTTAGGAGATTATCGGTCACCGGTGAGTCCTTCACGGGTGACCGCTAATCAGGGCGCGACACAGACAGAGCCGCAGCATGACCGTGAAGTCGGGTGAAGTTCACCCGAGTTCATTCTGACAGTGCGGCTCTGTCTGTGTCTGCTGTCATCTGCCATTCAGCTCTGCTACATGGCTGTCTGTGTCTGCTGTCATCTGCCATTCAGCTCTGCTACATGGCTGTCTGTGTCTGCTGTCATCTGCCATTCAGCTCTGCTACATGGCTGTCTGTGTCTGCTGTTAGCGGCCATGTAGCAGAGCTGAATGGCAGATGACATAGTAAAAACGCATCCCTTACACACGCTTGGCAAGTCAATAAAAAAAAAAAAAAAAAGGTGCCCAATGCATACGTCACAGAACACATGATCTAAAGGATCGCACACAAAATTGACCAATTTAACATAGACTACTAACGCTCGTGTGACAGCAAATGAACGACCAACGTGAAATCTCATAGATCCCGTATGCAACCTGGGCGTGTCACATCGCAAATGCGATTGTACAACTAATTGCAACGTGTAAAGTGGGCTTTAGAGTTCAAAATTTTATAGGAGATTATCAATAGTATTCTGCTGCTATTTAAATAATTAGCTTAATTTTGCAGGGAAAAGTATATTTTTTTAAAAATATATAAATTAGGGTTTTTTTGGTTATGTTTTTGTTTTGTATTATTTTTGCATACAAACTGCCAATATTGATTATTTTCCTTTTCTTTTGTAGATACAGAATATCTATGAACCCTGTTGTAAGGTTTCAAAATTTCCCAGTAGAGTATAAGTTATATTTATTGGTTGGTTAATCATATTGTTTACTGTTATGGATCTATATATTTTGCCAAAGTAGTATATAAAAAGGGAGGAAGTAGATATCTATTCCATTTTTCCAACAGCAGACATATTGGATAGGCTTTAAAGCAGGCTTTAAAGCTGGCCTTTCTTTTGCAACAGTTATGTCATGTTTATTGGATTATTATGAATGTAGGAATATATGTCTGTTATAGGAATGATCTAATCTATATTTCTTTTAGTTTTTGTTTTTATAGATGAAACCAGATGGTGGTCGATTCTGCACTGGATATGCTACAGTTCACACAATATGAGGTAGTCTAAATTTAGGCCACTCCCTCCCCTCCTATCGGTACAGCAGGAAGTGATGTAAGTGCCTCTCTAGATGGGTGGAGCAGAGGTAGGTAAGATAGTCAAAATGTATGTAGGATGTAGATCTTTCCTGTTGTCAAATAAGCTAGGTACGCCGAAAAGAAAGTCTAGGTCTGAGCAGATGGAATCGGATGGAGATCCCTGCACAGGTGCAGTTGACCAAGAAGCAGTGAACAGGCCTAGAGTTGAGGAGTCCTTTACCATGCATAAAGACCATGCCTCGGTGACACCGGTCACGTCAGTGACTTCTGTCACTCCTTGTGTTCTTAAATCCCTACAGGAAAAAGCGAACCAACAAGGAGTGGAGTGCGAGACACAGGGAGCCAGCTGACTGAGGAAGATCTGTGGATGAAGGGCGGTAAGCTTTCTCTGCCATGAGATCTCGTCTTAATGATGGCCCAAGTAATATGGACTAATATTTGTGAAAGTTGGATATCAGTGTGCGCTTTGGTGATGCCAGGGTTCAGTACCCAGGTAGGCAAACTCACCCGGTCTTGTGAAGCATGTTTTTAAAAAGATGAGGGAAAACTGTAAAGAGTCCGTAGAAACACCCTGCACCTGCTCTACCCATTCTTAGAGACTGCAAACTGATTATAGATGTTTATCATGAGCACGTTGTATGCAAGTCTGTGTGTGTTGTGTAGATTTCTTTCCAGGTCTGGTCAGAGGCATTCCAGTGCAGAAAACGACGTCATTGCTGAAAATCCACATAATGCAAGTGGTATGTAAAAAACTCAAACTAATAAGTTGTAAATCAATGCGTGTTATATTTCTCTTTAGTGTGTGTTGTGTTTCTCTTTAGTAATAAACAGGTTCCAATGTAAAATGTTTTTTTTGGTCTAGCGCAAACTACGTATAATTTTTATATGATTGACTAATTAGAGAAATAAACAAGTGTATTTTCTAATTCCAGATCCTAAATCAGAGTTAGTAGTATATGGTTTTCGGTCAAGAGACTGATTAATCCTAAAAGGACACAGAAAATTCGATAAAGCTCAACGGCAGGACAACATAGATTCACGCCCCGCATTGCAGAAGGGTCGATCTACCGGAGCTGCACTAAGCGTCCTGCTCATATTTATCCTTTACAAAAAACCCTGTACAGTCCCAAACCATCATTGCCGAAATAGTTAGAAGAGAGGACTTAGAGAACCTTGAGACATGGGAAAGTCCAAATACAAAGGGTGAGGACTCGCCTAGGGGTCCTTGGTCTCAAACCGGTGAAGAAATCCCATTCCCCTCTCCACCCATGCCTCAACGTTCAGTCAGGCAGGATTTCCCAACAGATCTTTCTCCCTCTTTTCCTAAGGGAACACAGTACCCTTAGTGTTTGGAAATGGCAGAAGTAAGTCAAGGGGGGACTGTTGAGGGTACGAATTGAGTAACATAAAATACTTAATTCAGCCATTTCATAGACCCAAAAATGTGGTTTGGTTAATGTAATCTAACCATTTACAAATGTTTTTGTCTCCCAGTAACTCATATGAATATATTCAGTGATTTTCCTTAATATAAAATGCTAGCTATGGATTCTTTCATTTCGGGAAAAGTTTTGGAAGAGCCTATCCCATCAGGCTGATGTCTCTCCGGCCTAGTCTGCTGAGCACTGGCAGTGACACGCGAGTTGACGTCACAAACGACACAAAAGTTGACGTCAGAAACCAATGGACCCGACACAACCGAAGCAGAAAGCGGCCGCTATTCTACCCATTATCCCAGAAGGTTTTTCCAAGTCTGCGCCACAAACTGTTCACATGAACCCTCATCATGTTTTGTTGTTTTTTTTTAATCAAGAGCAGATTATCCAGGTTCACAAAGTGGCCCTAAGTGGACTAGCACTGACTAAGCATCCTCCTTTTTGTTTCATATCCGGAAAGAAGAACCATGGACAATTTCCAAATATCCTTTTGTGTTTTTTTAATTATGTGCTAATTTTTAAATAAGGTTTAGATTCAATTTTTCTTAATCAGGATAATGTGCCCTAATGAGAGTAATAACGCCAATTCTAATAGCCCCTATAAATCATAGAGTTATGTTTAATAAATAAAAATAAGTACTTAAGGGGGGAGCTAAAGCCTGTAGTGTTAAATTAAACAACAATCCCATAGAAAACCCACATATATAGATATGGATATAATTAAAGTCCCAAGGGCAGTAGGTCACAAATAAGTCCCAAATAATAAAATATATCTAAATGGGGAAAAAAAATTAAATTTAAGGTTAATAATATTCACAGATATTTTATTAAAGGGGGGACTGTGGAGGTGGCACTGAGCTATAGCTTGTTTGTTCAAACGTAATAAGAATATCTGTGTATATAAATAATCAAAATATAGATGTAATTGCATAGTTATCTGTCTGTCTATGTAGCAATTGCACAGACCTATAGTATAATTCAAAGTTGTATAGTCATGAAGGAGTTAACCAAAGATAAAGCCAGAATGTGAAGCTGTAAGAAGTGTTATCAGTAATGTTCACATAGAAGGAATGTACGGGAGGCAGGCAATGTGATGTGAGAAAATGGGGAGTGAAAAGAACTCCTTCTTAGCTTCAAGGTTATTCATGCTTACGGTATAATTGGATCTATCTTATTAAACCAGTTCAGTTGATGACGCTGACTCAAGCAGAAAGGGTGTCTGTGTATTCATTGTCTGATATATATATTAATATATCGGCACTGGTATACAGCATTAATGGGGCACCGTCTCTGGATCCTAAACGAAGACTCCATTAGCAGTCTTCACCCAAAATTCCTTCCTTGACACTACGATTACTTACTAAACGGGAAACTGCTGGGGAAATCAGACATGGAAAAAGACTTAGGCATATTAGTCAATGAGAAGCTAAATTGGAGTGCCCAGTGTAAGGCAGCAGTCACCAAAGAAAATAGGGTGATGGGATGCATTAGAAGAGGTCTGGGGGCACGAGATGAAAACATCATTCTCCCTCTGTACAAATCACTCGTCAGACCACACTTGGAGTATTGTGTGCAATTTTGGGCGCCGGTACTCAAGAAAGACATTACTGAACTTGAAAGGGTTCAGAGGCGGGCTACTAAAATAATAAATGGAGTGGGTGCATTACAATACACCGAAAGGTTATCAAAATTAGGTCTATTTACTCTAGAAAAGAGAAGACTTAGGGGAGACCTAATAAATATGTACAAATATATCAGAGGGCCATATAGAGATCTTTCCCATGATCTGTTTGTACTAAGGACTATGACAAGAACAAGGGGGCATTCTCTTCGATTGGAGGAAAGAAAATGTCTACATCAGCATAGAAGAGGGTTCTTCACGGTAAGAGCAGTGAGGCTCTGGAACTCTCTTCCTGGGGAAGTGGTGATGGCCAACTCACTGAATGATTTTAAGAGAGGAATGGATGCTTTTCTTGATAGCAAAAGTATAGAAGGTTATAAATAGCATAATCTTACAGGTAGATAGAAAAGCGACCAAGATTATTAGAGGAATGAGTGGGCTGCAATACCAAGACAGGTTATTAAACTTGGGGGTTATTTAGTTTGGAAAAACAAAGGCTTAGGGGGGATCTAATCACAATATATGAGGGGACAGTACAGAGACCTTTCCAAAGATCTCTTTACACCTAGGCCTGCGACTGGAACACGGGAGCATCCGCTACGTCTTGAGGAAAGAAGGTTTAATCATAATCACAGACGAGGATTCTTTACTGTACGAGCAGTGAGACTATGGAACTCTCTGCCGCATGATGTTGTAATGAGTGATTCACTACTAACATTTAAGCAGAGCCTGAATGCCTTTCTTGAAAAATGTAATATTACCAGTTATGTATCTTAGATTTTATGACAGGGTATTGATCCAGGGAACTAGTCTGATTGCCGTATGTGGAGTCAGGAAGGAATTTTGAAGGAATTGGAGCTTGTTTGACACATTGGGTTTTTTTTGCCTTCCTCTGGATCAACATGTTAGGCTACGGATTGAACTAGATGGACTTAAGGCTGCTTTACACGGTACGACCGATTGTGCAATTTCACAATCGATAGTATCCGCCCCCGTCCTTTTTGCGTCACAGGCAAATCGCTGCCCGTGGCGCACAAAGTCGGTAACCCCCCCGTCACACATACTTACCTCCCGTCCGACCTCACTGTGGGCGGCGAACGTCCACTTCCTGGAGTGGGAGGGACGTTCGGCGTCACAGTGACGTCACACGGCCGCCGGCCAATAGAAGCGGAGGGGCGGAGACGAGCGGGATGTAAACATGGTGAGCATAAACTGTAGCTCATAATGGTAAACAAATTTCTTTCTGTTGGGTGACGATGTGCTCCGGTTTGCCTAAAGTTCAAATTTCTGAAATTGGTCACAGACTGACTGCCACTGTTTCTGCACATCCTTATCTGTAATGGAAATTGCAAAAAAAAAATTGTATGGAAAACAAGGTAATATATGTCAAAAGCTTGTGAAAAATGAAACCAAAAATGCCTATAAATACATGTTTACACATCCCTACAAGGAAACATTATCAATTTGATCCTGCACCATAGCGTCTGCTTCGTTCCACCACAGGTATAGCTCCCGGCAAATTGCACTCAAGCAGGCATTCCGCTTTAATCTGTCACTGTAATCTGGTGAAGCTGCATCCCATATGTGCGCATGGTCTCCACCTACAAAAGGGAAGAGAAAATCACAAAGTTAATAACATGTGCACACACATGTAGTTAGATATAGCAATGTGCTGACATGACAAAATAAACAAAAAGTTGAGATAGATAAAGCGTACATATATAGAAGGGGAAAAAAAATAGATAACGCTTAGAAACATAGACAGAAAAATACATAGCTAGAAAAAGGCGTATGTGGATAAATACAGAGAGAGAGCTAGCTAAGGCTATGTGCACACAGTGCGTTTTTCGCGGTGTTTTTGCGCGTTTTACGGATGCGTTTTTGGCCTCAAAACTGCATGACTTTGCTTCCCCAGCAAAGTCTATGAGTTTTCATTTTTGCTGTTCGCACACAACTTTTTTTTAAGCTGCGTTTTTGAGCTTAAAAAAAAAATGGACATGTCAATTCTTTCCTGCGTTTTTCTGCGTTTTCCCCCCATGCAATGCATTGGAAAAACGCAGAGATCAAAAACACAGCAAAACGCAGCCAAAACCGCACCAAATAGCGGTAAACACGCATGCGGTTTTTGCCGCTTTTTTGCCGCGGGTGCGCTTTTGTGCATTTTTAGCGGCCAAAAACGCACAAAAACGCAGCGTCAAAAAAACGCAGCGTGTGCACATAGCCTAACAGATAGAAATGTAATGTTTACTATCTATTCTAAAGGTACTGTCACACATAATGAGATCGCTAGCGAGATCGCAGCTGAGTCACCGTTTGGTGACGCAGTAGCGATCCCGTTAGCGATCTCGTTATGTGTGACACTTACCAGCGATCAGGCCCCTGCTGTGAGATCGCTAGTCGTTGCAGAATGGTCCAGGCCATTTTCTTCAAAGGTGATGTCCTGCTGGGCAGGACACATCGCTGTGTGTGACACTGTGTAACAGGATCACAGTGACTGCTGAGATCGTTATACAGGTCGCTACTGCGATCTGTATTGTTCTGCATCGCTGGTAAGATCTCACTGTGTGACATCTCACCAGCGACCTCCCAGCGACTTACCTGCGATCCCTATCAGGTCGCATCGTTTTCGGGATCGCAGGTAAGTCGTTATGTGTGAAGGTACCTTAAGTGACTGTGTGAGTGATTATCCCCTGAACACAATAGGTGACCCATCAGGACCTGGCATGAGCATTGTTGTTTACTCATGCATGGTCACTACCGCTCACTGTTGTTGAAATGTTGTCTCTGGCTGAATGTTATTTGACCAAATTTTGTAGCAAAATAAAACTGTGGGGCTCCGCAGTATTTTAACATCCAGTCCCCCATTACTAAGACTTCAGCAAAGTGCCATCCCCATATTTAACAATGTCCCCTGCTGTCCCCTCCATAGTAACAAGTTCACCTGCATATAGTGCCATCTCACAACCTTGCCCCCCCCCCCACTGATTGCCCTGTCCTCTGATGAACAAGTGTCCCCAGCTCCCTTGTCTGCGCACACAGGCGATGAGAGGCTAGAAATCCTGCCGCAAGACACTGTTTCAAGGCTATCAGTCTGTTTGGATCGCGACAGGATTTTTAGGCAATCGTTCTGCTTGGATTGCGACAGGATTTTCAGCCTCTACTCGTCTGTGCACGCACGCTGGGGACAGTTCATTGGAGAACATGTGTGGAGGACGGGACAATTGGCGGTGGTGGGGGAGGGGAAGGTTTTGAGATAGCACTATACGCAGGAAAACTTGCCACTATGGAGGGGACATTGTTCATTTTGGCAATGGCACTTTGTTCAAGTCTAAGTAAGGGGAAGTAGCTATGGATGCCTCTACGTTTCTAATACAAGGGCTTGAAGCCAACTCACTGGCATCAACCCCAAATTATTACCCAGATAGCCACCGCCACAGGGCAATCGGGAAGAGTCTGGTAAAGTGCCAAACTTGTCGCATTTAATGGATGTGACAAGTCCGGGGTGGCTGTAGGCTCATATATTTAGGATGGTGGGGCCCTAGCAACTTGGGCCTCGCCACCCTGATAATACAAGCCCACATCCGTTGACTTTTAAAGGGAACCTGTCAATTCCTCTATGCCCTCCAGCAGCTTTCAAATCTATATGTCAAAATGCCCTGCCTAATCAGTTCTGTGTAATGTTATTCAATAAAATCAATGTTTTTTTTTTTTTAAAAAAAAAAAAGAACTTATAAAGTGCGCTGTTCCTATGCTAATTAAGTCCTTGACTAGTCGATACGGCGATGTTTCCCCAGACTAGTCAGCCCTCTTTCCATGTGATCACACCTCTGTGGGCATAATAACATTATTTCTACATGCCGCGTCATCGTAGTCAGGAAATTTTGGGCATGCACGTGGATGTGTTCACTCACATTGAGCCTCTTCTGAAGCAGAGTGTACACATTCCAGCTTTAGAGAGGCGCACTGCATATAATAGGAAGAACAGCCCACAGGGGTGTGATCATATGGAAAGAGGGACAACTATTCTAGGGACACAACGCCGTATAGACTAGTCAAGGCCCTAATTAGCATAGAAACAGTGAGATCTATAAATCCTTTTTTTAAACATTCATTTTAGTGAATATCATTACACAGGGCTGGTGAGACAGGGCATTTTGACATAAGGGCACTTTACACGCTGCGATCTCGCTAGCGAGATCACTAGCGAGCGCACCCACCCCCGTCTGTTGTGCGTCACGGGCAAATCGCTGTCCGTGGCGCACATCGCTTACACCCATCACACGGACTTACCTTCCATGTGACGTTGATGTGGCCGACGAACGGCCTCCTTTCTAAGGGGGCGGTTCGTGCGGCGTCATAGCGGCGTCACACGGCAGCCGTCCAATAGAAGCAGAGGGGCGGAGATGAGCGGGCAGAAGATCCCACCCACCTCCTTCCTTCCTCATTACCGGTGGACACAGGTAAGGAGATGTTCGTCGTTCCTGCGGTGTCACACATAGCAATGTGTGATGCTGCAGGAACGACGAACAACCAGCGGCATGCACCACCAACGATTTTATGAAAAGGAGCGATGTGTCAACGATTTTTTTGTGATCGTTGATCGTCGCTCCAAGCTGTCACACGCTGCGATGTCGCTAACGATGCCGGATGTGCGTCACAAACACCGTGACCCCGACGATATATTGTTAGCAATGTCGCAACGTGTAAAGCACCCTATACAGTTATGAATGTTGCTGGAGGGCATAGAGGACCTAACGGGTTGCCTTGAAATTCACATATAATGTCCTCCCCCCCAACCTCCCCTCTCCCCTGCGTTTATGATAATGCTCTGAAGCTCCTCTTTCATTCTCTGATCCCACTCATCCCCCTCCTTATCTCCTCCTCAGTGTATTAAAAAAGAAAGCCGACCCTCACCTCTCCGTACAGGCCCCCGCCGCTTCTTCTCCTGTACGAGCCCCCGCCGCACCGCTTCTTCTCCTGTACGGGACCCCACCGCACCCCTTCTTCTCCTGTACGGGTCTGCACCTCTTCTCCTGTACGGGTCCCTGCCGTGCCGCTTTTTCTGTACGGGTCCCCGCCGTGCCACTTTGTCTCTTGTACGGGTCTCTGGCGCCACTTTGTCTCCTGTATGGGCCCCTGCCGCTTCGTTTCCTGTATGGGCCCCCGCCGCTTCTTGTCCTGTATGGGACCCCGCCGCTTCTTCTCCTGTATGGGACCCAGTTACAGTACTTCTTTTTCTATACGGCGCCCGCCGCACAGCATCTTCTCCTGCCGGGCACTTTTCAAATGACACAGGTGCGCACACCATACTGTCGTCAGGAAGGTAAGCGCACGTGTGTCACAGAGAAAGTGCTGGGCAGGGAGCAGAGGACAGACACCTGCGTTCTGCTGCTGTCACAGTGCAGACCTGCCCGGAACGCTACATGTGATGAAGGCTATCTGTCTAGGGGCCCCCCGGAGCTCCAGACAACAGGTCAGATTGCCCTCATTAATAACTGGCCAGCAAGGGCCCCCTGAACCTCCGGGCCCCTGTGGGACTGCACCGGTGGTATGTCTGCCACTGACTAGATAAATGTGACGCCCTGGGCAAGCCAGGGGTCACAGGTCACAACACCACACACACCCCACATTCCCTGCAGGAACACCAAGGTCAGAACACAAATCCTTGTTGCCTTCCTCCAGGGGCTGATGTTCACACCAGGGGGTGGGCCAGGCGGTTGGCACCACCCACCGAGGAGTTCACAGTCCTGGAGGCGGGAAAACCAAGAAGTTTAGCTCAGGCAGGGCTAGAGTGAAGGAGTAAACAGTGGAGAGTTGAGTTAGAGTAGAAGAAAAGTGACAGTTTGAAAGCCTGAAGTTGGTCCGGGTGTGTGCCCCGGACTGAGACAGCAAGGTTGGCAGACGGCGGTGACCGTCTGCAGGAGAGGCTGATCGGAGGTTGCCGAATGGACCGTGGACGGGTGGTGGCCCGGCAGTACCGGAGCAGTATACAAAAAGAAGCCAGCACCATTGGCAGGGGCCTTTCGGATCCCGGCAAGGCTAGGAGTCGCCATAATTTGCCAAATCCGTCAGTGAAGGGGACCTCCGGGTCTCCCAGCAGCAAAGTCCCGATTGAAGGCAACAGTCCAACCGTGAAGGGGAGACACCGCCACCGCCAAGGCACCAGTTTCCCAGGGCCAGCGCCTGCGGGCAAGAGAGGGGCTCCTCTGGCTCATATCCAAGTCGGGGAGCGGGTTACCGGTGGGAATCCATCGCTACCAACAACCGTTTCTAGGTGCAGGGAAGAGACAGTCACCGCTAACTTGCAGGGAACATCTACACCGCAGCCGTCCGAGGGACCCGTCCAACCAGCCGTTTGTTTACCGTGAACTGTGTCATCATCCTTGGGCTGAGTGAGTACCTCCGTGCCGTGCGGCACAGCGCTGCCCCTGCGTCCCTGGACCTCCACAGGCCCCATAACCCGCCTGTCCACCATCCTGACCTCCCCATCATCGGGCCCCGGGACTACCAAAACCCCTACCCACGGAGGGGCAAACCAACATCTAGCTGCTCCATATCACCACTCCCGGGATCCCCAGACAGAGCAGCGGTGGTGTCCACACAATCACCACAACCGTGGGTGGCGTCACGGACATTAATCAAATCCCCCACCAACAAATCAACCCCCCTATCACTCACGGGCGAGGAGCGCCGCTCGAGTCCCCGGGATCCGGCCCATCGCTCGAGCCACCGAGCAGCAGCAGTAGCCGCAGAGCAGCGGCGGCCGGACCCGAGCAGTGGGAGAGCACAGCGTTGACACCCTCCTCTCGCCCGCGACAACTTGGCGTCACAAACAGGATCTTACCGCTCTGCCGTCTGGTAGAGGTGCGCCTTGTTACCGCCGGAGGTGCCCGGCCAGAAAATTTCAGAAGCCGCCATCTTTGGTGCGAAAAGTCCCCGCTCGAGCGTCTTCTCGAGTAGTAGAGGCGCGAAGGCCAAAACCCCACCCCGATAGAGGAGGAGCCGTAAAGAAGCTAAGAGAGACGGAATGGCGGCTGGTCGCATGTGAGGCGGCTATAAAAGCAGGGACGCCAGGACCCTGCACCCATCTAGTTCCTGGGAGAGACCGCCAGCAACATGTGGATGCTGTCCAGAAGCACCGTAGCCCCCGCGCCAGGGACCGCGGCGTGGGTGGAGATCCGGACCGCGCAGCTCTACCAGAGGCTGCAGGTCAAAATGCAGCTCCTCATGGAGGAGTGGGAGACCGACATGGCGGACGTGATAGCAACCGTGCGGAGACGCGAGGAGGAAGCTGCAGAAGGGAGGTTGAGTGACCCACGCCCCGATGCCCTTGAAGGGCCGGTCATCGCGGCTGCGGGACCCGGTCTAAACCCTCTCACCCTGCTGCCTCCCTCGCCACCCGTCCCGGAAGCTGTGACCCCGCCACTAGGCCCGCTGCCACCGCAACCGGTAGCGATACCCAGCATGCCTGCCCCGGCGGGCCAACCTGCAGCCGGAGCCGGTAGCCGCCCGGAGGTGCTGCCGTGGAAAGCCCCGAAGCCCAAACCGGAGGCGTCCACCGAGAAGTCCCCTGAGCCGGAGCTGATATCCCGTTCCGTGCCGAAGGCCCAGCAAAGGAAAGCCCCTGTGCCCATCCCCCACACCTCGGCTGAGGTTGCGCCGGGTTGCCGCTGCAAGGCGGCGTCCAAGGCCAAGAAGCCGCGGGACCTGCCGCCCAGATCCCTAACAGTGGGCAGCGTCCAAAATGTCCCGCGAGGCCCGACCCGTGCGCCAGAGCTCACATCAGCGCCGTACTGGGACAGGGAGCCGGTACCGTTGGGCCTGGAGATCAAGGAGAGGGAAAGAAAGAAGGCGGAGTTGGTGGCCCGTGCAATCCGGGAAAAAGAGAACCTCTGTCAGGCAACTTTCCGTGTCCGGGGCCCGTTGTATGAAGGGCAGGTGAGGCGGTTTGATGTCTGCCGGGGCTATGGATTCATATATGAACCGGGCCTGGAGGCCGAAGTGTTTATAGCCCGGCAGGATGTTAATGCTCATCTGCCGGAGGAGCACCCCGGTCGGAACCTGATGCCGGGCGACTTGGTCCAGTACACCCGGCACTGTGGAGAGAGGGGGTGGTTTGCCCTAGATGCAAAATTGAGGGGCAGCCAAGAGGCCCGTGTGAGCGCTACACCCCCTCCCTCAAGTGATGCTGAGGACTCTGAGTAGGGCAGCGGAGCACCGTTGTCCAGTCCCCGTTGGGACCACCAGTTTGTTCAAAAGTTTGTAAAGTTTGCAAAAGATGAAAAATGAAAATGTGTGATAACCGAAAAGTCACCTGATTAACCTGTGATTTGGAAAACCGGCCGTTGCCGGCACCGTTGTCCCCGTGGGGACCGCTTGAAAAGTTTGGCATAGGAACTCCTATGGACAAGTCCGTGAACTTGCAGGGCAACCACAAACGTTAGTGGCTTGTAAATATGCTTCTGTTGCAACTGCCACCGTACCGCCTCCGGAGAGGCAGATTGGAGGGAGGGCCCGCAGTAGAGCAGGCTGGGGCCCAGCCACCACCGGAACCGGTGGCTACCCTCTGGAGGGGAAGGACAGATCCCGCTCGGGTAACTTGGTTCAGGACTGGGGTCAAGGGGTGCTGCCTGTTTCTTAGGGGCAGCATCAGGGCCAGGTTACTTGGGTGGGAGAGAGCGGCAGCAGCAACCGTTTAAAACCGTTAGTAACGTTTAAGCAAAGTGCCTCCCATTGTGGGATGATGTTTTTCTACTTGTACTGTGTTGTTTTTATCTTTTTCAGAAAAAAAAAAAAAAAAGGGAAAATAAAACCGGTGTTGGACGGGCAGCCCGAGGACGGTCTGCGTTTTGCTAAGGGGGAATGTGACGCCCTGGGCAAGCCAGGGGTCACAGGTCACAACACCATACACACCCCACATTCCCTGCAGGAACACCAAGGTCAGAACACAAATCCTTGTTGCCTTCCTCCAGGGGCTGATGTTCACACCAGGGGGTGGGCCAGGCGGTTGGCACCACCCACCGAGGAGTTCACAGTCCTGGAGGCGGGAAAACCAAGAAGTTTAGCTCAGGCAGGGCTAGAGTGAAGGAGTAAACAGTGGAGAGTTGAGTTAGAGTAGAAGAAAAGTGACAGTTTGAAAGCCTGAAGTTGGTCCGGGTGTGTGCCCCGGACTGAGACAGCAAGGTTGGCAGACGGCGGTGACCGTCTGCAGGAGAGGCTGATCGGAGGTTGCCGAAAGGACCGTGGACGGGTGGTGGCCCGGCGGTACCGGAGCGGTATACAAAGAGAAGCCAGCACCATTGGCAGGGGCCTTTCGGATCCCGGCAAGGCTAGGAGTCGCCATAATTTGCCAAATCTGTCAGTGAAGGGGACCTCCGGGTCTCCGAGCAGCAAAGTCCCGATTGAAGGCAACAGTCCAACCGTGAAGGGGAGACACCGCCACCACCAAGGCACCAGTTTCCCAGGGCCAGCGCCTGCGGGCAAGAGAGGGGCTCCTCCGGCTCATATCCAAGTCAGGGAGCGGGTTACCGGTGGGAATCCATCGCTACCAACAACCGTTTCTAGGTGCAGGGAAGAGACAGTCACCGCTAACTTGCAGGGAACATCTACACCGCAGCCGTCCGAGGGACCCGTCCAACCAGCCGTTTGTTTACCGTGAACTGTGTCATCATCCTTGGGCTGAGTGAGTACCTCCGTGCCGTGCAGCACAGCGCTGCCCCTGCGTCCCTGCACCTCCACAGGCCCCATAACCCGCCTGTTCACCATCCTGACCTCCCCATCATCGGGCCCCGGGACTACCAAAACCCCTACCCACGGAGGGGCAAACCAACATCTAGCTGCTCCATATCACCACTCCCGGGATCCCCAGACAGAGCAGCGGTGGTGTCCACACAATCACCACAACCGTGGGTGGCGTCACGGACATTAATCAAATCCCCCACCAACAAATCAACCCCCCTATCACTCACGGGCGAGGAGCGCCGCTCGAGTCCCCGGGATCCGGCCCATCGCTTGAGCCACCGAGCAGCAGCAGTAGCCGCAGAGCAGCGGCGGCCGGACCCGAGCAGTGGGAGAGCACAGCGTTGACACCCTCCTCCCCGCCCGCGACATATATATCAGAGATAGTTTGCTATTTGGTTAACTGCACACTGTTTAACTTACCTCCTTAAATCACTGTACAACACATAAAAATGTCCTTTCTCCTCTCGTTCCATTACTAATGGATGAATCCACATTTTCTTTGGTCTTGCCTATAACATATATAGAGTTACTGCACAATACAGCAAAACATTCAAAAACACTTTTTTTCAATAGAAAGCTGACCTGTCGCCTGCGATAAGGAAATAACATCAATACTATTATTAATAAAAGGTTTCCATGTAGCCGGCAGAGCCGCATTACAGGACCATTGCTGGGCATTTTCTACCTGAAACACATAGCTTGCTTCCAAACTAGTGACTGAGGGGGAAGAGGTAGAAAAAGAGAAGGACATAATTTTTTTTCCAACAAGCTTTATTGGGCTTGTGTGTAGCCCAGGGACTCGGTCCCGGGCCGTTGTGGTTGGGAATATCACTCTGATGACAGTTGCCTGGTCCCGTGCCCTGGGCACACTTAATAAATAAAAAGGGAATATTTACAGGGGATTAAGAGTTAATGTTCGTGACGCCACCTGCAGGTATCGGTTAAAGATAGAGAACCGCCGCTGCTCAATGTGGGTACTCCCAGGGATGGTGGTAGTGGCAGCTGAGATGGTAGGCCCTCCGCAGGTAGGGCAGCACCTGGGTGATGTAGGATGTATAATGATGGAGACCACACCAGGTTAACTTTAACAGTTTCTACTCACTGTGGACCCTGGACGGCTGGTTCAGGTCCCTGTATTGCCAGTGCCAGATAGTGACTCAGATTGCTCTTTACCCGGCACTCTCTGTAGATTGAGTCCCGTGGAGGGTTTGGGAACCCCGATCGTCCCTTTTGGGGTACAGTCTCCTTCTCCGTACGGCTGGCAGTGCGGACCCTGCGGGGAGCTAAGTGTCCGAACCCCGATCCTAGTTTACTGCTGATGTCCCCGGATTATTTGGTTCGATGAAATCCTTGAAGGTGTCCTCACTAGAGATGAGCGAACCGGCCGTGGTTCGGCTCGAGTTCGGTTCGTCGAACGGAGGTCCCGTTCGAGTTCGGTTCGTCGAACGTTCGACGAACCGAACTCGAACCGCATAGGAAACAATGGCAGGCAATCACAAACACAGAAAAACACCTAGAAAACACCCTCAAAGGTGTCCAAAAGGTGACAAACAACTCACAACACAACACAAACACATGGGAAAGTGACAAGGACATATACTCATGCGAAAACAAAAGAACTGGACAAGGAAAAAGAGGAGGAGACACAGATATATGAGTATATGCAAGGAAACATCGATGCCATTACTGTGCAACTTGAGCCCTGCTCATTTTAGGCTTCTAATCTGGATAAATTGCCTGAGCTCGCCACGTACGCCTTGGGGATCTTGTCGTGTCCTGCAGCCAGCGTTCTCTCGGAACCTTTCTTCAGTGCTGCTGGGGTCTGCTGGCAGATAAGCACACGCGTCTGTCCACTGACAATGTGGACATAGCTCTCAGAGGACTTTTCTTCCCCTGGGTCAGCCAGGGGAGGCGAAAGGCACGCGTATTTTTGAGAGTGCTTCATGCAAAGCATCTGTTTCATTTTGAAAAGGGTGGTCAACTGATGCCAGTCAAGTGGGGTGTGTGTGGCCCAATTAGTGGCAACGAGGGAGACTGTGGTTGGAGTCCCCTCGCTGTGTTTCTAAAAGAACCAAGATGAACAAGTCATGGCTCTCAGAGGACTTTTCTTCCCCTGGGTCAGCCAGGAGAGGTGAAAGGCACACGTATTTTTGAGAGTGCTTCATGCAAAGCATCTGTTTCATTTTGAAAAGGGGGGTCAACTGATGCCAGTCAAGTGGGGTGTGTGTGGCCCAATTAGTGGCAACGAGGGAGACTGTGGTTGGAGTCCCCTCGCTATGCTTCTAAAAGAACCAAGATGAACAAGTCATGGCTCTCAGAGGACTTTTCTTCCCCTGGCTCAGCCAGGGGAGGTGAAAGGCACGCGTATTTTTGAGAGTGCTTCATGCAAAGGATCTTTTTCATTTTGAAAAGGGGGGTCAACTGATGCCAGTCAAGTGGGGTGTGTGTGGCCCAATTAGTGGAAACGAGGGAGACTGTGGTTGGAGTCCCCTCGCTTTTGAAAAAAGAACCAAGATGAACAAGTCATGGCTCTCAGAGGACTTTTCTTCCCCTGGCTCATCCAGGGGAGGTGAAAGGCACGCGTATTTTTGAGAGTGCTTCATGCAAAGCATCTTTTTCATTTTGAAAAGGGGGGTCAACTGATGCCAGTCAAGTGGGGTGTGTGTGGGTCCCAATTAGTGGCAACGAGGGAGACTGTGGTTGGAGTCCCCTCGCTGTGTTTTACATGATTTTCGAAGGGCATGACATGCCTAAGAGGTTGAGTTTCAGCATCTGCAACTTGTTGGCTAAAGAAAGGCTGCCTTTACACCCTTTTGAGACCGAGTATTTTCGAGACCTTATGCCCATTGCAGTGCCCCAAGAGCCGATGGCCAGTCGCCACTCCTTCTCCAAGAAAGGCGTGCCCGCGCTACCACAGCAGGTCGCACACAACATCACCGATTCCTTGATAAACTCTGTGTGTGACAGGGTGCTTTTCACCACAGATACTTGGACCAGCAAGCATGGACAGGGGAGTTACATGTTGCTGACTGGGCACTGGGTAACTATGGTGAGAGTTGGAGAAGGGTTTGCTGTACAAGTCTTGCCGTCCCCACGAGTTGTGTGTCAATCCTTCCTCTGTATGTACAAGTTCCTCCACTGCTTCTGCCTCCTCAACCTCGTGTGGGTCCTCCACCTCGGCCCAAACCCTGTGTGGTCAGGCCACCCTTCCTTGTATCTGCGCACAAGGAATCCCACACACCTCCTTACTATGCTGGCAGCAGAGCTCAACAGCATGATGCGGTCGACTCTTTACTTAGAAATGTCTGGGAAATGTGAGTCATACCGCAGATGAGTTTTGGACGGTAAGCTCTGGAGAGTGAGACCGAGTTTCATCAATGGTTGTCTCCACTCAACCAGCAGCCAGGGAAGGTCGGGTGCGACAATGATGCAAACCAGTCTGCGACCCTTCTTCAGGGCAATGTGACACACGTGCCTTGTATGGCTCACGTGTTGAACCTGGTTGTCCAGCAATTTTTAAAACACTATCCCGGCCTACATGGCCTTCTGCAGAGGGCACGGTGTAACGCCTGCCTGGATCGACACACTCAGATGGGCTGTAAAGGATAGGCTAGAGGGAAGCCACTCACCAAGCTGGACCCCCAGAACCCTGAAACCCTTTAACCCCTATACAGTGATTTGGAATTACACAGGGCCCAAGTTGATCAATACCTGTGGAAGGCTGCAGTTCCAGAGAATAGTAGTCATGCAGGGTCAAAACATTAATTGAGGAAGAGGAACAGAATGGGATGGCCAGGACTTAATCAGAAAACAAGCAGAGGTGAAATGCGGATCGGCCAACGAGGTACATAAACAGCAAGCAGGAAAAGTAGTCAGGTAACAAGCACACAAACTCATAAAACTGAACTGGGGGTAACAGTAACAAGAGGTTCATAGCTTTGTCTGGCAGTGGTCTGCAGACAGGAGGGGCCTAAAAAAGGGTGTGGTATATTCCCATTGGTTGTAGCTGAATGATGGTACTTCATCTGTGAGATACCCACCACCTACATTCAGCCTGTGGTTCTGCATCTGTCAAGGTAACGCAGCCCAGTGGGTGAGCATAACCTGCGTCCACCTGCGCCGCTGGCATCGACTCCTTTCCCATCATCAGCACTATGCACGAAAGGAACACGTTGTCACCTGGCGACCGGAGTACAAATTGATTGAGTGTACTACGTTGGTGACTTAACAGCCGTGTGCGGCAATGATGCAAACCTGTCTGCGGCCCTTCGTCAGGGCAATGTGACACACGTGCCTTGTATGGCTCACGTGTTGAATCTGATTCTCCAGCAATTTTTAAAATACCATCCCGGCCTACATGGCCTTGTGCAGCGGGCACGCTGCTATGTGCTCACTTTCAACCTTCGCACCCACCAGCTCAACAACTTTCATCGCTCCGGAAGTCTTAGGGTCTGGTGGTTAAACGCCTGAAATGCGATGTTACGACACACAGGAATTGGAATCTGCACATGTTGCAGCGTCTGTGGCAGCACCGCAGAGCCCTGCTGAAATACGGTATGACGTATACCCTGGGCTAACTTGATCCAGAGGTGGTGCAGATCACGCTGCTGGAGTGGTGTCAGATCAAGGACCTATGCACCCTTCTACACAGTTTACAAATGTCGACGAAGATGTTTAGCACTGGCAATGCCATTCTCAGCGTGACAATTCTGGTCATCTACAAGATGGAGCACACTGTAAGCATTATTCGGAGTCAGGTGTTGGTCCAAGAGGAAGGGGAGGAAGTACAGGAGGAGTCATATGCAGAAGGGATAATAAGATCTACAAGGTCCAGACGGTGAGCGGCACCTAGGCGGAAGTCAAGGGACGGTGGGGGAGAGGGATTAACAAGGGCGCATAGTATCAGCAAAAATTGTTGAGGAAGGTGCAGGAGCCCATGAAGAAATGGATGACGAACTGGCGATGGGCATGGAAGACTCAGCAGATGAGTGAGAGCTTGCTCACATTTTGGTTGTGCTAGGTTGGGGGGACAGGGCAGAGGAAGGAGGCACGATTCTCACCTCTCCGCCACCAACACACCAAGGACTTGGTCCTCCTGGATGCACAAGACACATGAGCACCTTCTTGCTACACTACCTACAACATGACCCTCGGATTGTACGAATTCGAAGTAATGCTGACTACTGGGTTGCCACACTGTTAGATCCCCAGTACAAGACAACATTTGGCAAAATAATTCCTGCCATAGAAAGGGACGCACGTATGCAGGATTATCAGCAGAAGGTGGTACGCAATCTTAGATCTGCTTTTCCACTAAACACCAGTGGTGCACAGAGTGAATCTCAACGCTTTGTCATAGATAGGAGGAAATGGTATTTTACTTGTCCACATCTGAGGGACCGAGGGCTGGCTGCTGTGCTGAGATGGCATTGAGTACGGTGTCCCTGCAGAGTTGCACTTTTGGTCATATACAAAATGAGTTGAAAAAGGACAGATGCTGGTGGAAAGGGGAACAGGTGTGTTGAAAAGGGGAAAAAAGTTTTTGTCCGTGGGTTTGGTGGTTAAGCAACAGTAACATTTTCTGAAGAAACAACATCTGTTATGGTGGGACTGGCAGATTTGGATAAGGTGGTATATACTATGTTACCGCTATATAAAAAAACTAAGAAGAAAAGAAAGAGAAAGGTATATATCCCCATCGCCAGTCGGTGTCCACCGTGCTCACAGATGGAAAAGGAGAGGTTGGCAACTGGAAGGTTAGGTGGATAATACAGAGCTGGGTGACTCTGAAACTAATAGTAGCCTAAACCTAGTTTGACGCCACTCTGATCTGGAGACTGGGAGCCCTGTTAGCATCACAGGGTCCACACGCCCACCCAGCCCAGGAACTCACTGTTAACAACACAGGGGCCATTGGGTACGCTGTTCGTGTGCATAGGGGACACACCTGTGGACAGCAGGTGCATCATCAGCAGCAGGCCTGTTAATGCCACTGGGCTGCACAAGCAGGACTGGTAGGACAGGAGCTGGTCTTAACCGTTCTGCATTACCAACTGTGGTGGCGGCCTGCATCGATGCCCTATCCCTGCCTACCTCTGTCCTAAAGCCGCAATGGGTTCAACACATGGAGGTGTGCTCTTTCGGAGCATAATAGAAGACTGCGCACCTCCTTGTTGGCTCCAGCCCCTTTTCTAACCTGGGTATGCCCCAAACCAAGGTGGACCACAATGGACCTCATGGAGACAAAAGCAGAGTGACACGTCAAGAGTGGCATAACTAGCGTCCTATTCGGAACCACCACTTCAATGATGACCTCATGGCAGCCACGACCCAAACACCTCACCAGCCATCATCTGACCAACAATAATGAGGTGACAAGTCATAGGGGTGGGCCTCTACAAGCCAGTTGGGAGTTGCCTGGCCACATCGTCAGGACACCTGATGCCCTGTGGTATATATGGGCCCCCCACATCAGGGGCAGGACTAAAGAGTTCATTACCGGACCTAGCCTCTGATGCAGTAAGTGCCTGAGCATGCTCAGTAGCATGAAATACAGTCTCCGAAAAAAGACTATCAGCTTCAGCATGCTGTCTAGGCACAACACAGGACTTAGACCCGGCCAGAACCTGTGCAAGTACCTGTGCAAAGAGGCTTTTCGCACAAAGTGTGGGAGCATGTGCTGTATTCCAAAATGAAGACTTAGCCTCAGGAATGGCACAGTCAGGCTGAGCATACTCACTAGGCGAAACACTGGAGTTAGGCTGCGGCTGGGGTAAATTGGCATACGCATGCGCACTAGCCGCCTCTCTACACTTAGACGTGGAGGAGAAAGCAGCCAGCTGGACAACCCGAGGCACAGCCCTAAATGGCAGCAGACGCCTGGGTGCAACTGGAACCGCAGCAGGTTGCTTGCGTTTACGGCGGCACCAATTCGTAACAACAAATAACAGCAAAAATAACAGGTGTACTTCTTCACGTGGATAATCTGATATAATCCTTTTTTCACGGACATGACCATCGCTAACAAAAGTGGATGAGGCACCAAAACAGCTTCTGCTTCAATGGATCTCAAGTGCGCCATAAAGTGGCCTCTCCTCCACCTCAAGTTCAATATCACAAATACTCCATTCCACTGTGGTGTCAACCCAATCGCACTTGCTTCATAACAGCTCTCAAGTTTCCACCAGCCCTGCTGAGTATGGGGTAACAGAGATGGTTGAGTCTGCAGAGCTGTTCAGTCACACTATAGCCTGGGAATCAGAGGTCTGCTCCAAAGCTGCAGTGAGTACAGACAAAGAAGTTATTATTATTATTTATTTATTTATAGGCACCATTGATTCCATGGTGCTGTACATGAGAAGGGGGTTACATACAGAATACATATACAAGTAACAATAGACAGACTGGTACAGAGGGAAGAGGGCCCTGCCCTTGCAGGAATATATTGTAAAGGATTTTTGGGAGGAGACAGTAGGTGGGGTGTAGGTTGGGCGGCAGCTACGCATGGTGGTGGGGTCATTGAAGGTTATAGTCATTTCTGAACAGATGAGTTTTCAGTTTCCGTTTGAAGCTTGCGGGTGTAGCAGATAATCTGACGTGTTGATGCAGCGAGTTCCAGGAGACAGGGGAAATGATCTGCACAGATAACCAGAAGCTTGGTGAGTCGGATCCAGGACATGATGAGGAGATTCAGATACCTGATTGTAACGACAAGTTTGCTATTCGGTCAGGCAGGAAGAGGTTGTCACGGAGGACTCAGGACAAGGGGAATGAAAAACACAGGGTGATGATGAGGTCGGAGACCCCACTTACTGCCAAACCAAAGTCAGCCAGTCGATGACGTCAGCAGAGGAGGTGGAGGAGGATGCTACTGACGACGAGTTTACATTGTGTCTTCATAGACACAGACAAAGTACTGGAAGCACATCAACAACTGAATCCTCGGCCACAACTCTGCCTCTGAGCATAAGTCATGTTGGCTATGCAGGTCACATGGGCTGTAAGCCTTGCCTAGTCTGGGACTAGCAGGTAGTAGGCAACTGAATAGATTGTTCTATTATTTCAATTTTATGCATGGTTCTTATTGTTTGTTTTGGGAAAGTTAAACAATCATTTATCAACCCAACTGCCTAGAGTCCTTTTCCTGTTGCGTGGTTTTGCTGAATACTGTGGAGCCCACCAAGTACAAGACTTAAAATGAAGCATAAGTCGCAATGGGAATTTCACTGTGCTACAATGCGGCCTAGCGGGGCTGTGCAACCGCCTGCCCCATCAAGTGCATCAAGTGCTCTTCATCCTCTGTGACTGTGGGGACCATGCTTTTTCACAGTGAACTTCCACCCTTTTACAAATAAGCGGGAGTGTAATTGGCAAGTCATCACTTGTTTTGGAAGTGGAAACAGATGGTATTATTGAGCTGTCAGACATCGAGAGAACCACCATTGGATGAAGGCAACATTATATCCACGCTTGCACCTTCGTCACAGATTGGCTGGACTACCTGCAGTTAATAATTGCATTCCAGAAATGGAAAGGAGTGTAGAATGCACATGTGTTGTACCTTGCTTGGCAGCAAAGGAACACTAACTTAGTATTACAGACAATTTTAGGAAAGCAGAAAAAGAGTCAGCTCTTTGGGCAAATTAAATAGCATGGCAAAAGTGGACAAGTGGGTACAGTGGCTGTGTTCTGTGGGTACCAGGACAGTAAAGGAAGCCTCACTTTCCATCCCTCCGAATGATCAAATGCAGCAAGGAATTCCCTGAGTTTGCTATAAAATTAGCGTAGCAAAATGTGCATGAGGGTGTCATGCAGAGGTGCTGCACATAGATTTGCACCAGTGGGGCACTAATGGAGTACAACAGCCAGTTCTTGTATGCCACTAAATGGCAGCATTTTTTGCTATTATTATAGCTTATTAAAAACAGAGCAGGAGGGTGTCATGCAGAGGTGCTAGAAATAGCTTGGCACCAGTGGGACAATAATAAAATACAACAGCCAGTTCTTGTATGCCACTAAATGGCAGCATTTTTTGCTATCATTATAGCTTATTAAAAACAGAGCAGGAGGGTGTCATGCAGAGGTGCTAGAAATAGCTTGGCACCAGTGGGACAATAATGAAATACAACAGCCAGTTCTTGTATGCCACTAAATGGCAGCATTTTTTGCTATCATTATAGCTCATTAAAAACAGAGCAGGAGGGTGTCATGCTGAGGTGCTAGAAATAGCTTGGCACCAGTGGGACAATAATGAAATACAACAGCCAGTTCTTGTATGCCACTAAATGGCAGCATTTTTTGCTATCATTATAGCTTATTAAAAACAGAGCAGGAGGGTGTCATGCAGAGGTGCTGCACATAGATTTGCACTAGTGGGACACTAATGGAAGTCCAACAGCCACTTTTATGATGCCACTAAGTTCACTCAGTGTTTGCTAGTATAATGGCTTAGTAGCAATGAGTTTGAGTGTGCATTGCAGGCAGACGTGCTGCAAATATCTTTGCACTAGTGGGACAATACAGAAGTCCAACAGCCACTTTTATGATGCCACTAAGTTCACTCAGTGTTTGCTAGTATAATGGCTTAGTAACAATGAGTTTGAGTGTGCAATGCAGGCAGACGTGCTGCAAATATCTTTGCACTAGTGGGACAATACAGAAGTCCAACAGCCACGTTTAGGATGCCACTAAGTTCATTCAGTGTTTGCTAGTATAATGGCTTAGTAACAATGAGTTTGAGTGTGCAATGCAGGCAGACGTGCTGCAAATATCTTTGCACTAGTGGGACAGTACAGAAGTCCAACAGCCACTTTTATGATGCCACTAAGTTCACTCAGTGTTTGCTAGTATAATGGCTTAGTAACAATGAGTTTGAGTGTGCAATGCAGGCAGACGTGCTGCAAATATCTTTGCACTAGTGGGACAATACAGAAGTCCAACAGCCACGTTTAGGATGCCACTAAGTTTCCTCAGTGTTTGCTTGTATAATGGCTTAGTAACAATGAGTTTGAGTGTGCAATGCAGGCAGACGTGCTGGAAATATCTTTGCACTAGTGGGACAATACAGAAGTCCAACAGCCACTTTTATGATGCCACTAAGTTCACTCAGTGTTTGCTAGTATAATGGCTTAGTAACAATGAGTTTGAGTGTGCAATGCAGGCAGACGTGCTGCAAATATCTTTGCACTAGTGGGACAATACAGAAGTCCAACAGCCACGTTTAGGATGCCACTAAGTTCACTCAGTGTTTGCTAGTATAATGGCTTAGTAACAATGAGTTTGAGTGTGCAATGCAGGCAGACGTGCTGCAAATATCTTTGCACTAGTGGGACAATACAGAAGTCCAACAGCCACTTTTATGATGCCACTAAGTTCACTCAGTGTTTGCTAGTATAATGGCTTAGTAACAATGAGTTTGAGTGTGCAATGCAGGCAGACGTGCTGCAAATATCTTTGCACTAGTGGGACAATACAGAAGTCCAACAGCCACGTTTAGGATGCCACTAAGTTCATTCAGTGTTTGCTAGTATAATGGCTTAGTAACAATGAGTTTGAGTGTGCAATGCAGGCAGACGTGCTGCAAATATCTTTGCACTAGTGGGACAATACAGAAGTCCAACAGCCACGTTTAGGATGCCACTAAGTTCACTCAGTGTTTGCTAGTATAATGGCTTAGTAACAATGAGTTTGAGTGTGCAAAGGGCATTAGGGTACAGTGGCAGGGTTGTGGGTCTCTGGGTAGAGGAAAGGAAGCCTTCCTTTCTATCCCTCCTAATGGGGAAATGCAGCAAGGAAATCCCTGACCTTAGCTACACAGACGCTGTCATCTTGTGTAGCTGTTAAACTCTGTTTTCACGGACCTGTCACCTATGGTTCTGACCCTGCCGGTATTAGCCCTTAAAAGGACTGATAGAAAGTGCTATCCCTATTCTGTACAGTGCTGTATATAGAGCGAACACAGCAGTATCGGAGATACAGTGCCTACAAGTAGTATTCAACCCCCTGCAGATTTAGCACGTTTGATAAGATGCAAATAAGTTAGAGCCTGCAAACTTCAAACAAGAGCAGGATTTATTAACAGATGCATAAATCTTACAGACCAACAAGTCATGTTGCTCAGTTAAATTTTAATAAATTTTCAACATAAAAGTGTGGGTCAAATATTATTCAACCCCTAGGTTTAATATTTTGTGGAATAACCCTTGTTTGCAATTACAGCTAATAATCGTCTTTTATAAGACCTGATCAGGCCGGCACAGGTCTTTGGAGTTATCTTGGCCCACTCCTCCATGCAGATCTTCTCCAAGTTATCTAGGTTCTTTGGGTGTCTCATGTGGACTTTAATCTTGAGCTCCTTCCACAAGTTTTCAATTGGGTTAAGGTCAGGAGACTGACTAGGCCACTGCAACACCTTGATTTTTTCCCTCTTGAACCAGGCCTTGGTTTTCTTGGCTGTGTGCTTTGGTCGTTGTCTTGTTGGAAGATGAAATGACGACCCATCTTAAGATCCTTGATGGAGGAGCGGAGGTTCTTGGCCAAAATCTCCAGGTAGGCCGTGCTATCCATCTTCCCATGGATGCGGACCAGATGGCCAGGTCCCTTGGCTGAGAAACAGCCCCACAGCATGATGCTGCCACCACCATGCTTGACTGTAGGGATGGTATTCTTGGGGTCGTATGCAGTGCCATCCAGTCTCCAAACGTCACGTGTGTGGTTGGCACCAAAGATCTCGATCTTGGTCTCATCAGACCAGAGAACCTTGAACCAGTCTGTCTCAGAGTCCTCCAAGTGATCATGAGCAAACTGTAGACGAGCCTTGACATGACGCTTTGAAAGTAAAGGTACCTTACGGGCTCGTCTGGAATGGAGACCATTGCGGTGGAGTACGTTACTTATGGTATTGACTGAAACCAATGTCCCCACTGCCATGAGATCTTCCCGGAGCTCTTTCCTTGTTGTCCTTGGGTTAGCCTTGACTCTTCGGACAAGCCTGGCCTCGGCACGGGTGGAAACTTTCAAAGGCTGTCCAGGCCATGGAAGGCTAACAGTAGTTCCATAAGCCTTCCACTTCCGGATGATGCTCCCAACAGTGGAGACAGGTAGGCCCAACTCCTTGGAAAGGGTTTTGTACCCCTTGCCAGCCTTGTGACCCTCCACGATCTTGTCTCTGATGGCCTTGGAATGCTCCTTTGTCTTTCCCATGTTGACCAAGTATGAGTGTTGTTCACAAGTTTGGGGAGGGTCTTAATTAGTCAGAAAGGGCTGGAAAAAGAGATAATTAATCCAAACATGTGAAGCTCATTGTTCTTTGTGCCTGAAATACTTCTTAATACTTTAGGGGAACCAAACAGAATTCTGGTGGTTTGAGGGGTTGAATAATAAATGACCCTCTGAATAAACTTTTCACAATTTAAAAAAAAAAAGAAATGACATTCTTTTTTGCTGCAGTGCATTTCACAATTCCAGGCTGATCTACAGTCCAAATGTCACAATGCCAAGTTAATTCCGAATGTGTAAACCTGCTAAATCTGCAGGGGGTTGAATACTACTTGTAGGCACTGTAGGTGCTGCGCCGGCGGTGACTGACACCAAGGACGCAGAAGAGATAATGGCGTCCGGACGGGCAGATACTCGTTTTTATAATGCAGGGACATGTGACATGGACATCCTATCACACATGCCGTTGCTTCTCTGGCTAAAAGTACACTTAGCTGTGTGTGTGTCTGGGATTGGCTGACATGCTGGCCCGCCCCACTTAACGCGCGCGCTTAGGGAAGGAAGACAAGGAAAAAAAAAAAAAATGGTGATCGCCATTATCCATACAACAGTGATCTGAATGTGCTGTTCCCGCACACTATACACTGAAATTTCATAATAGTGTGAGTCACAGAGTGACTTACACTATTACAGCGGAAAGCCAGCTAGTAATTAGCTGGTCTTTTTGCTGCTAGAACCGTTCTCGAACGTATCTAGAACTATCGAGCTTTAGCAAAAAGCTCGAGTTCTAGTTCTATCTAGAACAGCCCCCAAAATCACTCGAGCCGCGAACTGGAGAACCTTGAACCTCGAACCGCACTCAACTCTAGTCCTCACCATGCAGGTATTTATCAAACCATTTGAAACTTGACATTTGACCAAGGGCCCTGTGCCCCGTTCGTGCCCAGATTCCAGTGTGCTCCCTCGTATTGTCCCTAGGGTCTTAACTTCTGTCCAGAGGTACTCGTTTGCCCAATGCTGGCAATCTGACTCCCGTGCCCCTGAGTCACTGTTAGGCTAGGTTCACATTTCCGTTGTTTTGCATCAGTCACATACGTTGCTTGACGCATGTGACTGATACGTTGTATAACGGATGACAAAGAACAGAATTCATTGTCGGACTCCGTTGTGTGCGGGGGGGGGTGGAGTGCGAGGGGGGACGGAGCCGAGCGGGGCCGTGGCGCTGAGGACGTCAGTGCCGCGGGGACTGCAGGGCTTGGGACAGGTGAGTGTGTGTGTGTGTACACATGCGGAGTGCGGGAGGGGGCGGAGCCGAGCGGGGAAGTGTCGGCCTCCCTGCACACGTATCCAGGGTAAATATCGGGTAACTAAAAGCAAAGCACTTTTTGCTTGGTTACCCGATATTTACCTTAGTTACCAGCGTACACCGCTTAGCGCTGGCTCCCTGCACACGTAACCAGTGTAAATATCGGGTAACTAACCAAAGCGCATTGCTTAGTAACCCAATGTGTATCCTGGTTACGGGTGCAGGGAGCCAGAGAGAGCATGCGCAGCAAAATCCTACGGATTGCGCTGCTCAAAAAACATTACAGGCTGTGTTCCTTCCGCCCCGCGGTTAGTCGTTCCACGACTGATCAGTCGGACGGAGGGTGCAACGCAGCATCATCAGTCACAATCCGCCGCTCATACACGTCTATGGGAACAACGGAATCCGCCAAACGGATTTCGTTGTTTACCAGAGCAGCGGATTGTGACTGATACAATTTAACGGAAGTGTGAACCTAGCCTAACACAGACCCAGCTCAGGCACATCTGCTCTCCTCACAACGTCCTGGCAGACTGGTTCCTGTTCTCTCACAGACTGCTTGCCCCCCCCCTCTCACCAGGTGACCTAGTTTCTGGGTTCGCTCTGCCCACTGGGTGGCCCTCCCACTAGCCCTGGTGTGAATGGTAATTGGGATTTTTAGGTGTGTGTTGCTGTTGCTGGCACTGGTGTTACAGGTTCCAGGGGGTAGGTCCTGCATCTCCAAGAGGATGCAGTTCCCTGTAGTGCCCTGAGGGTCTCAGGGGCGCTACACTTGCTTGTACCAAAAACCTCATGAAATCAGAACCATCATTACAAGCATTTTGTTTGACATTTCCAGGCTCTCTGGGACAAAACGTAAAAGTCAAGTTAAAACTGCAGTGTGCGCATATAGCCTAAACCCCCCAGACCCCACACATAAACTTTAGAGTCCTGCACACACTGGGGAGCTGATCATGTGACCCCTGACTCCTCCCCTATGTGACATCATCACAGGTCCTGTAAGCACAGAGCAGCCATATATTACTACTGTGGGTAGATGCTAGACTGTATGGGCTTCTTCCAGGTATGTTGTCATTTCTGTCATATGTAGGGGCGTGTTCAAAATGCAGCCCAATGTTTCCACACGGAATAAACATTCCTTTTTTTAGTCCACGTGGGCATGGAGTTGTTTATAATAGAAGCCGTGAAATGGAGGTAAGAGCTCGAGGATGAGGAGGCCCCCTCCCTGTATGATCATAGTGGATGGGAGGACAATCGCCACCCCCACCAACCAAGCTGGTTCCGCCCACAAACCAGGAAGCAGCCCATACATTCTAGGCTGAACCATATATTTAGTGTGCGGCTCTGCAGGAGGAGGTATGTGGAGATTCCCCATTACATTAACCCCCTCAGTGCTGCGCTCACACTCCAGGAGACAGAACGTGTTCCCGTCTGTGCGGCTCTATCAGGAGATCTGTCTGTATGGGATTAGATTGGGTCACTTCCCTCCTGACGCCGCTCGCTGCTCTGTTACTGTATAGCAGGAGTCCCCAACCATTTTTACTTTGAGAACCACATTCAGCTTTGAAAGTTGGTCGAGAGCCCCATTGTAGAGATGAAGACGTAGTCAAAGCCAATTTAGCAGTAGAAAACAGGAAACAATAATTGGGCATAAAGAATCTTCCCCATATTGATATCAGAGAAGAAAAGTGACCTCCATACACAATATAATCCACTATACCAAAACCAATAATACCATATACATCTGAGAAATACCGCCACACCATGAACAGACAATATACTACCACCAGATAGTGACCGAATACAGGCACATACAAGGGAGAAATACCGCAACACTATGGTATTTTGCCAACACATAGTGATCAAATACAACCACATACAAGAGAGTAATACCACCACACCATAATTAGACCACGTAGTAACCGAATATTACCACATACAAGGGAGAAATTCTGCGACACTATGACCAGACTACATATCATATCCCTGGTCATAGATATAACCTGGTATATATGGCCCCATCCTGGTATATATGCTCCCATCATGTCCCCATCCTGGTTTATATGGCTCCCATCATGTCCCCATCCTGGTTTATATGGCTCCATCTTGTCCCCATCCTGGTATATAGCCCCATCTTGTCCCCATCCTGGTATATAGCCCCATCCTGGTATATGTCCCAAGCATGTCCCCATCCTGATATATAGCCCTCCATCCTGGTAGATAGCCTCCCCTTGCTCCTGGTATATAGCCTCCCCATCCTCCTGGAATATAGCCTCCCCATCTTCTTGGTATATAGCCTCCCCATCCTCCTGGAATATAGCCTCCCCATCCTCCTGGTACAAAGTTCCTCCATCCTCCTGGTATAAAGCCTCCCCATCCTCCTGGTATATAGCCTCCCTATCTTCATTGTGTATAGCCAACCCCAGCTTACTGGTATATAGCCCCACCCCATCTTCCTTGTATATAACCCCACCCCATCTTCCTTGTATATAACCCCACCCCATCTTCCTTGTATATAACTCCACCCAATCCTCCTGGTGTATAGCCCCACACTCATCCTCCTAGTATATAGCCTCCCTATTCTCCTGGTATATAGCCTCCATATCCTCCTTGTATATAGCCTCCATATCCGCCTTGTATATAGCCTCCCCATCATCCTGGTATATAGCCTCCCCATCTTCCTGGTATGTATACAGTCCCACCCGAGCACACAGTAATAAAAAATTAATAAACGATTGTACTCACCCACCCTGCACTTCCCTGGTGTCCTCCTGCGACACTGGCATGGCAACTGACCAACGTGTAAGCGGCGCAGCGCATGACGTCCCTTACAGTACCGGCAGCTGTCAGCGTATCTCTGCTCCCCATGCCCATGATTGTGTGCGTGGGGAGCAATAAATATTCATGGTCTTAATCGGCGGCCGGCACATCGCAGCGCAGGGACGTGATGGGTCTCTGTGCTACAATGTATTTCAACTGGATGCATGCCCTCGGACACACATCCATCTGAATCAGGGGCTGGGGCAGGCATGGGCCCGGTCGCAGTGGTGATCTCTGCAACCGTGGTAGTTTCGCCCCCGCCTACATGTCCTCTTCGGCTCCTCATGGAGCGTTTACCTGTGCCTTCACCTCCTCCTGCTCTTCTCTGCAGCTCCGGCCCCAGTGATGACTGCATGTTGGTGCAGTGCGGAGGAGCTCCTCTGCCTCAGTCCTGTCACCACACTCTTCAAATGATTGTGTGCCTGAAAGATGCGCACATATTTGAATAGATGTGGGGCCTCCAGGTCCTTGACACCGCATATGTGCAGGCCCAGATTCTCGCAGTGCAGCATTAGGACCTTAGGTGAGTCACATGACTGTGATGTCACCAAAAGTCATTCTGCAACTGCAGAAGCTTCAGTGATAGTACAGAACTTCACTGCCTTGCGATTTTTGTTTCCGTTCTTTCCTCCTTTTCTTCCAAGAGCAATAACTTTTTACTTTTCCGTCAACATAGAAGTATCAGGACTTGCTTTTTGCGGGACGAGTTTTACTTTTCAATGACACCATTTTATCACACAGTGTACTAGAAAACGGGAAAAAATTCTAAGTGTTGTGAATGTGCAAAAAAGTGCGATTCCACAATTTTTTATATATTTAATTTCCTATGTTTACCATGATCAAGGCATGGGGCCGCCAATAGTAGTAGGAAACAGCGCGTTCCCCGCCGCCTCTTGTAAAATCCCACTGTCAGAGATTGACAGTGGGATTCAACTGGTTAACAGCACAGTGCAGATCTCCAATCTGTCCGCCACTGTTCGCCACTGTTCGTGGCATATGTCAGCTGATCAGATTAGCTGTCAAGTGTAGGGAAAGATGCAGGCTCAGCATGCGAGCCTGCATCAAAGACAGGGACACAGGCTTGGACGTACCAGTACCTCCAAAGTTGTGAAGGGGTTCATGTTCTGTCATTATCTGTTACTGGCTTCCCCGGTTCTGCCGTCCTGATCTCTGTGGATGTTTCCAGAACGTTATTATAACCTTTATTAAATATTTCATAACAACCAGACATAAAGGATCAGATATTTTACATTAGTTTTGTGTCTTTGGTGCTGGATTGTTGATATTCTGTGATAAATCTCTGTGTGTGACTATAGTTGGATTGTGTGTTATACCAGGGGCAGGATGGGGCCAGGACTGGATGTAGCGATCATGTGAAGCCGGTAACAGCTCCGGAGATTTCTTACATGGGGTGCACTCATGTGGGGTCCTGCACGACGGTGCCCTCTTATGCAAAGTGCCCTAGTTGCTAAGTGCCGACCAGTTATTTCAATGGCAGTTAGTCAGGGCAGGAGTCAGGTAACTTGCTCTCTATCACCCTCTTTATCAACCATGACCTTTATTTCTATATCCATCTTCCTAAGTGTTTTTGTCATCCGCTTTCACGGCCCTGTCCACCCTCCATGCCCACTCATCCACATCAGCCCCTCTCTCCTCCCCTCTCCTATGTACAGCTCCCACGTTCTTTTCACCTTCCTTAATAACCTCACTCCATCATGATCCAGGGTCTTGCAGAATAAGCCATGTCACAACTCCAAAAACTATCTGATCTTTCTCCTTTTACTGCTACTTCTTTCAAGCGATATCTCTCGTAATCCTGGTCCACCCCATGCCAACTTACCCCCTCCCCTACCTCACATAGAAACCCTGCAAACCTTATCACCATTAGCTATACACCTTCATCTCCCTCTTTTAATTGTACTCTCGGGAATCCACGCTGGTAACGAAGGTAAATATCGGGTAACCAAGGAAAGGGCTTCTTGGTTACCCGATATTTACATTGGTTACCAGCGTCCGTAGAAGCCGGCTCCCTGCTCACTGCACATTCAGTTGTTGCTCTCTCGCTGTCACACACAGCGATGTGTGCTTCACAGCGGGAGAGCAACAACTAAAAAATGGTCCAGGACATTCAGCAACGACCAGCGACCTCACAGCAGGGGCCAGGTTGTTGCTGGATGTCACACACAGCAACATCGTTAGCAACATCGCTGTTGCGTCACAAAAGTTGTGCCTCAGCAGCGATGTTGCTAGCGATGTTGCTTAGTGAGATGTGGCCTTTAGAGTAGCAGTCATATACCGTCCTCCAGGCTCACCCACCCAGTTTCTTGACTAATTTCTTTACCACCTGGCTGCCACATTTTATGTCCTCAGAACTATCAACCCTCATCCTAGGAGACTTTAACATCCACATGAACAGCCACATGTCCCCTTCTGCATCTCAGCTTCTATCTTTAACCACCTCTCTTAGCCTCTCGCAGCTCTCTCCTCTGAGACACATGAAGACGGTAACACCCTTGACCTGGTGTTCGTCTGCCTCTGCTCAGTCTCTCACTTTGATAACTCACCTCTTCCCCTCTCTGACCACAACATCTTCAAGATCACAAATCCTCACCCACCCCAGCACACTCCCATCTATCACACATTCAGATACCTACAGGCCATTGATTCTCATACAATTAGGCTGGGGCCACACGGGCACTACTGCGATCCACTTGCATGACACTCGGCTCGTGCTGGCAGTACAGCAGAGCCGAGTGTCATGCCTGTGTCCTTGCAACTGAGGTCCGTTCGTGCGAACAGACCTCAGCTGCGGGGGGCGGGCCGGCACTCAGGAGGGGAGGGAGGGATTTCTCTCCCTCTTTCCTGCATAGCCGGCTATTGCCATTCTCGCACTGCACTAGCAGTACACCGGTGTACCGCGAGTGCAGTGCGATTTTTCTCTCGCCCCATTCACTTGAATGGGTGCGAGAGAAAGAGACTCAGCTTACAATCGCAGCATGCGATTGTTTTCTCGGTCCGATTAGGGCTGAGAAAATAATCGCCCATGTGTGCTGACACACAGGCTAGAATTGGTCCGAGGGGAATGCGATGTTTTATCGCACTCCACTCGCACCGTTTTTCTCGCCGTGTGGCTTAGGCCTTAAAGACTCCCTCCACTCATCATTGTCTTCCTCCACTACAAATTCATGTTAAGAATTTCCAACTCTGCCTTATACCATGCCAAACAGACCTACTTCATCCCATTGATCTCCTCCCTTTCCAACAATCCAAAAAAGCTCTTTGACTCCTTTCACTCCCTCCTCAACCCCAAAATCCAGACCCCTATCATAGACCTTCATGCTGAGGACCTGGCCTCATACTTCACAGAAAAAATAGAAAACATCCACCAGGAGATCAGCTCCCAGCCACCAAGCGTCACGATTCCCATCTCTCCCCACATCCCGTCCGGCTCACTTTGCACATTTGACCCAGTCACAGAGGAAGACGTCTCCAGGCTCTTCTCTTCTTTTCGTGCTACCACTTGCACTACTGATCCCTTCCCCTCACACCTACTCCAGTTTCTCTCTCTAGTCGTCACTAATCACCTAACTAAAATCTTCAATCTCTCTCTCTCTCTTCTGGTATCTTTCCCTCCTCCCTCAAACACTCTATCATTACTTCATTATTTAAAAAAAAAACCTCTCTCTACCTGCACAAGCAATTACAGACCAGTCTCCAATCTCCCCGTCATTTCTAAACTCTTGGAACGCCTGGTCTATTCCTGCCTCATCCGCTACCTCTCCACTCACTCTCTTCTAGATCCTTTACAATCTGTCTTTCTCCCCCTTCATTCAACAGAAACTGCCCTTGTCAAAGTGACCAATGACCTTCTGACAGCAAGATGTAATGGTGACCACTCTCTGCTTATTCTTCTTGACCTCTCTGCAGCTTTCAACACTGTTGACCACCATCTCCTTCTCTCTATGCTCCAGTCAATCGGCTTTAAGGACACCGCTCTCTCCTAGTTTTCTTCCTATCTGTTGGGCCGCTCGTTCAGTATATCATTTGCTGGCTCCACATCTGCTCCTCTTCCTCTCACTGTTGGGGTTCCTCAAGGTTCAGTCCTTGGCCCTCTTTTTTTCTCCCTCTACACTGCCCCAATTGGACAGACCATCAGCAAATTTGGCTTCAAGCACCATCTTTATGCTGATGACACACAACTATACACCTCATCCCCTGAAGTCACCTCTGCTGTACTACAGAACACCAGTGACTGTTTGGCCGCAATTTTGAACATCATGTCTGCTCTCTATCTAAAACTTAACCTTTCTAAAACTGAAGTTCTTCTATTTCCTCCATCTTCTAACCTCCCTAAACCTGACATCACCCTCTTCGTGTGTGGCACCACAATAACTCCTAGGCAGCAGGCCTGCTGTCTGGGGGTTATGCTTGACAACGATCTCTCCTTCACCTCCCACATAAAATCTCTTGCCCGCTCCTGTCGCCTGCATCACAAGAACATCTCTAGAATCCGCCCCTTTCTCACCATGGAAACTACAAAAACACTCACCGTGGCCCTGATCCACTCTCGCCTTGACTACTGCAATTCTCTATTAATCGGTCTCCTCCTAACTAGACTCTCTCCTCTACAGTCCATCCTTAATGCAGCAGCCAGGTCACCTATCTGGCTAACTGTTATTCGGATGCTTCTGCTCTGTGCCAGTCATTGCACTGGCTGCCCATATATCACAGGATCCAATTCAAATTGCTTGTTCTCACCCACAAAGCTCTCCACAGTGCGGCATCCCCCCACATCTCTACCCTCATCTCTGTCTATCACCCTACCCGTTCTCTACGGTCTGCAAACGACTTTCAACTAACCTCCACACTAATCTGAACCTCCTACTCCCGGATCCAATAGTTCTCCCGAGCTGCACCAATCCTCTGGAATAATTTGACCTAAGAAACCAGGAAGAATCACAACTTAATCAGCTTCAGACGTTCCCTAAAAACACATCTTTTTAGAGTGGCTTATCGCACTAATCAAATTAAATCCAAATAGCCCCTCTCCACGACTTCTCACAACATAACTCTGCGTCAAGCTCCACCACACCCAAAAGCAACTCAGAGATTGGAGATTCAGGCAGCCTTTATCTTCCCCCATTTCTTTCTTTGAGATGGCTGGACTGTAATTGTAAATAAGCACCTGTACCCTGTCATCACCCCCCCACCTCATTGTAGATTGTAAGCTCTCACGAGCAGAGTTGTCTTTGTTGCTTTAATTATTGTATTTTCTCTAACTATTAAGCACTGCGGAATATGTTGGCGCTATAGAAATAAAGATTATTCTTATTATTTACATGGGATATGTATAATGTTACATCGTCATCTTCTCCCCATTCAGGTCCCTACAATAACGATTCCTCAAAGATCTTCTATATAAATTTCCTGATTGACCCATCTAGGATGGATAGGGACAGGGACAAGATGGCCGAAAGGATATTACACCTCACCCTAGAGATCCTCTTCCGGCTTACTGGAGAGGTGAGAGATTCTGATGATGTCACATTACATCATTCTTATCTGTGGGAATAACAGATGGACAGAACTGGAGAGGTGAGGACTCTGGAAATGTCTGTAGTGAGATTTATGTCTTTCCATAACCAGGATTACACAGTAGTGAAGAAGACCTCTAGTAATCGCTGTCATGCCCCTGTTTCCGAGGGATGGGGAAGACCCCTGAGCCCAATCATGGGACCTCAACCTCACCCCCTGATACATGAGGACATCAATGAGCAGAAGATCCTAGAACTCACCTACATGATAATTGAGCTACTGACTGGAGAGGTGACACTGCTGGGAATCCTGGGACATTATACAGTAACTGTATGAAGGGATCGGGGGATGACAGTATTATTGTATGTGTCAGGTTCCTATAAGGTGTCAGGATGTCTCCATCTATTTCTCCATGGAGGAGTGGGAGTATTTAGAAGGACACAAAGATCTGTACAAGGATGTCATGATGGAGCTTCCCCAGACCCTCACATCACCAGGTAATAGACAGGGCTAAATACACACGGCCTATAATTATCTGTATGTAAATAATGAACTCAGTCCCTGTATGTGTTTCCTCCAGTTCTATCCAGTGAGAGGACAACACCAGAGAGATGTCCCCGTCCTCTTCTTCCACAGGACTGTAAACAAGAAAACCCTGATGTTCCTGAGGATGATCAGGTAGATTTAGAGAAGGTGTCATGAGATCTCTCTATAATGTGTAGACGGCTGTGAAGGTCTTGTGTTCAGTCTTGTTTGATCCACCAGTATTCTACACTAAATAGCCAATGTATTGGTGATACCGGGTCCTTTCCTTATATAAACTTGTCTAAATGCAAATTTGACCAATGACTCCAAAGTTGAGAAGAAAATCCAGTGATCAGTTTCCGTGGATCACTTCCAGTGTGAATCCACAACAGAATAGAAATATTGAGTCTGCTGATCGACTTTGAACATTTAGTACTTACAATGGTGTTGAGATTATACTGCGAGTATTGTAAAAGAGGTAAAACATGCAGGAAAAGTGGGTCCTATGAATATAATGAACTCATCAGACAAAGGAGTGACAGGAGTTCATCCACAACCATTCTGAAGAACAGTCAGGGCTCAGTCTTGTACTGTAGCTGAAGACAACACTGATGCTACAGATAAAATGCCTGCGTGAACATCTCTTCATCTCAGGAGCTTACCTAGGGCTTGTCGGAAATTAATTTAATCTGTTCAGGGCTGACATTCACCTATGACCGAACAATGCTCAATGTTACAATGTTCAGATAGTCATGAACTGCTTCCTAAAATATGACAGAAGCTTTTCTTGCTTCCGTGGGCTTCACAGTCTTCAGATCTTAGTTCTAAGAGCATCTCCAGGAGGAGGTAGAATAGTCTGTTCAGAGCAGGTCAGTACCGCCATCTTATGTGTGATAAATGTAAAAAGCTATCCTGTCCTCAAGGGCCCATATTCCTGCAGAACAAGCAACACAATTAATATAGTTCTGAAGACCAAAGGTGAATATACGCGCTACTAGATGGGTGTCTGTAATAATGTGACCATTCAGTGTATGGTTTATACTTGGTGCAGATGACAGGATAAAGCTGATCATAGACATTATGTTGTCTGGATCTTCTCACAATTTTCTGGTTATGGAGACTGCTGGTTACAATTAGGAGTTGACAGGTTGGATTATACAGGAGACCTGCAGCTATGCAATTATTACTGTCCGTTTTATTCATTTATGATCTTTTCTGTTCTTCTGAATCATTCCACGTGACTTCTCCATCTGTCTGTGACTTTTACAATATTTGTTTCAGTGTGAAGATCTGATCCATATTAATACTACAGAGACATATGTGAGGGGTGATGAGCGGAGTAAAGAGGAGATTCCTACAGATAACCGCACAGGTGAGTAGTGACCACTAAATGCAGAGAAGTCACAGATTCTACTCAGTCACTGGTTGTAGATTTATGGGCCCAATTCATTGAGACTGGTGGTGTACATGTCAGTCTTAATATATGGGTCCGCTTGCGTAAGAGGTGCCTAATTGATTTAAAGGTGAACGTCAGGGGCTGGAGAACATTTCTGGAGTGAGTTATACCACTAGTGTCGTGAATTTTCATGAATCCAAGAAGCGGGCATAACCATGCAATGTCCTGCCGTAGTGCCACCCATTTAGCGGGCGGTAATTGGAGTAAAAATACCAAAACTGTTATTGAGTTTTGCCAAAACTCTAGCATAAATGCCATAATGAATCTTGGCCATTGTGTTGAATATTGAATGTTTCCCAGAATGTTGATGTATGATTGAATTGGCAGAAATAAATAATGTTGTTTTTTTTCACAGAAAAATAATAAAAAAAATCTAAGGCTTCATAGGAGACCATCACCTTCCCTATATACTCTAATGCAATATCATTGCATTGCAGTATACAGAACTATTGATCATGTAATCACAGGTTCAAATCTCTTAAGGGGTGGGTCTGAAAGCAATTTTAAGTAAATTTAATATACAGTGGCATGCAAATGTTTGGGCACCCCTGGTTAAAATTACTGTTATTGTGAACAGTTAAGAACGTTGAAGATGAAATGATATTTAAAAGGCATAATGTTAAAGATAACACTTTTTTGTATTTTAGGCAAAAAAAATATTTTCATCTTTTACATTTTTAAATTAACAAAAAAGTACAATGGGCCGATGAAAACGTTTGGATATCTATCTACATGGTTAGTACCTAGTAGCACCCCCTTTGGCAACTACCACATCTTGTAAACGCTTTTTGTAGCCTGCCAAGTCTTTCAATTCTTGAAGGATTTTCATCTATTCTTCCTTGGAAAAGTCTTCAAGTTCTGTGAGAGTCCTGGCTCGTCTTGCATGCACTGTTTTTTTGAGGTCCAGCGACAAATTTTCAATGATGTTCCGATCAGAGGACTGTGAGGGTCATTGTAAAATCTTCAGCTTGTGCTTTTTGAGGTCACCTATTGTGGATTTTGACGTATGTTTAGGATTGATTATCCATTTGTTGAAGTCGTCCTCTTTTCAACTTCGGGGGGGGGGGGTGTTTACAGATCGTGTTATGTTTGCATCAAGAATTTGTTGAAATATCATTGAATCCATTCGTCTCGCTACCTGTGAAATGTTCCCTGTGCCATTGGCTGCAACACAACCCCAACACATAATTGATCCACCCCCATGTTTAATGAATGGCGAGATGTTCTTTCTCGAATGATGTGCCTTTTTCCTCCACACATACCTTAGCTCATTGGGCCAAAAAGTTCTATTTTAACCTAATTTGTCCACAGGACTTGTTTCCAAAATGCATCAGTTTGTTTAGGTGTTATTTGCATACTTTTGATCCATGAAGGCCATAATTGTGCAAGTGTCTGTAAACTGTAGAACAATGTACCACAATTCGAATCTGCTAAATCTTTCTGAAGGTCTTTTGTAGTCAAAAAGGGGTTCTGATTTGCTCCTATGAACAACTCTAACAGAAATTTTACTTGTTTTTCCACACCTTATCTTATTGATCATGTTTAAAAGGAATCTGCCACCAGGTTTTTGCCACCTAATCTGAAAGCAGCATAACGTAGGGGCAGAGACCCCGATTCCAGCGGTATGTCACTTACTGGACTGCTTCAATTAGTTGATCTACCGCTGATTAAACAGTGATTTTATCATTAGAGGACTACTTGGCCTGCTGCCAGTTAGTCCAGGGACACACCCGGGCTGGGACCGTGGGGTGACTTGTTACCGGGCAGCAGTTCGGGGGTTTGGGAAAGAACTGCGCGGCGGAGAGGCCCGATTCCGTGACCCCAGCAGTTTCATCAAATAAAGGTGTAGGGGATGATGTTAGGTTCGTGACTACCCCACCTGTGGTGTGCGGCCAAGTATTAACTGCCGCTGCTGGTGCTTTCTCTGGGGCGGATGATAACGCAGCTCAGATGGTACAACTCTCCACAGGCAGAGCTCTGGCCCCAGGGATGTGGGGAGTGGTAGTCCCCTGCTGCTGTGCAGCTAAGGCGCGGGAAGGATTGGACGACACAGGGGTTGCAGTTAAAGTTCTTTACTCACTGAGTTATCGCCACCTTTGGACTGCCGGACTTCACTGTCATGGGCTCCAGCCGATCCTGGATAGTTCAGAGGCCAGAACCAGTGTTTCTTTCAGTGAGTCCTTCCTCCCTGCGCTGTGTTGTGTGAGTCCCTGCGGCTTGAAGCTTCGCTGGGAACGACCCGAGGCCTGGGAATGGTTCCGTTCCCGTCCCTTATAGCAGGCAGCGCGAGTCCGTCACTGGTGCGGCCCTTGGGTTACGACTCCTGACTCTATGTGCTGCTTTGCCCCGGGATCTGTGTATGGGCCAGAAGACTTGAAATCCTCTGCCAAACGGATTCTGCTGGCGGGACTTGCAGTGCCCACCAGCCTAGGGCTCCGCACCCTGAGGTGTGCGCCGGTCCTGAGGGAGCTATCGGATCTCCCCTCAGCAACCGTGTTCTCCTACGTCTCGCTCGTTTTCCATTTTCTATCTAACCGCTGACTGTCTGTGTGTATCTGTTCCCCTCCTCTGGGTCTTGGGACAAATTCCTCCAGCTGCCCATCCCCAGGACCCCTCTCCTGCTGCTCTGCTTCTTCCTCCTCTCTCCTCAGACTGTCACTTCCTGTCTCCTCTGAGAAACTGAAACTCAGTGTATGTGTGTGTGTGTCACGTTACTCTCCGTGTCCAGCTCCTCCCCCTGGGTTTCTGACTAGTGAGCAGAGGGTCCACTACATTAGTGATAGACACCCTACAATGTCTCTACCCCAGCCAGTCCCGGTGAGAGGGCAACTAACTATGTATGGTGGTGAATTGTGGTGGTTTACCAGTGGTGACCTCCTCCATATCCGGAATGAATACTACACCTCGGGTAAGGTGCAGTACCCTGTGGTGCCTGAAGCCGCAGAGGCACCACACCAACATATTCATGAGCTCTATATAACTGCTAAATCTGCAGTAGAGAAACCATTGATTTTATCAAAATGACAGCAATCAGTTCTGTAAGCTGTAAGTAAGTAATTTCGAACTAAGGAAAGGGCATCTTAAATACGTTTTGCTATATAGCCTTCTCCTGCTTTTGCATTGGTTCATTTTCTTTTTTGTTGTTTATAATTAATCTTTAACTTTCTTAACCGTTCACAAAACAGTAATTTTGAACAAGGGTGCTTAAACTTTTCCATATCACTGTAAATCCCTGTCTATTTGATGCTATAATCTAAGCTAATTTCTAATATTCCATAAATAAATCCTTACCATTCCCTAACTAACTAACAGCTGAGCACCTGGTGATTAAGATAGGCCAGACAGTGTACAGAGAAACTCTGCCTGCCTCATCATAGTGAATGGATTTGTCGGTGGTTTCATCTCTCACATTTTTCAAACATTTGGATAACACTCCAATGTAAGGGCCGTTTCACACATTCGGCTTTTTGCCGGTTTGCCGGATTCGGCGCATGCCAGTACAGTGTATACAGTACAATGGCAGCACCGCAACTTCCGGGTCAAATGACAGCATGTGAACGGCGCTTGTCGCGCTGCCATTGTACTGTATACACTGTACTGGTGTGCGCCGAATCTGGCAATCCGGCAAAAAGCCGGATGTGTGAAACTAGCCTTAGGGGTACTTTGCACACTACGACATCGTAGGTGCGATGTCGGTGGGGTCAAATCGAAAGTGACGCACATCCGGCATCGCTGTCGACATCGCAGTATGTGAATCCTTTTACATACGATTAACGAGCGCAAAAGCGTCGTTATCGTATGATCGGTGTAGGGTCCGACATTTTCATAATTTTGCAGCAGCGACGGTACAATGTTATTCCTCGTTCCAGCAGGCAGCACACATCGCTGTTTGTGAAGCCGTAGGAGCGAGGAACATCACCTTACCTGCGTCCCGGCTGCAATGCGGAAGGAAGAAGGTGGGCGGGATGTTTACGTCCCGCTCATCTCCGCCCCTCCGCTCCTATTGGCCGCCTGCCGTGTGATGTCGCTATGACGACGCACGACCCGCCCCCTTAGGAAGTAGACGGTTCGCCGGCCAGAGCGACGTCGCAGGGCAGGTAAGTGCATGTGAAGCTGCCGTAGCGATAATGTTCGCTACGGCAGCAATCACAAGATATCGCTGCTGCGACGGGGGCGGGGACTATCGCGCTCAGCATCGCAGCATCGGCTTGCGATGTCATAGTGTGCAAAGTACCCCTTAGCGTTTAGTGTAGAGCTCATGATTAGTGATGGGCGAACCTGAACTGTAAAGTTCGGGGTTTGTATAGGACACCTAGTGTTCCATGCATGGACCGCGAACATGTACGTCCGTGTCACTATTTAAGGTCGGCCACCCGGAAAAACCTAAAAAAAAGGAAAAATGGCGATTAAAGCAGGACAATTATACTTACTGAGTGTCCGCGCGGCTGTCACAGTGCTTTCGAGTCCACTCATTAAACTTCATGCATATTCACTGCTTCCCCCACCCACCCTCTGATAGCATCTATGATTTTTTTGCAGTCAAACTGCCGATGTGCCCACGTCTGTGATTGGTTACACACACTAGCTGTCTGAGTCCCCGAAGTGAAGTGTGAAAATAAATAAATAATTGGAAAAAATGGCTTAGGGTCCCCTGTATTTTGATACCCAGCACAGATTAAACAGACAGCTGGAGGATGCAGCTCCCAGTTGTGTGCTTATTTTGGCTATGTATCAAAATGTGAAGGACCCCATGCAGCTTTTTGTTATTATTTAAATAAATAATTTAAAAACACTGCATGCAGTCCCCCCCAATTTTTTATACCCAAACAAGATAAAGCTGACAGCTGGGGACTGGTATTCTCAGGCTGCGGAGGTCCGTGATTATTTAAAAAAAACAAAAAAAACAAAAAAAAAATCATTTTTATTAAAATTTTAAACATACCAGAAGAAAAAACAATGGCATGGTCATAAACCATGGAACAGTGTATGCAAAGTTTACTTATCCAGTATTATGTCAAGAAATCTTGTAAGTGCCCCAGCAACGGAATCAGCTTCCAGTGAGAAATGTTATATATTAAGTGCCTATTGATACCCCAAGACCCCCAGTGTCCCCCCCAGGTCCTCCAAACAATACAATTGTGTATAGTGGAAAGGACTAATTACAGTCATATGAAAAAGTTTGGGCACCCCTATTAATGTTAACCTTTTTTCTTTATAACAATTTGGGTTTTTGACACAGCTATTTCAGTTTCATATATCTAATAACTGATGGACTGAGTAATATTTCTGGATTGAAATGAGGTTTATTGTACTAACAGAAAATGTGCAATCCGCATTTAAACAAAATTTGAACGGTGCAAAAGTATGGGCACCCTTATTAATTTCTTGATTTGAACCCTCCTAACTACTTTTTACTGACTTAAAGCACTAAATTGGTTTTCTAACCTCATTGAGCTTTGAACTTCATAGGCAGGTGTATCCAATCATGAGAAAAGGTATTTAAAATGGCCACTTGCAAGTTGTTCTCCTATTTGAATCTCCTATGAAGAGTGGCATCATGGGCTCCTCAAAACAACTCTCAAATGATCTGAAAACAAAGATTATTCAACATAGTTGTTCAGGGTAAGGATACAAAAGTTGTCTCAGAGATTTAAACTGTCAGTTTCCACTGTGAGGAACATAGTAAGGAAATGGAAGAACACAGGTACAGTTCCTGTTAAGCCCAGAAGTGGCAGGCCAAGAAAAATATCAGAAAGGCAGAGAAGAAGAATGGTGAGAACAGTCAAGGACAATCCACAGACCACCTCCAATGACCTGCAGCTTCATCTTGCTGCAGATGGTGTCAATGTACATCGGTCAACAATACAGCGCACGTTGCACAAGGAGAAGCTGTATGGGAGAGTGATGCGAAAGAAGCCTTTCTGTAAGCACGCTACAAACAGAGTCGCCTGAGGTATGCAAAAGCACATTTGGACAAGCCAGTTACATTTTGGAAGAAGGTCCTGTGGACTGATGAAACAAAGATTGAGTTGTTTGTTCATACAAAAAGACGTTATGCATGGAGGCAAAAAAACATGACATTCCAAGAAAAGCTCTTGCTACCCACAGTAAAATTTGGTGGAGGTTCCATCATGCTTTGGGGCTGTGTGGCCAATGCAGGCACCGGGAATCTTGTTAAAGTTGAGGGTCGCATGGATTCAACTCAGTATCAGCAGATTCTTGACAATAATGTGCAAGAATCAGTGACAAAGTTGAAGTTACGCAGGGGATGGATATTTCAAGAAGACAATGATCCAAAACACCGCTCCAAATCTACTCAGGCATTCATGCAGAGGAACAATTACAATGTTCTGGAATGGCCATCCCAGTCCCCAGACCTGAATATCATTGAAAATCTGTGGGATGATTTGAAGCGTGCTGTCCATGCTTGGCAACCATCAAACTTAACTGAACTGGAATTGTTTTGTAAACAGGAATGGTCAAATATACCTTCATACAGGATCCAGGAACTCATTAAAAGCTACAGGAAGCGACTAGAGGCTGTTATTTTTGCAAAAGGATGATCTACAAAATATTATATATTATATGTCCCTTTTATGTTGAGGTGCCCATACTTTTGCACCGGTCAAATTTTGTTTAAATGCGGATTGCACATTTTCTATTAGTACAATAAACCTCATTTCAATCCATAAATATTACTCAGTCCATCAGTTATTAGATATATGAAACTGAAATAGCTGTTGCAAAAACCCAAATTGTTATAAAGAAAAAAGGATAACATTAATAGGGATGCCCAAACTTTTTCATATGACTGTATCTTCAAAATTTTATGAGGGCTATAATAATAATGATAATGAAAACCAATAAACGTTTTACACAATGGAAAGACTTTCCCTGCTGACTTTTGAAGTCCATGGTTATTTATGCCTTTGCCAGCCTAAAAATAGCAGCCCGCAGCCGCCCCAGAATTGGTGCATCCATTAGATCCTGACACTTAGCCGGCTAATCCCGATTGTCCTGGTGCAGTGGCAATTGGGGAAATTTAAGAGGTTAATCACAACTGTGATTTGTCAAAAATTGGCTCTTGTAAAAATAGGCGGAACAAAAATGAAAACTGAAAAATAAATATAATGTGTCCTTAAAGGGTTAATATCTGAAGACGTTTTATTGGGCTGTATTTTGAATATATTGTGCAGATAGGAGTCACTGAGAATATATGTATATACTCCCTTTGTCTCTTTAGACTAGGCGTGTACAATCCAGGGGCTGCATGCAGCCATGGATGAGTCTAAAGGCTGCTTTACACCAGACAATCTATCGTGCGATAGATCATCGGGGTCACGGTTTTTGTGACGCACATCCGGCATCGCTGGCGATGCCGGCCTGTGTGACACCTCCTAGCGATGCAGTATCGCTCACAAATCGTGAGTCGTGTACTGCTCGTTAGGTTCCATAATATCGTTTAATTTAGTTGTTCATCATTTCCGGGGTAGCACACGTCGCTCCGTGTGACACCCCGGGAACGATGAACAGCAGCTCACCTGCGTCACGCGGCCGCCGCCGGCTATGTGAAGGAAGGAGGTGGGCGGGATGTTTACAATCCGCTCATCTCCGCCCCTCCGCTTCCATTGGCCGGCGGCCGTGTGACGTCACTGTGACGCTGAACGTCCCTCCCACTCCAGGAAGTGGACGTTCGCCGCCCACAGCGTGGTCGCACGAGAGGTAAGTATGTGTGACGGGGGTTACTGACTTTGTGCGACACGGGCAGCGATTTGCCCGTGACGCAAAAAGGACGGGGGCGGGTACGATCGATTGTGAAATTGCAAAATCGGTCGTACCGTGTAAAGCAGCCTTTAGTGCGGCCCAACACAGATTTCTATTGGGCCACATTGCCAACATGCATGGTGGACCAGCAGCCTAGTTTTTTGTCCACCAACCCTTTCATTTTATTTTTAAACACAGCGTTCTTTACTTAAGACCACAATGCAGTAAAGACTGGATTAAGTTCAACACTGGCAAATGTTAGCATGGGGACATTATTTGTGGGCAGAGTTAGCACACTCCTGCCTTGTTTCACTCCCACCATAGGAGATCTGCTGCTCTGTAGCTTTCTATCTCCAGGGTCTGGCTGAGTCTATATACCACAGTCTCAGTGTATCCTATGTGATGTACTATATATATACCAGTTTCATGTCTTCTATGTCATGTATACACAGCAGTCTGAGCAACTCCTATGTGATATAGAACAGCCGTAGTGTGTCTCCAATGTGATGTACATATAGCAATCTTGGTCTCCTGTGTGATGTATACACAGCAGTCTCAGCATCTCCTATGTGATGTTTACTAAGGGGTCTCTGTCTATTACGTGTCTTATAGACTTCAGTGTCAACATATCATATGTGATAGATATACAGCAATGTTAGTGTCTCCTATGTGATGTATTTAAAGCACTCTGTGTGTGTATGCTATTTGATGTATACAGCAGAGTCTCAGCGTATCCTATATAATGGATATACAGCAGTCCCAGCGTATTCTTTATGATGTATACACCAAGCTCAATGTAATGTTTTATTCTACATTTTCAATATTATTGATTACAATTTTTGAACACAACGATTTTAAAACCCTCTCTGAATGGGCCATTGTATAATTAGTATTACTATGTGAGGACTTTTTTTTACTTATCTATGGAGGCAGAAATCAGAAAAATTATGCATGATTCTTTTGCGGTGTGGATCAGCCAGTGACTCCAGTTTGTTAGGTTTTCATGCAGAGACTGACCAGGTAATAATCACCCTTCTGCTGCACACCTGTGACGCAACGTTTCAGGGAGCTTCCCCTTTCTTAAGCTGTCAGTCTACCAGTTTTCGATAGCAGTTGCCACCCGTTTACCTGCTGCCCATCTATTGTGCTATAAATTAAAAACCATGTTTTATTAAACGGGCTGTACAAAATTATATCATTCTAAAAGACATTTTACAAGAATACATTAAAGTTACAAACTTCATTTAGTCCTTTTGGGGCAATGTTATCTAATTTATTAATCCAATATACTTCTCTTTGGAGAAGTTTTTTTTAGGATGGACATTTTCTACTATATTTTTCTTCTAATACCATCCACTTTAGTTTGGAAATATTTTGTTTACGCACCCCAGCTGTAGACTCAGATTAGATTTCTGCATGTTTAAGTGGTTTGGACATGTTTTACTTCTGTGTTGTTAAAATGTACTTTACATTTTACTGTAAGTGTTGAAAATATTTACATAACCGCTTTCTCCAGTTGTTTGTTGTTCTATAGTTGTTATATGGAAAGTGAATTTGGTGGACAGTTTTGCTGATTCTTGTAAGTTGATCTTTGAGTCTCCATTGAATATTTCACTAAATATTATTGCATATTTAACAAAAATATTAGAGACTGTCATACTAAAACATAGACCTAGTTGTCTTCAATAGCAGAGTGAAAAATGAAATATGTTCAAGCTGGGTGATCTTACATCATAATTAGTGATGGGTGATCCCAAACTGTAAAGATCGGGGATCATTATACCGATCACATAGTGATTGTGTACTCTGTCCCGATCACTAGCTTTCCTGGGAAGCTCGTCTTACAGATTGGGTCCAGGGCCTGTAAAAATAAAAAAAAAATATAGCACATTATTAAAAAAACATTATGATTATACTTACAGGACGCATCCTGCAGACTCTGTTTCCTGGCCACTTCTGCTTCCGCATCCAATCATTGCTGTGCCCCCGGTAAGCACCACTGCCTAAAGGACCTTGCATGATGTCATAGCCATGTGACCAGTCTGGTGTGAATGTTGTACAGACATTGGCTTAGAGACTGGTCACATGACTATGGCGTCATCGAAGGTCCTGGAATCAGGAAGGGGGAATCATACCCTCACTGTCAGCCTGCTTCTCGCTCTTTACAGAGTGATGTAGCAGAGCTGACAATGCTCTTTCTGCTTCTCACTCTGTAGAGCCGCTTGTCTGTGCAGAGTAATGAAGTGGATTTTTTTTCTAATAATGATGGAGTCTCTACATTTTTTTTGTTTTATTTGTAATAAAAAAACATTTTTTGTGTGTTTTATTTACTGTTTACTAGAAATTCATGACGGCCATGTCTAATTTGGCGTGACACCATGAATTTCGAGCTTAGTACCATCTAAGAATACAAAGCTGGTATTAACCCCCTTATTACCCAGCGTGCCACCACCACCAGGGCCATTGACGAGCCGGGTAAAATGCCTGGAAATGGCGCTAAGAAACAATTCGCCATTTCCAGGGGCAGCGAGAATCCCAGCCCCCAGCTGCCTAGCTTTACCTGACTGGCGATAATAATGCATAATAATGATAATGAACAAACAAGAAAGGACTGGAGCTTACAAAGGCTGTTCGTATAAAACATCAAAAAGCTTTATTATATGAATTTTTTTAAAAATTGGGTTTCAATCATTACAAAAAATATATACATATAGTGCTAATAGCGGACAAGGTGAAATACCACATATAAGTGGGGGAGCAAAGGTGACAAACACCCCAAATGGGGCGGTAATCTTAGCAGGGGCAAAGGATCATAAATAGTCATAGATGGCTGGCTAACAAATATGGCGCCTCTGTCCTGACAAGGTATGTGAAAACGTATAGCCAAATCAGCATAAATCCATTAGGCAGGGCAGAGGCACCAGAGACCAGACTAGTCATATAAAGAAGATCCAAAAACAATCCCATAACTTACACATAGTCAAGAGGGTGATCACCAGAGCATCCCACACCAGTGAGAGGAGCCTTCCTACTCGCGTTTCGCACGGATTACATCTGCTGGCTTCATCAGGGAAGGTGTACGGCAATTGCCGTTCAAGGACCTTAAATAGGAGGTCACATGACCTCATTGGACAGACCAGGACCTGGAAAATGTGTCCCGACCAATCGGATCCCCGCCGGCACGCACGCGCGCCGCGCGCCCAGCATCACACGCCCCACAGCCGTCCAATGGGAGAGGAGGCCCGGAGCACAGTAACTCCGTGCTCCGAGGCCACCCCCACCCAACAAGGACGGTTGAGTTTTTGGATATCAAGATTACTGCAGATGAGTTTGGGGCTTTACAGACGGATGTGTATAGAAAACCGACGTCTGTGAATGCCCTACTCCATGCCACCTCTGCCCATACCAACTCCACTGTACGCGCCATCCCAATTGGTCAATATCTCAGGGTGAGACGACTCTGCTCTCAGGACAACGTTTTCAAACAGCAGGCAGATGATTTGAGGATGAGGTTTAAAAACAGAGGTTATGGTAACCGTGCCTTGAAGCACGCTTACCAGAGAGCAAGATCGGTGTCTAGGGATGATCTGCTACACGGGAGGAGAGGTGAAACCAGGCCTGTGGAAAATATAAGGTTCATCTCCACATTTAATGGTGTGGGATGCTCTGGTGATCACCCTCTTGACTATGTGTAAGTTATGGGATTGTTTTTGGATCTTCTTTATATGACTAGTCTGGTCTCTGGTGCCTCTGCCCTGCCTAATGGATTTATGCCGATTTGGCTATACGTTTTCACATACCTTGTCAGGACAGAGGCGCCATATTTGTTAGCCAGCCATCTATGACTATTTATGATCCTTTGCCCCTGCTAAGATTACCGCCCCATTTGGGGTGTTTGTCACCTTTGCTCCCCCACTTATATGTGGTATTTCACCTTGTCCGCTATTAGCACTATATGTATATATTTTTTGTAATGATTGAAACCCAATTTTTAAAAAAATTCATATAATAAAGCTTTTTGATGTTTTATACGAACAGCCTTTGTAAGCTCCAGTCCTTTCTTGTTTGTTCATGTGCCTTATGGAGTGGCGTTGATTCTGACGCGAGATGTGCCTTGGTTCAATGTTTTTGTGTCTCATAATAATGATAATGCAGCGGTAGCCCACACATTTTTTTTTTATTATTTTTTTAATTCGCTGCAGCCGCCCCTGGAAATGGCGCATTGTTTCTTATTGCCATGTCCAGGCGTTTTACCCGGCTCGTCTAGTGGTCCTGGTAGCTTAAAGGGGTTAATACCAGCTTTGTATTCTCAGATGGTACTAAGCCCGAAATTCATGGTGTCATGCCAAATTAGACATGGCCACCATGAATTTCTAGTAAACAGTTTAAAAAAAAAACCACAACACCAGAGAATTTTTTTTTTTTTTTTAGAAATAAAACAAAAAAAAATTAGAGACTCCATTTTTATTATAAAAAAATCCTTAGTCCAACGTAATCCACAGGGACAGCAATGTCAAGTCTGCTTCATCACTCTGTACGGACACAGTCTATACAAAGTGAGAAGCAGAGAGAGCCATGTCAGCTCTGCTACATCGCAAGAAGCAGGCTGACAGTGAGGGTATGATTGCACTTGCGTCTTGCATTGCATCACCCCGCAAAGCTTGACACTTAGCTGCATAGAAATACATGCAGCTGATCATTCCTGTCAAGAGACTGTGCGCCGTGATGCGATGCGACACTCGCACAGTGACAATCAAAGTTCAGTAACAGGACCTTTGATTATATCAGTCATGTGACCAGTCTATAACCAACAAGGTAATACAACATTCACACCTGACTGGTCACATGGCTATGACATCATGGAAGGTCCTTTAGGCAGTGCTGGTTACCGGGAGGGCACAGCAATGATCGGACTCGGAAGCAGAAGCGGCCGGGAGACAGTCTGCAGGACGCGTCGCGGGACCTGTAAGTATAATGACAATGTTTATTATCAACTATATTCTTTATTTTACAGCCCCCCGCCCCATCCCATAACTGTAAAGCTCGAGATCGGTGATCGGAGTTAAGTTCGCGTTATCTCGATCCCGATTTTTACAAAACGATCGGGCGAGACTCCCGATCCCGACCATCGGGGGGGGAACGCCCATCACTAATCATAATCGCTGAGTCCACTGCTTTGATATTTAATGTTGCCACCACTGCCTTCAAGAGTTCATAATTGAATTGTACCACAATTTGTATAGACATGTTATACAATTTATATATGTTATAATTAATATTAATTCAAGGGTGTGTTATTGAAAAATAATATATTCAGTTTTATTTTTGGCAGATGACTGTACCAGCAGATCAGAGTCCCATCTGATATTTTCAGGTTTTACAGCACATGATCATGTGGGTGCTTATGAAGAACATGACAGTATCCCAGATATATCTCCAGCCTTCCACCTCTACTGGAAAGATCTATCATCTGATCCTTTTCATCAGCTCCTATGTTTGGACTCATCGCAGACTGTTACGCAAAACAAAACTAACAGAATGGATGGTGAGCTTCAAAGAATACACACAACCAAGAAGCCATATTTATGTACAAAATGTGGGAAATGTTTTACACATAAACCAAATCTGGTTCAACATCTGAGAATTCACACAGGGGAGAAGCCATATTCATGTTCAAAGTGTGGGAAATGTTTTACAAGAAAATCACATGTTTTTACACATGAGAAAATTCATACAGGAGATGAAACATTTTCATGTTCAGAATGTGGTAAACATTTTATAGAAAAATCAAATCTTGTTAAACATCTGAGAATTCACACAGGGGAGAAGCCATTTTCATGTTTAGAATGTGGGAAATGTTTTACAGTGAAAAGTAATCTTGTTAAACATCAGAAAATACACACAGGGGTGAAGCCATATTCATGTTCAGAATGTGGGAAATGTTTTACAGATAAATCATATCTGGTTAAACATGTGAGAATTCACACAGGTGAGAAGCCATATTCATGTTCAGAATGTGGGAAATGTTTTCTAGCAAAAAATCAGCTTGTTAAACATCAGAGAATGCACACAGGGGAGACCCCATTTTCATGTCGAGAATGTGGAAAATGTTTTACACGGAAAGCATCTCTTGCTATACATCAGAGAATTCACACAGGGGAGACCCCGTTTTCATGTCGAGAATGTGGAAAATGTTTTACACAGAAAGGACATCTTGTTGTCCATCTGAGAACTCACACAGATGAGAAACCATTTTCATGCTCAGAATGTGGGAAATGTTTTGCGGATAAGGCACGTCTTGTGGCACATCAGAGAATTCACACAGGGGAGAAGCCATACTCATGTTCAGAATGTGGGAAAATTTTTGCACGGATATCAAATCTTACTGTACATCACAAAATTCACAAAGGGAAGTAGCCATTTTCTTTTTAGAACTATTTTATTGTCAAATGGTACAATAAAAAAAATAGAAGTTATAATCTACTAGGAAAGAGAATGTAATTTACAGTACTATCTGCTTAATAGTCAATGTAAGAAACTACCAATAAACATATTTTATTGAAAAATAAACAGGATCTACTCTTTATGTCAATGTATCAATCATATGTATAAAATGACTGGTTATAGAGAGATGCTGCTATACGTGATCAGAATCAATGCCGACTTAACCATCTGCAACTGTCTGTAATGCGTTCCGGGCGAGCATGTGATTAGTGGATCCACTGGATCAAGAGTACCAATCACTGGAATGGAGGAGTGAACTAGAATGGCTATCCAGTCTTCACTAAAGCCAAAGGAGGTGGCGATAGACACACGCTGTTAGGTAGCCAACAGAGCACAGCCCCGGGGATCACCGTTACCTTGGCAGTTGACACCACAGACGCAAACAGTCCATGTTTGTTGAAACGATATCGTAGGAGGCGGATAACGTGGATACTTGCAGCAGTAGCAGCAGATATCGTAGGAGGCGGCTGGCATGGAAACTTCCAGCGACAATCATAGGAGACAGCTGTCGTGGATATTGCAGCAGCAGCGGACTTGTCATGCACTGAATCAGCAACAGCACACAGTATATTAACAGCAGTGGCAGCACAAAGGAACCTGATAATTAGTAATGTATAGAACTCATTACCTCAGCACCTCCCATAAGGGGAAAGTGCCTTAAACACCCGATGCCTGTCAACCATGCTGAAAAGCACTTTCAGGTCAGAGTGTACTTAATAAAAAGGGAGTGTCCTCGCATGCACCATATGGTCACTCTTGGGAGGTCTTTTCGGTGTGTGCAGGCCATAGAAGACTGCAGCAGGACCCAGGAACTCATCCAGAAGCCGAGAAGGTGCGGTGAGCGTGTCGGCAGGAGGGGGACAGGACAGCGCAGGGACACCAGTACAGCATTACAGCACTTCCCTTACATTTCCCCCTTTTCCAGGAAAAGGAGAAGGACATTAATATTCTCCCTTGGTTCCAATGACCTCTCGTAAGGTAAGAGCCAAACCCCCTCCAGTCCACTAACAAGTAGGTTTCACCTCGGAACGTTTTTACAGCAAGGATGGATTTTACCTCAAAGCTGTCTTCATCACTGAGTGGAAGAGGCAAGGTTCCTGGATTCCTGTAATAACAGCTCAGCATGACAAGTTTAAGGAGGGACACATGGAAGGACTTGGGAATTCAAGGCCAGTAGCTTCAACTTGTAACTTGTGGTGTAAAATGGTCCATTTTTGAAAACCTGTCTACTACCACCCAGATGGTGGTGCAACTTGAGGACTTCGGCAGCTCGGTGATAAAGTCCATCAACATATGTTGACAAAGAGCAGATGGCACAGTAGAGGACGCAGTCACCTATCAGGAAGCTTCTTTGGAGTCTTGTGGCAGACACATGAGGACAGGCCAAAACAAACTCATCATGTTGTAGCATTGGCCACCATTAATGCCGAGAGATCAGTTGGAGGGTCTAGCATCACCGGAAAGCTTGGAGGAATAACCTCACTGAAGAACTCACTGTCTGCCTGCTTCAGCAGCGAACGTCTTCCCAGATGGGACTCAAAACATGTCTATGAGAGCCACCGAAAGAATCCTGGAAGGTTCTATAATATGCTGAGGCTTCTCCTCTTAGTCGGCCAATAGAAACAACCAAGAAAGCGCATCGGCCTTGATGTTCTTCTCAGCCAGGTGGAAATGCAAAATGAAGTTGAAGCGGGTGAAGAACAATGACCACTGATCTTAGTGCAGATTTAACTTCTGAGGCAATTGTTGGTAGGCAAAGTTCTTGTGGTCCCTCCAGCAGATATCTCCATTCCTTTTGAGCCATCTTGATCGAAAACAGGTCTCAGTTGCCAATCTAGTAGTTGTGCTTGGCAGGAGAGAAGGCCCTGGAAAAGAATGCACAAGTTACTCCTGCGTGAGGACCGCACCGGAGGATTAAGTACTACCAGTATGAACTGCTTACTAGTCTCAAGTCTATGCAGCGCCGGAACCAAAGAGAGGGCCTCTTTGAAGGCGACAAACATGTCTTCCACCTTTGGATTCACCCCCTTGCCAGTCAGAGCCGAGATGGGAAGATTTCGGGATGAGGATTGTGGGATGAACTGAACATAATAATTCCCGAAACCGAGGAACCGCTGGATCGCTTTCTAACCATCAGGCCGAGGCCACCTCCGATACCATATCTGGATCCATCCTCAGGCCAGTGTCCAAGATTATGTAGCCTAGGAAAGGCTGGGAAGACTGCTCGAAGATGCAGTTCTCGTGTTAAAATGATGAGACTCAAGTGATCCCTCGGGATCTGACTGCTGTTCCAAATTATATTGTCGTGTGTGCACGGCGAGAAAGAATAACAATTAGTTGAATCAATTATCACTCTCTCTCTCACGACTGGCAAGCCAACTGTTGAGACTTTAATCTTAGACAAAGCCTTTATAGTAAGGGTGTATACAAAAGTATGGTCCAATCGAGTATCGCAGGTCGAGGCTTCAAGACGTATAGAAATTAGCATAATCTCTTCTGGATTGGTCAGTCCAAGCTTTAGGAATTTCTCCTTTGTTCATCATCTTGGGTGTAGACAGGATGTGGCAGCCATCTTCAAGTTACATATACTGGTATATACTGTGTTAAGGAAAATCACTAAATATGCAATGTACATATATACGTGTTAGTAAGAAACAACAGCATTCATAAATATGTGTGTTAGTTTACATCTACTAAACTATATACCTGAGTCTATGAAATGGCTGAATTAAGTATTTTTGGTTACTTAATTCTTATCCTCAACACTCGTATTTGACATAGAGACAATTCTCCCTTAGTCTCTGCAGCACCTGCCGAACATTTCTCATGTGTGTTGGCAGATTGGTAGAAAACATCAAGATATCATCCAGGTACACTACCATGCATCAGTAGAGCAGATCTCTAAATATATCATTGACGAATTACTGGAAGATTGCCGAAGCATTGCTGAGCCCAAATGGCATTACCCCATAATCAAAGTGGCCATAATGGGTATTGATGGCTGTCTTCCAATTGTCACTCAACCGTATCCAAATGAAGTTGTATGCACCACGGAGGGCAAAATACTGGAACCTCAAAGCTGGTCAAATAATTCTGGTATAAAAGGCAATGGGTTTTTATTCTTTACCATAATTTGGTTCAGACCTTTATAGTTGATACTTGGCTGAAGAGACCCTTCCTTTTTTCTTTAATAAGAAGAATCTGGCTCCGGCCAGTGAGGACTTTTGGATGAATCCTCTTTCCAGACTCTCCTTAATGTACTCAGACATTGTTTGGGTCTCAGCCTGAGACAGAGGGTAGATACGACAGCGAGGATGAGTGGAACTGGGAAAGAGGTCAATAGAACGGTCATATGGCCTATGAGGAGGAAAAGTCACAGCCTCTTCTTTGTCAAACACGTTTACAAAGGCCTAGTAGATGGATGGCAAGTCCGAAAGATTAGCGAGCCTCACAGGTAGCCAAGCAGGTTGAATGGAAAAGACAGTTTTCGTGGCTGGAGTGACCCCACCTCAGTACCTCTACAGATCTGCAGTCCAAAATCGGTTCATGCTTACAGAGCCACGGCAGGCTCAGTAACATTCAGCTACAGTCATATGAAAAAGTTTGGGCACCCCTATTAATGTTAACCTTTTTTCTTTATAACAATTTGGGTTTTTGCAACAGCTATTTCAGTTTCATATATCTAATAACTGATGGACTGAGTAATATTTCTGGATTGAAATGAGGTTTATTGTACTAACAGAAAATGTGCAATCTGCATTTAAACAAAATTTGACCGGTGCAAAAGTATGGGCACCTCAACATAAAAGTGACATTAATATTTTGTAGATCCTCTTTTTGCAAAAATAACAGCCTCTAGTCGCTTCCTGTAGCTTTTAATGAGTTCCTGGATGAAGGTATATTTGACCATTCCTGTTTACAAAACAATTCCAGTTCAGTTATATTTATGGTCGCCGAGCATGAAAAGCACGCTTCAAATCATCCCACAGATTTTCAATGATATTCAGGTCTGGGGACTGGGATGGCCATTCCAGAACATTGTAATTGTTCCTCTGCATGAATGCCTGAGTAGATTTGGAGCGGTGTTTTGGATTATTGTCTTGCTGAAATATCCATCCCCTGCGTAATTTCAACTTCGCCACTGATTCTTGCACATTATTGTCAAGAATCTGCTGATACTGAGTTGAATCCATGCGACCTTCAACTTTAACAAGATTCCCGGTGCCGGCATTCGCCACACAGCCCCAAAGCATGATGGAACCTCCACCAAATTTTACTGTGGGTAGCAAGTGCTTTTCTAGGAATGCCGTGTTTTTTTCCCTCCATGCATAACGCTTTTTTGTATGCCCAAACAACTCAAACTTTGTTTCATCAGTCCACAGGACCTTCTTCCAAAATGTAACTGGCTTGTCCAAAAGTGCTTTTGCATACCTCCGTCAACTCTGTTTGTGGCGTGCTTGCAGAAATGGCTTCTTTTGCATCACTCTCCCATACAGCTTCTCCTTGTGCAACGTGCGCTGTATTGTTGACCGATGCACATTGACACCATCTGCAGCAAGATGATGCTGCAGGTCTTTGGAGGTGGTCTGTGGATTGTCCTTGACTGTTCTCACCATTCTTCTTCTCTGCCTTTCTGATATTTTTCTTGGCCTGTCACTTCTGGGCTTAACAAGAACTGTACTTGTGTTCTTCCATTTCCTTACTATGTTCCTCACAGTGGAAACTGACAGTTTAAATCTCTGAGACAACTTTTTGTATCCGTCCCCTGAACAACTATGTTGAATAATCTTTGTTTTCAAATCGTTTGAGAGTTGTTTTGAGGAGCCCATGATGCCACTCTTCATAGGAGATTCAAATAGGAGAACAACTTGCAAGTGGCCACCTTAAATACCTTTTCTCATGATTGGATACACCTGCCTATGAAGTTCAAAGCTCAATGAGGTTATAAAAACCAATTTAGTGCTTCACTAAGTCAGTAAAAAGTAGTTAGAAGTGTTCAAATCAAGAAATTGATAAGGCTGCCCATACTTTTTCACCGGTCAAATTTTGTTTAAATGCGGATTGCACATTTTCTGTTAGTACAATAAACCTCATTTCAATCCAGAAATATTGCTGAGTCCATCAGTTATTAGATATATGAAACTGAAATAGCTGTTGCAAATCCCAAATTGTTAAAAAGAAAAAAGGTTAACATTAATAGGGGTGCCCAAACTTTTTCATATGACTGTATATACAATAGTAATATCAACATTCCCATCTGAAGAATGCCCATCAGCCACCCACTTATACCACAGAACCAAATTGTCGGGGACAGTTGTCTGCAGCTCGTTTATATAGGGAATGTTTGGGGAAAGCATTTATATCTAGGACACCATGAGGAAATATGACGGTAGCGGCAAAAGGCGTACCGAGGTTCCGATCCTCTCTGCACCAGGGGGAAGCCATTTATAGGCCTGGTGACCACATACTAGATATCAATCCTTAGGAAGTATACAATATATAATGTCAGTGGGTCTCCCAAGACAGAGGATATTGGGCTCAGAGTGCATATCCAACAGTTCTTAGTGCTTTAGAGTCCATATCTCGGAACAGAATTTGGTGATGCTTTATCAGTTTATTGTCCCAGTCCGCTTTTAGTGCCCCATTGATAGTCAGGGCAAGGGGTATAGTTGCCATCAGCATAATCCAAACGGTAGAGTTGTCATCTTTGTATCTTTGCCTTGGAGCTTGACAGAAGTGGCAGTGGTTAGCAGCACTTAGAATGGCTCCCTGTATCTGGGCTCCAGTGGTCTCCTTATGTGTATCATGACAATGACCCAGTCTCCAGTTGCCAGTTATACAGTTGGGGTCTGGGATGGAGGAAAGAAGTTAACAGAAACAGCCAGATGTTTGTGCAACTCAAGGACATAGTGAGAAAACCATAAGAGGCCTGCAATTGCTGTGGGAAATACAATCCTGTCTTAAGCGGGCTTTACACGCTACGAGATCGCTACAGCGATCTTGTTGGGGTCACGGATTTTGTGACGCACATCTGGCTGTGATCTCGTTGTGTGAGACTCCTAGGAGCGATTTTGGATCGTTGCAAAAACGTACAAAATCGCTCTTTGTTGACATGGGGGTCCTCTCCCAATTATCGCTGCTGTCGCTTGGGCGAAGTTGATCCTCATCCCTGCGGCAGCACACATCGCTACGTGTGACGCCGCAGGAACGAGGAACCTCTCCTTACCTGCCACACGCCAGCAATGAGGAAGGAAGAAGGTGGGCGGGATGTTCGTCCCGCTCATCTCCGCCCCTCCACTTTGATTGGGCGGCCACTTAGTGACGTCGCTGTAACGCCGAGCGAACCACCCCCTTATAAAGGAGGCGGTTCGCCAGTCACAGCGACGTCGCCGAGCAGGTAAGTACGTGTGACGCTGCCGTAGCGATAATATTTGCTACGGCAGCGATCTTCACATATCGGCATAACGATAGGGGCGGGTGCTATCACGCTCGCCATCGCTAGCATCGGCTAGCGATGTCGCAGCGTGTAAAGCCACCCTTAGGAACACTACCAAACAATATTTCATATGCGGACAACCTCTCTATACCCCTTGAGACAGTTCTCACTGGAAAAAATGTGATGGGCAAACAATCTACCCAGAACATGTGTTTCCGCTATGCACTTCTGGATTTTTAATTTAAGAGTACCATTAAGGCGTTCCACCTTCCCACTACTTTGTGGTAGATTCATGAAAAAGTTCGAACCTGACAACATTGGCCAGGCTGTGGCCATGGGACTGCGGAATACTGGCACTGATATGAACCTGGTACGGCCTGAGATGGTGTCCCCCCAAGATTTGGTACCTGGGAAAAAGTTACCGTCTCTGGGTTTGGAGGCGTCGCACCAGTTCTGCCCGTCGCCAAAGTTTATTTGGACTGGGGCGCGAGAGAGGGATGAGGGAGGTAGAAATAAATGCGAATATTCCTGCAAATGTGTTGCTTGGGACAGATTTGGGGCGGCTAGTGTCCGAGTATGTGGCCGCAGAAATCCCAAGTGTTGATCCTTCAGCCAGTATTGACAGTCCGCCTGCTGATGTTAATGTCCCTGTGTTGCCTATGCCTGCTGTAAGGGAGGAGATTGTGAGCACTGAGTTCTTCGCTTACACTGATACCACAGACACACCCGCAGCTGCAGTTGTGACAGTGGGGCAGGTCAGAGTGTGACCATGCTTTTACAGGTAATCAGCCAGTGTGCTGGGACCTTTTGCCCTCTGCGGGGATAAGCAGAGGGCAGGATGCTGCAGGGGGAGAGCCGATGCGTGAGGTGGGGGCTGCCACAAGAAATGTAAGGGAGGCTTTACACGTTGCGACATCGCTACCGATATATCGTCGGGGTCACGTCGTTAGTGACGCAGATCCGACACCGGTAGCGACATCGCAACGTGTAAATCCTAGGTGCGACGATAAACGAGCACAGAAGCGTACAATATCGCTGATCTGTGTAACGTCGTTCATTTCCATAATGTCGGTTCGACCGCAGATATGTTGTTTGTCGTTCCTGCAGCTCCACACATCGCTGTGTGTAAACCCGCAGGAGCGACAAACATCTCCTTAACTGCATCCCGCCAGCAATGCGGAAGGGAGAAGGTGGGCGGGATGTTATGTCCCGCTCATCTCTGCCCCTCCGGTTCTATTGGCCGGCCGATTAGTGACGTCGTGGTGACGTCGCTATGACGCTGAACGCACCTCTCCCTTGAAGGAGGCATTGTTCGGCGGTCACAGCGACGTCGCTGAGCAGTTATGTGCATGTGAAGCTGCCGTAGCGATAATGTTCGCTGCGGCAGCTAGCACCAGATATCGCATGTACGACGGGGGCGGGTGCTATCGTGCTGGACATCGATAGCAATTGCTAGCAATGTTGCAACGTGTAAAACCCGCCTAAGGCCCTTACGTGAGACCTTGCAGCAGACTTCAGCCACCGCTGCAGGGAGAGAGCCATTGCGTGAGAATAGGGTTGTCACAGGAATTGTGGAGGAGGAGTGGCCCAGGGTCCGACAGTTAGTGGTACCCATGGCTGATCTGGCTGGTAGAAAAGTCACTACTGGTCAAGATGATGGGAAAGTTGTACTCCCTGATTGTCAGGGGTTTTTGGAGGGATCATACTCATTTATGTGGCATGATTGGACGCCTGCACTGTCACTGTAGCGCCCCTGAAGCCATCAGGGTGCTACAAGGTTCTGCATCCCCACAAGGATGCAGAGCCTACCCCCTTAGGGACCCGGAGATCCAGTGCCGGTAACACCAAAAACCCAGGTAATCCCAGTTTTCCCCAACAATCCCCCATACAATGGTACAAAGCTATGGTCGGACTAATGGATGGCCGCCTAGAGGTGGAGTCAGTCCAGTCTACTAGTTGACCAGGAGGGAGGAGTGGACTGAGGACAGTGAGAACACAAAAAGACTGTAGTCGGTGGAGAGGAGAGAAGTAGTCAGTGACCGTGGTGTGTGAAGGTGGAGAGTAGTGAGTCTGCAGTGATAAAGAGCAGAGAAGTGACGTCCTGACTCAGGTTAACGGTGACCTGGTACGCAGAAAAAGTGGTTGCTGGTGGAGTATGGTAGAGCACTCACGGAACTACGCACTGACGGGGTACAGAACCCTAGGACAGGAAAGAGCTCCAAGCCGACCGGTTAACACCTGCATAGCAAAAGGACCATCAAGGACCTTGCTGATTCTAAGGCCGGCGTTACACGGGACGATATATCGTGCAATCGCATAAGCGATCGCACCCGCCCCCGTCGTTTGTACGTCACGGGCAATGTATTGCTTGTGGCGCACAAAGTCATTAACCGCCGTCACACGTACTTACCTCCCGCACGACCTCGCTGTGGGCAGCGAACATCCTCTTCCTGAAGGGGGTGGGACGTTCGGCGTCACAGCGATGTCACACAGCGGCCACCCAATAGAAGCGGAGGAGCGGAGATGAGCGGGACGTAACATCCCGCCCACCTCCTTCCTTCCGCATTGCCAGCGGGACGCAGGTAAGCTGTGTTCGTCGTTCCCGGGGTGTTACACGGAACAATGTGTGCTGCCTCGGGAACGATGAACAAACGGCGAGCAGAAGGAGGAACGATTTTATGAAAATGAGCGACGTGTCAATGAGCAACGATAAGGTGAGTATTTTTGATCATTAACAGTCGCTCGTAGCTGTTACATGCTGCGATATATCAAACGATGCCGGATGTGCGTCACTAACGACGTGACCCCAATGACATACCGCCCGATATATCGTAGTGTGTGACGCCGCCCTAAGAATCCGAAGACTCCGTAGCAAAGGGAGAACCGGGGACAGGACCAGAGACTCCATCCCCACAGGGTTCACTCTACCGTCAGGCAGACAGAAGTGGACAAACCACCAGACGGGGACCCCCAGTTGCTCTAAGCCACGGGGACCCATTTACCAGACACAGGTGAAGAATGTACCAAGATCACCAAACTGGCACTGGAACGAAGGGGACCTGGAGGTGAAACCAGCCGGCCTCAGGTAACCAGTCATTACCAGCTTGATTTGAGTAAAACCAGTTGCATTAAACTTTGGTGTGGACTCCCTTCTTCTAACACCTGTCGCATCACCCATCCTCTGGGGCCCAGCCCTGCTTGCAGAGCTCCTACCATCCAGGCTGCAAATACCACCAGCCCCAGTAGTGGCATTCTGCAGCGGCAGCTCTATACCTCTAGCCGCAACACCGCAAGTGACGTCACATATGAAAACTAATTTAATCCTTTGTAAATATATCCCCATTACAAAAAGAGACATCCCCCAAGAGAGACATTGCCCGGGACCGAGTACCCCATATACCTGGGTGCTACTACTCTTTTTTTCTGGCGTCACGAACAGGATTGAACTGGACCCGGCTTAACCGGGTGAAATACGCCTTAAAGATTGTACTTCATGGACTGTATTTTATTGTCTGCAAAATTGCCGCCATTTTGCTGTGAAAAGTAACTGCGCCACAGCAGAGCAAAAGGCGTGAAAAGAAAGCCCGCACCCACGACTCCTGTAAACGCAGGCAGAAGGGGGCAGTAACCTGACCCGGAAGTTCCCGAGGTGCTCAAGTCCCGCGAGAGTGGTGAAGGAAAACCTGCAGAGCTGCTGCAGAATGCCTCCAGGACTTCCCCAGGCAATATGTCTGATCCAGGGGATCGCGCAAGCACACCAGGTCACCCAGGGACTTGGACCACGGAGAGGCTAGAGGCGGAGGTCCAGTGGCTGTGCCGGACTCTGCGGGCGGAACACCTGCAGCATGTAGAGGAGTGGAAGGCGAAGATGATGGGAGTGGTGGCAGCCATGCGGGCCCTAGAGAGAGGAGTGCCGCTTGACCAGGCTGCACCGACCCAGGCACCGGGATCCATCCTCGACCAGGCCGCAGCACCGCCAGAGAGACCAGAAGCGGTCGCATTACCTTCTCCATTGGAGAAGGACAAAGTGTTGCCAGCTTCCCCTGCCAGACCAGAAGAGGTCACATCACCTCCTCCGCTGGAGAAGGAGCAAGCACCATCTGCACCAGTGGTGATCGCCCAGCCTACCGTGTCATCGGGAGCCGCGGAGGAGGCCGCCGCCGCCGGTGGTGACGACTATCCCCAGGTACTGTACCCAGTCGCTGTCGGGGCTCCGGCAGCGAGCTACCATGATCCAGGTAGTGGGAATGCAGCGGTCGTCACCTGGGAGTGGGCCCATGTCGAGGAGGACACCTGTGGATACTGCCAGGCCATTATCAACCAGTTGGCCCAGGAGCGGGAACAGCGGGAGGTGAGGCGGGCGCAGGTGGAGGCCAGAGACCTCCAGGAGAAGCAGCGCCTGCGGCTCGCCACCTACCGCGCCCGGGGCCTGATGTACCAGGGTGTTGTGGAGCGGTTCAGCCTGAAAAGGGGATGGGGTTTCATCAAAGAGCCCGGCCTGAAGGAGGGAGTCTTCATCTCCCGCCAGGATGTGAGACCCCATCTACCCTGATCGGGACTTGCATGTGGGTGACAAAGTTGCCTACACCCGGCACTATGGAGAGCGGAGCTGGTATGCCCTTGATGTGGAGATTCTTGCTGAATAGCCAGCCTGTTTCCACTCCAGCATCCACTGCAGCACTAGTCCCTCAGCTGCCACCAGGAAGCAGTGCAGGTGCACAGGACCAGTGCATGCAGACATGGTGAACATAAATCCAGGTCTCATCCATAATGACCAGTTGATCCAGGAAGTTCTTATCAGTCCAGAAACGCTGACAAATGGCCCGGAAAGTTTTCACGCGTATGCTTCCCTGATCTGTTGTCAAACATTTGGGGGCCCACTGTGCAGATGGCTTCATCATGTCCAAATGTTTATGGATAATGACACAAACACGTTCTCGGGAAATCCCCACGATGTCTGCTATTGCTTTAGATGAAATTCATCGATTCTCCATTATGAGGTTGTGCACAGCATCAACAATCTCTAGAACAACAACCACTCTCGGCCGTCCAGGACATTCCTCATCATTGGTGCTGAAGTGGCCCATTTTACATTTGGCAACCCATTTTTTAACTGTGGAATATGAAGGGCATTGATCCTCCAATGTCTGCGACATATCACCATGAATATCCTTCATGGACTTTCCTTGCAGAAACAAGAATTGTATAACTCCTCTGCTCTCAGTTGCTGTGAATATCTCATTACACTCATCACACCATAAACAACAAACACAACATTTTGAAAACATATATTAGACACATAAGGCTTTTATGTGATGTAACATTCGTTACCATAGAAACAAAAAAAGATCACAAAGCCAAAGACTTATCAGCAGCCCCTCGTATATTCTGTGTAAAAGGCATAGACATCACACACGGCTCCGCTTAGCACACTCCGCACACACTGAAAATCCCTCTTGACCCCACACATAAACTTCCCCTCATCCAGTACAGCAGAGTCCTGCACACACTGAGGAGCTGATCATGTGACCCCTGACTCCTCCCCTCCATGTGACATCATCACAGGTCCTGTAAGCACAGAACTACATATCCAGTGTGCGGCTCTGCAGGAGGAGGTATGTGGAGATTCCCCATTACATTAACCCCCTCAGTGCTGCGCTCACACTCCAGGAGACAGAACGTGTTCCCGTCTGTGCGGCTCTATCAGGAGATCTGTCTGTATGGGATTAGATTGGGTCACTTCCCTCCTGACGCCGCTCGCTGCTCTGTTACTGTACAGTCTCCATTATGGCCGCCGCTCGCTCCATGTCATTATCTTTTTTTTTATTATTTTTTTTTTCTATTGTGTTATTTTCAATGGGGCAAAATGGAAGTGAATTGAACCTTTGTGTTAGTTTTTTTTATTCACATTTTTAAAACTTTTCTTTCCTCACTTTTTATTGTATTACTCGTCCCCTTGAAGCTGCAACCATCCAATCTTTGTGCTGTACAGAGCAGGGCATCAGCATCAGCACCGATCTGTACAGCGGAATTGATGACTTCCTATGAATGGCGGCTCGCAGCCGTCACTCACAGGAAGAACGTCATGACAGACTCAGGGATCATCAGCTGATCTCCGGCTGTCATCACAACCCATCTGACATGCCCCATCAGGGCCGTGGGGGGCACTCGGTACCGGGCTGGTTTTCATCTGGGAGGTCACGGCGGCAGGGCCTGACTCCATGACCCTGGCAGTGTCGTTTTAAATGGGGGTGATATTTACAGGGGATAATGAATCGGGACGCCACCTGTGGTCTTTGGCAAGGTATGGCCGACGCTGCTTAGACGGGACCATTGGGGCAGATGGTGACGCAGCAATGACGGCACAGCTCCCATAGGTGGAGCTGGGCCCCAGGGCAACTGAAGGCAGTTATTAGCCAGTGAAGTGTGGGGACAGCACAGGGCTGGCGGCGCAGGCAATGAGTCCAGGACACAGCAGGATGCAGTCATTAGTTCTTTACTCACAGTTGTCCGTTCCTGATTATCACGTCCGGACGGTCAAATGCTGCCCTTGGAGTGCTGAGTTCTGCGGTGATGGGATCCAGGCGATCCCCAGGTAATTCGGAGGCACAAAACCTGTGTCCCTTTCTGTGTCCCTTTCCTGGTCATCTTCCTACGCTGGTTTTGTCCTCCTACCCTGCGTCTCACACACAGTGCCCTGAGCCGGTGTCCGCGGGTCCTGTCTGAGAGGCTCTTCTGCCTAATTCCCTGGCCCTCTGCGATTACTAGTGATGTGTCGGTCGTGAACGATCCGACACAAAGATCCGGCTCCCTGCTGTCACCGACAGGAGCCGGATCACCAGAGAGAGCCACTAAAATCTCTCAACGGCTCTTTTCGATGATGAAACCCCGCCCACCCATGGCCAAACCCTGTTTAGCCGCGGGTGGGCGGGGCCCCGGCGGCGTTACTATAATCTTAAATATGTGTTCACCTGGGGTGAACACATACTGTATTTAATAAGGAGCCGAGAACGATCTAAAAGATCCGGGTCTTTTTGGTGAGCGGAGCCATGGAAACCGGATCACCAAAAAGAGCCGGACTGCCCATCACTAGTGATTACCTTTTCAGCGGATTCACATGTGGTTGTGGCTTTGGCACATCACGTTACCTCAACCTCCGGTTTTGCTAGCTGAGCCTGCTTGTTCTCCACTAGTCTAGGGGCCGGTCCCCTTTGCAGCCTAGTCCATCTTCTTAGTTTCACTATCCTTTCTCGACACTCCGTTCTAAGTGTCCACCCACTAACTAACGCCACCCCCAGGCTGGCTCCGGGTCTGTGCTCTCCCTAAGGCCTAAGCCGCACAGCATGAAAATCGGTGCGAGTGGAGTGCAATTATTTATATTAGCCCGTGTGTCAGCACCCATGAGCGATTATTTTCTCAGCCGTAATCGGACCGAGAAAACAATCGCAGCATGCTGCAATTGTAATGCGAGAGTCATTCTGTGGTGGTGTAGCAACACTAAAGGCCCTGTCACACACAGAGATAAATCTGCGGCAGATCTGTGGTTGCAGTGAAATTGTGGACAATCAGTTCCAGGTTTGTGGTTGTGTACAAATGGAACAATATGTCCATGATTTCACTGCAACCACAGATCTGCCAAAGATTTATCTCTGTGTGTGATGGGGCCTTTAGGCTATGTGCACACGTGTGCGTTTTTCATGCCTTTACGCTGCGTATTGCACTGCAGCATAAAGGCATGCGTCCCGCGTCCCCAGCACAATCTATGAAGATTGTGCATAATCCATCCACATGTTGCTTTTTTAAGACCAGCGATTTGCATGCTGAAATTTTGATCCAAATCGCTGCGCTTAAAAAGCAACATGTCACTTATGGTGCGGTTTAGATGTGGCTCCCGCTCTGTCTATGGGAGAGGCAGCATCCAGAGTGCATGAAATCGGCATCTATTATGCAGAAACACTGCATCCATTACGCACTGTTTCTGTAGCGATTTAAAGCGCACATGCATTGCCAAATCGCTGCAGATTTTTCAGCATGGACGTGCGCACATAGCCTAAAGGGGGCTTTACACGCTACGATATCGTTAATGTTTTATCGTCGGGGTTACGTTGTTAGTGACGCACATCCGGCGTCATTAACGATATCGCAGTGTGTAATACTTACCAGCGACCTTAAGCGACCTCAAAAATGGTGAAAATCGTTCACCATGGAGAGGTCGTCCCAAACTCAAAAATCGGTAAGGGTTGTTTATCCATGTTGTTCATCGCTCTTGCGGCAGCACACATCGCTATGTGTGACACCGCAGGAGCGAAGACTGTCTCCTTACCTGCCACCGGCCCCAATGCGGAAGGAAGGAGGTGGGCGGGATGTTACGTTTCACCACCGCTTTGATTGGCTGGCCGCTTAGTGACGTTGCGGTGACGTCGCTGTGATGCCGAACGTCCCTCCCCCTTGAAGGAGGGATTGTTCGGCAGTCACAGCGACGACGACTAGGTAAGTACGTGTGACGCTGCCGTAGCGATAATGTTCACTACGGCAGCGATCACAAACAATCGCATGCGCGACGGGGGCGGGTACTTATACGCTCGATATCGCTAGAAATTGCTAGCGATATCGCTAACGTGTAAAGCCCCCTTTAGAGTTTGTGTGTACTGTGATCTGTGTGCTCCTCCTTACCAGGGAATGGGATATCACACCACTGGCTGAGTGCAGTACCTCTGTGGCGACTGGACCCTCAGGGGCGCCACACATCGGCACCCTGTGATCACATCATGGAGCCATGGGAACAATGAATGCTGTGCTCCTCGCCGGGAAAGATATGGGTTTGCAGGGACAGGATCTTAGACGTACCGGTATGACTAAATCATGAAAGGGTTAATGTTGCATCATTATTTGTTAGTGACATCCCCCCCAGTTAGGGCGTTGCAATTAGGGAGGAGCGAACCCAAAATGTAAGGCTAAGGACACACGGGCATTTAGCATCCAATGCGAGAGCATTCGATGCGGTATGCTAATGATCCCCAGATCCTGTTTTGCTGCGAGCGTCAGACGAGTGTTATACTGTGATGTGATCCTGCGATCAGTCCACAGCTGTGGAGGAGAGGGAGGGACTAATCTCCCTATCTCCTCTATTATCAGTTGATGGCATTATGGCACTGCACTCCGGTGTCATACTACTGCAGTGCAATGTTTCTCCCGCATCCATAGACTCGTATGGGTGCGAGTGAAAATGAATTGTAGTCCACCGCCGCAGCATGCTGAAATTGTTTTCTCTATCTGATTAGGGCTGAGGAAAAATCACACCTGGGAGCGACCCCATAGAGTAACATTGGTCCAAGTAGAATGTGATTTTTTTTTTTAAGCGCATTCCACTTGCTCTGTTTTACTCGCTGTGTGTCCTTACCCTAAAGCTCGGAGTTTAACCCGAACATGGACTATAAACTGTACCTTCATCTTCCTGTTCGGGTTTGCCATCCGAATAAAGCTTGCTGAAAGGTTGCAGCGCTGCCAATCACCAAACTTTTAGGCTGTGGGCACTTCCGGAGCCATTGCAGCCATGCTGTGATTGGCTGGCACACCACATGACTCGGCCTGTATAAAGTGTGCATCCTGAGTTGTGCAGCCATTTTGCGGTGAGTAGCGCAAAGATAGGATACTGTTGGAGTGAGGGACTGTGATAAGTTCCAGTGGGGTAAAGCCTCTGTGTAAAGACACTGTGCACCAGGTTTTGTTGGCTCAATCTCTGAAAAAGCTTTTAATGCACTGCACCAGGCCCTGTGTGGCTCATCTATAACAAGGTATTTGGCCACTGTGCACCAGTTTCTGTGGGCTAAAACTCCATAAAATCTCTGTGTGGGCTCTGCACCAGACTCTGTGTGGGTACTCAGAAAAAAGGGTCTGTGGGGGCACTCAGCATACAGGCAGTGTAATAATAAAGGCATTCCATACCTACCTTGCACACACATGTTGCAGACCAAATCCATTATACACCGTGCAACGCCATCAGTGGAAAGGTCCACATAACCAAGGATACGTGGACCAGTAAGCATAGCAGGGAAGTTAAATCTCCCTAACTGTCGACTAGGTAATTGTAGTGGCGGCTGGGCCAGAGGCGAAGGCTTTAGAGCGCATGTACTACTACCACCTAGGATCGCTGGACACTTCTGTGTCAGTGTTGCCTCTTCCTATTCCACGTCCTCCTTTGCATCTGTGACGCCCTGGCCTATCAGGACATCACAGGGTATTGTGCAATCTGCCCTTCTGCGCAGTACCCAACTCCTCCTTGGTTACGGGTCCCTAACAAACGGCCCGACGATGACGATGACGGAGCCTTCAAGATCCGTTCTCCACCCGCTCCAAAATCGGGGTACTAGCGCAACGAGGGGGATAGGACTTTCCACATATACAGTCCAGGAAATCCCAAGCGTGAACCCTGAGAGCAAGCTCACCCAGTTAGCCGTACTGGTGAGCAGGACCCGACTAGTTTTACACTACAGGGATCCAAACAGAGTAAAGACACAGTGCCAGGAAAAGGTCACAGATCAACAGGCAACACCAGCAAAACTGGACCCAAAACGTGCTCCCCCAGCGGCAGCGGTGCTCAGAACTTTGGTTTACAAGTTGTCGGCGTCAGCGTTATTGGACTGAGTGAGTTCCCAGTGACCCTTACCTCCCCAACAGCACTCCCCTGCCAGCATCATCGAGTCCCGGGGCATTCCCCCTACCCACAGAGGGGTTAAACATCTGGCTGCCATCCCATCGCCACCGGGCACTCCCATCAGCACCGGTGGTACTCTACCTTACCACACACCGTGGGTGGCGTCACGAAATATAGACATTGTCCCCTGTACATACCCCCCTTTAATTTGAGTGTCCGTGCAACCCCCGGGTCCGGAGACCCCTCGAGCCACTGCGGATCTGAGCAGCCCCGTCTGCTGACACGGGGGCGGTACACATCCACATCCGGTCAAGGTAAGGCTGCTTTCACACTACGTTTATTTAACATGCGTCATGAACGTTTTTTTGCTGTAAAAGCGGATCCTGTGTTATTTTGCAGGATCCTGTCACTTTAAGTTTATGGACGGGCATTGGAGTCATGTGATCGGGAGTCAGTGCAACTGAACTTGATAGACTGGGAGCCGGCATCTGACAGCTGCGGAGGCTCGTAACCAAGGTAACATCGGGTAACTTGCTTGGATACCTGATATTTACCTTGGTTACGAGCATCCGCAGCTGCTAGGAGCCGGGCTGCCTGCTCCCTGCACACGTAATTAATGTAAACATCGGGTAACTAAGAGAAGCGCTTTGCTTGGTTACCCGATATTTACCTTGGTTACGAGTATCCGCAGCTCTCAGACGAGGGAGAGGGAGGGGGAGAGAGGGAGAAGGAGAGAGATAGGGAGGGGGAGAGAGACAGAGAGGGAGGGGGAGAGAGACAGAGAGGGAGGGGGAGAGAGGGACTGATCACCCGAGGCTGGTTTCTGTGCATGCTCAGTAGAGCAAGCAGGATCCTGTCTATCAGCATGCCAGCGTTCACATGCGTTTGCATGCAGTATAGTCAGGATCCAGCAATTTGCAGTATTTGGACGCAGCTCAAAAACGCTACAAGTATCGTTTTTGAAAAATGTTAAAAAACTGGAACTCGTTGGATCCTTACTATAACACACGCAAACACAGGTGAACGCATGTTGACGCGAGTCCATTGCAAATGCATTGAAATGAAAACGCATTTGCACTGGATCCGTTTTTACGTTAAAAAAACGTTCAGGACGCATGTTAAAAAAACGTAGTGTGAAAGCAGCCTAAGGGCGACTTTGCACACTACGACATCGCAGGTGCGATTTCGGTGGGGTCAAATTGAAAGTGACGCACATCCGGCATCGCATGCGACATCGTATTGTGTAAAACCTTTTTTGATACGATGAACGAGCGCAAAAGCGTCATTATCGTATCATAAGTGTAGGGTCCGACATTTCCATAATGCCAGTGCAGAGACAGGTACGATGTAGTTCCTCGTTCCTGCGGCAGCACACATCGCTGTGTGTAAAGCCGCAGGAGCGAGGAACATCTCGTACCTGCCTCCCGGCTGCAATGAGAAGGAAGGAGGTGGGCGGGATGTTTACATCCTGCTCATCTACGCCCCTCCGCCGCTATTGGCTGCCTGCCGTGTGATGTCGCTATGACGCCGCATGATCCGACCCCTTAGGAAGGAGGCGGGTCACCGGCCAGAGCGACGGTCACAGGGCAGGTGAGTGCATGTGAAGCTGGCGTAGCTATAATTATCGCTACGCCAGCTATCACAAGATATCGTAGCTGCGACGGGGCGTGGACTATCGCGTGCGACATCTCAGCATCGGCTTGCGATGTCGCAATGTGCAAAGCCCGCCTAAGACCTGCACCACCAACTTCAGCACAACCAGGTAGAAATAGCAGGCTATTCAATAAATTCACGGTCTGGGGGACAAATCCCACACTGTGCAGGAGCTGTGAATGGGGATCAAACAACAGACAGATGAGTATCTGTTCTCGGTGAGCCTGAAGTCCGGCCTGATTGTGTGCAATGCAGGGCAAAATCTTGTACCAGTTCTGGGCCTAAGCAATTGGACACACGTCCCTTTCCTGGTGCATGTGCTGAATTTAGTGGTGAAGATCATCCTTAAAAAAATTATGTACATATGTCAGAGCTACTGCTGAAAGTGTAGGCAATCTTTGCGCACTTTCAGCGTTCTCACCCTGCTGATGCTCACCTGTCTGCACTACAGAGTCACTTCGGCCTTTCCGCTCATCACCTCATATGCAACGTACCAACAACGTGGAACTCCGCCTTGTATGTGCTGGAGAGACTGTGGATCTTGGGCAATCTTGGTTGGGACCCACAGGGAAAAAAGGCTGTCTAGAGGTCTCATTAAAAATTTGGTCTTCTGTGATGGATCTCGAACAATCTTGGCTGTATGGGAAAGACACAGAACTTGTGCGTACTGTTGGATGACTAGACACAACCACACATTGCTATACTCTATTTGCATTTCTAAAGTTTTTGTAGCCTAATTCCAAAATAAAACAAAAAATATTTAAAAAAAAAAAGCATTGGCCACCTCCTCTGCCTCTTCCACCTACACCGCCACATCCATCTCCCTTTCCATTTAGACCTACGCCTCCTGGTTCAAGACTTTATTTTAAGGTTTATCCAATCTTGGTTCTGGTTGCTCTGTGCATCAACTAAGAAGACAGGATCTGTAGGGGAAGTCTTCAAATGTTTTCTCTGTTGGGCAACTCAATTTTTGCTGTGCAGGTGAACTCAAAAGAGGCACTGTAAGACTATTGTTAACCTTTTACTGATATTGGACGTACTGAGTACGTCCTAGGTCATGTCGGTATAATCACCACCGGCTGCTGTGGTGAGTCCCACACGTCTGCTGATCTCTACAGCATCAAAAATTCAAATAGAAGTGGACTTCCGCACTGTCGTAAGAAGATGGTCAGCAGTAATGGTTAATTGTGATTTTATAACGCATTTCAGAGATCATGTGTCACATGTGTGATTTATCTGAGGAAGTAGATGTGATCTCTGAAGCGCGTAATAAAATCACGTTTAACCATTGCTGCTGACCATCCTCTTACAACAGCGAGGGAGTCTACTTCTATTTGAATTTTTGACACTAACTCCTTGTGGTGCTTGCTGCAGTTGTAACACTACACGCTTTCAGTAGCAGTTGTGACTATTTTCACAACTGTATCAGGTGAGCACATCTGATTTTTTTTTTTCCTACAAACGTTTGTAATGTTAGTACCCTATTAGCTCCTTTTGTTTTTTCAGTCTTCTTCACATTAATTTGTACAGCAGACGTGCGGTTATTAGTCGCAGGTGGATTTGCAATCCACCTGCGCCTGTTAACCCCTTAGATTGTGCTGTCAAAATGTGACAGTGAGATGTAAATCGCCACAGCGTGGAACGCGCCTTTCCCCGCTTCCATCGGAGGCCCTGTGAACGCGATCACGAGGATCCAATGGTAGCACAGGGTCATGTAATGACTTCTGTCACTATCATGACTCACTTCCTGTTACAGCCGACACAGCGCTGGCTGTGCAGCTAGAATCAGCAGAAATAAACAAGCGATCAGACTGCTGATGCTTATAGTCTCTTAGGGGGACTAGCAAAATAAATAAAAAAAAAAAGCTTTAAAGGGAACCTGTCACCAGTTTTTTTGGCCTATAAGCTGCGGCCACCACCACCGGGGCCCAGGCCAGGGGTATAACATAAAAAAACACTTTATAATACTTATCTAACGAGCTGTGGGCCTTATGGGCGTGTCCGGTGTCGGGGCCTTATGGGCGTGTCCGGTGTCGGCGCCTTCCTCCTCTTTCTGAAGCCTGGGTGCATGACGTGGCTACGTCATACACACTGCAATACTTTAATCTGCTCAGGGCAGATCAAAGTGCGCCTGCTCAGGACCTGAATGCCGGCAAGTGTGTATGACGTTGAACCCGTCATGCACCGCGGCTAGAGAAGAAGAAGGAGAACAAAGATGGCGAAAAGCGGCGCGCCGACACCGGACAATGAAGACGCCCATAAGGCCCACAGCGCGACCGTTAGGTAAGTATTATAAAGTGTTTTTTATGTTATACCCCCGGCCTGGACTCTTATATACAGCATGTTAGAATGCTGTATACAAGAGCCCGGTGGTGGTGGCCTTATAGGCCAAAAAACTGGTGACATGTTCCCTTTAAAAAATAAAAAAATAAATAAAACAACCTAAAAGTTCAAATCACTCCCCATTCGCACCATTGAAAATTAAAAAAAGGAAACCACTCACCGTTCTGCAAGTATGGCGGAATACACCTTGCTCTGTAGATATTCAGGATCCAGGCACGGAAACACGGCAGCAAACAGCACAATATGTACCAAGCAAAACTGAAAAATAATCCAGCTAGGAATCCACGGATAAAAAATAAAATTTAACGTTTATTATTACATTAAAATTCTATAAAGACACTGGCATTTTCCTTCTGATGGTTAAGTATGATGCAGTGACGACAACGCGTTTCGCTGTAGCTCCGGAGGCCCGAGGAAGGCACTCCTGCCAAAATGCGTTATCCTCACACCGAGCCATACTTAACCATCAGCATGAATATGTCAGTGTCTTTATAGACTTTTAATGTAATAAGTTATTTTTAATTTTTTATCCGTGGATTCCTAGCTGGATTATTTTTCTGTTTTGATTGAAAATTAAAGGGTAAAAAATAGACACGTATTTGGTATCGCCGCGTTCAGAAATGCATGATCTATCAAAATATAAAATCAATTAACCTGATTGGTAAACGCCGTAGCGTCAAAAAAATTCCAAATTCCTAAATTACGTTTTTTGGTAGTCACAAAATGCAATAACAGGCGATCAAAACGTAGCATCTGCACAAAAATGGTACCGTTAAAATGTCAGCTTATGAGGCAAAAAATAAGTAGTCACTGAGCCCCAGATCCCGAAAAATGACAACGCTATGGGTTGCGGAAAATGTCGCAAAAAACGCGACCCTTTTTTTTTTAACAAATGTCAGATTTTTTTTTTAACCCCTTAGATAAAACTAAAGCTGTACATATTTGGTGTCTACAAACTCGTACCGACCTGAGGCCTCACACCGACACGTCAGTTTTACCATATAGTGAAAACTGTGAATAAAATATCCAAAAAACAGTCGGGCAGTCACACTGTTTTTGCAATTTTTTCGCAGTTGGAATTTTTTTTGCGGTTTTCCAGTACACTATATGGTAAAACTTACAGTTTCATTCAAAAGTACAACTCGACCCGCATAAAACAAGCCCTCATATGGCAAGATTGACAGAAAAGCAAAAAAGCTACGGCTCTCAGAGGAAGGGGAAGAAAAAAACAAAACGGAAAATCGCCCAGGGGTGAAGGGGTTAACTGCAGCAGCTGTAGTGTACGCTACTGGAGCTGAAATTTTGTCTCTGTGGGAAAACAGCGAAAACTGGCTATATAATAATGTGCAAGGCACTCTCTCTCTCTACTTACAGGCCATGTAATGTTCTGCAATTTTTAGGGGGGTAAAGCAATGGGGAGAGCCTCAAATATGGGACGTGGCTTTGCTGGAGGTGGAGATGTAGCTGGTGGAGGTAGTGGTTGATCTGTGCCCGCTACGTGCCGAATTAAACACCTTACTCTGGTGCAAGCAGGCCACAGGAGGTTCCTCAGCACACCACAACATTCAATATCACCATCTGATACCCTCCGTAGTAGGAGTAGGAGTAGGAGTTTTTCAACAACATGGTGGAAGAGTATTTGTCCACACATATGTGAATGTACTGAGTGATGGGTCTGCCCCATGTAGTTAGGTTCCTTTTGCTTTGTCTTGCACCTGGTCCACTCTTAATCATAACCCCATTACCGACAACAAACAATCAAAATGGAGTGCTATTCCATTATTCATAACTATTGTATTCAGGCATGGCTACCTGATATGAACAACAATCTTTTTTTTCTACAGAAATGCTTCTGGTCCCCAAGACCTTTAGCCAACAGTATTGGGGAGGCACACAGATGCAAAGGGAATGGGAATGTCAGTAGCAAGGCTATCTGACGGACCGGCAGCTCGATCCAAAATACAATGAGAGGCTTTTTAACTGCAACTGCTATAGTGTATGGAACAGGAGCAGAAAATTAGGCTCTATAGGGGGAACTTGGAAAACAAGCTCTCTAGGTGCCTTTTCTTAAAATTGTTGTTCTGTGGGGGTACTCTTCCACTCTTAGCTATGATGGTCAAATGTGAAAAACGGCTCTATAGGGTTTAATGTAACTTGTTGCTCTGTGGGGGAATTCTGTCAATTTTTACTGTGTGGGCGACTGGGAATACAGGCTCTGTTCAGGCCTTTTTTAAAATTGTTAGTTTGTGGAGAAACTCTCAAATCTGTCTGTGTGGGTTCACTGTTAATTTTTAGTTTAGTAATTTACTTGCTATAGTGCTAGAACCTCTTTAAGTAATTTACCTATCCACATTTGTTTGCAGGGCAATTGTCCTGCTCTTACCCCTATTTTGCTTCTGTCGCGGACAGGGGCCGCCTCCACTGCGGCAACCGGGGTTGCTCGAGTGACGCTTGGATCCGGGATCGTGTCTGAGGCTCGAGTGGTGACTGGCTCGTGCAACCGCCCGTCCTCGCAACAGTGAAAAGAGGGGGGTATTTACAGGGGAGATTGTCTGTGACGCCATCCGTGGGTTGCGGTGATGGGATGGTGGCACCGCCGCTGCCTCTCGGGGCCGGTGTCCGGGACCGATGGTGTGGGGGCAGCAAGGTGGTTTCCCCTCCACGGGTAGGGGGAGGTGTAGTCCCAGGGCCCAGGTGTAGGTAGGGAGCAGTGCTGGGGCGCCGTCGGCAGGTTGGACCGGATGACACCAGTGAACTCACAATTAGGAAGAATTCACACAGAGTCTGTATTGTAAACCAAGGCCAGATGCCGGTTGCCTCTGGAGGGGTGTGGTGGTCCCACACACGGGTTGGCACTTGTGTCTTGCTGTATGTTGATTAAACCCGCTTGGAACGGGAGAAATCCGCTCCCCTGTAGCTTTGTACACAGAGGGAGCCGTTGCCCGCAACTCTGACCCGTGGGATCTCAATGGGTTCTTGGCGGACACCCTATCCCCCGCGTTGGGCTGCCAGTCTGCTCTATGTGGGCTTCACTCCTCAGAAACAAGGCCTGGTACCTTGTCCCGCTGGTCAATTAACAAGGTGCTTGAAGCTTGCCTCGTCCTAGGGTGCACGGCCTCCGGACCGGATTCCCGTCGTCGGTACCGACGGGCTAGAACCCTGCCCCGGTCCACTTCAGGTCTCCCGCGACTGGATCTCTGTCGCCTGTGGCCCTTCAATGCCGTCTGCCACCTAGTCGGTCCTCCCGTGGTCCAAGGGCTCCAACCCTTACTACACTGTACTTCAGCTCCTGTCACCGACTGCTTACTCTCCACTCCACTCTGAACTCTAACAAACTGACTGGTTCCCACCCCTTGTCACGTCAAGACCTCTAGGTGGGCGTTCCCATCCACTTGGTCCCACCCACTGGTGTGTCCTAGCTGTCATGGGGGGGTGACTAGGATTTGTGGCTGGTGTTTCCTATGTGTGGGATGTGTGGTGTTAATTCCCAAGAAGGAGGCGATTCATGTCCCCTTGGTGGGGGGTACAGTCATCTGTGACTACCTGATTTTGCCAGAGCGTCACACTTCCATTTGCAGCCCCCTAGCTGTTACTACGACCATTTTACAGCACACAAGTTCAGGTCTTCACCGACATATATGGGGTTGGGCATCTGGGGTCAAGTTCGTGCCCTGAATCAAACTTTTTTTTTCCTTTTTAACCCGGCGGACCTCATCTCTAGTCCCGATCTCTGTGGATGTTCCATGCACCTTATAACTTTATTAAATGTTTCGTAATAACAAGACCTAAAGATTCAGATATTTTAGATTTTTCCTTTTAGATTTGCTCTGTGATTTTGGTGCTGGATTGGAGATATTCTGTGATAAATCTCTGTGTGTGACTATAATTGTATTGTGTATTATACCAGGGGCAGGACAAAGCCAGGACTGAATGTAGTGATCATGTGAAGCCGGTAACCGCTCCGGAGATTTCTTACATGGGATCTTTCTGATGTTACATCGTCATCTTCTCCCCATTCAGGTCCCTACAATATTGAATCCTCTCAGATCTTCTATATAAGAGAATTTTCCTGATTGACCCATCAAGGATGGATAGGGACAGGGACAAGATGGCGGAGAGGATATTACACCTCACCTTAGAAATTCTCTTCCAGCTTACTGGAGAGGTGAGAGTCTCTGATGACATTACATTATATCATTCTTATCTATGGGAATAACAGATGGACAGAACTGGAGAGGTGAGGACTCTGGAAATGTCTGTAGTGAGATTTATTAATGTGTCTCTCCATAACCAGGATTACACAGTAGTGAAGAAGACCTCTACGGAGCGCTGTCAGGCCCCTGTCTCTGAGAGATGTGGAAGACCCCTGAGCCCAAGCACAGGGCCTCCACCTCACCCCCTGATACAGGAGGATATGAATGGCCAGAAGATCCTAGAACTCACCTACAAGATGATTGAGCTGCTGACTGGAGAGGTGACACTGCTGGGAATGCTGGGACATTATACAGTAACGCTATGAAGGGATCGGGGGATGATGATATCATTGTATGTGTCAGGTTCCTATAAGGTGTCAGGATGTCACTGTCTATTTCTCCATGGAGGAGTGGGAGTATTTAGAAGGACACACAGATCTGTACAAGGATGTCTTGATGAAGATTCCTCAGTCCCTCACATCACCAGGTAATAGACAGGACTAAATATACACTGCCAATAATTATCTTTATGTAAGAATGAATTCAGTCCCTGTATGTGTTTCCTCCAGTTGTATCCAGTGAGAGGACAACACCAGAGAGATGTCCCTGTCCTCTTCTTCCACAGGACTGTAAACAACAAAATCCCAATGGGCCTCAGGATCATCAGGTAGATGAAGAGGTGTCGTTAAATCTTCCCTATCATGTGTAGAAGGTGTTGTGTCGTTAGTCTTGTTTTATCCACATACAATGGTGTTGAGATTATACTGAGAGTATTGTGATACAGCTAAAACATTCTGTTATGGCAGAAGTTCACTTATGACAGAACGATGCTCAATGTTACACTGGTCGGATAGTCATGAATTGCTTCCAGAAATATGATAGACGTTTTTCTTGCTTCCGTGGGCTTCACAGTCTTTAGATCTTGGTCCTATAGAGCATTTCAAGGATGAGGTAGATTGGGCTGTTCAGAGCAGGTCTGTACCTCCATCTTCTTTGTGGCAATTGTAAAAAGCTGTCCTGTCCTCAAGGGCCAATATTCCTGCAGAACGATCAACACAGACTGGAACTAATGACATAGAATTGCTATAGTTCTGAAGACTGAAGGTGAATGTACACTCTACTAGATGGGGGTCTGTAATAATGTGGCAATTCGGTGTATGGTTTATACTTGGTGGAGATGACAGGATAAAGCTGATCATAGACATTAGATGTTGTCTGGATCTTCTCACAATTTTCTCGTTATGGAGACTGCTGGTTACAATTAGGAGTGGACAGGTTGGGTTATACAGGAGACCTGCAGCTCTGTGATATCTACTGCTGTCAGTTTTGATCGTTTTGTTAATTTATGATATTTTCTGTTTTTCCCTCATAATTTCCAATGACTTTTCCATCTGTCTGTGACTTTTCCAATATTTATTTCAGGGTGAAGATCTGACCCATATTAATACTACAGAGATATATGTGAAGGGTGATGAGTGGTGTAAAGAGGAGATTCTCATGTTTGACTACCCAGGTAAGTAGTGACCACTAAATGCAGAGAAGTCATAGATTCTACTCAGTCACTGGTTGTAGATTTATGGGCCCGATTCATTGAGACTGAATGTTAATATCTGATTGAATTGGCTGAAATATTTGATGCATAAATGACAACATTTCAGATTGCCAAACAATGTTGTTAGGTTTATTTTTTTTCACAAAAAAAATAAATTTAAGGCTTCATAGGGGACCATCATCTTCCCTATATACTGTAATGGGATATCATTGTATTACAGTACACAGAACTATTGATCATGTAACTGTTGGTTCAAATCTCTTAACTCCTTCCCCACATTGGACATATTGGTGCGTTCTTTTTTGTAGTGACTTTCTGCACCTGGACGTAACGGTATGTCCAGGTGATTGTGCATGTGCTGGAGTTGTGCCCACACAGTTACCACCGGAAGCTCGACTGACAGCTGAGGTCCTGCTGCTGAAGAAAGCCAGACAGTGTAAAGAGTAATTCTGCCTCCTCATCATAGTGAATGGATTTGTCAGGAGTTTCATTTGTGACATTCTTGAACATTAGGATGAAAAATGTGATGTAAGCGTTCAGCGTAGAGCTCAGGATAAATGAGAATCTAGCCTTAAAAGTAATCCAAAATCTTATATACCCCAAAATGGCAGTAATGTAAAAAAATGGTCCCTGCAGTCTATTGTTTCTCTTGTTATCCATGTGAAAACGAGAAACTTGTGCTAAAGCAACAAAATTTAATATTTAATTTTCACAGCCCAATACTATAAAATTCTATGAACCATGAATAGGTTCAAGATGATCGTCACACCCATACATGAATTCATTGGGAGGTGTAGTATCAAAATTGGGGTCTCTTCTGTAGTTTTCTGCTATTTTAGCACCTCAAGGGCTCTACAAATGCAACATTGTGTCCACAATCTGTTCCAAAAAAAATTGTCATGAAGGTGAAAACAGGCTTCATGGGAAGGGGTTAAGGTGTTAAAACAAGTCGTTGCCGATCCTGAAAATCTCACATAATGGAAAAAAAAAGCATTTTCCATTTTTTGGAAAAAAAAAAATAATTTCGGAGCTGTATAACAAGCAGGTATCAAATAATAGAACTTTTTATTTTTCAAACATCGCATTAAAACCATTTTACACCTAGTGGAAGAGGAGAATAAACAGTGGCCGCATATGTGGGGGCCGTCAGGGGTAGAAACAAGATTACCAGAAAGTGGAGTTCCCGATTATCTTGATTTTTTCCGCACTTGGATTTTTATTTCACATTTTTCAACAAGTTATGTGGTAAAGTGAATGGCGTCATTGAAAACAGTAATTCGTCACCACAAAAAAAATATATAAAACAGCCCTCATGCCGTTATGTTGACTTGAAAATAAAAAAAATAGCTCTTGCAAAAAGAGGAGAAAAAAAATAACTCAAAAATAAATATAATGTGTCATTAAAGGTCTTTAATGACACATTAATATCTGAAGAGGTTTTATTGGGCTGTATTTTGATTATATTGTACAGATAGGAGTCTTGCTGTAACTGATAATATATGTATATACTCCTTTTTTGTCTCTTGATTAGGTGTGTTCTATCCAAGGACCGCATGCAGCCATGGATGGGTCTTAGTGTGGCCTAATACCGATTTCCATTGGGCTGCAGTGCTAAAATGCATAGTGGACCGACGCCTAGTTTTTTTGGCCACCAACCCTTTAATTTCATTTTTAGCATTCCTTACTTAAAACCACCATGCACACAGCCTGGATTAGGTTCAGCACTGGCAAATGTTAGACATTATAAGTGGGCAGAGTTGGCACACTCCACCCTCCTTTTTCACTCCCACTATAGCAGAACTGTTGCTTCCTAGCTTTTCATCACCAAGTTATTATTATTATTTATTATTATAGCGCCATTTATTCCATGGCGCTTTACAAGTGAAAGAGGGTATACGTACAACAATCATTAACAGTACAAGACAGACTGGTATAGGAGGAGAGAGGACCCTGCCCGCGAGGGCTCACAGTCTACAGGGAATGGGTGATGGTACAATAGGTGAGGACAGAGCTGGTTGCGCAGTGGTCTACTGGACTGAGGGCTATTGTAGGTTGTAGGCTTGTTGGAAGAGGTGGGTCTTGAGGTTCCTCTTGAAGCTTTCCACGGTAGTGGAGAGACTGATGTGCTGAGGTAGAGCGTTCCAGAGTATGGGGGATGCACGGGAGAAATCTTGTACGCGATTGTGGGAAGAGGAGATAAGAGAGGAGCAGAGAAGGAGATCTTGTGAGGATCTAAGGTTGCGTGTTCTGGCTAAGTCTATATACTGCGGTCTCTGTATCCTATGTGATGTATATACAGCAGTCTCAGCATCCTCTATGTGATGTTTACTAAGGGGTCGCTATGTCTGCTATGTGACTTACATACATCAGTCTCAACATATCATATGTGATGTATATACAGCAGTGTCAATGTCTCCTGTGTGATGTACATACGGCAGTGTAAATGTATGCTATGTGATGTATACAGCAAAGTCTGTGTGTCCTATAGAATGAATATACAGCAGGCCCAGTGTATTCTTTATGATGTATACACCTGGCTCAGTGTAGTGATAATAATAATATTTTAGCTCCATTTATTCCATGGCGCTTTACATGTGAAAAAGGGGGGCAAAAGTAGACAAGTACAATAATCATGAACAAAACAAGGCACAGACTGGTACAGGAGGAGAGAGTACCCTGCCTGCGAGGGCTCACAATCTACTAGGGGTGGGTGAGAGTAGAGCTAGATGTGCAGCGGTATAGTAGACTAAGGGTTACTGCAGGTTGTAGGCTTCTCTGAATAGGTGGGTTTTCAGGTTCCTTTTGAAGGTTTCCACCAGGGCTGTGGAGTCGGTAAGCCAAACCTCCGACTCCGACATATATTGCTTATATATAAGTAAAAAATGTATTGTAGTACAATGTGAACATCAGACATTTAATCATTTTTATGATACAATAATCAAGATATTTAGATAGAACATAAAAAATATTTATTGGAATACAACTTTAGAACACAAAAAAACTGTAAAATTGTAAATATGTAATACAATATTTAATATATATACAGTCATATGAAAAAGTTTGGGCACCCCTATTAATGTTAACCTTTTTTCTTTATAACAATTTGGGGTTTTGCAACAGCTATTTCAGTTTTATATATCTAATAACTGATGGACTGAGTAATATTTCTGGATTGAAATGAGGTTTATTGTACTAATAGAAAATGTGCAATCCGCATTTAAACAAAATTTGAACGGTGCAAAAGTATGGGCACCTCAACATAAAAGTGACATTAATATTTTGTAGATCCTCCTTTTGCAAAAATAACAGCCTCTTTTTGCTTCCTGTAGCTTTTAATGAGTTCCTGGATCCTGGATGAAGGTATATTTGACCATTCTTGTTTACAAAACAATTCCAGTTCAGTTAAATTTGATGGTCGCCGAGCATGGACAGCACGCTTCAAATTATCCCACAGATTTTCAATGATATTCAGGTCTGGAGACTGGGATGGCCATTCCAGAACATTGTAATTGTCTTGCTGAAATATCCATCCCCAGAGTAACTTCAACGTCTTACTGAGTTGAATCCATGCGACCCTCAACTTTAACAAGATTCCTGGTGCTGGCATTGGCCACACAGCCCCAAAGCATGATGGAACCTCCACCAAATTTTACTGTGGGTAGCAAGTGCTTTTCTTGGAATGCCATGTTTTTTTGCCTTCATGCATAACGCCTTTTTGTATGACCAAACAACTCAATCTTTGTTTCATCAGTCCACAGGACCTTCTTCCAAAATGTAACTGGCTTGTCCAAATGTGCTTTTGCATACCTCAGGCAACTCTGTTTGTGGCGTGCTTGCAGAAATGGCTTCTTTCACATTACTCTCCCATACAGCTTCTCCTTGTGCAACGTGCGCTGTATTGTTGACTGATGCACAGTGACACCATCTGCAGCAAGATGAAGCTGCAGGTCTTTGGAGGTGGTCTGTGGATTGTCCTTGACTGTTCTCACCATTCTTCTTCTCTGCCTTTCTGATATTTTTCTTGGCCTGCCACTTCTGGGCTTAACAAGAACTGTACCTGTGTTCTTCCATTTCCTTACTATGTTCCTCACAGTGGAAACTGACAGTTTAAATCTCTGAGACAACTTTTTGTATCCATCCCCTGAACAACGATGTTGATTAATCTTTGTTTTCAGATCATTTGAGAGTTGTTTTGAGGAGCCCATGATGCCACTCTTCATAGGAGATTCAAATAGGAGAACAACTTGCAATTGGCCACCTTAAATACCTTTTCTCATGATTGGATACACCTGCCTATGAAGTTCAAAGCTTAATGAGGTTACATTTTCTGTTAGTACAATAAACCTCATTTCAATCCAGAAATATTACTCAGTCCATCAGTTATTAGATATATGAAACTGAAATAGCTGTTGCAAAAACCCAAATTGTTATAAAGAAAAAAAGGTTAACATTAATAGGGGTGCCCAAACATTTTCATATGACTGTATGTATGTGTATATATATATATATATATATATATATATATATATATATATATATATAATATGTTATATATATTGTGAGATGCCGAGGGGAGAAGTACTAGAGATCAGGTATGTTTCCCCTCAGTTCATTTCATATGCTTCCATGTATTGATTGTGGAGCGGTCGGCCCATGCAAATGGGCTGGGAAAAGTTGGGAAAGTTATATCTGGCTCAGCAATAAGTTAGTCACTGAAGCCTGTTTATTTCAGTGTAATTTTGGGTTCGGTTTTTCCTGGAGCAATCAGTAGGAATGGCAGTGGGACTGATTGCTCCCTTCTCCACATTTAATCCAGGGTTTTGATTCCTCACTGGATCAGCTGAAATACCGTATATGCCGGCGTATAAGACGACTGGCCGTATAAGACGACCCCCAACTTCTGCCCTAAAAATATAGAATTTGGGATATACTCACTGTATAAGACTACATACAAACAAACACACACAACTCTGCTACATACAGACAAACACATACAACTCTGCTACATACAGACAAACACATACAACTCTGCTACATACAGACAAACACATACAACTCTGCTACATACAGACAAACACATACAACTCTGCTACATACAGACAAACCCATACAACTCTGCTACATACAGACAAACACATACCACTCTGCTACATACAGACAAACACATACAACTCTGCTACATACAGACAAACACATACAACTCTGCTACATACAGACAAACACATACAACTCTGCTACATACAGACAAACACATACAACTCTGCTACATACAGACAAACACATACAACTCTGCTACATACAGACAAACACATACAACTCTGCTACATACAGACAAACACATACAACTCTGCTACATACAGACAAATACACACAACTCTGCTGCTCTGTGGGGCCTGCACCCGCGGCATCGGCGGGGGGGGGGATTGGCAGGGCATACATCTGGGGGGTTAGAAGCAGCTCACCGGGGCCCATAATGGGGAGGCGGGGAGGGCATTTACCCGATTAGGTCACGGTGGAGAGAGGGCCCACACAGCGCCGGACAGAAGCTCGCCTCCTTCATCTGTGGGACTGAGAAGGCAGTAGCTCCGCCCACAGATGAAATTCAAAACAGGATGTCTGCGCGCCTTAAAGTGACGGCGCCGCAGATTGCTGCCGAGGTCCTTACACTGTAAGATATGTATATCCGGCGTATAAGACGACCCCCCACTGTAGCCATTATTTTAAGGGGGTAAAAAGTCGTCTTATACGCCAGTATATACGGTAATCAGGAGGCATTCAGAACAGAGAGCCTGCTGAGGAGAGCAGTCCAGGCTCATGGCTGCTGGGGCTGAGACTCCATACCTCCACTGGATGTGCTGAGGAACCGACACAGTAAGACACATACTGAGAATACTGTTTTGTTTGTTACATAGGTTTATTTTGTAGTTTATTTTGTAGTTAGCATTCTGTTGTTAGTTAGTGGCCAGACGGCCTTAGACGTTTATTTCCCCGTTTTTGCATGTGTAACACTGAGGGATAAGTGTAAACAAAAAACACGGCAGTGGCCATAGCTGTTTGGAACCTGCCAGTCTGTCGCTGTCATCTGTGCATCCATAGCCACTCGCTTGGACCAAAGCAAAGATCCCAGCTGAACTATATTCCCTGTCTCACTATATATATATTTACAATTTATTACAGTTTTTTGTCTTCTAAAGTTGTATTCCAATAAATATATTTTATGTTCTATCTAAATATCTTGATTATTGTATCATAAAAATGATTAAATGTCTGATGTTCACATCGTACTAAAATACATTTTTCACTTAAATCTAAGCAATATACTAAATGTTATTTAGTATGTTTTTGTTGAAAACTGTTGTTTGCCACTTAGTTTATTACATAGTGTTATATAAACACTATGTAATAAACTATGTAAGTACAGTTTTCAACAAAAACATACTAAATAACATTTGTGCAGTCTATGAATTTATTCTAAGAAATAGACTTGCCTCCAGATCCTCCTTCATAGATGACCTCAAATCTGACCTAATAATTTTAAGGCTAGAGAACAACATCTCTACGGTAACTTGGGTTGGAGGCAAAGCCGTAACCACATGGGCAACATCTCTAACAATTTCCGGGTATAAAGGAATTGCCTCATGCACAGTCAGTTTTGATGTACGGTTGAATTTTTCTATTTCTTTGAGAGCAAGTGAAAAATTTTGCTGAAATCTGGTCAATCTGCTTGCTATAGGAGACGAAGTGAAATCTTTTTCCTTGCGGCAACGCTTTGCCTGCTCCATGTCATCCAAATACTTGTCAAAGTTAAACTCCTCTTCTAAGGAGGATGAATATATGGCAGCAGTAACACTGTCAGGACCCAAGCCTTCCTTCCTTCCTCCTTCCGCCTGGCAGTCCTGTAGCCGCTCATCCTAACTGCTACCTCACTCAAAGCTTCTTTTCCTTTAGTAAGCTGTTGATCATCAAGCAGTATACGATGACTTGGGTCCATATAAACAGCTGCCAGAAGAATTTTATTTTCCAATAGCAGTGTCTCTCTCCATTTCATTGAAGCAGAAATGCCATCTGCGATTAAACCTCTTCTTTGGGACAGGCAAAATAGCAAGTTCTTCCACTCCCTTATGAAAATGCCAGGAGTTAAATCCTCAGCTTGTAATTTTTTTGTCACGGTAAATGGGTCATTAAGCAATTCCTTCAATGCAGCCACCTGTGTCCATTGACCTTCATTTAGGATTACCTGAGGATTCACCATATCTATAAGAAACGGTTTTAGTTCAAGCAATCGCTCAATCATTAAATAAGTGCTGCCCCACCAAGTGGCTTGATCAACAATTACACCTTTCCCAGCACGTCTCTTCAAGATGGAATCAATTTTAGGGGTTCTGGCGGCAATAACCAATTTCCTCACTTTTCCAATCATATTTTCAGCATGTCCCTCTTGCAGACTATCTCTTATTGCCAGCTGCAGCGTGTGCACAACACAGCGCATGTGATGAATATAAAAGTGTTTTGAAGCTGCTTTAACAACATCTAATTCTAAAGTATCATTTTGTTGTTCTTCTGTTGTAATATCTGTTTGTTCCTCAGTTACATGAACAGCACTGTGGCCTTTCATCTCAAGCATACTGAATCCTAATTTTTCTTCTAGCTGTTGTTCATTACTCTCATTCATCAGTTTAATTGTACTTATCATGTTTGAAGCATTGTCCATTAAAATAGCAAGAACCTGTTCTTTTTTGAGTTTGTAATCTTGCAGAACTTTTTCCACTAAGGCCTGGAAAAACTGGCTGGTGTTATGAGCTTTAGTATCTTTTACTGCCAGTGTCTTGGTAACAATTTTTCTCTTGTCACAAACATATCGAACATTGACGTCAAAATAATTCTGTGAAATGCAGTGACTCTGGGCATCCCAGCAAAGTCAATGGGTTTCAAGATATGACATTCAGACACATTGTTTTGTGAGGATCCGTTTTTGGGCTCAAAAACAGATCCTCACAAAGAATGAGCATGCCAGGTTGTGTGGCGTTTTTCTAATCTGCTTTTGCTATTGAAAACATTATCTATGAGCTCAAAAACCTTTCAGGTGATGCGTTTTTTTTAAAAAGCTGATCTGCTTTTCCAGCTGCCAAACGTATCCTCAAAATACACAGCATAAACGCTGTGTGTGAATGTAGCCTTAGATCAGGAATAGAACAGACATTTATAGGACATTTCATAACTTTTCCAAATTCCTATGAAAAAATATTCAGCACATTCTGCATTGAACTACTGTACCCAATTTTTTTTTATATATTTTAGGAGTCGGAGTCGGTCCATTTTATACCGACTCAGACTCCACCAAAATGAACTCCGACTCCACGACTCTGACTCCACAGCCCTGGTTTCCACGTTAGGCGAGAGTCGGATATGCTGTGGTAGAGAGTTCCAGAGTATTTAGGAGGCACGGGAGAAATCTTGTATGCAATTGTAGAGAGAGGAGTTAAGGGGGCAGGATAGAAGGCGACATTGTGAGGATCGGAGGTTGCGTGCAGGTAGGTACCTGGAAATTAGGTCACAGATGTATGGGGGAGACAAGTTGTGGATGGCTTTGTAGTGTTTTGAACTGGAGTCTTTGCATAATGGGAAGTCAGTGAAGAGATTGGAAGAGAGGAGAGGCTGGGGAATAGCAAGCAGACAGGTGGATTAGTCAAGGCACAGAGTATAGGATAGATTGGAGTGGTACAATAGTGTTAGAAGGGAGGCCAGAGAGCAGAAGGCTGCAGTAGTCAACCCGGGAGATAATAAGGGCATGCACTAGTGTTTTTGAAGATTCTTGGTCAAGGAATGTATGGATCTTTTTGATTTGGAGTCAGCAGGAGGTGGAAAGGGCTTGGATATGTGGCTTAAAGGAAAGAACAGAGTCAAGGGTTATCCCCAGGCAGCGAGCATGCGGGACTGGTGAAAGTGACCAGCCATTGACTTTGATGGATAGGTTAGATGGGGTGGTAGAGTGAGATGGGAGAAAAATGATGAGTTCTGTTTTGTCCATGTTCACTTTTAGAAATCGAGCAGAAAAGAAGGATGCAATAGCAGATAGACATTGTGATTGATTTTGGTTAGGAAGGAGGTGAAATGGGGTCCAGAGAGGTAGATCAATGTATCATCAGCGTAAAGATGATACTGGAAGCCGTGAGACTCTGAGCTGTCCCAGGCCGAAGTTGTAGATGGAGAACAGCGGGGGTCCTAGAACTGAACCTTGGGGGACACCGACAGATAGGGGGTGAGATGAGGAGGAGGAGGTAGTGTGAGACGCTGAAAGTCCAGTCTGTGAGATATGAAGTAATCCAGGATAGAGCCAAGTCTGTGATACCAAGAAATGAGAGAATCTGTAGCATGAGGGAATGGTGCACAATGTCAAAGGCAGAAGACAGGTCTAGGAGGAGGAGAACAGAGTAATATCACTTGGCTTTAGCGGTTAGTAGGTCATTGGTGGCTTTAGTTAGGGCAGTTTCGTTGGAATGATGGGGTCGGAAGCCAGATTGTAGCTAGTCAAAGAGGGAGCAGGAGGAGAGATGGGAGTACAATTCAAGATAGACATGTTGTTCCAGTTGTTTTGAGACATAGGGGAAAAGTGATATGTGTCGATAGTTACACAGAGGCTGGGTCAAGGGAGGGCTTTTTGAGGATGGATGTGATGGAGGCATGTTTAAAGCATGAGGGGAAGACACCAATTGTTAGTGATCAGTTGAATAGATGGGTTAGAGGCAAAATAAAGATTGGTGAGCTTGGGGATGAGGTGGGACGGGAGCGGGTTAAGTGTGCAGGTGGTGAGATGTGATCTGGAGAAAAGAGAGGAGAACTGATCTTCTGTCAAGGTTGAGAAGCTGGTTATGGAAGTGGAGGGCTGAGTAGTTATGAGGACAGGTTGTGGGGACTGTGGGCCAAAGCTTCCTCTGATGTTTTCGATATTGTGCTTGAAGAATGAAGGGAAATCTTCAGCTGAGATAAGAGGGGAAGGAGGAAGTGCTGGGGATGGAGGAAAGAGTTGAAAGTGTTGATTAGCTATATAGGGTTGTGAGACAGGGAGGATATGAGGGATGAGAAGTAGGTTTGTTTTGCAGCAGTGTGTGCAGACTTGAATGTGGTGAGGGGCTGTTTGTATGTGATGAAGTGCTCGATGGAATGATACCTCTTCCATCTCCATTCAGCAACCCGTAAGGCCTGTCTCAGCTCTTTAGTCAGACTTGTGTTCCAGGGTTGTCTGTTGATTGTGCGGGTTTTGGTATGCATGAGGGCGGCGGCCAAATCGAGAGAGCTGTAGTTATTGTGGTGTTATATAAACTGGCAGCAACATCTATATCCTATAATGAAGCAATGTCAGCAAGCAGGAGGAGGGACTCAGAAAGTGAATGTAATTCAAGGTGTTTGAGATTTCTGTGTGGGTATGAAAGTTTGTGGAGTGGGGGTTGATTGCTAGGTGAAAAAAGGAAGGAGAATGTAAGTAGGTTGTGGTCAGACGGGGGAGACTGGGGAGGTGAGTTTGAGAGGTTAGATAGGGAACAGAGGCGGGTGAAGATGAGGTCCAGCTTGTGTCCGTATTTGTGAGTGGCCATGGAAAACCAGAGTGAGACCGAGGATGGAAGTTCGCGTTAAAAGTTTAGAGACAGCTGAGTGGGAAGTGTCAATCAGGATGTTAAAATCGCCCATAATGATGGTGGGGATGTCAGGGAAAAAGAAATGTATTAGCCAGGTGGTGAAGTGGTCAAGAAAGGTGGTGGCTGACCCTGGGGGTGGTAAATGACAGCTAGTCGGAGATTGCAGGGGAAGTAGATGCGGACTGATTGCACCTCAAAAGAGGGGAGATTAACAGAGGGTGGCAGTGGGAGTGGGGTAAAGGAGCAGTTATTGGACAGGAGCACACCAACTCCTCCACCATGTTTGCTACTGGAGTGGGGCTTATGATAGAGATGGAAACCATCAAAAGAAAGTGCAGCAGGAGAGGCTGTGTGTCAGAGGGGGTGAGCTAGGTTTCAGTAATGCTCAGGAAGGAGAGTTTAGAAGTAATAAAAAGATCATGGATGTAGGAAAGTTTGTTGCAGACAGAGCAGGCGTTCCATAGGGCTCCTGTTAGAGGCACTGCAGGAGTGGGGGGGGGGAGCTGGGTGTGTTAGGGTGAACTCTTAATCAGAGATCACTTGTTGCCTACTGCCTGGCCTAATTGGTGTGGATCAAGTGTATGCGTAAAGAATCATGTCCGACACAGTCGGATGTGAAAACTCCTTGATCACAGTAAAAATGGCAGCCAAGAGAACAGTAAAGATCATGCGGCCTATTGATATAGGCCAGGGGTGTACACAAGTTCGGATATGCCCATTTAGTGGGACAGTTCATGGGCTGGCCAATGTGGAGATCCGTGTTGATGCTGATGGGCGAGTCTGACGTCAGTGGATGAATCCATGGTGTCATCTGATCTGTGGGTTAGTCCTCTAGCTTGGCCAGTGGGTCTTTTCCTTATATGGTGGTCTTCTTACATCTGGACATTCTTTGAATTCCAGGCAAGGTGTGGAGAACAGGAAATGGCGGCCATCTTTATATCTGTGCCTGGCTTATGTATAGAGAATTGATTTCATTGAACACACTTCCCACAATCCTCTATGTCACGAGGTTAATTAAGTATTTAATTAAATGGCTCTCTTCAACAGGTGAATTGGTATAAGGTTAGAAAGGTTGCGAAAGTTTGAGATAGATTGCGGCTGGGGGATAGAAGTGACAGTGGGAATGTAGTGAGGAGGGCCAGGATTTGGAGAGATATCACCAGAGATGAGAAGGAACAGAGAGACACAGGGTTTTACGTGGAGGAATAGATCTGAGGAGAAGGTGAGATGGGTGGGGAGGATGGAGGGAGAGATGACCAGTGATTACGGATCAGAGGCGCAAGTAAGAAATAAAGTATTCTAGTAGTGAAAGTGAAAAGAAACACAGACGTTGTTTACAGTGGCTATGTATCCAGTCACCTACAGGTCCCTTCCAGTCCAATTCTGGTCTAATGCATTGCAAAATGTTATGATGCATACTTGCATGATACAGATTTTCTATCTTATAGGTTACAATTTTTGGACTCTGATTTTGGACTTTGATTTTAAAACCCTCTCTGAACGGCCATTGTACAATTAGGAATATTGTCAGGACTTATTTTTGCTCATCTGCTTTCATAAGTGTTTGTATATTTAAAGTGTAGCCCAATACAACAGCTCTTTTTCCAATGTGACCCAGAGATGCCAAAAGGTTATGCACTCTAGCTCTAGACTCAGATTAGCTTTCTGTATGTTTAAGTAGTTAGGACATGTTTTACTTCTGTGTTTTGTTAAAATGTACTTTAGATTTTACTATGTGTTGAATATTTTTACATAAACACTTTCCCCAGTTGTTTGTTGTTCTATAGTTGTTATATGGGAAGTGATTTTGGTGAACAGTTTTGCTATTTTTGTAAGTTGATCTTTTTGTCTACATTGAATATTTCACTAAATTTAATTATTTCATATTTAACAAAAAGATTAGAGACTGGCATACTAAAACATGGACATATGACCTAGTTTTCTTCAATCTCAAAGTGAAAAATAAGTCCAAACCTGGTGGCCTAACATCCTAATCTAGATGTCCCTGCTTTGATATTTATTTTTGTATAGAAATATATAATTTATATAAACTGGAGAATAAAATTAGAGAACACACAATTTCTTAAATGTTAAGGTGATTGTGTAGTCTTATGTGATTATATCCCAACATGAGTAAACTAGCAGTATTTTAAGCTTATTTCATAAATTGAATTTATTCCAAAGCACATACTTAAAATGTAAATGAGATGAATGAAAAGGAAAACTGATCAAAATTAGAGAACACTTTCAGATACTTGCAAGTTATTGGTTTTAAAGGGAACCTGTCACCACTTTTTTGGCGTATAAGCTGCGGCCACCACCACTGGGCTCTTAAATACAGCATTCTAACATGCTGTATATAAGAACAATGTAAAAAAGACAAGAAGGTGTGTAAAAAATGGGATCACCAAATAGTAGATCAAATTAATCAATTTTTATTATCAAAATAACACCAACACTGTGTTAAATCCATTTAAAACACACCGATAGATAGAAATACAGGTATCAAAAGGCAAATATAATGCATCTAGTACATACATGAAATACATAGAATTCCATAAATACCATATCAGTCAGGCTTGAGAATGGAAAAATCAGCAAACAGGAACAAGTCCTGCAAATGCAAATGAGGCAACCATAATGGAGGGAGGGCAAGAGAAAAAAAAAACCAACTCGTGTCGCCACCCGTAGAGTGGCTTCTTCGGGGAAAAATGGGGCATGTTCGTCTTTTGATACCTGTATTTCTATATGTGTTGAGGTTTTGCCTTTATTTATTGGCTTATAGTGTGTTTTCATATGAAACATATTTATATGGAGGGGGTGGCTTGTGGGGTTTTGCCTTATTGTATGCAAACCCTTATGTTTGTCTGAACACTTTTTGTGTGTTTTAAAATGGTTTTAACACAGTGTTGGTGTTATTTTGCTAATAAAAATTGATTAATTTGATCTACTATTTGGTGATCCCATTTTTTACACACCTTGTGTGTTTTTTTGATTGATCCCAATCTTTATTTCTGTAGTGCCATCATAAACTTCTCTTCCATGCTGTATATAAGAGCCCAGGCCACTGTGAGAATATAAAAAACACTTTATAATACTTACCTAATGGTGGTGTGGTGGGCCATATGGGCGTCTCCGTTCTCCGGTGCCAGCGCCACCTCTTTCGGCCATCTTCGTCCTACTTCTTCTCTAGCTGCGGTGCATGACGCGTCCGACGTCATCCACACTCGCCGGAAATTCAGTTCCTGAGCAGGGCAGATCAAAGTATTGTAGTGCGCCTGCGCAGGATTGGCGAGTGTGTATGACGTAGACACGTCATGCACACAGGCATCAGAAAGAGGACGAAGATGGCCGAAAGAGGAGGCGCGGCACCCGAGAACGGAGACGCCCATATGGCCCACCGCATGACTGTTAGGTAAGTATTATAAAGTGTGTTTTATGTTCTCACAGCGACCTGGGCTCTTACATGCAGCATTCTAACATGCTTTTTATAAGAACCCGGTGGTGGTGGCCGCAGCTTATACGTCAAAAAAGTGGTGACCAGTTCCCTTTAATCTGGCACCTGGAGCTAATTTTCCTTAATTATCTGACAAAATCTATTTAACTGACCACCCAACTTTCCAGTTTGCACTGAGTTTGCAAAAATCGTGTGCTGTTCCAAAGTGACTGAAACACTTTGGCAGCAGGTTGTCCAGATAAAGGCCAAAGGGGTGACCCTATCAGCCATAGCAAGAGAAGTTGGTTGTTCCAAGTCTGTGATTTCGAGAATATTGCATCTTTACAACATCACAAACTCTGTCAAGAACCCCAAGAAGGCTAGTCATCCTCGCAAGACAAATGTAAGAGGAGAACTACATTCAAGGGTGGAGGAGTCTTTACATTTACCAAAGTATGAAAAATACCTAGATAACACCATAGTACAAATGTATAAACATTTTTTTTTAATCAATGCATAGGGTATACATAACAATGATTTAAGAAAAAAACGGAGTGAGTAAGTGAAGGAGGGGGGAAAGAACCCCACGTGACCCAGGCAAGGATCTCAGATCTCACATAGAATCTGCAAAAAGGTTTGAAATATGCCCACAGGTAACCTCATGCAAGTGCAAAAATAGGTGCTGACATAATAGAAACCAAGGTCTCCTGTATAGCCAGTCAAATGAGGGGCTTACCTAGCAAGCAGATCAGCAGTTAGTCCTGGTGTACACGTGGGGACCCCACGTGTACACCAGGACTAACTGCTGATCTGCTTGCTAGGTAAGCCCCTCATTTGACTGGCTATACAGGGGTGAGGTTACCTGTGGGCATATTTCAAACCTTTTGGTAAATGTAAAGACTCCCCCACCTTTGAATGTAGTTATCCATTGAGTTGTTGCCTATAACTTTCATCTGTGGTTCCTTATGTTATACAAATGTAAGAGGAGACAAGATAATGTGGAGAATCTCCATGGGTAATCGTTTCAACACTGCAGCTGGAATTGCTTGCCAGTTCTGCACTACTCCAGGTAAACATCTGTCTCGTTGTACAGTGTCACGATGTTTAAGATCATTTGGATTGAAAGCCCACTCTGCAGTGACCAAACCTCTCACTAGCAAAAAGAATCAAAAGAAGCATGTTGTGTGGACAGAGGAGAAGTGGTCCACAGTTCATTTTAGTGATGAAAGCAAGTTTAATTTATTTGGGTCTGATGAGAAACATTATGTTTGTCAACAGCCTGGGAAAAAACTGAAACCAAAGTGTGATAAGAAATCAGTGAAAGGTATTAGAGGAAGTGTCATGGTTTGGGGAATGTTTTCTGTAGCAGGAGTTGGACTTCTCATACCATTACATGGCAGAGTGAATGCAAGTGTATATCAGAACCTTCTTCAACAACACTTGGTTCCTTACTTGTACTCAATCAGCCAGCAATTTTTATGCAGGACAATGCCCCCTGTCACACAGCAAAACGGGTAAAGCAGTTTTTTGAAACAGAAATCATTGAAACAATGAAATGGCCAGCCCAGAGTCCTGATCTAAACCCAATAGAAAACCTCTAGAAAATCCTTGATGACAAAGTTATGGCCAAGAAACCCACAACAGTCAAAGAACTGTGGAAGAGACTGGAAGAAGAGTTGACCAGAATCATACCAGAGTAGTGTAAGAGACTAGTGTTGTCCTGTGGCCGCAGATGTGCTGAAGTCATTCAAAGGAAAGGCCTGTACACTTCCTACTAATTGGTGATTGTGGTTACCTTCAGAAAATATAGTTATCTTTCTTTGTGCCACAGACATTGCTGGTCTCTACTTATGATCATCACGTTTTGGGCAAAATAAAAACTTTGGATCTTTTGTAAAACACTGGCATGGTGTACCCCTTACAAAGAAACCTTTACATGTTGATCAATGTAGATTTCATTATTTCTGAAAAAAAGTGCTCATACATTGTTCTCTAATGTTGATATCCAGTGTATGTAATAATTATTATTAATTCAAGGTTGTGTTATTGAAAAATAATATATTGAAGTTTTATTCTTGGCAGATGACTGTACCAGCAGATCAGAGTCACATCTGATATTTTCAGATTTTACAGCACATGATCATAGTAGCACTCTGGGTGCTTATGAAGAACACAGTATCCCACATATATCTCCAGCCCTGGACATTAAAGATCTATCATATGATGCTCCTCAACAGCTCCTATCTTTGGTTTCCTCACAGACTGTTAAACAAAACAAAAATTCTAGCATGGATGGTGAACTTAAGAGAGAACACACAACAAAGAAGCCATATTCATGTTCAAAATGTGGGAAATGTTTTACATTAAAATCAAACCTAGTTCAACATCTGAGAATTCACACAGGTGAGAAGCCATATTCATGTTCAAAATGTGGGAAATGTTTTACAAGAAAATCAAATGTTGTTGCACATGAGAAAATTCACACACGGGACGAACCATTTTCATGTCCAAAATGTGGAAAACCTTTTATTGAAAAATCAAATCTTGTTGCACATCTGAGAACTCACACGGGGGAGAAGCCATTTTCATGTCAAGAATGTGGAAAATGTTTTACAGTGACAAGTAATCTTGTTAAACATCAGAGAATACACACAGGGGAGAAGCCATATTCATGTTTAGAATGTGGAAAATGTTTTACAGATAAATCACATCTGGTTCAACATCGGAGAATTCACACAGGTGAGACCCCATTTTCATGTCAAGAATGTGGGAAATGTTTTACACAGAAAGGACATCTTGTTATCCATCAGAGAACTCACACTGGGGAGAAGCCATTTTCATGCTCAGAATGTGGCAAATGTTTTGCAGATAAGACATGTCTTGTTGTACATCAGAGAATTCACACAGGGGAGAAGCCATATTCATGTTCAGAATGTGGGAAATTTTTTGCACGGATATCAAGTCTTATTGTACATCACAAAATTCACAAAGGGAAGTAGCCATTTTCTTTTTAAATCCATTTTGTCAAATGGTACAAGGAAAACATAGAAGTTATAATCTATGACAGAAGAGAATGTAATTTACAGTACTAACTGCTTAATAGTCAATGTAAGAAACTACCAATAAACATCTTTTATTGAAGAATAAATAGGAGCTACTCTTCATGTCAATTTCAGTCATATGTATAAAGTGACACTGGTTATAGAGAGATGCTGCTATAAGTGGTCAGAACCAATATCGAGTTAACCATCTGCAACTGTCTGTAACGCTCGCCGGGTGAGCACGGGATTAGTGGATCCTTTGGACAAAAGGTACTGATCACTGGCCTGGAAGAGTGAACTAAAACAGCTAAAGAGTCTTCACTAAAGCGACAGGAGGTGGTGATAGACACACGCTGGTGGTTAGCTGAGAGAGGGCGTCCCTAGGGGCTCAACATTACCTTGGCAGTTGGTGCTGTGGACGCAAACTGTAGAAGCAGCAGCAATCATAGGAGGTGGCTGGCGTGGATACATGCAGCAGCGGATATTGTAGGAGGCGGCTGGCGTGCAGCAGCAGATTTGTCATGTACTGAAACACATAGCAACAGCACACAACACAGTAACAGCAGTAGAAGTACAAAGGGACCTGAGAACTAGCAGCATATAGAACTCGTTACCTCAGCACCTCCCTTAAGGTGAAGGTGCCTTAAATACCTGATGCCTCTCAGCCATGCTAGGAGGCACTACCGGGTCAGGGAATACTGGCCCTTTAAGAAAATGAGGCGTGTCCGTGCACACCCTACGGGCACTCCTGGGAGGCCTGTGCTGAGTGCGCAGGTCCTGGGAGACAGGAACGGCAATGGAGCAGTCACCGCTGGGCCGGGAAGGTGAGAGTGCTGTCGTCCCTGCCCGTGTAGGGGTGCAGGACAGCACGGGGTAAACGGTATGGGCATTAAATGGTCCCAATAACATACAGTATCAAATCAAGTGTGAGAAGTGGTGGGAGAACGTTTTTTAAAAAAATTGTTACCTATTATTTTCAAACATCAGCTTTTGTTACTTATATCCTTTTGTGTGCATCTGTATTTCTTCCGATCTCAAATGTTATCAAACTGTATTGACCTCTGTGAGGAATATGGTAGATTTACACATGCCAGTCATCTACCAATCATATTTATTTCCACACATCCTATTAAGAATATATATCCAAAACAAAGATCCTGGAATAAATGGTAGGTGACAAAGTTAACTAAGAAGAAGCTGTGACCAGAGCACACCCCCTGGTGACAAAAGTAATTAAGCTACGGAACTGGGCATGTAATTGCTAGTTTCAGAGGAACTTCAAGGGAGACCTGGCAGACAGCCTGGTTCCCTGGTAAAAAAAAATTATAAAATTTGGGTGTGAGCAACTCCCACAATTATGGTAGGTATATTTTCGGACTTAGGACAGTGAGACACACATATTTTGCCTTAATTGTGGGATGTGTGTATGAGCCCACAATTAATAACTAGCCACTGGAGGACAATAGATACATCATGTTTCCTAGCTATGGATAGATAAAACCATAAAGGGAAACATGATGGTAATATCTTCAACATGGGACTATCAGAGGCGGAGAAATGAGGAAAGCTGCCATTTCATAATTCTCTGGAACCTGAAAGCACATCCCATGTCCATCCCTTTCATAGGTCACTATATGAGAGGTACATTATTAAAATCAAAGCGAGCATTTTTGAGGGGGCTCTTTTCAGAGAGGTCACGTCCAATAAACGTGTGGCGGGGTACCAAGGAAATCATTGACTCCACAACGCCTCCCCTGTGCCAAGCCAGCACCCAACCTAATCACAAGAAAAAAGGTAACTGATTCATCATGTACATTTGCTTGCACCTATACCTTACTTGTAACTGACCATAATCTCTGGAAATTATTGTGTATATATTGTTTTAATTAGTGTGCCATTATGGTGATTAAATATATAATTTAATCCTGGGTTGATCTTTTATCTCGAGCCACGAATCCCATGTCCATGTGCTCGGTTCAGTGTTACATGCTACCTCGGCTGGTTTCTGGCCCAATGTAGTCCAGCTAACAGACCAGGCTTATATCTGACAAGGAACTGGTGGTAGACTGCTGGACTGGAAGGGCCCTGTTTCACTGGGGCTGGTGAAAAGGGTCTGTCGGCCTCTTCTACACTGGCCCGGGGACGAGTAACCCCCAAGACCCCGTGGGTGTGTCATATATATACTTGTATATTGAGCATAAAAGGATTAGACATCACAGACACATACACGTTGTACACACGCGGCTCTACCCTCACATATGGTACACACGCGGCTCCACTCACGTCATACATACGTGGTTTCGCTCCGCTTCACGCATACACGGTTCTGCTACATCCACACTATAAATCCCTCCTGACCCCACACATAAACTTCATCTCATCCAGCCATGACAACCAGCACAGCAGAGTCCTGCACACGGAGCTGATCATGTGACCCCGGGGTCCTCCCTTCCATGTGACATCATCACAGGTCCTGTAAGTACAGAACAGTCAGATATCTAGTGTGCGGCTCTGCAGGAGGGTTGCGTCTAGAATGGAGTTGGTTTTTTTTTTGTGATCTTCACTGCAGCCACTCCATTTTAGACTGCTCACTAGTGAAGTGACTAGAATGTAGTTGATTTTTGGAGACCCTCACTGTAGACACTTTTTTGAGCACCTCATTTTAGCAACTCCATTCTAGATGATTCACTAGTGAGCCGGCTAGATTGGAGTGGATTTTTTGAGGATCTCATCGTAGCCTCCACTATAAACAGGTCGGTGCTGAGGTGACGAGAATAGAGTTTCTTTGAAGATTGGGCTGAGCCTCAGGCTGGTTTCAGACATCCGTGTTTCAGGTACGTGTGACATCCATTTTTAACACGGATGCCACACGTACCCATGTTGTTATATACTGTTACTCACACATCTGTGTTTTCACCCCTCATGGCCCCGCACGCACACACGCAGACATGTCTGTTTTTTCTCCGGCAGCACAGGTGTCACACAGATCGCACACTGATGTGATCCGTGTGACATGAGTGTGACACGTACCGGAGAAAATACGGATCTTTTTAATAAAATATTTTCTATATTTACCTGTATCCAGTGGTGCTGTCTCCGACTCTGCTGCCTCCCGCTCCTGACCCCCGCTCATTATATTCACTGAATATTCAGTGCCCTGTGGAGCTGGAAGTAAGAGCAGCGCTAGGTGAGTGTGTGTTCAGTGTATACATGCATGTGCGCTATGTGTGTGTATGTGCTCGGTGTATCCATGTGTGTCTGTGTGTATACATATGTGTGTATATGTGCTCAGTGTGTGTGTATATGTATGTAGTGAGAACCTGGAAGCCAGAGCATCGCGGGGACGCATCACAGTTCCCAATGAACTCTGATGAACCCGTGAAGCTGTAGCGCGGGTGTCATCATCAGCGTTCATTGGGAACTCCAATGACCTCCTGGATGTCACTGTGCTTGCAAAATACTCACCTGTCCCTGCGGTGCTGTACCCAGCAATGATCAGGATTCCAGGTCCTGAGTGTGGTGAATAATCAATGAATATAATGAGCGGCGGTCATTATATATTGTGGGAGGCAGCTGAGCCGAAGAAAGCAGGTGAATATGGAAAATCTTTTTATTTCACAGACCCATGTTTTCTCCGGTACCTGTCACACACATGCAAACATGGGTGACACACGTATGACCATAACCATGTGTGTGACTTGTACCTGATTAAATACAGACGTTTGAAACCGGCCTCACAGGGAGAAGAATTCTTTGTAGCCTCCACTCTGGACAGATCGGTGCTGAGGTGACTAGAATTGAGGGTTTTTTTAAGATTGGGGGGAGCCTCACAAGGAGATGCATAACAGAGTTGTAATAATTTACAATATTGGATTGTAGTTGATTTTTTGAGGACCTCATTTTAGCAACTCCATTCTAGATGATTCACTAATGAGCGAGCTAGATTGTGATCTCCCTGTAGCCTCCACCAGTAGCGTACCACCAATAGAGGCAGGCCCCGAGACCACTATGGGGCGCATGAGTAAGAGGGGCCCGGTGCCAGCGTTGGCCCCTTGCCGAGGATCACACTTTCATTTGTATTGGCATCGCAGATGCCAATACAATTGAAAGCAATGATGAGAGAAGGAGCAGAGATCTCCCTCTCTCATCATTCTCCTGCTGTGTGTCTGTGACACACTGATGTGTCAGCACAGAGGAGCACAGTGAAATCACTACTGTGCCACAGTGCTGAGATGTTAGAGCGGTAGAACAATGGACACATGCTGAGGAGTCTGGTGCAGGGGGGATTGAGGAGAAGTGGGTATGTATATAATCAGGGTGACCAGAGGACTATGGTGGTTGCATAAAAGTATATGGGGGCTGCATATCACTATATGTTGGCGCATAATACTATATTGGGGCTCACAATATGGTGGTGCACTATATGGGGGCTGCATACTAGTATATGGCGGAATAGAAGGGGTGCATACTATTTTGTGGAGGAATATAAGAGGTGTATAGTATTATATGGAGGCATATAAGGGGTGCATAATACTATATGGAGGAATATGGGGGCTGCATAATAGTATATGGAGTGATATGTAGGCTATATATGTAGGCATTATATTATATGGTGGAATATGGGGTGTATTAGAATACATAGAGGACTAAGAACAATCACAGGTGGACAAAGAGTGTAGCATGCAAATATTTTTATTAATATAAATTTTAATCAAATTTCTTTCAGTGAAAAAAAGTAATGTCAAAATCAAGGATACATTATGGAACAAAAGGACAGTGAACATGCATAATTCATGGTAACAGCATATCATAGGCAATATAGAGGGTAAAGGGTGGACTAAAATCACATTTATTTATCAAAAAGTAAAGTGCAAGTGCATGTACAAATTCCCCAATTATAGCAGCAAAGACTGTATAGACTACATAAATATAGTGTTAGTCAAAGTTGGTCAGACAATGTTAATATACTGCCGTATGATGTTGTAATGAGGGATTCACTAGTAAAATTTAAGCAGAGCCTGAACGCATTTCTTGAAAAATATAATATTACCAGTTATGTATATTAGATTTTATGACAGGGTGTTGATCCAGGGAACTAGTCTGATTGCCGTATGTGGAGTCAGGAAGGAATTTTTTCCCCATTGGAGCTTATTTGACACATTGGGTTTTTTTTGCCTTCCTCTGGATCAACATGTTAGGCTACGGGTTGAACTAGATGGACTTAGAGTCTCCCTTCAACCTTAAAAACTATGAAACTATGAAACTATTTAAAGTGTAGCCCAATACAACAGCTCTTCTTCCAATGTGACTCAGAGATGCCAATAGGGTAGACATCCTAGCTCTAGACTCAGATTAGTTTTCTGTATGTTTAAGTGGTTAGGACATGTTTTACTTCTGTGTTTTGCTAAAATGTACTTTAGATTTTACTATGTGTTGAATATTTTTGCATAAACACTTTCCCCAGTTGTTTGTTGTTCTATAGTTGTTATATGGGAAGTGATTTTGGTGAACAGTTTTGCTGATTCTTGTAAGTTGATCTTTGAGTCTCCATTGAATATTTCACTAAATTTAATTACTTCATATTTAACAAAAAGATTAGAGACTGGCATACTAAAACATGGACATATGACCTAGTTTTCTTCAATAGCAAAGTGAAAAATAAGTCCAAATCTGGTGGCCTAACATCATAATCTAGATGTCTCTGCTTTGATATTTATTTTTATATAGAAATGTTATACAATTTATATACGGTACACTGGAGATCAAAAGTAGAGAATACACAATTTCCTAAATGATAAGGTCATTATGTAGTCTTATGTGATTATATCCCAACATGAGTAAACTAGTCATATTTTAAGCTTATTTCTTAAATTGAATTTATTCCAAAGCACATACTTAAAATTTAAATGTTATAAATGAAAAAAACACTGATCAAAATTAGAGAACACTTTCATATACCTGCAAGTTATTGGTGTTAATCTGGCACCGGGTGCTAATTTCATTAGTTATCTGACAAACCCAATTTAACTGGCAGTCTTAACTTTCAGAAAAAGGCCAAGGGGGTGACCCTATTAGCCATAGCAAGAGACGTTGGTCGTTCCAAGTCTGTGATTTTGAGAATATTGCATCTTTACAACATCACAAACTCTGTCAAGAACCCCAAGAAGGCAGGTCGCCCTTGAAAGACAAATGCAATAGAGTACAGAATAATGCGGAGAATCTCCATGGGTAATCATTTCAACACTGCAGCTGCAATTGCTCGCCGGTTCAGCACTGAACAGGGTAGGGATCTGTCTGTCATACAGTGTTATGACGTTTAAGACCATTTGGACTGAAAGCCCACTCTGCAGTGACCAAACCTCTTAATAGCCAAAAGAATCAAAAGAAGCATGTTGTGTGGACAGAGGACAAGTGGTCCACAGTTCATTTTAGTGATGAAAGCAAGTTTAATTTATTTGTTTCTTGAGGGAAACGTTATGTTCGTCGGCAGACTGGAGAAATCAAAGTGTGTTTAAAAAGTCAGTGAAAGGTGGTGGAGGAAGTGTCATGGTTTGGGGAATGTTTTCTGCAGCAGTAGTTTGACATCTCATACAGATCCATGGCAGAACAACCAAAAAAGCTTTTGTCCAGCTCACCTGTTATTCATAGGAGACCGCTTATCCAGGACCGTGCAGGGAAAAGGAAGGTAGCAGAACTCATGGCATAATTTTGAAAGGAATTCCAGCAATCAAGTCCACGGAAAAATTTCTTCATTAAAAATGTCACTTTTATTTATAAATCCATATTAAAAAAGTCCATAATATGATTCAAACTGCCCCACAAGAGGACGCATTTCGAACAAACAAGTTCTTAATCTGTCTCCAAACATTAAGAACTTGGTTGTTCGAAACGCGTCCTCTTGTGGGGCAGTTTGAATCATATTATGGACTTTTTAAATATGGATTTATAAATAAAAGTGACATTTTTAATGAAGACATTTTTCCATGGACTTGATTGCTGGAATTCCTTTCAAAAAGATCCATGGCAGAGTGAATGCAAGTGTGTATTAGAACCTTCAACAACACCTTGTTCCTGACTTGCGTTCATCACTCAATCAGCCAGCAATTTTTATGCAGGGCAGTGCCCCTTGTCATACAGAAAAACATGTAAAACAGTTCTTTGAAACAGAAAACATTGAAACAATGAAATGGCCAGCCCAGAGTCATAATCTAAACCCAATAGAAAACCTCTGGAAAATCCTTGGTGACAAAGTTATATGCAGTAAATCCACAGCAGTCAAAGAACTGTGGAAGAGACTGGAAGAGTAGTGGACCAAAATCACATCAGAGCAGTGTGAGAGACTAGTGATGTCTTATGGACACAGATGTGCTGAAGTAATTCAAAGGAAAGGACTGTACACTTCCTACTGATTGGTGACTGTTGTTACCTTCAGAAAATGTACTTATATTCTTTATCTGTGCTACAGTCATTGTTGTTCTCTAATTATGATCATCACGTTTTGGACAAAATATTGGGTTTATGGTAAAACACTGTTGTAGTGGCATGGTGTACCCCTTAAGAAAAAACTTTCAAATGTTGATCAATGTAGATTACATTATTTTTTAAAAAATCAAGTGATCATAAATTGTTCTCTAATTTTGATCTACAGTGTATGTTATAATTAATATTCAAGGGTGTGTTATTGAAAAATAATTTAGTTTTATTCTTGGCAGATGACTATACCAGCAGATCAGAGTCACATCTGATATTTTCAGATTTTACAGCACGTGATCATATTATCACTCTGGGTGCTTATGAAGAATATGACAGTATCCCTCATATATGTCCAGCCCTGCACAGTAAAGATCTATCATCTGATTCTTCGCAACAGCTCCTAACTTTGGATTTATCGCAGACTGTTAAACAAAACAAATTTCTAGCATGGATGGTGAACTTCAAAGAGAACACACAACAAAAAAGACAAATTCATGTTCAAAATGTGGGAAATGTTTTACAAGAAAATCACATGTTTTTGAACATGAGAAAATTCACACAGGTGAGAAGCCATATTTATGTTCAAAATGTGGAAAACATTTTACAGAAAAATCAAATCTTGTTGCACATCTGAGAATTCACACAGGGGAGAAGCGATTTTCATGTCAAGAATGTGGAAAATGTTTTACAGTGAAAAGTAATCTTGTTAGACATCAGAGAATACACACAGGGGAAAAGCCGTATTCATGTTCAGAATGTGGGAAATGTTTTACAGATAACTCACAACTGGCTACACATATGAGAATTCACACAGGTGAGACCCCATTTTCATGTCGAGAATGTGGAAAATGTTTTACACAGAAAGGACATCTTGTTAAACATTACAAGTGTCACACTGGGGAGAGGCCATTTTCATGCTCAGAATGTGGCAAATATTTTGCAGATAAGAAATGCCTTGTTGTACATCGGAGAATTCACATAGGGGAGAAGCCATATTAATGTTTAGAATGTGGGAAAATGTGTGCATGGATATCAAGTCTAATTGTACATCACAAAATTTACAAAGGGATGTAGCCATTTTCTTTATAAAACAATTTTATTATCAAATGGTACAAAAAAATAGAAGTTATAATCTCTGAGAGAAGGGAATGTAATTTACAGTACTAACTGCTTAATTGTCAGTGTAAGCAACTACCAATAAATTTTTTTTGATGAATAAGCATCTGTAACTGTTTGTAATGCTCGCAGGGTGAACATGTGCCGTCCCCGTGGAAGTAGCCGGGCTGCTCAGATCCACGGTGGCTCGAGGGATCTTCGGACCCGGGGGTCATGCGGCCACTCGAATAAAAGGGGGTATTTACAGGGGATGGCGATAGTTCGTGACGCCACCCGTGGTTTGTGGTAATCTGGGAGTACCACCACTGCCGTTGGGAGTACCTGGGGTGATGACAGGGGGGCAGCCAGGTGTTAGGACCCTTCACGGGTAGGGAGGATGCCCAGGACTCGGTGATGGTGCTTGGGGAGTGCCGTGGAGAGTGAAGGGGGTCCCTTATGTACTCACTCAGTCCATAAAGCTGACACCAACAACCAGATAAACCAATGTTCTGTACACCGCTGCTAGTGAGGGGAGCATGTTTGGGTCCCATTCCCAGTGGTGCTGTCTGATGGTCTGCAACCTTCCTCTGGCACTTAGTCTCTTTCTGGTGGTCCAGGTAGCTTGAAACTAGCCGGGTCCCACTCCCTAGTATGGCTAACTGTGCGAGCTTGCTCTCAGGGTTCACGCTTGGGATTTTCTGTACTGTTTTGTTGGAAAGTCATATCCCCCTCGTTGCGCTAGTACCCCGATTCTGGAGCGGGTGGAGAGCGAATCTTGAAGGCGCCGTTCTCATCAGGCTAATTGTCAGGTTGCCTGAAGCTACTCCCTGACCTCGGGTCCACGTACCCTGTCGTGCCCTGCTGGGCTGTGGAGTCGGAGTCGTGTAGTCGGAGTCGGTGCTCATTTTGGTGGAGTCGGTATAAAATGGACCGACTCCAACTCCTAACATATATAATAAATTGGGTACAGTAGTTCAATGCAGAATGTGCTGAATATGGGAAAGTTATGAAATGTCCTATAAATGGCTGTTCTATTCCTGATCTAAGGCTACATTAACACACAGCATTTTTGCTACATATTTTGAGGATACATTTTTCAGCTGCAAAAGCAGATCAGCTTCTTAAAAAATCGCATCACCTGAAAGGTTTTTGAGCTCATAGATAATGTTTTCAATAGCAAAAGCAGATTAGAAAAACGCCACACAAACTGACATGGTCATTCTTTGTGAGGATTTGTTTTTGAGCCCAAAAACGGATCCTCACGAAATGATGTGTCTGAATGTCATATCTTGAAACCCATTGCCTTTGCCGAGATGCCTAGTCACTGCATTTCACTGAACTATTTTGCCATCAATGTTCGATTATGTTTGTGACAAGAAAGAAATTGTTACCAAGACACTGGCAGTAAAAGATACTAAAGCTCATCACACCAGTCAGTTTCTCCAGGCCTTAGTGGAAAAAGTTCTGCAAGATTACGAACTCAAAAAAGAACAGGTTCTTGCTATTGTAACGGACAATGCTTCAAACATAAGTACAATTAAACTCATGAATAAAGCCTGCTTTACACGGGACGACCGATCGTGCGGTTTCACGATCGATCGTACCCGCCCCCGTCGTTTGTGCGTCACGGGTAATTGATTGCCCGTGGCGCACAAAGTCGTAAACCCCCCCCCCCGTCGCATGTACTTACCTCCCGTGCGACGTCGCTGAGGGCGGCGAACATCCACTTTCCGAAGTGGGAGGGACATTCGGCGTCACAGGACGTCACGCGGCGGCCAGCCAATAGAGGTGGAGGGGCGGAGATGAGTGGGATGTAAACATCCCACCCACCTCCTTCCTTCCACATAGCCGGCGGGAGCCGCGGGACACAGGTAAGCGATGTTCATCGTTCCCGTGGTGTCACACGGAGCAACGTGTGCTGCCACGGGAACGATGAACAACCAGCGCCATGTTTCATAAACGATTTTATGAAACCTAGCGACGAGTACACGAGGTGTCACACAGGCCGACGTCGCAAGCGATGCCAGATGTGTGTCACAAAATTCATGACCCCGCCGATCTATCGCACAATAGATCGTCTCGTGTAAAGCAGGCATAAGAGTAATGAACAACAGCTAGAAGAAAATTTAGGATTCAGTATGTTTGAGATGAAAGGCCACAGTGCTGTTCATGTAACTGAGGAACAAGCAGATATTACAACAGAAGAACAGCCAAATTACTTTTTAGGATTAGATGATCTTGTTGAAGCTGCTTCAAAACACTTTCATATTCATCACATGCACTGTGTTGTGCACACGCTGCAGCTGGCAATAAGAGATAGTCTGCAAGAGGGACATGCTGGAAATCTGATTGGAAAAGTGAGGAAATTGGTTATTGCGACCAGAACCTCTAAAATTGATTCCATCTTGAAAAGACGTGCTGGGAAAGGTGTAATTGTTGATCAAGCCACTCGGTGGGGCAGCACTTATTTAATGATTGAGCGATTGCTTGAACTAAAATCATTTCTTATAGATATGGTGAACCCTCAGGTAACCCTAAATGAAGGTCAATGGACACAGGTGGCTGAATTGAAGGAATTGCTTAATCACCAATTTACCGTGACTAAAAAATTACAAGCTGAGGATTTAACTCCTGGCATAAGGGAGTGGAAGAACTTGCTATTTTGCCTGTCCCAAAGAGGAGGTTTAATCGCAGATGGCATTTCTGCTTCAATGAAATGGAGGGAAACACAGCTATTGGAAAACAAAAATTCTTCTGGCAGCTGTTTATGTGGACCCAAGTCATCATATACTGCTTGATGATCAACAGCTTATTAAAGGAAAAGAAGGTCTGACTGAGGTAGCAGTTAGGATGAGTGGCCTACAGGACTGCCAGGCGCAAGAGGACTTGGGTCCTGACAGTGCTACTGCTGCCAAATCTTCATCCTCATCAGAAGAGGAGTTTAACTTTCCAAGTATTTGGACGACATGGAGCAGGCAAAGTGTTGCCGCAAGGAAAAAAGATTTCACTCCGTCTCCTATAGCAGCAGATTGACCATATTTCAGCAAAATGTTTTCACTTGCTCTCAAAGAAATAGAAAAATTCAACCGTTCATCAAAACTGACTGTGCATGAGGTCATTCCTTTAAGCCTGCTTTACACGTTGCAATTTCGCATACGATATCGTATGCGATTTGCAATGCCTCCATCGTATGTGCGGTACGTTCAATTTGTTGAATGTACCACACAAACTATTAACCCCCGTCACACGAACTTACCTTCCATACGACTTCGATGTGGGTGGCGAACGTCCACTTCCTGGAGTGGGAGGGACGTTCGGCGTCACAGCGACATCATGCGGCAGCCGGCCAATCGAAGTGGAGGGGCGGAGTTGAGCGGGACGTAAACATCCCGCCCACCTCCTTCCTTCCGCATTGTGGGCCGGGAGCCGCAGGACGCTGGTAAGATCTGTTCATCGTTCCCGGGATGTCACACACTGTGATGTGTGCTATCCCGGGTACGATGAATAATCTGACGTTCAATCCATGAGGAATGAACGACGTGCGTGCGATGAACGTTTTACCGTTCAATCGCAATCGCACGTACCTGTCACACACTGCAATGTACCTTACGATGCCGGATGTGCGTCACTTACGACGTGACCCCGCCGACACATCGTAAGATACATTGCAGTGTGTAAAGCGGGCTTTATACCCGGAAATTGTTAGAGATGCTGCCCATGTGGTTATGGGCAGCATCTCTAACAATTTCCGGGTATAAGGTTGGTTATGGCTTTGCCTCCAACCCAAGATATACTGTAGAGTGATTGTTCTCTAGCCTTAAAATTATTAGGTCAGATTTGAGGTCATCTGCGAAGGAGGATCTGATGGATGCAAATCTATTTCTTAGAACAAATTCATAGACTGCACAAATGTTATTTATATATACAGTTAGGTCCAGAAATATTTGGACAGTGACACAATTTTCGCGAGTTGGGCTCTGCATGCCACCACATTGGATTTGAAATGAAACCTCTACAACAGAATTCAAGTGCAGATTGTAACGTTTAATTTGAAGGTTTGAACAAAAATATCTGATAGAAATTGTAGGAATTGTACACATTTCTTTACAAACACTCCACATTTTAGGAGGTCACAAGTAATTGGACAAATAAACCAAACCCAAACAAAATATTTTTATTTTCAATATTTTGTTGCGAATCCTTTGGAGGCAATCACTGCCTTAAGTCTGGAACCCATGGACATCACCAAACGCTGGGTTTCCTCCTTCTTAATGCTTTGCCAGGCCTTTACAGCCGCAGCCTTCAGGTCTTGCTTGTTTGTGGGTCTTTCCGTCTTAAGTCTGGATTTGAGCAAGTGAAATGCATGCTCAATTGGGTTAAGATCTGGTGATTGACTTGGCCATTGCAGAATGTTCCACTTTTTTGCACTCATGAACTCCTGGGTAGCTTTGGCTGTATGCTTGGGGTCATTGTCCATCTGTACTATGAAGCGCCGTCCGATCAACTTTGCGGCATTTGGCTGAATCTGGGCTGAAAGTATATCCCGGTACACTTCAGAATTCATCCGGCTACTCTTGTCTGCTGTTATGTCATCAATAAACACAAGTGACCCAGTGCCATTGAAAGCCATGGATGCCCATGCCATCACGTTGCCTCCACCATGTTTTACAGAGGATGTGGTGTGCCTTGGATCATGTGCCGTTCCCTTTCTTCTCCAAACTTTTTTCTTCCCATCATTCTGGTACAGGTTGATCTTTGTCTCATCTGTCCATAGAATACTTTTCCAGAACTGAGCTGGCTTCATGAGGTGTTTTTCAGCAAATTTAACTCTGGCCTGTCTATTTTTGGAATTGATGAATGGTTTGCATCTAGATGTGAACCCTTTGTAATTCCTTTTTTCTCAGAATGTACCCGACTGTTGATTTTGCTACTCCAAGCATGTCTGCTATCTCTCTGATGGATTTTTTCTTTTTTTTCAGCCTCAGGATGTTCTGCTTCACCTCAATTGAGAGTTCCTTAGACCGCATGTTGTCTGGTCACAGCAACAGCTTCCAAATGCAAAACCACACACCTGTAATCAACCCCAGACCTTTTAACTACTTCATTGATTACAGGTTAACGAGGGAGACGCCTTCAGAGTTAATTGCAGCCCTTAGAGTCCCTTGTCCAATTACTTTTGGTCCCTTGAAAAAGAGGAGGCTATGCATTACAGAGCTATGATTCCTAAACCCTTTCTCCGATTTGGACGTGAAAACTCTCATATTGCAGCTGGGAGTGTGCAGTTTCAGCCCATATTATATATATAATTGTATTTCTGAACATGTTTTTGTAAACAGCTAAAATAACAAAACTGGTGTCACTGCCAAATATTTCTGGCCCTGACTGTATATGTATGTATGTATGTATATATATATATATATATATATATTATATATATGTATATATAAATAAAACAATATGTAATAAACTATAAGTGGCAAACAACAGTTTTCAACAAAAACACACTAAATAACATTTAGTATATTGCTTATATGTAAGTGAAAAATGTATTGTAGTACAATGTGAACATCAGACATTTAATCATTGTTATGATACAATAATCAAGATATTTAGAACATAAAATATATTCATTGGAATACAACTTTAGAACAAAAACTGTAATAAATAATAAATTATATACACAAGATATACAGTATATGTAATCTATATTACATATTGTATTACATATTTACAATTTATTAGTTTTTTGTGTTCCAAAGTTGTATTCCAATAAATATTTTTATGTTCTATCTAAATGTCTTGATTATTGTATCATACCAGTAATTGAATGTCTGATGTTCACATTGCATTACAATACATTTTTCACTTAAGTTAAGTATAAGAAATATAATATATGTGGGAGTCGGAGTAGGTGCAAGGGAAATTGAGGAGTCGGAGTCGAAGGTTTGGCTTACCGACTCCACAGCCCTGGTACCCTGGGCCCGGCCCGGTGATGGTACAAGACCGCCGGCTGCCCTCCTCGGCAGTTCCGTGCCCCTTGTCACGATCCCCTGCTACCGGGGGTCCAGCACCTACTAGGCTCAGACCACCGTCTGTCACCTAGCCACTTTCAAGGGGCCCAGCTCCTGCCCTACTCTCTCACCGAGAGCTACTACTCAACTGACCTGTTTCTGACACTCCTGACCTCCCCTTAACCAATCCCCCAAGTGGGCGACCCTATTCCACTCAGGCCGTCCACTGGTGTGTCTGGTGGGTGTAGTGCATAGTGTTCCTAGGATTTACTTCTGTTGTTAACAACACCATTTAGCTGGGGACCCGTAACCAAGGAGGAGGTGGATGCTGTACATAAGGGAAGAATGCACAATACCCTGTGACATCCTGATAGGCCTGGGCATCACAAACGCATGACTAGTGGAACCTTTGGACGCAAGGTACCAATCACTGGTCTTGAGTAGCAAACTAAAACTGCTAAAGAGTCTTCATTAATGCCACAGGAGGTGGTGATAGGCACATGCTGGTAGGTAGCCGACAGAAGGCATCCTTAGGGGATCAACGGTACCTTGGCAGTTGGTGTAACAGACACAAATAATCTGTGGTTGCAGCAGCAACGGATTTCATAGGAGGTGACCGGTGTGGAGACATGCAGCAGTGACAGCGAATATAGTAGGAGGTGGCTGGCGTGGATACTTGCAGCTGTGGCAGCAGATATCATAGGAGGCAGCTGGTATGGATATTGTAGCAGTGGACTGTACTGTTGTCATGCAATGAAACACATATAGGAATCAGCAACAGCACACAACACAGTAGCAGCAGTGGCAGCACAAAGGGACCTGAAATCTAGCAGCATATAGAACTCGTTGCCCAGGCACCTCCCTTAAGGGGAAGGTGCCTTAAATACTCAGGTAATGGAATACTGGCCCTTTAAGAAAATGGAGAGTGTCCACACACTCACCCTACGGGCACTCCTGGAAGGCCTGTGCTGAATGTGCAGGCCTTGGTAGACAGGAACGGGAATGGAGCAGTCACCACTGGCGGCCGGGAAGGTGAGCATGCCGTCGTCCCTGCCGGGGTAGGGGTGCAGGACAGCCGAGGACGCCGATACGAGCATTAAACTCTCCCGATAACGTACAGTATATCTTTCCACAGGTTATATCAAATCAGGTGTGAGAGGTGGTGGGATAACTTTTTTTAAAAGAATGTCCCCTATTATTTTCAAACATCAGCTTTTATTACTTATTTCTTTTTGTGTTGATCTATATTTTTTTTCTGATCCCAAGTATTGTCAAACTGTACTGACTTCTGTGAGGAATATGGTAAGTGACAAAGATAATCATAGAAAGGAATAATCCCTGAACCAGAGCAGACCCCCTGGTGACAAAAGTAATTCAGCGAGGGAAGTGGGCTTGAGCTTCAAACGGACCTGGCAGACAGCCTGGTTCCCGGGTAAAAGTTAAATTTGGGTGTGCGAAGCTCCCACAAATATGGTAGGTATATTTTCAGCTTCAGGACAGCGGGATGCACCCTTAATTGTGGGACGTGTGTATGAGCCTATTATTAATAACTGGCCGCTGGAGGACAATGGACACATCATTTTTCTTAGATATCAATAGATAAACTCATAATGGGAAACATGATGGTAATATTTTCTGCGTGGGACGCCCAGAGGTGAAGATATGAAGAAAGCTGCCATTTCATAATTCTCTGAAGCTTGAAGGCACTTCCCATGTCCAGCCCTTTAATAGGTTACAAGGTGGGCGATATGTGGGAGGTACATGGGTTATTAAAAACCAAAGCGGACATTTTGGATTGGATTCTTCTCAGAGACGTCACGCCCAGTAAACGTGTGGGGAGTATCCATGAATCCATTGGCTCCACAGCGCCTCCCCTGTGCAGGAGCCTGGACAAGGCCTAATCACAAGGAAAAAGGTAACTAATTCATATGTACATTTGCTTCTACCTATATCTTACTTGTAACTGCATTTTTGACCATAATCTCTGTAAATTCTTGTGTATATATTTTTTTTATCTAGTGTGCCCTTAAGGCGATTAAATCTATAATTTAATCCTGGGTTGTTATTTTATCTCGATGCCTGAATCCCGTGTTCGTGTGCTCGGTTGAGTATTACATGCTACCTCGGCTGGTTTCTGGCCCGATATAAGCCTGGTCTGTTAGCAGGACTATATCTGACGAGGAACTGGTGGCAAACTACTGGGCTTGGTCCCTGTTTCACTGGGGCTAGGGAAAAGGGTCTGTCGGCCTGTTAGGTATGTGAGGGAGTGGTGTGTCGTGCCGGAGGTCGAATGGCCCACTCTGTCTCCCGCTCTGTGCCTGCGTGGAAAAGGGGTGTCAGTGTAACACTGCCCCAAGCTGACCTTATGTACCCCTTGGGATGCAGAACGTCACATGTTGGCGGAAGTGACAAGGCCGTATCGTGTGGCTCTGACATATTAGAGATGTCACAGTGGGGCTGTGAGGTGTGGTTTCATCACAGGTTGATGAACAGTGGTGGGATGTCTTCATAATCCCCCTCCTTCCCCTGGCTGTTCATCACAACTTCCATAACAAGAATTTTAAGCATTTACTGTATATAACAATTCATTTTATTTTGATATAACTAACCATCTAAGACATTTTCAAACCACTGATGGTTCCCTCGATTTCTTGAGAGAGGAATAGGATAATTAATACATTAATTCTTTTCATTGTAAAAACAAATTAAAAAAAAATACCCTCATCACCAATCGAGATTGAATCTTTTCTCTCCAGATGAACAAAGAGCTCATCTCTTGAGGTGATTTTCATTGGAACAGCTTTTCAGAATCTTCTTTCTATCAGTCATTTATATACTTGTGCTGTACATGTTAATCATGTCCCACCGTTGATGTCTCTTCTCAAGATTAGATAAATGTAGGGTACTTCTCTCATAGCGAGATCGCTAGCGAGATCGCTGCTGAGTCACAGGTTTTGTGACGTACCAGTGACCTCATCAGCGATCTCGCTGTGTGTGACACTAAGCAGCGACCTGGCACCTGCTGTGAAATCGCTGATCGTTACACACTGTTCTGGTTTATTTGTTGGTCGTCTGGCTCCCGCAGGGCAGCACGCATCGGTGTGTTTGACACCTTACCCAACGACCTTGTTCGCGACTCACGTAGGCGTGCATCTTCATTGTTTTCCTCGCCCTCTTTGTTCCGATTGGTGATTGCTATTGCGTTCGGATTGGCCACTTCCATCCTCTGTTCTGGCTTGTAGATCGCAGTACATTTCAGAGGGCTGAATTCACTTGTCAGCAGATCGTAATACAGTCCATTCTGCATCGCTTCATCCGTTCAACAGTCCTTCTGGATCGGCAAATCAGAACAAAGGATGGAAGCGCTATTATGTTGCCTTCTCTAAAGGCAAGGCCGCCAAGTCACAACGCAGTTATGACCACCAATCGGAGCAGAGGGGGGGCGGAAAAGGCAATGTAGATGCACGCCTATGTTACTAATCAACATTTGAATCGTGCTATGTGACAGGGTCCTAGCGACCGCCGATATCATTGTACAGGTGGTTATGGGTCATTGTATCGTTGCTGCGTCGTTGGGAAGATCTGACTGTTTGACAGCTCACTAGCGACCCTGTAGCGACGTACCAGCGATCCTGACCAGGTCGTATCGTGGTCGGAATCGCTGGTACGTCATTTAGTGTGACGGTACCCTAAATAAATGTAATCCTTCCAATCTAATGGAATATGTGATGGAAACAGAATCTTTGATATGATGTTTGTAGCCCCGTAGAATGCCCTCATTTGGCAGCACATCACCTGTTTTCACAGAACTTTGTGCCAATGATAACAGTATTTTTTTATGTGGAAGAAAGGATCCAATTATCTGACACTTTTAGCCATTATATTTACACAGACTGACAATCAGAGCGATCATTAAAACAAACTCTTGATCGCATTCTCTTCGATTGGAGGAAAGAAAATTCCTACATCAGCATAGAAGAGGGTTCTTCACGGTAAGAGCAGTGAGGCTCTGGAACTCTCTTCCTGAGGAAGTGGTGATGGCCAACTCACTGAATGAATTTAAGAGAGGAATGGATGCTTTTCTTGATAGCAAAAGTATAGAAGGTTATAAATAGCATAATCTTACAGGTAGATAGTAGAGCGACCAAGATAGAGGAATGGGTGGGCTGCAATACCAAGACAGGTTATTAAACTTGGGGTTATTTAGTTTGGAAAAACAAAGGCTTAGGGGGGATCTAATCACAATGTATAAACATTTGAGGGGACAGTACAGAGACCTTTCCAAAGATCTTTTTACACCTAGGCCTGCGACTGGAACACGGGAGCATCCGCTACGTCTTGAGGAAAGAAGGTTTAATCATAATCACAGACGAGGATTCTTTACTGTACGAGCAGTGAGACTATGGAACTCTCTGCCGCATGATGTTGTAATGAGTGATTCACTACTAACATTTAAGCAGAGCCTGGACGCCTTTCTTGAAAAATATAATATTACCAGTTATGTATATTAGATTTTATGA